>NC_141688.1:209927155-210527155 GCF_964263255.1 Lissotriton vulgaris | reverse complement strand
AGTGTCCAGATTCACAGTCGTTTTAGCCCTAACTAGTCAGGATTGTCCATACTCACCTTTTTCTTGAACTGTACTGTCCATAGACGTTCACACTCTGCACACGCGTTCCGTGGGCCTCCTATTTCCTACCTAAAGTTAGGATAGTGTAGTCCCAGCGATCCTACAGCCTCTGGACAGCTCCATTCCTTCTATCGACTTCCTTATACCACTAGTTTAGTATGTGGTTTGTTGCGCCCCTAGGGCAACATTGTAACTCGTGCAACTTAACGTATTTTTCTTAAGAGTCTTGTCATGTGCTTAGCCCTCCGATCTCACAAAGAGTTCAGAGGTGTATGTTAGTTAATAAACATCTTGTTTATTTTCATAACTACCTGTGTGGTGTCCTTTCATTTGGTATTCAAGGGGTTATATGTGGTAAAACAGCTGGCTTTACATGCCAAAAGAGTTTAGCCTAAGACTGCTTTGTCCATGCACCATTAGGATAGCTGGTCTTTAAGGTTGACTTACAACCAATCACCATAAGGGTTGTTTGGACTGATACAAGGTGATCACTAGAACTAGTGAGCATCATATATCAAGCCAACTTCTCACAGTGGTGGTCCTTGAGCAGCGTGGAGGGGTTTGGGGCCCCGCAACGCATTTTTTTTAGTGCCCTCGGGACCTGGCCCATCCGGGGGCTTAAAAACAACGAAGCGTAGGAGCCCGCGCTTCGTTTTTTAAAATTTTTCGGCCGGATTCACGACCCCAGCGCGTATTTGGCCTTATAGGACCCCCTGAGCAGGCCTAGGGGTCCGTGTGTTTCTACCTTACCCACTTTTCTTGTTTTTTCACTGCGTTTTATTGTTTTCTTGTGACTCTGTTCTACCGAGTCACAAGATGGCTGCCAAAACTTCCTGGTTTGGAGTGTTGCCAGCCAATCAGAGTGAAGCTCATGCTTTGGAGGGTACGTGAACTCATCGCTGGCCTAGATATCTAAACTTTTTATTTTTCGAATTTCCCAGTAACTACAGAACAGATTTACACCATTTAATAACAAGCATTTGCAATGCAATAGGTCTTGCATTAGGAAAGTTTGAGCTATTGGTATTGTAAATTACACTTTTTTTATTTATGTGTTGGTTTTGAAAATAGCTAAATTAATAGCTTTGTCATTTACAATGCCAATAGTTTTAACTTTCGCAAATGTGACACCTATAGCATTTGTAATGCAATATGTGTTACATTTACGTGACTTATATTGTATTTTTAATAATAAATACTTAAATAAAAGTTATTGTAATTTATAATGGCAATAGCTTAAACTTTTGTAAATAACTTTTGTGAAGATTATGTTCAGTGTATTTTACTGTGACAAAAATCCAAGAACAGAAGTGAAATATTAACATCTTTTTGTGACATTTGTAATAAAGCTTGAAACATTGAGAGAACATATTTTAACCAGTTGTTGTTGAATGGTTGCACAGATTGATGCTGTGGTGGCACTGATTGATGTTGTGATGGCGACAAGTGATGCTGTAGCATTCAGTGATGCTGTGGTAGAGCATAGTGATGTTGTGGTGCCCTTGAGTGATGCGATAGATAGATAGAGGGAGGGCGATAGATAGATAGAGTGAGGGCGATAGAGTGAGGGCGATAGAGTGAAGGCGATAGAGTGAGGGCGATAGAGTGAAGGCGATAGAGTGAGGGCGATAGAGTGAGGGCGATAGAGTGAGGGCGATAGACAGATAGAGTGAGGGCGATAGACAGATAGAGTGAGGGCGATAGACAGATAGAGTAAGGGCGATAGATAGATAGGAGTAAGGGCGATAGATAGATAGGAGTAAGGGCGATAGATAGATAGGAGTAAGGGCGATAGAAGTAAGGGCGATAGATAGATAGGAGTAAGGGCGATAGATAGGAGTGAGGGCGATAGATAGGAGTGAGGGCGATAGATAGGAGTGAGGGCGATAGATAGGAGTGAGGGCAATAGATAGGAGTGAGGGCGATAGATAGGAGTGAGGGCGATAGATAGATAGGAGTGAGGGCCATAGATAGATAGATAGGAGTGAGGGCGATAGAGTGAGGGCGATAGATAGAGTGAGGGCGATAGATAGAGTGAGGGCGAGGTTGACGGCTTTATGCTCATCCAAAATTACCAATTCAGAGCGGTAGAAGAGGGCCGGTTTTACTAAAGTGCGAAGTCTGAAAAAGACACATTTAAGACCGGTGCAACCTTCTAAGCCAATTGAAACTGGACATTCAGTATATACTGAACACAACGGTTCACCTTGAATTCATTTATACCAACTTTGCAGTGAAGCAAAGAAATAGGTTCATGGATGCAATTAGTGTGGTAAAACCACTAATACACTCTAGCCTTAAGGGTGCATTTAATCAAAACAGAAAAGAAGAGTAAACTACACATATCGTGTAATAATTTGTGGACCACATAGAAATTGTACAAATGTCACATAGAAGGTGCTATAAGCAGACAAATCAACGAATATGCACTGTGTCCGAAGGAGATAAAACATACAGAACTGAACTATGCATAAGCTCATCAATTAAAAAGGCAAATTCTTTTAAGTCAGTGATAGTGTGCTTTGGTGTCAATGGCGTTTCAAATTCTTTAGAAATGTTGCACTCTCTTCAGGACAATGAGATAACCGGAACACCTGATTAAAAGTAGAGCCACAAGGTTGTGATTGGATGACGTAACCAGGATGTGTCAGAATTTCTGTGACACACAAACTGTGCCTCACTCGGCTGGGCTTGAAACTGAGCAGTGTCTCCATGGGCAATTGATGTGTAGTTCGACCCTTTGGGTCGGTAATTAGGAGGACAAAAGTCCTCTTAGTAATTAATATATCCTGCGTGAAGCTGGTGCACAATCCAGGCTGCCTCTGGATACAATAAATCAGTACGGAGGCGGAAGTGGGAGAGCACTGAACCCTCAAGATGTCTACCTTTAGTGGGCACTCCCTGTAAGATTACCGCGGTAATTATTTCAAGGTTGCCAGCAGTAAAGGGAAAAAAAGGGTTTATCGATTTGGAATGCCTCTCAGCAGTTAATACATGACGGCCATAGCTGCAATGCTCCTGTCATCAAAGTAACGTTAACACTAAGTAACTCCAACACCTCATGTTTTATCACTCAAATATCCACTTTAAATATATTTTTCAAATCAAACAATTTTTCTTCAAACATCAGCATATAAATTCTGAAATGCAGACATTTTTGCATCAACGTTTTTCGGTTTTGAATTTTGAATTACATATTCAGCCTAGCAAAAGCCTCACATTTAGTAGCCTGGGCTGCACAGCAGAGCTATTTCTAGGCAGCTGGACAGCTACTTCTTTCAGAAGCCCGACGAGAATAGTTCATCAAGGTGGAGACTGGAAATAATGACCTATTAGTCAAGTGCCAACTAGGACTGTTTCGGTATTTTACCACCACGGCTATTTAGATTTCTACATACAAGGAAAGCTGTAAAAAAAAATGGTTCTCAACCTGTAGGCTCATGTGGGCTTTGAATAATAGTAAATTATATCATCATAAAACTGGTACTCTGGGATAAATTAAGTTGTGTTTTTCTAACTCTTTAGTCTTGTCCTTACTCTGGATGCTTGTCTTAATGCCACCATGGACTTTGAGCAAAACTAGAGACAGTGGACAACCACTGTCTAAGTGAAGCACAGCTAAGGACTAATAGAGTCTCCGAGAATATTAGACAAACTCAAACGTTTTGAAATTTGCTTTTATAAATCCTTATCAGTGCTAAATGTTTTCCTTTCTAGAAATGAAATAGTAGAACTTGATACAATCCAGAATTATTATCATTCGCAACAGTTCAAGTTGTGTCAAAAAAATAATAACAAACAATGACACTCGTACATGAACATAAACCAATATGCAGCTTTTTTTGCAGAAAAAAGTGTAAATTTCAATCCCAATGCATTTCGGGTTCTGAATGAACCCTTTTTCAGGGGATATACAATATGCAAAATATCAGCAGTTCCCCAAAACAATGGTGTCCTCCTCACGGATCTACAACACAAGGTACAGAATTACAGTCAGAAGACATGGAAATGTCTCGTAAAAACATGTACTTAACATGATACCATCAAAAATGCTAGTAGGATTTGCACTCTGAGTTTAACGAGATGTGAATGAGAAAACGGAAAAATGCCCACGTGGCTAATCGTAAGGTGCTAAAGACCAGGTTGTTTGTGCTCACTGCAGTATACGAAAATATGAAAATATGAGTGGACAGTGTCAGCCTCACCCGTATGATGCTCCAAAATCACGAATCAAATGCTGTGTCATATGTGACTAATACAAAATTACGAAAAAGTGACAAAAGATGCCCAAAAAAACTATGCAACCTCATGCTTTCTCTGTGCTCATAGAATCCAAACCATGCACTCACAGCTTACCCTGTCCGAATATCAGAATAAAGAAAATTATCGACGCAATCCGAGACTGAAAAAGACATAAGTATTGATAGTAAAATCTAATGTAGTGTCCCGTAAACAGCTTTACAATGCTAGTTACCCTTATGTGAACTGTGATCCGCATCTTACCTGAGTCAAACGTAAGGTCTCAATGGTGCTTCGTGATCCAACTGCCCGAAGCGTTAAATAACTGCTGCGAAGTAAACATTGGAAACCGGATTAATACTGTGCTGACCGAGACAGCTTACCAAACGCCGAAGCAATAAAAAGCAAAGCCGCATTTGCGCTCACCAAAGTAAGGAGCCGCGAGGCGGCTGTTTCGTGAACAGATAGATGTGACGCGCATACGTGAAAGCGCGCGCTCCACCCTCTTCTAAGATACGATCTGTATTTAAAGAGGCAGAATGCCAATACAAAACTCGAGTCGTCCTTGTAATCACGTGACGCCTGAAAGCGTTATTAATCCAAGTAAACACGAACCGTGGGGTTAGACAAACACTTTAGAGATCGAAACCTAGGTAACCTGCACTATAGGACTTATGCGCTCCTGTCTGGATACATAAATAAAATAAACATCCTACACAATGACAATGCCAACAATTAACGGCCTGAGACCAAAGCACACAAGAGGAATGTGCTCATGTCTCCCTGGGTAATAAACTCAAAACAGGCGACATTAAGAACAAGTGATATTTTGTGTGCATCCAGCTGAATTTGGGCCGCGCTGCCATTGGCGGACCCCTGAGGCAGGAAGCCAGGCAACGGGAGAGAAGACAGAAGAAAGAAGGAAGTCCCGCCTGCTGCTGGGCTATGATTGGCTGCCCGCCGGGATGAAGCAAAGAAGCCGAGTCCTCCCGCGGCTCCCGTGAGCTACGGAGCGCCCCGGGGCCGCCCCAGAGAAGAGAAATCCTGCGTAGCCGGTGAGTGGGGTCCGGTGCTGGTGTGTGTGTGTATGTGTATGTGTGCGATTGCGGCAGCGGCGGCGGCGGGGGGGAGGGGGTCTTTGTATTTGTGCGTGCGTGTGTGTAGGTGCGCTGGTGTGTGTGTGGGGGGTCTCTGTGTGTGCGTGTAGGTGCGCTAGTATGTGTGTAGGTGCGGGGGCGGGGGGGGTGTGCCTGTGTATGCGTGTGGCTGTGTATGCGTGTGGCTGTGATGTGCGCATGCGTGAGTGTGGGTGCGCGTGCACGCAGCTGAATCCAGCCGGGGAGAAGCGTGTGGCAGTTTCATGTCCGTCATTCCCCCGTGTCAGCTAGCTATAGTTCTCCACCTGGACCGCATCCTTCGGATGCGTGTTCCCAGGCTCGACCTAAAAAGGTCTCTTTCTGAATCAAGGGCTACCGTTTTGCCAAATTTTGTGTAATTCTGTTCAGCAGTATGGGCAGTAAATGTGTCTAAAGTTTCCTAAGGAAAAATTACATGGAGAAAACACGTTTTTGGACCAACCTTTTTTGTCCGCCCCAGCTTGTCGAATCACCCCAAAACTTTCAAGACAGGAGCTGCCTGGAGGCTGCCACTACATTTCGCAAAGATTCGTAAACGGACGCCAGAGATATTGAGAAAACTAAAAACGCTTTTCCTAAAACTAGGTCCTAACAATAACTACCTACTGGCGACCGCCGGTAGGTCGTTTATTCTCCGCCATTACACGTTTCAGTCCTCCAGGGACCTTGATCACATGACAACTCTAGCAGGCTGAGTAGACCAAATATACTTTTGCACATATGCACGTGTTCAATGACAAAGAAAACAAGGAAAAAATACTTTGCAGATGTTTAAGGTAGAAAAAATCTATATGTTGATAATTTTTCATCATTCATAACAGTTATTTCTCTGTGTTTGGCCCACTGCTAATCGGTATTTTAGTATTTAAATAATTTAAAGGTTAAGATACATAATCATCACTATCCATAAATAGTGATAAATATAATTAGAAATTGACATCCAATAGTAAAAACAATTGATCATCAATATATTATTTAGAATCATTCTTAAAACGTTTTTAAATGTTAATAAACACCTTGAGAAATATATTAATCCACAAAATATATATATATATATATATATATATATATATATATATATATATATATATATATATATATATATATATATATATATATATATATATATATGATTTGACATATCATAGCATTTTTGCCAATGTATAAATAGAGAATAAATATTATCGGGTTAAATCCCAGAAAATGAGGTGCAGCTGGCTAAATGCCCGGCTTAAAAATCCACCTTAAAAAAGAATAATATCTACCATGTTTAAAAGAGTTGTTTAAAAAAAGTGCTATAAAGTATCTAAAAATGTTATATACAAAGTGAATCCACCCTTTATTTAATTCATGTAAAAAAAAAAAAGGGGGGGGCAGAAATTGTGCTGAACCATAAAGTGCATGAGTGTATGTGACAGTAAAAAAACATTATGTTGATTGGTGTAGCGATTAGACAGCCTCAAGGTACGTCCATGTGATGTATCCCATAAAAATAACTAAAACTTAGTTGGAAACTCGGATATAAAAATGTATGGGAGGACATAAATGTATAAAAATAGAAGAAAAATTCAATGTAGCACGCAAGATTCTTATACAGTATTCACGAGAAAAAAGGAAAAAACACGTGGCAGTTTGAGGATAGGTGGCTAAAATCATAAACATGTATATAAGTCTTCTGTATTGTTAAGACCTCCAGGGGTCTTGCTATCCATGTTTAAAATGTATCTGGTTTCGAATCTACATAATTGATATTCTCGGTCTCAACCCTTTTTGGTTTTTGGTACAGTACCTATTACATGATAAGAGAAGTCTTTGAGACTGTTATTGTGGACTTCTTGAAGTGCCTGGCGACGGGGTTTTTTGGGGGTCACAGTGGTTGATGGCCCTAATGTGTTGCAAGATTCTTTTGCTTACAGCTAATTTGGTGGTGCCTATGTACTGTAGAGGGCATGAACATTCAATACATAAATAGCAAATTCTGTCTTGCAATGCAGGGGTGTATTAATTTTAACTTCCTGTGTACTAAAGGCAGTGCAGTAACTTATTTTGTTTGCCCCATACTTGCACGCCTTACATGATTTACATTTAGTAAAACCATTGGGGACCGTCAATCAGTTTATAAGGCTCGATGTTTCAGGACTGCTCGAAACCAGACTGTTGTGCATGGAGAGGGCTCTTTTATAGGTAAAGCTAGGTTTAACCAGAATCTTGTAACCTATAATAGGATCACTTTTGACCAGTGCCCAATTTTTGTATACAATTCTTTTCGATATATATACACACACATACATCCATCCACATAAGCACAAAGTATGCACGGGCTCTCAGGCAAGATGGAAATGCAAAGTAGATTGATTACATCATGAATCTTATTGTGTGTGAATGTATATATATATATATATATTCCACAATATAAAATAATAGGTGCCCAAGAAGGGTACATAAAACAACCATAACAGAGACATTGAGCTGAAGGCGAGAACACAGCAAACTGG
The DNA here is from genome assembly GCF_964263255.1 of Lissotriton vulgaris. Lineage (NCBI taxonomy): Eukaryota > Metazoa > Chordata > Amphibia > Caudata > Salamandridae > Lissotriton > Lissotriton vulgaris. Next base: position 210,519,225 of record NC_141688.1, on the reverse strand, counting down.
AATCCAGCCACATGGCCCCATCTTAAGGAAGAGGGTGGAACGGAAATACAACCCACAGAAAACTAAGGGAGCAGCCAGAACCAGCACCACCAACAGAATGGTACGATTTGAAGTCGACCACTCGAGTCGTAAGACTACATCCTCTCCAAAAAGAAATAGTCTCAAAAGACCAACGCCAGAAATCAAAGTCCAACCAAACGGCCAGTGTAAAGATGGAACGGATAGAGAGACAGTGTTCCCAGCTGAGGAAGAAGGAAGGCCAGAAACAAAGGAAAGTCCTTGTTCACAAGGGACAACCCATGCCCGGCCAAATAGCCATGGGGAGGATTCAGACGTCACCCATGATCATACTTGGTAGCCTATTAGCACAAGGGAGAAAAGCCTCCAAGGGATGAGTACAGCAACCTAGCTTGCAAGAAATGGAAGAATTTTCCTGGAAAATAATTTTTAGGGTTTACAACCACCGCATGATCCACCCTGGAGGGGATGGACAAGGAACCAATGTCCAGGAAGAAAGAAAGAGAAACATTCGCCTCATACTCACAAAAAGGGCAGAAGGCACACCTGAAGAACAGCCAAGCCAGTAACTAAACGTTGGGGGATGATCATGGAGGTGTCATGGAAACAGTTACAATCTAAACAGCAAAAACCACTGCAGCTTTGCTTAAAGCAGACGGAATGGTAAACGAATATTAAGATTTTGCTCCACTCCGACTATCCAGGAAACAACTGAAAGCAGAGTCAGCCTGAGAGCCAAACAGCTATTGACCATCGAAAGGCATGTCCACCAAGGCGGACTGAACTGCCTCAGAAAAACCAGAGGTACATAGCCAGGCACGCCAGCAAAATGCCACGAAAGGCCCTTCCAACAAAACTTGTGGTATTAAAGCCACAATGAACGAGTAATGTAGCCATCTGATGGCCAACCTGGATCAACTGAGCAGGAGCGTCCCGCTAGTGAACATGGATGGAGGGGAGAAGGCCAGAGACCGAATCCCACAGCATATAAGAAAAACAGCCCAAAACACAAGTTAAGTTACCGTAACGCAGAGCAAGTAGCTGAAAAGATATATCGACCCACAGCATCCAGACCTTTAGACTCCCTGTCTGGAGGGAGGCCAGGCATGGGCCGATGTTGGGGGAGGCTGCAGCAGCCTGAACCACAAAACTGTGTGTAGAAGGCTGACAGGAGAGGTAGAGCCGCCAGTCTCCAGGGGCAAGATGGTGCCTGTAAGCTATAGAGCGGTTCACTGAGGCCCTTGAAACAGGTTTAGCCTAAGGAGGTTTTCACTGAAACGTAGTGCAGGTAAAGTACTCAGCTGGTCCTGTTGGAGCACCCTAAGTAGGGGATCAATGACGACTTCCACAGAAAGAAGCTGCAGTCCCGGAACTCCATCAACTCTGAGCAAAAGCCAAGCTAGCCTCCAAAAGCGACTAGGATGGGGCAGAATCAAGGCCACTAGCGTCACCAAGGGCATACACCTAATGAAACTTCGGAGCAGGCTCAGTCAAGTGGTACCCACATCACTAAAATACCGGTGAGCCAAGAAGAAAATAACTGAGGGGGCCTCTGAAAGCAGCGGAATGTAACCCGAAGAGTACTGATCCACCAATGACATTCCAGACACCGAGACAGCAGCAACTGGGCGTCGGGGAGGGTACACAAAGAAGGGGTGATCGGTGTCGGCACCTTTGGATCCAACACAGGTCTCAAAAGTGGGAACACCAAGGGGATGTGAACCGGAGCCAAGATGGTGTAGATCCCAGATTCGAAGGGCCCCACTGACACTGAGAAAGGACTTGCCGGTTTGTAGTCAGTTGAGGCCACACTGACCTTCCCGGGGCCAAGAAGCATCCAGAAGAGAGTTTGAGAGCCACAAAAAATTTCATTGACGGAGAATAGTATTTCCTCATCTGAGCCAGTGCCTCTATGCAGATAAACACTGGTAGGTGTCGCAAAGATACTCGCTCTAAGTACGAAATCAGAGGAATAAGAGGCAAGTCAGGGGCACTGCGTCTACGCAGTAAAGTTGTGGAAGGTCGCAGCGCCGACCGCGAACAGTGTGATTTACCAAGCGACCGTGAGGATGAAGCGCTTCAGGAGTCAGTACTCAGAGGAAGAAGAGAACCGCGACCAACGAGGGCAATCGACCACTGTGTCGCCAACAGCGTCATGTGGTGCTCCTGCAATGTCGACTGATGCTGAAGACACGAGCCACACCGTACGGATTCATGATGCGCGGCTAGACACCACATGCATATAGGATGTGGGTATAGGGTCGACATTATACTTTATAGGCCCCCCGAAGACATCTAGAAAATAGCATACTTTTTCATCGACAATGACAAGGTAGGCACTCAGGTAGAATGAGAGAATGAGTTGTAGCAAGGCAGAGGCAGGTGTGGTGGCTGTGGTGATTCTCCATAACTTAAATAAAAAAGTTGGATTAATCATCAACCGTCTCAAGCAACTTAATTTCATTAGATTATACACAATCATTCAAATATTTAGGCCTCTGAATTTTCCCACTTGTGAATGAATAATTATCATAACTTTATTAAGATTCTAAATGTTATGATCTTCTGTTCTTATAGCATTTCCAAAAATCTTAATTACTTTCAATAGTGCAGACATAGCACAAACATTGAACTCATGATTACTATGAGGAAAGAAAGAGAAGATGTTAACAGTTCTCTTAACTGAGAATGGGCTGAATTGGAAAAACAAACAATGATGAATTATCAAACTCAGGAATGAATCATTAAAGCACGTCTTTAGAAAAAAGGGGTAGTCTCTTGCACACAAGCAGGTAAATGTACAGCCTTTAACTGCTACCACACTGTACTATGGAACCAAAATTAAGGATATTTGCCTTAACCTGACACTTCTGTTCCTCTTAGAAAGAGGAAAGGATCCTAATGAGTATTTAGAATGATGTGCTCCTCTATCTGCCAACTTTTTTCATGTGCATCTGTTTAAAGAAACAATCTAAAAAGCTGCATTTTACAAGCTATCAGAAAATTATTTCTGGGTATTTAATTTGCAATGTAAAAACAAAATAACGTGCCTTTAGATAAGCATTTTACAAGGTTATTTTTGATTTTTAACAGTTTTCTGGGAACCAGTGATGGTGGCAGTCAGCATTTAGAAATATTATCATATTGGTTCACTTTTATTATAAAGCACAACACAGCCACAAAAAATCGACTTAGTATGCTGTGATGACATGACTGGATGACAGATAAATATAACTAAAATCTTATGTTGTACATCATGAACTCATATAGTGTCACTTCTTCAAATTTCATAAAACCCAATGTGACAGAATTTTTCAGGCCAGCACATGTAGACCATAGCAAATCTGCTAATAAGGCAGACCTTGCAGTATAATATTTCTCTTTCAGTGTGCGCCTACTTTACTGTGGGTCAATCCGCAGCCTCAATCTGCAGAAGTGGCTGACTGATTTTAAGATGTTGCTGGCTTCTAATAATCGAAAGCAAATATTTACCTCTTCCTTAAATCATTTAGTTCCATATTGTCTATTTCAACAATAACACTGGCTCTCTCCTGTGGAGCTCCTGGGGGAACTTCTGCTCTCATCTCACCCTGCCAGAAATCACAAATACAACAATTCAATTAAAATGTAACTTCAACACTGTGTGCAGTTGTTTTTTGATAGTAGAGTCACTTGAACAAGAATACATGATTTGTGCCTACTTGAATAAGTGTCTGTAGTAATTTATGACCTGAGTAAACCACTCTAGGTTAAACTTAAAATTAAATAAACATCTCTAGATTCAACTTAAATTATAAACTTAAGATATGCAGAGTTTGTGAAATACCAGAAAGAGGGTCTGTTCACGTGTTTATTCAAAAAGTATTTAGGCATTTTGGAGAGTGACGGTACTTGATCTCTGACGCAAATGTTCTTTGGCCCAAAGTTAAATGACATTGTGACTAGCATCCTCCTGAGAAGACTGAGTGAGGCCGGGGTGTGTGGCAGTGCCCTGCGATGGTTCCGCTCTTTTCTGCTAGACAGAAAGGAGGCGGTGTCCCTCCCCCCTTTTCAAATTGCTTTCTCTCCGGTGTCACAGGGGGTTCCTCATGGTTCGGCAGTTAGCCCGATCCTATTTAATCTTTACCTAAAACCTCTGATTGCATTGATAAAGTCTTATAAGATCAATGCAATCAACTATGCAGATGACACCCAACTTATTCTGTCTTGGGAGGGTGAGGAGTCGATCCTGCTGGAGACGCTTCATGACTGTTTGCGTGACACTGCCAATTGGTTACACAATAACTCCTTGCAGTTTAACGCTAGCAAGACTGAGGTGCTTTTCTGTGCTGGTAATCGGATTCCTTGCCCTTTTCCGGATCATTTTTGCCCCCCAGAAACATCTATAAAAGTTCAATCGGCTACCACTGTCCGTAATGTGGGCATCATGTTGGACAGCAAGCTGAGCACGGAAGTTCTTATTGCGAAAACGGCGTCCTGGTGTTTTGCCCTTATTAGGTCCCTTAGAAAGATCTTACCGCTACTCCCCTTACAGGCCCGTGCTTTAGTGGTCAGGTGTACTATCTTGAGTAGACTTGACTACTGCAATGCCCTCCTGCTTGAGTCTCCGAGTCTGTTGATTGACAGACTTCAAAGAATTCAGCCCGCCACTGCCAAGCTGGCCCTTGGCTGGCTTAGAAGATCTTCTGCCTCAGCAGCGTTGGCTGAACTCCATTGGCTCGCCCTTAGACAGAGAATATCTTTTAAATCCCTCTGCCTTGTCTTTAAAGCCCTTCATGGGCTTGGTCCCAGCTCACTGCAAGCTAAATTTGTCTGGTACACCCCAACCAGAGCACTCCGCTCAGCAACGGCGGTCTGGTGAGAGTACCCAGATTTAAGAAAGCCAGGGCAGGGGGTAGATCCTTCGGAGTTGCTGCTGCTAAACTCTGGAACAGTCTGCCCCTGGAGATTCGACAAATTGAGGAACTTCTCCCCTTTAGGAAACGTGTGAAAACCTGGTTGTTTCCCAAGGTTTAACCACATCGCTGCGGCGGCTATTCCGCCGCAGCGCTAAAAGGATCGGGCGGCCGCACGGCGGCCGCATGCTGGTGACAGAACCGCTCCGTCACCAGCCGCGGTTGGGCTGTGCTCGTGACGGAGCGGTTCCGTCATGGCCTCGCCCGCCTAATAGAACACGCCGTACAGGCGCGGCGGCCGGGCCATAACGGAACCGCTCCGTCATCAGCACAGACCAACCGCAGCTGATGACGGAGCGGTTCCGTCATCAGCATCGAACCGGTTAACCTGCTGGTTACTCCTGCCACTTCCCTCTGTTTGCCACCCTCTGTGGAGCCCCAGCGCCAGGATGCCTGTAAGGTGATAGCTGCGCTTTATAAATTTCCCAAATAAATAAATAAATAAATGTTACGAGTTGGAGAGCATCACCACCCTGTGACTTTGGAACTAGCACAATTATCTACAGACCACATTGTAAATCATTACGAACGTTGCTCTTGATACATCTTAGAGGATGGTTTTGTTCACAATCATTCGGAAAAAACGTTCACCTAATCCTAATTACCTGTAACTGCTTATTATCCTTCATTCAACAAAAATAATTAAATAACTGCCTAACCTCCTAATCGCATCTGTACATCTGTATCTGCTAAGCAATACAGTGACAACATTGCACAAGTTACTACTTGTGTAACGATATATCTGTAAGAGAAATTAGTTAATGATAGATTCCTTACCTTAGAATATTTCCCAGGCATCAGACTGGATCCGGTAAGTTTTTCTGCTTAGCAGTACCCCTGCGCGCCGGTAGGTGGCGTCGTGCGGCTCCGTGTCCGTCACTGGCCTCACGAGATGACGGCTCGGAGACTACTTAGGCGCCACCCATGCGCGCAGACGTCATTTCTGTACACAACTTTTCGCGCTGAAACGCAGAGCCATGCAAGAAACCGACCATTGGTGCATAAAAACTATGGCCCTAAAAAGGGGATGGCCTTAACCCTAGTAATCAGTTCGCCGAACTGGGAGGATGGGTGGGGCGGTAAGGAATCTATCATTAACTAATGTCTCTTACAGATATATTGTTACACAAGTAACTTGTGCATCTGAAAGAGACACGTTAGTGATAGAATCCTTACCTTAGAATAGGTACCCCAGCAATACCAACCCAGGAGGTGGGTCTGCGAACAGGATTACATCAAAAAGTCACGGAGCACAGAGCGGCCAAAGAAGCAGTCTCTCTGGACCTGACGCACAAGTTACTTACCCTCGGTAACGATATATCTGTAAGAAACAGTAGTTAGTGTTAGTTTCCTTACCTTAGAATAACCCCAGGCGTCAGACTGGATCCGGAAAGTTTTGCGTAGCAGTACCCCTGCGAGTCGGTAGGCGTTGTCTGCAGCTCCGCGTCAGTCATCGGCGTCGTTGGTGCCAGGATGACGTCGCCGGAGTACTTAGACGCCGCCCTCATGCACTGACGTCAGTTCTTATACACAGCTTTTCCGTGCCAGGAACGCAGAGCCATAAAACTAGGGCCCTCAAAGGATGTACCTTAACCCTAGATATCGGTTCGCAGAACAGGGAGGATGGGTAAGGCGGTAAGGAATCTAACACTAACTACTGTTTCTGACAGATATATCGTTATCAAAGGTAAGTAACTTGTGCATCTGAAAGAAACAGGTTATTGTTAGATTCCTTACCTTAGAATAGATACCCCAGCAATACCAACCCCGGTGGTGGGTCTGCAAACCAATGATCAAACCAGAAAGTCCTGGAGGACAGAACGGCCGAAAAAGCCATCTCTCCCGACTTGGGTGTCCAGGCAGTAGTGTCTAACAAACGTGTGCAGAGAGGCCCACGTAGCTGCCTGACAGTTGTCCTGCAAAGGGACTCCCCGACCCAGGGCAGTAGTAGCCGCCGTGGCCCGAGTGGAATGGGAACGCAGCCCCACAGGAGGCTCCCTTTTAGCCAGTGAATAACAAGCTGTAATTCACAAAACGACCCATCGAGGAATGGTCCGTTTGTGCACCGTCTGTCCCTTCATAGCGCCCACGTAACCAACAAAGAGCTAGTCGTCCACCCGAAACTGGCGTGTGCGGTCCAGATAGAATGAGAGCGCACGTATTGGGTCCAGACGGTGGAGCCTCTCTTCCTCTTTCGAGGGATGCGGAGGCGGAAAGAAGGTGGGCAAGGTGATGGACTGCCCGATGTGGAAGGCTTTGACTACTTTGGGCAGGAAAGGGACGCGTTCTCAAGACAACTTTGCCCGGATGGACAGAGAGGAAAGGAGGTTGAGAAGATAGAGCCTGGAGCTCACTCACTCTCCTGGCAGAGGTGATGGCAACCAGGAATGCAGTCTTAAGAGTGAGAAGACGAAGAGGGCAAATGTGAAGTGGCTCGAAAGGAGCGCACATCAAATAAGTCAGAACAAGGTTCAAGTCCCACTGAGGTATCACGAAAGGAACAGGAGGAAACATGTGAGTGATGACCTTCAAGAATCTATTTACAACAGGGGACTTGAAAAGAGAAGACGGAGATGGCAGAAAGTTAGCCTTTGATAGTGCCCAGATCAGAGCCCTGCTGGGCAAGAGAAAGAAGAATTTGAATTTGAATGCGGATTTGTAAAGCGCATAGCTACCCTGGGGCGTCCCAGCGCTGTCGATCGACCAGTAGTTCCGGAGGGGGGAAGAGGAGGTGAAGTATTATGGGAAGAGCCATGTTTTTAGTTGCCTACGAAAGGCAAGTAGGTCGTGTTCTCTTCGGATGGAAAGTGGAAGGGAGTTCCATAGTTTTGGAGTATTGTAGGAGAACAATCGCGCCCCAGAGCGGGCCTTTTTTATTCTGGGGAAGCTGGCCAGGGAGAGGGAGTCTGATCTGAGTTGTCTGTTAGACTGATGGGGTTTGACGAGGGATCTCAGAATCAGCGGGCCTCTGCCTTGCATTATTTTGTGTGAAATGCAAAGGGTCTTAAAGGTGATCCTTTCCTTAATTGGGAGCCAGTGTAGGCTTTTGAGGGCTGGTTTGGCAGAGCATCTAGATTTGGTCCCGGTTAAGAGTCTGGCGGCGGCGTTTTGAGCGCATTGCAGTCTTTTAATGACCAATGCGGGGGCCCCTAGATAAAGGGCGTTTCCGTAGTCCAATCTGGAGTTCACCAGCCCCTGCATGAGCAGTTTTCTGGATTGGAAGGGGATATGTGGAGGATTTTCCGCACTGTTTGAATGAGGCCGCAGCAAATGCCTGTGGTTGTTCTGGCCTGGGCTTTAAAGTTGAGGTCTTGGTCCAACCAGATACCAAGGCTTTTGACTTCAGATTTGGGGGTGGGAGGTGATCCCATGCAGAGTGGCCATGAGAGGGATGGAGGGAGTTTGCGTGGGTTTCCCAAGAGAAGGATCTCGGATTTCTCTCCGTTTAATTTCAGGCGTGATTCGCAGATCCAGTGGAAGATGTTCTCGAGACAAGCTGCCAGGTTGTCCAGGCTTTTACTCGACTGGTTTATGGACACTACCAGTTGGGTATCATCGGCATACATGACTGTTTTTATGCCGAATGGGGTTATAATGTCTTCTAGGGGGGACATGTAGACGTTAAAAAGTGTGGGGCTCAGGGAGGAGCCCTGGGGGACGCCACACTGGAGAGGGAGAGCTTTGGACTTAACTGCGCCATCGGACACCTGGAAGGTTCTGCCTTCTAGGAAGGATTTGATCCAGGACAGGGCGGTGCCGGAAACTCCTACCAAGCTGAGCCGGTGGATGAGGAAGGCATGGTCTACCGTGTCGAAGGCGGCACTCAGATCGAGGAGGATCACTGCCACTGATCCTCCTGCATCTATGATGGTTCTTGCCTCCTCGACCACGGCTAGTAATGCGGTGTCTGTTCCCTGTCCAGGTCTAAACCCTGTCTGGGATTGGCGCAGGAGTTTGTTGGATTCCAGGAAGAGGGATAGTTGGTGGTTGACAATTCGCTCGGCCACTTTGCTGAAGGCCGGGAGGAGAGAGATGGGCCTGAAATTGGATAGGTCCGTTGGATCGAGGTGGGGTTTTTTGAGAAGTGCCCTGACTGTGGCTTTTTTCCAGTTGGTCGGGACAGTGACTAGTGTAAAGGAAGCGTTAATGAGGTTGGTGAAGGGAGCGGCAACAGTGGAGGAGACCAGTTTTAGTTTGCTCATAGGAGCTGGATCTGATGGATGCCCGCTCTTCACGGATTGAAGAGTGGTCAGGAATAGTTCTGTGGTCACCTGGGAGAATGTTTGGAGGCGCGGGGCCTCCGAGCAAGGTGGAGGGGTAGCGGGGAGTTGAGAGGTGTTGGGAGATGGGAGGCATTTGAGGATATTATACATTTTTGTTGAGCAGAACTCAGCTAGCTGGTTGCATCTGGTGCCCGATGGGTCTGGTGTGGGCAAAGGGTCTGGGGTTTTAGTGAGAAGGCGTACAATGCGATAGGTTTCTTTGGCAGAGTTAGCTGCAGCTAGTATTTTTTCCTCGAAGAAGGTTGCCTGGGTGTTTTTTATACAGGTTTTGTAGTGCTTCATGGCAGACCTATATTCGTTTTTGCTTTCAGTAGACCAGTCCTTTCTCCAGAGGCGCTCAAGCTTTTTGCACTTTTTCCTAAGTTCGCGTAGTACTTGGGTGAACCAAGGAGATTTAAAGGTTCTCTTTTTACTGGGGAGGGGTTTGACGGGAAGGATAGCGTCAAGGGATTGATCGATCCAGCCGCGTAGTTGAACGTCTGCTCTGGAGGGATCTGGGTCCAGCACTGGTGTGGTAGAGGCAAGTGCTTGGGCCCATGAGGCCGTATCCAGTTTTTGCCACGGGCGGGATGGTGTTTGAGAGGAGGTCTCTGCGGTGCTTCAGACGAAAGTTGAAGCTTAAAGGGGATTAAGAAATGGTCTAACCAGGGGACGGGGAGGGGGGTATTCACGACTAGTCTCGTGAGGTTAGTGAATATGGGGTCCAACAGGTGGCCCTTGGAATGGGTGGGCTGGTTGCTTTTCAAGTGGAGGTTAAGGGAGGCTAGGTCTTCTTTAATGTCATCGGCTATTTTGTTTGTTAGGTCGTCGAAATGAAGATTTAGGTCTCCTAAGACCGTAAAGTTAGGAGACAGGCAAGCAAGAGAGGAGATGGTTTCCACAAGGGAGTTGCAAAAAAGTTGTTGCTGTCCTGGGGGACGATAGACTAATATCCCTGAGAGGGTTGTGGAAGGGGGCAGGTGGATAGAGAACTGGGCATTTTCACAGTCCTGAATTGGGCTGTCCTTAAAATGGCAGGACAGGTAATCTCGGTAGATGATCGCTATTCCACCTCCAGTCCCGGAGGGTCTGTCCTGGTGCTTGATAAGGTAGCCCGAGGGGAGTGTTTGTACTATGTCCGGGTCTGAGTTGGAGTTGATCCAAGTTTCGGTGATTAAGAGGATCTCGATCTCAGAGTCTTGCAGAAGCATGTTGATTTCTGCTTGGTGTTTTGGGAGGGATCTGCAATTAAGCAGAGCCATCCTGAGCCAGCGTGGTTTCGGAGGGAGTTGTGGTGTAAGCCTATATGGACAATTTGAGCAGCAGGAATGTCCCTCCTTTAAGGAGATAATGCTGCGACAGGGAGCGGAGGAAGGGTCCCTGAGATTGAGGAGGGTTTCCTGGGTATACCTCAGGGGTGAAGATGTGAATGAAGCAGGGGTCCTGGGCTCCGGGCTCGGTCTGGCGCGGACGGGCGCAGACGGGCTTGCCTTAGGCGCTCCCGCCGCGCTCGTCCGCTGCACTTCCGGCAGATGCACATGGTTTATGCGGAAGGAAGGGGGTGGATTGGAGGGGGTGTGGCCTAAAAAGGGGCGTGGCCTCTGTCCTTGCCGGTAATGGCATCAGGAGGAGTGTTAGGTCAGGCTTCGCGGCAGCGCTAGAATACGCTGCGCGGGTCGATCAGGGGCGAGCAAGTGCCCTGAAGTGCTTTCACAAGCGGGTGGCTTTAAAAAACACAGAAATAATGGTGACAATAGATTTTTTATTTTTTAAATTGCACAAGTCGCGCTCCCGGCTTCCGCCTCAGGCGATAAGTCGATTCTGGTTCTGGCGCTTGTAGTCAGCGTCTTTTGTACCAGCGGCGGTGGGCGTGGCCTAAAAAGGGGCGTGGCCTCTATCCTCGCCGGTAATGGCGTCAGGAGGAGTGTTAGGTCAGGCTTTGCGGCAGCGCTAGAATCCGCTGCGCGGGCCGATCAGGGGCGAGCAAGGAGAAAGAAGAGAAGCTCTGAAAGGGGGCAGAAAGGGGATCCACAGACTTTGCTGTGCACCACGCCGCAAATATGTTCCACCTGCAGGCGTATACCGATTTAGTGGAGGGACGCCTGGCTGCCAGAATCACATCACAGACTTCAGGAGGCAAGTCAAATGGCAATAACAAAGGAGGGGCCTCAACTGTAGCTGCTCAATATCCACGCATGTAGGCGGAGGCTGGACAGGCTCGGGTGGAGGACCGTCCCCTGCTGCTGCGACAGAATGTCCTCCTGAAGAGGCAGACAAATCGGGGGATCGACTGACATGCTGAGTAGCTCGGGATACCAGTATCTTCGTGCCCTGTCTGGAGCCACAAGGATGACTTGGGCCCAGTCGCGCCTGATCTTCTTCAGCACTCTGGGCAGAAGTGGTATAGGCAGAAAGGCGTACAACAGACCTCAGCTCCACTCGCGACGAAAAGTGTCTCCGAGCGAGTGCCACTTTGGAAATTCCAACGCGCAGAACTGATGAAATTGTGCGTTCTCTTCGGTGGCGAAGAGATCCAACAAAGGCTCTCCCCACTGCTGAAAGAGACCTTGCGCCATGTCAGAGTTCAGACGCCATTCGTGATCCATCATGCACCGGCGGCTGAGTTTGTCCGCCCTAGCGTACAAGGAACCTGCTAGGTATTGAACCACCAGAGTGACGCCCTGGCAAAGGGTGCACGACCCCACCCCGCCCTGTCTGTTGCAGTACCACATGGCGGTGGTGTTGTCTGTGAACACCTGCACTACACTTCCCTGGACAGAGGGAAGGAATGCCTTCAGTGCAAGTCGGATTGCCCACAGCTCCAGAAGGTTGATATGGAGCCGGCACTCTTCCGGAGACCAGAGGCGTCTGATCTCCACCTCTACCAAGTGGCCCCTCCCAGCCCAGGAGGAACGCATCCTTCACTACTACGTGTTCAGGTTGGGGTAGGGACAGGGATCTGCCACCGACCCAATCGCGGTCCGTGAGCCACCACTGCAACCGTCTCGCAGTGAGGAACCATAATTGATTTCCGGTTATGCAAAGCATATTATCGATGCCTTAGAATTAGCATGATGTATCTAAATTATTTAGCACACGTACGCTTGGAAACCCGCTATATCCACTTCAGCAAAGCCATCAAGACCTGGCTTTTTAACCAGGAATTTGCTCCAGCCTCTCCCCTGAGTTTTCGTTTCTGCTCTTGTGGTTTATTATCTCTTAGCGCCGGGAAACCCTTTTCGGGTAGCTGTCGCGCTTTATAAGCCCACTAAATAAATAAATAAATAAATACGCAAACACTAGCACGGATTTGTATTGCATTATTTCAGAATTCTAACCTGCACCGCTTTGCACGCTTTACACTTGCTTGACTTGACCGACGCCATTTTGTGGCCTCGCTCGATGCCCAGCATTAACAGACACCAGCCAATTCTTTTACCAAAGTCGTTCTCCTGAGAAATAGCCCAACTGTTGCAAAACTGCTGTTTCAGCTCGTTAGGCCCGTCAAGGTTATAGGTAGCAGGAGGAGGCCTGATAGGCACATTCTGGGAGGGGTGCGGGGCGGACTGTCTCGGAGTTAGCAGAAGGGAGTCACTCGTACGACCTTGCTAATCTAGGATGAGCTAAACCAAGAACGCTTTGTCTCCCATATACGGTCTTTCCTTCTGCACCAACCTGTACCAACTTGTGTTTTTCCATCTTGGGTAACGGTTTCGAGAATGCAACTGTATATATGTGATGTTCTGACAATGTGCCAGCAGTCTTCTTGGCGGACCTCGTGGGGTTAGGTCGCAAGGAGCTCCTCTGGCAGAGTTTGTATTGTTATAATAAACGATTGGACCTTCTACACTGCCAACTGACTGATTATTGGTAATGGGAAAGGGATTGGTTGTGAGTATAATTCTAATTGGGAGGTGGTAAATAATTTTCCGGTACATCAGTTGGCGACTCCGCCGGGACTCCGCGTTGGGGTCGTCCCTCTGTATTCAGACGAGAAGCTGGACATTGAAAGGGGTGATCTCGATCTCCCGATCCCGAGAACCTCGGCTGCTAGTGGCCCCCCGCCGGAGTCCTTCGGGTGTAACCCTAGTACCAGCCACGTTGGCCTTAGCAAGAGTTGGCAGTGAAGAACGTGCAATCTGACCTGCGTGCACCAGGTGAGTGTCTAGTCTCGTTTTGTGTTGGATAACGTTTTTGGTAATTTTGGACTTGGTACTTGGCATTTGGTGACCTTTGGTCATGGAGAAACTCTGAATAGGGGGTCTGACGGGGCAACATTGAAATTGCATGTGCAGATACCTCTTTGTTTGGTTTGTGTGGGATAACTAGAGATAGAGACTAGACGCCTTAGTGGGAGCTGCGGTTCTCACACGGCCGGACTGCTCTCGGGAATGCCGGCAGTTGAGATTTGGTAGCACTCTAACAGATCTGGAGCGGCGCTTGAAAAAGCGGGCTTAGCCAGCATAGTTCGGGAGGTGAACCATGAATGCTGTCGGATGGCCTGTAGGTTGGTCTGTGGTTTAGAAACCTGTGTAGCTATCTCTAGGCAGTCTAAGGACAAGACTGTTGTCAGGAGACGTTCTTTGCAGCTTTGAATATTTGAAAAAGGGTTCTCCATAGGTGGGAGTCGACGGGCTCAACCTTTTGTTTGCAAATATCTGTGTTTTCGTTTTTACGTTTACAAATATCTGTGTTTTCGTCTTATTGTCGAATTGAAGGGTTGTTTTGCAATGAAAGAGTGACTTTGACTGAAAACATAGCCATGTGTATGAGAGTGATGTGATTAATGATCATCGATGAACAATAATCCTTGATTTCTTTTCAGCTCGAATTAGGGAGAAAAGAGCAATGCCGTGTTTTAGTAAATTATGCTTTGGCTGCGTTCACCGAGGGAGCACAAGGTTGGACGGAAGCCAACCAGCCCCTCCGGAAGGCACGCCCAGCCATGATATGTATTGCAAGCACGGTATAGGTACCCTTCTTTTCAATACTTTGTGGCACAAGTACACAAAGGATAATGTGGATCTACAGTGGCCGAAAACTGGGTCTTTTGACGAGAAAAAGATTCAGTATTTACAAGAGCGTCTTTTCGCTAAATGCAGCAGACAGGCCATGTTTGACACCCTTAATAAATGGCAGAAAGAGGCAAAGAGGAGACGCATTCGGTCTGAGAAACTCCTAAAGATACAGCAAGGGCAAAAGGTCACTCAGAAGGCCATTGCACATGACAAGAACAGGACAGAGAAAATTATTGAGTATGCGGATAGACAATTTAGGTTGCAGGTGGATAAGAGCTATGTGACACGAAATGAGACCGAAGATGAGATAGAAGATCTGTTAGATAAGAGACCTCTGCCACCATATGCTCCGCAACGCATATACCCTGCGGTACCCGTTCAAGTGGTAGCTGCGCCCCAAGCCTCCGCACCGGAGGAACGCGGGTCTCTCACACGTCAGGTGGATGCCAGTGCCCCATCTACCTCAGCGAGAGACCTGGCCACCCTCGTCCCTGATCTTAGGCATGCTCTAGAATCACCCCGTACACTGTTAAGCGTCCCGAGTCCCATATGGACGTCCCAATCAGCCAGCACGACGCCCGGTGAATCGGGGCAGACACCTAAAGGGGAACCGGGAGGGTTGGACGGTAAACGACTTTTCACTAGATCATCCGTGGAATATGGCGAGAAGGAAGCATTAGCAGATCAGGCTGTTAAATGGATACAGAACGATGTATATACTGTAGCAGACATATGGAGTACCCCAAAAGATCTGCAGCCAGTAATGCAGCAACACGTGTTGTTCCAAATGTCCAATTCCTTCATCGGAGCTTGGGAGGTCAGCTTCGACAATGGGAGTGCCCCTCAAATCCTATATAACATCAGAGACTGGACCCATAAATTCAACATGGAGCTACGGGATGTGTATAAGAATGCAGACACCTTGGTTAAATATTGAGACAGGATGTTTTTAAAGAGCCCCATTTGGACTTCTCAACATCCCATGCGAGAAGTACACCCTATCTATCATCCCGAAGTTCCCGAACTACGCGATGGTACCCAGCTGATAGTACGGGCTCGGGTGGACGCCCGGTTTCAGGAGCAATGGGTATATACTCCGTGGAAAAGAAGTGCGGTTCTTGCCTTGAAATCCCAACTACCCGACCCCCGTAAGAATCCCACCGCCTACTATAAGGAACTGACCGAGGTTGCGGCCTCTGCTGTAATGACCCTGGCAGATGTCGAGTTGTTCTTTGGGTTACTAGTTCCCGTTGACATATGGCGACAGGTACACAACACTGACCATGCTGAACTAGGGGGGACCTGAGAAGACTTGAGGGGTTGAGACCGAGATCGCAAACCAGGAGATAAGCCTAGAAATGAAATAACATCTCTACCGGCAAAAACAATAGCATTTATGCACACTTTGATACCCCCGCGAAAGGTTGACTGGGATAAATTGACGGCTTGCAGACAGAAAAAGGATGAAAGTGTATCAAACTTCTTCACCAGGTTTGAAGGAGTCTTCATTGACTTTAGTGGGCAGGATTTGGCTACGGAGGGTGGAACTAGGTTGTTTGTGAACAGGTTTGTTACGAACTTGGCTCCGGAAATTTCTGCACGATTACAGGCAGCAGAAAGTACCTGGACTACCTCCACCCCTTCTGTAATTTTGAGCATGGCTCAGTACTATGAGCATAGAGAGAACGAAAGGAAGGAGAAGGTAGAGAAGAAGGCCTAGGACCTCAAAACTCGGGTGCTGCTTCAGCAAGTTGTTCGGGGACAAGGAGGGGGGAGAGGAGCCAGAGGGCCCATGTCCAGAGGAGCGGGCGCAGGCCGAGGCACAGTCGGGGCTCCGACAGTGGGGTTAAACCAATGTTCATATTGTAGAGAGGAAGGACATTGGAAGGCACATTGTCCGTTGTTGCTTGCCCAGAACGGTGCATTCCGAGGGCGAGGACGAGGCGGCCCGATCGGAGTGATATGTGCAGAGAGGAAGGATCAGGCAAGTCTGAACGAAATCATTTCGATGGTCACCAAGGGAGGCAGTACTATCATGAGGATTATGCATGTGAGGATCAGGATTCGTATGTCCACCCATAGGACAGCCAGGGACAAAGTAGGGGCCAAGTGTCGATCCCGGTCAATCAACAAGGACCTTATGTAAAAGGGGAAGTGATGGGGAGTTCTGAGAATTTCCTAATTGACACGGGGGCAATGAATTTCAGTTGCTCAATCATTGGTTCCAGGGGCGGCGCTGTCCGGGCAAAATAATGTTTCAGTGGGATTCTCGGGAGTCCCAGTTGTCAGTCCCATTTCAAAACCTCTCCCCTTAACAATTGGTCCTGGCACCGTCGACACGCCTTTTCTGTTAACTTCACATTGTGGGGAGAATTTGCTGGGCTTCGATATGCTAAAAAAATTAAATGCCACAATACATTGCTCCGCTGACGGGGTTTATTTAACAATACAACCCTACGCCGACTGCATGAAACAATGTTTTGCTAAAAACAAACGTCTTCCCCCTGAGTTTGATGGCATTCCTGCGACCCTATGGGCAACCGGGGATGCTGACGTGGGTAAGTTGGATATTCCCCCGGTTCACATTACATTGAAAACTGGCGCAAAATTACCACGCATCCCGCAATATAAAATAGTACCAGCCGGTGAACGGGCTCTGCTGTCCATTATTCAAGATCTCATCGAAAAAGGGGTGGTGGAAGAAACGGCTGCTAATATTTGCAATAGCCCGATCCTCCCGATTTTGAAAAAGAATTCTGATTCCTGTTCACAGAGACATGGTGACGCTTACCGTTTTGTGATCGACCTTAGAGCCGTTAATAAGATTGTAGTACCACAGTATCCTGTGGTAACAGACATCACTACGATCCTCACTATGATTCCACCAACTGCCCAGTATTTTTCGGTCATAGACCTGAAAAATGCCTTCTTCAGTATCCCTATCCATCCTGATAGCAGACAGATTTTCGGGTTCTCGATATCTGGTCGAAGCTTCCGCTTCTGTCGCGCACCTCAAGGCTATACTGAAAGTCTGTGCATATATAGCCAAGCCCTTAAGGCTTTGCTGGACGACCTAGACTTGCCGGAAGGCAACGTATTGTTGCAATATGTGGATGACCTGCTCATTGCTTCAGACACAGAAGACGGCTGCAAAGCTGCCACTGTTAATTTGCTACACCATTTAGCAGAAAAAGGGAATAAGGTGTCCTTATCTAAATTCCAATACTGTCGACAGGAGGTAACCTACCTAGGTCATCTACTGTCGAAGGAGGGTAGGCGACTAACCCCTGAACGTATTACTACCATTTCTAATATGTCTGTTCCTTGCACGTAGCGCAAAGTTCGTGCTTTTCTTGGCATCACTTCTTACTGTCGTCAATGGATACCTAATTTTTCATTGCTCGCTAAACCTCTGTTTCATCTGACCACTAAGGACGTGCATGAACCCCTCCCCTGGACGGATGAATGTCAGCACTCTTGACTCTTTAAAAACTGCTTTATGTTCGGCTCCTGTCTTGGGCACTCCTGACTACCGTAAACCTTTTGTACTATACGTGCATGAGGTCGACGGTTGCTCACTTTCAGTCTTAACGCAGGACTTTGGTGGTAAGCAAAGACCTTGCGCTTATTTGTCAGCCACATTGGATAATGTCGCCAGAGCACTTCCTAGCTGTCTGAGGGCCATAGCAGCTGTCGCGGTGGCTATCCGGCAGTCGGAAGGACTCGTTCTAAATTCCAATCTGACAGTGATGGTGCCGCATGCTGTGGACACATTGCTAAATAAAACAAAAACACAGCATCTCACGAGTGTGCGCCTCACTGTATATGAATTGACATTGTTTGCACCACACATCACGATCACACGATGTGCAACACTGAATCCAGCTACACTGTTAACACTCCCTCTGAGTGAAACTACCAATGACACACATGATTGCATTTACCGTACTGAAGAGGAAACCAAAGGAAGAATTGACCTTACTGACATTCCTCTATCTGACCCTCAGGGGGAGTTATATGTGGATGGGTCCTGTTTTAAACTAGCAGATGGAACAACAACAGCTGCATATGCAATCACAACCTTAAAGACAGTAGTCGAAACATTCCAAGTACCCCACCGGTCAGCCCAAGCTGCTGAACTGATGGCTTTACTACGAGCCTGTGAATTGAGTGAAGGACTCGAAGTTAACATCTACACGGACAGCCAATACGCCTTCGGCGTGGCCCATAGTTTTGGGCGGCTGTGGAGGGAGCGGGGTTTCCTTACTTCCCATGGTCAGAAAATACAGAATGGCCCCCTGGTTTTACGATTGTTAGATGCCCTCACTCTGCCCATTAAATTAGCCATCATCAAATGCAGTGCACACAAAGCAATAGTGGACGAAGTGGGGGAGGGGAATGCTTTCGCAGATCAGGTGGCCAAACAGACAGCTCAATCCCCAATGTCAGCTATGTTTGTGACCTCCTCCGCGAGATGGGTGGAAGAATCTGAATTGTTTGATAATACTATGGAAAGTGTGAGAGAATTACAGAAGGAAGCTACCCCCGCAGAATTAGAGAAATGGGAAAAGGAAGTAAGAAGACTGGATGAAAACAATTGTTGGGTTGATCTGACAGAAAGACAAAGGTAGTTACTGCCCAATGCATTAGTATTTATTTAGGCGATTTGTTAAGCGCTCAACTACCCGTGGGTGTCTCGGCGCTGAGTGAGTGAACTAGTCCATGAGGAGTTATTGCGTGAACAGCCAGGATTTTATCTGTCTGCGGAAAGAAAGAAGAGATGTAGAGGCTTTGATGTGAGGTGGAAGACTGTTCCATAGTTTAGTAGTGGTAACTATGAAGGATCTGTCTCCCCAGGAGACTTTCTTAGTCCTGAGAACCTGCATGAGTCCAGCGGTTGAGGATCGGAGGGATCTAGCAGGTTTGTAAGGGCAAAAAGAATCTTTCAGAAACGCTGGACCTTGAGCGTGAATTGCCTTGTAGGCAATGCAGAGAGCCCTAAACTTAGTTCTCTTCTTTACAGGCAGCCAATGGAGCTCTCGTAGTGTGCCAGAAATGGAGGCATACTTGGGGCATCCAGTAATCAATCTGGCCGCAGCATTCTGCACCAGTTGTAATTTCTTTAGAACACCTTCTTGAGCATTGACTAACAGACCATTGCAGTAGTCAATGCGGGCCATGACAAGTGCGCTGATCAAAGTTTTTGTCATATTCATGGGAAGATAGGGTAGAAGTTTTTTTATCATTCTCAAGGTATAGAATGAGGAAGATACTACCGCGTTGACGTGGTGCATGAAGGTGAGTTTGGTGTCCAGTATAACTCCGAGATTTCTTGCCTTGGTCACAGGGGGAGGGGGTGGTCCTAGGGCATCAGGCCACCATGTGGGAGACCAGGCAGGGGAGAGATTACCAAACAACATCACCTCCGTTTTATCGGAGTTCAGTTTCAAGCAATTACTGGCCATCCAGTTACTTATTGCCAGCATTCCCAGATTAAAGTTGGAGGCCACTTCATCTCCATTTTTGTTTATGGCTAAGACAATCTGGGTGTCGTCGGCGTAGGATGTAACCGCCAGGTGATGGATTTTTATGATCCTCGCTAAGTCTGAAACATAAATGTTAAATAATGTGGGACTTAGCGAGGATCCCTGGGGAACCCCACAAGGAAGAGTGAAAGGAGGTGAGTTGAAATTGCCGAAGGCAACGGATTGAACTCGATCGGTAAGGAATGAGGCAATAAGGTCTTTCGCTGCACCTGTGATGCCTGCCGCTTTGACACGGTCGATCAAGGTGGAGTGATCGACCGTGTCAAAGGCTGCAGACAGGTCCAGTAAAATGAGCACTGCTGATCCTCTATTATCGAGAGACTTCCTAATTTCCTCTGTGGCTTTAATGAGCGCAGTTTCCGTCCCGTGTCCCCTCCGGAAGCCAAATTGTGTTTCATCCAGACAGTTGTTTTGATCTACGAAGTCTGAGATTTGCGTGTTCATTATTTTTTCCACAATTTTGGGGGGAGCGGGAGGCAAGCAATTGGACGATAATTAGCAACTATCGTCGGATCAAGTGAGCTTTTCTTGATAAGAGGTTTAACGATGGCTTTTTTCCAGATGGAGGGAAAAGTAGTGGACAAGAACATGGCATTAAAAATATCAGTAAGTTTAGGGCCTATAATTTCAGGGAAGTTTTTGAGGATGGAGGGGGGGCATGGGTCTTCCGGAGATCCGGAGTTCGTGGTGCATAAGAGATGAGACACCAGTTCTGAGGATATCTGAGTAAATTCCTGGAAGGAACCAGAAGGGCTTGTTCGAGGGGGGCTAGTACAGTTCCGGGCCGATGGATTATGGGCATTAGAAACGGAGTGAGAATGTCCAGTACCACTAGCATGAGCTTTAAATTGGGAGAAAATGTCAGTGACTTTTTTTTGGAAATGATTTGCCAAAGAGTACAGGACGTTGTGACTATGGCACACGGCCCTGCCCACGTAGGGGCAAAAGGTATTTGCGGGCTCCTGGACCCAGTTTGGAACAACCCTAATATTCAAAGGACGGCTGTCCGGTTAGTCCAATACTGCATGGTCTGCTTGCAACACAACCCGGGGAAGGGAGAAAATGTCCTGAGTGGGAATTTTGCACCTCCACTGTTGCCTTTTGAAGTACTCCAGATGGATTACATCCACATGGAGCGTGTTAACTTAAAATACATTCTGGTGGTGGTTTGTGCTTTTAGCAAATGGGTCGAGGCCTACCCCACCAAGGAGAATACTGCTCTGGCCACAGCAAAAGCCCTTCTCAAGGAGTTTGTGCCACACTTTGGTTTGCTCCGCTTGATCTGGTCAGACAATGGGGGGCACTTCCATGGGGCCCTTGTTAAGCATATTTGTGATGGTTTACAGATAAAACAGAAATTCCACGCAGCCCGACATCCACAGCAGGGCTCGTGGAAAAGTACAATGGGATTCTTAAGCTCAAGATGGCTAAAATTCAGGAAAGCACAGGGTTGAAAAGGCCTGACACCTTGCCTCTGGTCCTCATGTCAATACGGGTCACCCCACATTCTCGCTCCGGCCTTTCCATGTATGAGATCACCTTTGGTAGGCCCGCTAATGTATGGGGGGTACCCAGACCACGATCCTTTTCTGATATTGAATATCCTATGTTGATTGATAATCTGTATGCCCTGACTAAAGATCTCCGTTCTATTCATCAGCAGGTAGCATCTGTGCTGCAGCCTCTGCCAGAGGGCCCTGGACATCGCCTACAACCCGGTTAGTGGGTTCTAGTCATGAAGTTTGAACGAGACACCAGCTTGGCTCCAAGGTGGTCTGAGCCACGACAGATCCTACTAGCCACCCGGACGGCTGTCAAAGTGGATGGGAGGAAACATTGGATTCATGTCTCCCATCTGAAGAAGCTGCCGTTTCCACTTCCATATGATCAGCAATGCCCAGGGGGAATTCGGACACAGGAAACTGAGAGAGCTGCTGCATTCGTACCCTTCTCCGACACCTGCGAGTTTGAACAAAGGCAAGAGGAGGGAGTGACGAGATCAGGTGAACCGGTCTCTGCTGAATCTGCAATTGCTTTGAATCCTGTTTTGAGTACCCCGGCAAGCGAAAGTTCTAATGCAGGAGAGATACCTGCAGTGCTATTTTCTGATCAGGAAGTTCCGGGTCATGTGCGATACAACCTGCGGCCAAGAAAACATCACGGTGCCTCAGACCCCACCACTAGGAGATAAGGAAAGACTTGATTGAATAGATAGGGTTTGCTAGTTTGCTTTTCTGAGGTATGGAGCGAGACACTGGACTGAACTCGTTGAAAGCGGGAACTTTGCTCTGTTCCGAAAGAAGACCAGCTATTTTGAACGGCCAGGTTGCACAACAGAATCATTTTGACCACCACTCTTTCTTTGCTTGAAATGAACGATAGGAGTCTACCTGTGAGACTCTGATGGACACAGGGAGAAGAACCCTATGACAGAACGGACTGCTAGGCCCGAGCTTATTTTTTGGACTTTTAGCTAGGAATGTACCCTTTTGGTCGTATTGTGCTTGAAAAAGAATTTCCCATTGCACCCCGACACGTACCATTCTATGAACCAATGTTCTCAACCTGAACCACGAGGGTCAAGGTAGCCTTTGTGTTGGTTATGACTGTTATAATAGCTGTTTTTATGGGTTTATTCATATATCTAGAGCATAAATACCCTTTGCAAGAATTTTTACCATCTACTGTTGCACCACCCGAGCATTTGCTGTTTGCTGCTGTTTGCTGCTGTTCACCCTAGCACCCCATACAGATCGCCAGACCTATGCGAAAAATGTTTTTCTTGAAATGCTTCACCAGAAGTACCAATACTACTGACTGCTGGGTTTGTGGCCTTCTGCCGTCTGTTGTGCATAATCACGTTCTGTTCCTCTCACTATCCCTGTCCTATCTAGGAGCTGTGAAGCATAGTTCAAGCTGTTTTCCGCCATGTACCATCACTATATAGACAATCACAGGCATTACGATGTGAATTATTATAACATGATTTTAGCATATGTCGAGGAACATCGGGGATTTGACCCACAAGGTAACGGGGGACGGGGATCGATAGACCATCAGGCGTGTATGAATAGGTACATGGAGGTTAGGAACAATACCTGGCTGCAGGATGAACTCTATGATTTTAGCTATTTCAATGCTTCCCAATACTTCCAGCTTTTTGTTGAACAAAATGTTACAAGTGACCGCATTGTACCCATTTCTATTTTAAATACTTCCTCTGATTTCTGTGTACAGGGGATGGGGCATGTACAGGTTGGTGACAGTATCTGCAATTATACCTATCGTATGAAGAAAGTTAGCAGTCCACCATTGTTAACGCCGCCCAATGTGTATTTTGTATGTGGAGAAAATGCTTATACTTGGTTACCACGTGATTGGGCTGGGCACTGCTATTTGTCCTTCCTGTACCCACCTGTATACATAGCACCGTCTGACTATCACAGAACACACCAGCTACACCCAGCAAGTGCAGTACCCCATAGGCAACGTAGACAGCTCATCGCAACAGAAGTCGATCAGACCAACACCTCCTTGCAGCAGTTCACGGATTTTAGCAAGGGTTTGGTCCCATTCTGGGGACATATATTTAATAGCAGAGAAATAAGAAGGTTGTCCAGAATAGTGGAAAATGTCATTAACATCACTACTGACATCTTGGCCAATCTTACGGTTGAGCTTCAGGCGATCAGGCTTGTAGCGCTCCAAAACCGTATGATTTTGGACGTTATCTTGGCTGATCGGGGCGGAGCATGCCGAGTGATTGGAAGCTCCTGCTGTGTGCATATTCCAGACTCCACCCCCACTGTTCATCTAGCCATTCAAAAGCTGCATCGCATTACGTCCGAAATGCATACTGACAATGGGGCCTGGTCACTGTCCGGCTGGTTTTGGGGGCTTCTGTCCACCTGGGGATGGAAATTGTTGTTAATTTTGAGTGGAGCAGCCGGTGTTATTTTTACCTGTTGCGTCCTGATACAATGTGGTCCGGCTTGTTGCTCCTATTGTGCTTCCAGAGTGACAGCTCTGTCCGTCCCTGTACTAGTTCCTGCTAAGCTTCAGATGCTACAACAGGAGGTTAATGAATTAATGGCCATTAACGAGGAGGTTTTCAGAGATTAATGTCCGCCCTTGTATTTAGCTACACCACGCTAAAAGGAGGGTTTGAGGAACCAGAATTGATTTCCGGTTATGCAACGCATATAATCGTTGCCTTAGAATTAGCATGATGTATCTAAATTACTTAGCACACGTACGCAAACAGTAGCACGGATTTGTATTGCATTATTTCAGAATTCTAACCTGCACCGCTTTGCACGCTTTACACTTGCTTGACTTGACCAACGCCATTTTGTGGCCTTGCTCGATGCCCGGCATTCACAGAAACCATCCAATTCATTTACCAAAGTAGTTCTCCTGAGAAATAGCCCAACTGTTGCAAAACTGCTGTTTCAGCTCGTTAGGCCCGTCAAGGTTATAGGTAGCAGGAGGAGGCCTGATAGGCACATTCCGGGAGGGGTGCGGCGCGGACTGTCTCGGAGTTAGCAGAAGGGAGTCACCCGTACGACCTTGCTCATCTAGGATGAGCTAAACCAAGAGCGCTTTGTCTCCCATATGTGGTCCTTCTTCACCAACCTGTACCAACTTGTGTTTTTCCATCATGGGTAACGGTTTCGAGAATGCAACTGTATATATGTGATGTTCTGACAATGTGCCAGCAGTCTTCTTGGCGGACCTCATGGGGTTAGGTCGCAAGGAGCTCCTCTGGCAGAGTTTGTATTGTTATAATAAACGATTGGACCTTCTACACTGCCAACTGACTGATTATTGGTAATGGGAATGGGATTAGTTGTGAATATAATTCTAACTGGGAGGTGGTAAATAATTTTCCGGTACATCAGCAGAGCCCTGATGCTGGACCCACTGAAACTTCTGGTCCCACTGCAGAACCCGCATCCGCCATCTGGCATGATGCACCAGTAGGATGCAGGAGGCCATCAGCCCCAGGGGCCGCAGCGTCAACCTGACCGAGACTCGGGATAAAGGTTAAGAGATCGGAATCAGAGCCTGAATATCCAGAACCCGCTTTTCAGGAGGATAGACCCGAAACTGCGCCAAATCCAGAACCGCTCCGATGAATTGGAGTTTCTGAGAGAGACACAGGTGTGACTTCGGCACATTGATGGAGAACCCCAGCAGGTGCAGGGGGTCGGCCATAGTCTGGAAGTGGCTGACTACTGTCTGGGGCGAGCCCGCCTTCAACAACCAGTCGTCGAGGTAGGGGAAGACTGAAACCCCATATCTGTGCAGATGAGCTGCGACCACCGCCATAACCTTCGTGAACACCCGCAGGTAACGCCGGTGGGCTGGCAGGACGAGGATGTGAAACTATGCGTCCTGTAAGTCCAACGCTACCATTCAGTCTTCTTGGTCTAGGGCAGCTAAGGCCTGAGCCAAAGTCAGCATCTTGAACTTCTCCTTCGGAGGAAGGCGTTGATGTTCTGCAGGTCAAAGATAGGGCGTAGGCCCCCTTTGCCCTTCCTGGGAACCAGAAAGTAGTAGGAGTAACAACCACACCCAACTTCTAGCCCAGGAATGCGCTTGATGGCCCCCTTGGCCAAGAGGGCCGTAACTTCCTCTTGCAGAAGTTGCAAGTGATCCCCCGATACGCAGTGGTACTGCAGTGGCATGGCTTGAGGGGTCACCTCGAAGGGGAGGGAGTAGCCCCTTCGGACGATTTGCAGCACCCACCTGTCCGATGTGATGGTGTGCCAGTGGAGGGGGTGATGGTAAGCCCTGCCCCCCACTGGCGTCAAATGGGCCTAAAAGCTCGGACTAGGAAGGCTTTGAGACGGAGGCTGCGGGGCTGGATGTGTACTGGCCTCGCCGCTGTCCCCTGCACCGCACCGGCGGTTACCACGTCCGCCGCCGCGCTGGATGTTAGTCTGCGGCCTGTGGCAGGCAGGACGTGAGGGGGCGCCCCTTCCTTGGCCATGAAAGGCAGAAGTTTACTGGCGCTGGCCCGACAGGCCCAAGGACTTGGCCGTAGCACTGGAGTCCTTGAAACGCTCAAGCGCACTGTCTGCCTTGACGCCAAAGAGGCGACGGCCATCAAACGGCATGTCCATGAGGAAATTGTGGACATCAGCCGAAAAGTTGGCGGACCTCAGACAGGCATGGCGGCGAACCGCCACCGACATGGAAATCGCCCTGCCCAGCGAGTCCGTGGTATCCAGCCCACATCGGATAGAGTACCGTGCTGCATCCCGCCCTTCCGCAAGGGCTTGAGCGAGTTTGACCCAGGCCTCCTCCTGGCAATCTGGCAGCACGTCCGCGACCGTGTCCCACAGAGAGTGGGTAGAACAGCCCAAAAGGGAAGCGGTGTTTACCGACCGCAACCCCAAACTACGTGAGGAGAACAGCTTCTTACCGAACTGCTCATACCTTTTGGATTCCCGATCAGGTGGAGCAGTCGGGAATGCTGTCTGGGAGTTAGAGGTCTGGATAACCAGGCTCTCGGGGGTGGGGTGGGTGGAAAGGAAGCTAGGGTCGCCCAGTTCGGGCGGTGGCGCCTGGCACGTTCCGATCTACAGAGGGACCTGTAGCGGGCCTGGACCAAGTGCCCAACAGAACGTCAGTAAGGGCCTTATTAAACGGCAGTAGAGGCTCCGAAGAGCTTGCCTGCGGTTTAAGGACCTCAGTGAGGAGGTTAGTCCTCGCGGCCGCGACGGGGAGCTCAAGAGCCAAGGCCTTGGCCGCCCTGGTCAGCACCATGCTGTAAGCAGCCCCTCCTCCATAGCCACGGTAGGAGAGGAGACAAAGCCAGTGTCCAAACCACTGGCCTCCCCTAGATCCACTGATCAGTCCTGACACCACTGGCACTCTCGTGTCGGAGGGTCCTCAGACCCCTCCCAATCCTCCTCGTCTCCCATCTCCTGATAGTCAGGTGCAAAGGTTGGGGCCGGATCATATGTCCAAACCACTGGCCTCCCCTAGATCCACTGATCAGTCCTGACACCACTGGCACTCTCGTGTCGGAGGGTCCTCAGACCCCTCCCAATCCTCCTCGTCTCCCATCTCCTGCTAGTCAGGTGCAAAGGATGGGGCCGGATCATAGAAGAATTGCTCTTCTCTTGGCGTCGAATGCGGCGTCCGACGCCGGATCCGGACCGAGGGAGGGACCGAGGACAATGTCGTCCAGGGACGGCATCAGGGGCGACATCCTGGGGTCGGTGCTGGCTTCGTAAGGTCAACCAGCGGCGACCCGGATCCGGTGGGTACCTGCGGCGTCGGGACCGAAGTCGTCAACGGCGCCGAAGCACCCGACGGCGCCGGTGCGGAAGCACCCGGCCCGCTTGGGCTCCCAGTCGGGGCCGCGGGCCCGAAGGCACCACAGCGAGATCCGGAGGAGGAGAGAGTGACCTCATGGCAATGAGGAAGGCATCGATCTCCGGCATTCAGCCCAGGGACCAGCGGGTATGGAGCTGGCAGTGGCGCCTGCGGCTCCGGCGGAGCCGCGTGGGCGGTGTTGCCCGAACCCCCGGCCGCATCGTGCGAGGGGTGGGGAGGGAAGGGGGGGGGGGAGGGGAGTCGGAAGAGCAATGTCGTCTCTTAGACTTCTTGTGCCTCTTACCGGAGGACTTGGAGCCCGACGAATGGTGTCGACTCGCCGAGCTGCGATGACTGTGCCCCTGCGACCAGTCCTTCGACGACCTCCTCGACCTGGACGTGAACGGTGCAGGGCCGACTGAAGGAACTCTAGGCGCTTACGGGACCGCTCCCACCTAGCCTTCGACGTCAAGGCCCAGCAGTCGAGCACGACTTGTCATTGTGGTCGGCCCCAAGGCAATACAGGCACCGACGGTGGGGGTCGGTAACCGATATCAGTCGGTTACAGTCAGCACAGGGCTTGAACACTGGCATCCCTACCGGTACCAAGAGTCTACCGACTCGAAAAAGGACCCATAAAAGATCGAAAACGTTAGTCAAAAAGTGACTAAGAAGTACTGCTTTTTCCGGATCTGGACTTGCTGGCGCGCAAAAAAGAAGAACTCACATCAGCGCGTGAGGGCAGCGTCTAAGTACTCCGGCGACGTCATCCCGACGACTGACGCGGAGCAGCACACGACGCCTACCGACGCGCAGGGGTACTACTACGCAAAACTTTCCGGATCCAGTCTGACGCCTGGGGTTATTCTAAAGTAAGGAATCTAACAATAACCTGTTTCTTTCAGATTGTCAAGGCAGTAGTGCTTCGTAAACGTGAGCAGCGAGGCCCACGTAGCTGCCTGACAAATGTCCTGCAAGGGAACGCCGCATCCAAAGGCAGTAGTAGCTGCAGTCGCCCTGGTCGAATGGGTGTGCAACCCCACAGGCGGCTCCTTCTTGGCCAAGGAATAACATGCTTTGATGCACAGAACGACCACCGGGAAATGGTCCGTTTGTGCACAGCCAGATGGCTCTTGGCGCCCACGTAACCAACAAAGAGTTGATCATCCACCCGGAACTGTTGTGTAAGCTGCAGATAGAAAGCAAGCGCACGTTTTGGGTACAGATGATGGAGCCTCTCCTCTTCCCTGGAAGGATGCGGAGGCGAAAAGTAGGTGGTCTGCCCGATGTGAAAGGGCGTAACAACCTTTGGCAAAATAACCACCTTTTCCGGATGAACAGAAAGGAAAGGAGGTTTGGAAGAAGGAGCCTGGAGCTCAATCACTCTTCTGGCAGAGGTGATAGCAACCAGGATAGCAGTCTTGAGAGTAAGATGTTGCAAAGGGCAAATATGAAGAGGCTCAAAGGGAGCACACATCAGAAAAGCCAAGACAAGATTTAAGTCCCACTGAGGCATTATGAAAGGCACGGGAGGAAACGTGTGTGTAATGCCTTTGAGAAAATGGTTAACAATCAGGGACTTAAAAAGAGAAGGATGATCAGGAAGCCTCATCAAGGCGGAAATGGCAGAAAGATTACCACTTATAGTGCCTAGAGCTGATCCCTGATGGGCCAAAGACAGAAGAAACAGAAGAACCTCAGAAAGAGGCGCCGAAAGGGGGTCTACAACTTTTGCTGTGCACCATGCCACAAATCTGTTCCATCGACAGGCGTATACCGTTTCAGTGGAGGGATGCCTGGCTGCCAGAATGACATCACAGACTTCGGAAGGAAGATCGAAAGGTGTCAACTGTCACCGCTCAATCTCCATGCATGGAGGTGGAGGCTGGACAGCTTAGGGTGGAGCACCGTCCCCTGCTGTCGGATCGGTGGAGGCGCCTTGACGCCGCGTTGGTTCACGCGGTATAAGTTGATTTTCATTAATTCATTCATAGATGCTCATACTGAGTAGCTTGGGATACCAAATTCTTCTAGCCCAGTACGGAGCCACAAGAATGACTCGCGCCCGGTCGCGCCTGATCTTCATCAGCACTGTGGGCAGAAGTGGTATAGGCGGAAAGGCGTACAATAAACCGCAGCTCCACTCGCGACGAAAAGCGTCTCCGAGCGAGCGCCACCTTGGAAACCTCAACGCGCAGAACTGATGACGGTGCGCATTCTCTTCGGTGGCGAATAGATCTAACCAAGGCTCAACCCACTGCAGAAGGAGACCGCGTGCCACATCAGAGTTCAGACGCCATTCGTGATCCACCATGCACCAGCGGCTTAGTTCGTCCACCCTAGCGTTCAAAGAACCTACCAGGTGTTGAACCACCATGGTAATGCCTTAATGTTCTAGACATGTCCAGAGGTTCAGAGCCTCCCGACATAGGGTCCAGGACCACACCACGCCCTGTTTGTTGCAATACCACATGCCGGTGGTGTTGTCCGTGAACACCTGCACTACACTTCCCCGGACAGAGGGAAGGAATGCATTCAGTAAAAGCCGGATCGCCTGCTGCTACAGGATATTGATATGAAGCCAGGACTCTGCCGGAGACTAGAGGCCTCTGATCTCTACCTCTCCCATGTGGCCTACCCATCCCTGGAGGGACGCATCCGTCACCACTGGGTGCTCCGGTTGGGGAAGGGAGAGGGATCTGCCACTGACCCAATCGCGGTTCTTGAGCCACCACTGCAACTGTCGTGCAGCGCCCTCCGAGATCTGGACGTGATCGGACAGGTTGCCCTGATGCTGTGCCCACTGCAGAGCACGCATATGCCATCTGGCATGCGTCACCAGCAGGATACAGGAGGCCATCAGGCCCAGCAGCCGGAGGGTCATCCTTAACAAAAAAAACCCGGGATAGAATCTGAAAGATTGGAATCATAGCCCGAATATCCCAGACTCGCTGCTCGGGACGATAAACCCGAAACCGCGTTGAATCTAGAACTGCTTCGATAAAAGGGAGCTTCCGAGAGGGGCTCATGTGAGACTCCGGCACATTGATGGTAGAACCCCAGCAAATGCAGGAGGTCGGCCGTAGTCTGGAGGTGGGAGACGACTACCTGGTGCGAGCATGCCTGCAGCAGCCAGTTGTCGAGGTAGGGAAAGACTGACACCCCGGACCTGCGCAGATGAGCTGCGACCACTGCCATCACTTTCATGAACACCCAAAGGGGCGTTGGTAAGGCCAAAGGGGTGCAAGGCAAAATGAAAATGCTCCTGGCCTACCATGAACCGCAGGTAACACCGGTGGGCCGGCAGGACAGGGATGTGAAAATAAGCGTCCTGCAAGTCCAACGCTAGCATCCAGTCCCCAGGGTCCAGGGCAGTCAGGAACTGAGCCAGAGTTAGCATCTTGAACTTCTCCTTCTGGAAGAAGCAATTGACGTCCCGGAGGTCCAAGATGGGGCGCAAGCCCCTTTTCCTTCTTGGGGACCAGAAAGTAGTGGGAATAACAACCACTCCCTACTGATCGGGAACGTACTCGATTGCCCCCTTGGCCAGGAGGACCGAGACTTCCTAACGGAGAAGAGCCAAATGATCCCCCGACATGCAGTGGTACCAAGGTCGCATGGCTGGAGGGGAGGACAGAAAGGGGAGCGAGTATCCTTGGCAGATTATCTGCAGCACCCATTTGTCCATTGTGATCTTGTGCCAGTGGTGCAGGTGGAGGCGAACCTTGCCACCCACTGATGTGGGGTGCCCCCTGAAGCTCTGATTAGGAGGGTTTTAAGGCAGAAGCGGGGGTGGAAGTGGACTGACCAACACGCCGGTCACCAGACCCGCCCATGCGGAATCCACGTCCGTGGCCTCGCTGAGGCTGGTTCTGCAAAGGCTTGCTGGAAGAGCGTGCCTGGGTACCCCTGGCCACGAAAGGAACGAAACCCCGGCATGGCAGGGCTCAAAAAGCCCGGCATGGCAGGGCTTTTTGAGGAAAGACCCAAAGACTTGCCCATAGCACGAGAGACTTCAAAGCGATCCAGGGCATTGACAGCCTTATCACCAAAGAGGAGGGAGCCATCGAAGGGCATGTCCATGAGCGAGCTCTGGACATCGGGTGAGAACCCAGTGGAACGCAACCAGGCATGGCGCAACGCCACCGTCGTGGAAATCGCCCTGCCCAACAAATCAGCGGTGTCCGACCACACCTGATGGCAAACTTCGCTGAATCCTTGCCCTCCGCAATCGCTTGGGAAAGGACTGCCTGGACATCCTCAGAGCACTGAGGCAGAATCTCTGCCACTGAATCCCACACTGCGTGGAAGTAACGGCCCAATAAGCAGGCGGTATTAACCGACCTCAAACCCAAACTGGCTGAGAACAACCTCTTGCCATATTGGTCCAGCCAATCTGGCAGTCCTTATCTGGCGGAGCCGAGGGAAAGGCACTCTGTGATGCCGAGGCCTGAATGACCAGACTCTCAGGCGTGGGGTGAGTGGTCAAGAAGGAGGGATCACCAGGCGCCGGCGCCTAGCGAGGTTCTTATCCACCGGTGCACCCAAGGCCGGGCGCAACCAAGTACCCAAGGCGGTAAGGGCCTCATTGAAAGGGAGCAGCGGCTACGTCGATGTAGACGCCATCTGGAGCACCTCCATAAGGCGGCCACAGCAGGGAGGTCGAGATGGAGAGCCTCCGCGGCTCGACAGCACCATAGTATAAGACGCGCCTTCCTCCATAGTAGGTGGAGGTGGGGCAGACCCCAGGTCAGAAGACACATCAAGTTCACGCGCATCTTAAAGGTCATCCTCCCAATCCTGCTAGGAGTCACACTGCACCGCAAGGGGGTCCTCGGAGCCGTCCCAATCCTCATTCGGCTCCGGAGTAGAAAGAGCCAGGGGCGGCGGAGAGGGAGCAAGCGGTGCTGGGGGCGGCCCAAGGGGCAGCGCCGGCCAGGGCCGAACTGGAGCCGCATCCCAATGTGGATCCCAGGTCGGAATGAAATGGTCCGAGAACAGGAGCAGGGGCGGGATAAACGGCACCCAGTGCGGCACCTGTGACGTCGCTGGGGCCGGAACCAAGGGCAGCGCCGGGGCCGGAGCCAGCGGTGCTGCATCTTGTGGGGCTGGAGCCGAGGGCGCTGGATCCAGTGGTGCCGCGGCTGGTGCCAGAGGTGGTACCGCTGGGCCAACAGGCTCTGGACACAAGACCACGGGGCCCGCAGGCGTGCTGGCGGGAGCCAGAGGCCTACAAGGGAAGTCCACGGCAGCAAGAAACTCTTGCACCTGTTCGGGAGTTGCCCACATAGCGGGTAGGCCGTGTGAATCCCAGGCTACGGAGGAGCCGCAGGTGCAGAGCCCGTGTCCCCCACGTCAACATCCGGTGAGCGATGGGGGGACGTCGGAGAGCAAACGCGCTTCTTCGACTTCTTCTTATGGCGTTGCTTACCGGAATCTGAAGGTGAAGACTTAGCGTCCGAGGATCAATGGCTCCGGTCACGCGAGTGGTCCCATGAACGGCCCCTAGACCCGGAGTGGCAGTGAGAGGAGTGCCGGATCACCAGCAACTTCTGGCTGCGCTCCCTAATGCCTTTGGGGCCATGGCACGGCAGTCCCGACAATCCCAGGGAGACATTGTCTTTCTCCAGGCAGTAGTGGCAGACATCATGGGGGTAGGCCACCGGCATATTACGGTGGCACGACCCACAAGACTCAAAGCCGGGCATCCCTACGTGCACCAGGAGACAAAAAGTAAAAAAAAAAAGTGGTCAAAAAATGACAGAGGTACGTGCTCAATCCGATCTGCGCTTTCGACGCGGAAAAAGAAAGAACTGATGTCAGCGCGCATGGGTGGTGCCCTAAGTACTCTCCGTCATCTCGGCGCTTGCGACGCCAGTGACGGAAACGGAGCCGCACAACGCCACCTACCGCCGCGCAGGGGTACTGCTAAGCAGAAAAACTTACCAGATCCAGTCTGACGCCTGGGGAATATTCTAAGGTAAGGAATCTATCATGAACGTGTCTCTTTCAGATGTCTAATTTAGTTGCAGTCACTTAACTATTTCTGCCATCTCATTTTATTGGTTTGTTTTTCCATATTTATTTACCTATGCTTTGTCAGTAGGTCCAAGAACTACTGAATGCCTTAGCATTGCACACATTAATATGTTTCCTTTTGCTCTTCGCCTCCCCGAAGAATTCCCGTTGCAGTGCTGTGACATGTATTGAGTAAAGTGTACCTGCCCTCCAGCTCCGCTGTGCAATTCCGTCAGGTCATTAAGTTAGTGTCAGAGTTCAGAGTGCCACGGGACATGCACGAGCTACTGTGTCCAAATGTTGGAGCCGAGGAAGCTGTCTACGGTAAGTCCTTTACATGGGGCCCAACCAGGCTGTGATTTGGCTGTCCACTAGTTCCTCACAAGTGGTACAGCAGTGCCTAGGGGCTCTTGTTGCTCCTGCAAGCTGGGTACATTCTTCAGCTCTTCCCACGGTAGCGGGGGTTGTGACGGTCTTGGCGCTAGTCTGAGTCACGGTTCACATCCACTAGGATCACTACAGTGGCCACTCTCCTCAGATGACGTTTTTCGAGCAAGTCACACTTCTTGCTTGGTCCTGGTGGCCCCTTCTGGCATACAGAGTCACCGTACCACTACTGCACAAGGCTCGGTATCGATCGGAGCAATGGTTTTTTTCATGGTGGCCCCACCTGTCTTAACTGCACAGCTTCCCATGTCTGGCATTCACAACAACCCAATCAGAGCAGCAACCATCTCCTCACACCTTGATATGGGGATCAAATCGAGAAGATCTTGCTCCCTGCATAGCTCTCCTCTACTGGTCATGGCAAGCAGGCAGGCGCTGGTGCGCCAGGCTCAAGGGCAGGCGGTCTTGGATTCCTTGGGTGAGGTTCCCTCACCCAGCAGGGAGACTAGCAGGCCTTGGTCTTCAGTTCTGGTCACAAGTAGAAGTCTTGCATACCTTCCCTTCCTTATGCAGCTGATTAGCTGTCTGACAGTTAATAATGTTTCTCAAGTTCCCCTTCTTACAGTCAGTTCCCAGACACCAGTTGTGATTTAGAGAATCTTTGAGGTGCATGTTGGGGGTCTTCTACACCTGAAAGTGACCACTCCTCTGCTCTCTCTTCCGTCTAAAAGCACAATAGAAGCTACTCCAAAACTGCTAGCCCCACAACACAGGCCATGGGAGTGACTAGACGTTCACACCTGAATGTCAGCCAAAGTTGTATGTGGATCACAGGTGTACACCAGGGCCTCAGCCTTACTCCTTATGATTCCCTTTTAAGCCCCATCTCTCCTTCCTGAGATGTGCCCAGGTCCCTTCCTTGTGACCTCTTTCCAACTCAGAGAGCACTCTTTGGAGACTACTGGATGGTTTGCCTTTCTGTCCAGTGTGTAGCAATACACAAATCTGTCTGGGGGGTTCCTATACCTTCTCTCCTCATGTTTCATCATGCAGCCCAGGGTTTCCCAAAATGGAACCCACGGTCTGCCATATGTTTGCAAACATACACCCAGCACACACATATAATATACATGCACACAGCCATACACCCTTCATGTAGTGTGCCATTCTGACACACACATACCCGCACATGCATATAACATACTAGCACCGCACAACACTACATCCTTTATGTATTGTACTATTCACAGGCACACATACTCCCCAGCACATGTTGATCACACATGCACTGCACATCACTACACCTCAAGGGTAGTGATGTAGGCCAAGAGTGAGTTAATTACACAGCAGCATAACTTTACATGAGTGAGCCTGTACGTACAGGCTCACTCATGTAAGCCTTTCACTCCTGTGACAAAGGTAACAAGCATAGGCATAACTAATAGGTCTCGCCTTTGGGAACTTATAAGTGATTAGCCATGCAGCACACTATTGCTTATACACCAACATGAACAGCTGTTTTCTCCAGCACTTGAAGCACCTCTCTAGCCTGCAGAATACTAGAGCGCCTATTCTGCTTCAGAGAAAGTAACTATCTGGCAACACATACTGCGTGTAGCATGGACGGCCCTATTCACTTTTTTAAATTAGTTTTCAAATATTGCCTTCCTTCAATCTTTATTTAAATCTCTGAGTGCTGAGGTTTTGGAGAGAGTAACCCTGAAGCTGCCCTACTCCAGGGGGAAAAGGAGAATAAAATCCAAGATGAGTGTCTGGAACGCTACGCTAAACTCCCTATTTCTTGGCTGGTGGGGGGGGGAGAGGGGAGTGGGAGGGGCAGGGAGGGAGGGGGGCGGTGATGGGGGAAGGAAAGTACAGCAAGGGTAAAGCTGGAGACAGTGCAACGCCTGTGAAAGTTGAGGATAAGTAGCATCTTAAAAATGATTTGTCTCGGTTTCTATCTGAATGAATATGGGTGCTCTTTTCAAAGGAGTAGCGCTGAAGCCCGCTTAAGCTCCCGGTCTCATTCTATGATCACAATAGTAGTGGGGGTGGGGCGGGTGGCCTCTAAAGTGCGAATACCCTGCTAAAAAACTGTAAAGAAAGTGATACAGAGCCGAATCGAGTCCCCAATGATAAATGAATTGCACTAATGAACAAGTTACTTACCTTCGGTAACGATATATCTGTAAGAAACATTAGTTAGTGTTAGATTCCTTACCTTAGAATATCCCCAGGCGTCAGTCTGGATCCGGAAACTTTTGCGTAGCAGTACCCCTGCGCGTCGATAGGCGTCGTCTGCAGGCGTCCCCTGCGGCTCCGCGTCCGTCGTCGGCGTCGTGCGCCGTGATGACGTCGCTGGAGTATATAGACGCTGCCTCCGCGCACTGACGTCAGTTCTTTGTACACAGCTTTTCCGCGCCAGGAGACGCAGAGCCATGAGAGAACCAACACTGGTGCCATGTAAAACTAGGGCCCTGAAAGGGATGTCCTTAACCCTAGGTATCAGTTCGCAGAACGGGGAGGATGGGCGGGTTCGGTAAGGAATCTAACACTAACTAATGTTTCTTACAGATATATCGTTACCGAAGGTAAGTAACTTGTTCATCTGAAAGAAACACGTTAGTGTTAGATTCCTTACCTTAGAATACATACCCCAGCAATACCAACCCCGGTGGTGGGTCTGCGAACCAATACAATACTACACCAGAAAGTCCTGGAGGACAGAACGGCCAAAGAAGCCATCCCTCCGGACTTGACTGTCCAGGCAGTAGTGCCTCGCAAAGGTGTGCAGCGAGGCCCACGTAGCCGCTTGGCAAATGTCCTGCAAGGGGACTCCCCGGCCCAGGGCAGTAGTAGCCGCCGTGGCCCGAGTGGAATGGGCCCTCAGCCCAACAGGAGGCTCCTTCCGAGCCAAAGAGTAGCACGCTTTGATGCAGAGAACGACCCATCGAGAGATGGTCCGTTTACAGACCGCCCGTCCCTTCTTCGCACCCACGTAGCCAACAAACAGCTGGTCATCCACCCGGAACTGGCGTGTGCGATCCATGTAAAATGAGAGCTCACGTTTTGGGTCCAGACGATGGAGCCGCTCTTCATCCTTTGAAGGATGCGGAGGAGGGAAGAAGGAAGGGAGGGTGATGGACTGCCCGATGTGAAAGGCCGAAACAACCTTGGGCAGGAAAGAAGGTCTAGTCCTCAGAACCACCTTGTCAGGATGAATGGACAGGAAAGGGGGTTGGACAGAAAGAGCCTGGAGCTCACTCACTCTCCTGGCAGAGGTGATGGCAACCAGGAAAGCCGTCTTTAAAGTCAGGAGACGGAGAGGACAAGAATGAAGGGGCTCAAAGGGAGCCCACATTAGAAAGGTTAGAACCAGGTTCAAATCCCACTGGGGCATCACAAACGGAACAGGTGGAAACATGTTAGTGATGCCCTTCAAGAATCGAGTTACAATCGGGGATTTGAACAAAGAAGGCTGATCAGGAAGCCTCAAAAAGGCTGAAAGGGCAGAAAGGTAGCCCTTGATAGTGCCCAGAGCAGAGCCCTGCTGGGCAAGAGAAAGAAGAAACAGAAGAACCTCCGAAAGAGGGGCAGAAAGAGGATCCACAGCCTTTGCTGTGCACCATGCCACAAATCTGTTCCACCGACAGGCGTATACCGACTCAGTGGAGGGACGCCTGGCTGCCAGAATAACATCACAGACATCAGGAGGCAAGTCAAATGGCCTCAACTGCCGCCGCTCAATCTCCAAGCATGGAGGTGGGGACTGGACAGGTTCGGGTGGAGGACCGTCCCCTGCTGCTGCGACAGAAGGTCCTCCTGAAGGGGCAGGCGGATCGGGGGACCGACTGACATGCTGAGTAGCTCGGGATACCAGTACCTTCGAGCCCAGTCCGGAGCCACAAGGATAACTTGGGCCCGGTCGCGCCTGATCTTCTTCAGCACTCTGGGCAGAAGTGGTATAGGCGGAAAGGCGTATAACAGACCGCAACTCCACTCGCGCCGAAAGGCGTCGCCGTGCGAGTGCCGTCTTGGAAACTCCAACGCGCAGAACTGATGACATTGCGCGTTCTCTTCTGTGGCGAATAGATCTAACCAAGGCTCTCCCCATTGCAGAAAGATGCCTTGCGCCACGTCTGAGTTCAGACGCCATTCGTGATCCATCGAGCACCGACAGCTGAGTTCGTCCGCCCTGGCGTTCAGGGAACCTGCCAGGTGTTGAACCGTCAGAGTCACGCCCTGACGTTCCAGCCATTGCCAGAGGCGCAGAGCCTCCTGGCAAAGGGTCCACGACCCCACTCCGCCCTGTTTGTTGCAGTACCACATGGCGGTGGTGTTGTCGGTGAACACCTGCACTACACTCCCGTTGACAAAGGGGAGGAATGCCTTCAGTGCCAGACGAATCGCCCGCAGCTCCAACAGGTTGATATGGAGCCGGGACTCCGCCGGAGACCAGATGCCTCTGATCTCTGCCTCTCCCAAGTGGCCACCCCAGCCCTGGAGGGACGCGTCCGTCACAACAACGTGCTCCGGTTGGGGAAGGGAGAGGGATCTGCCTCTGACCCAATCGCGGTCCGTAAGCCACCACTGCAGTTGTCTCGCAGCGCCCTCCGAGATCAAGACGTGGTCGGACAAGTTGCCCTGATGCTGGGCCCACTGAAACTTCAGGTCCCACTGCAGAGCCCGCATCCGCCACCGGGCGTGATGCACCAGAAGGATGCAGGAAGCCATCAGTCCCAGCAGCCGCAGCGTCAACCTGACCGAAACCCGGGATAGCGGCTGAAAGATGGGAATCAAAGCCTGAATATCCCGAACCCGCCGTTCCGGAGGATAAACCCGAAACTGCGCCGAGTCCAGAACCGCTCCGATGAAAAGGAGCTTTTGAGAGGGACACAGGTGTGATTTCGGCACATTGATGGAGAACCCCAGGTCGTGCAAGAGGTCTGCCGTCATCTGAAGGTGGTGGACGACTGTCTGGGGCGAGCCCGCCTTCAACAACCAGTCGTCTAGGTAGGGGAAGACTGAAACCCCCAACCTGCGCAGATGGGCTGCGACCACCGCCATCACCTTTGTGAACACCCGTGGGGCGCTGGTAAGGCCGAAGGGAAGCACGATAAACTGAAAGTGCTCCTGGCCTACCGTGACCCGCAGTAACGCCGGTGGGCCGGCAGGACGGGGATGTGAAAATAGGCATCCTGCAAGTCCAACGCTACCATCCAGTCTTGTGGGTCTAGAGAAGCCAAGACCTGAGCTAACGTCAACATCTTGAACTTCTCCTTCCGGAGGAAGCCGTTGACGTTCCTTAGATCCAAGATAGGACGTAGGCCCCCCTTGTCCTTCTTGGGTACCAGAAAGTAGTGGGAATAACAACCACGCCCTACTTCTGGCCCAGGAACGCGCTCGATGGCCCCCTTGGCCAAGAGGGCCGTAACTTCCTCCTGCAGAAGTGTCAAGTGGTCCCCCGACACACGGTGGTTCTGCGGTGGCATGGCTGGAGGAGTGGTCTCGAAGGGGAGGGAGTAGCCCCTTCGGACGATTTGCAGCACCCACCTGTCCGAAGTGATCGTGCGCCAGTGAGCGTGGTGATGGCGAACCCTGCCACCCACTGGCGTCACATGGGGCCGAAAGCACTGACTAGGAGGATTTTGAGGCAGATGCTGCGGGGGGAGGTGTGGTCTGACCCCGCCGTTGTCCCCGACCGCCACCACGGCGGTTTCCACGGCCGCCACCGCGTTGAAAGGATTGTTGCGGCGCGTGGCTGGCAGCACGTGTGGCGGCGCCCCTTCCTTGGCCACGAAAGGGATGAAACGAACCCGTTTGCTGACGCTGGGTCGAGAGACCCAAGGACTTGGCCGTGACCCTGGAGTCCTTGAAGCGTTCCAGCGCGTGGTCCGCCTTGTCACCGAACAGGTGACAGCCATCGAACGGCATGTCCATCAATGTATTCTGGACATCAGCCGAAAAGTTGGCGGATCTCAGCCAGGCATGGCGACGAATCGCCACCGTCGTTGACATAGCTCTGCCCAGCGAGTCGGTCGTATCAAGACCACACCGTATCGAATATTTCGCTGCATCTCGGCCCTCAGCCACAGCCTGACCGAGTTTTGCCCGCACCTCCATGGGGCATTCTGGCAGCAGTTCCGCGACCGTATCCCACACAGAGTGGGTGTAGCGGCCCAAGAGGCAAGCGGTGTTGCAAGACCGCAGGCCCAAACTAATGGACGAGAAGACCTTCTTGCCAAACTGGTCATACCTCTTGGATTCCCGGTCGGGCGGGGCCGACGGGAATGCGGACTGGGAGGTCGAGGCCTGGATCACCAGACTCTCAGGAGTGGGGTGGGTAGACAGGAACTTGGGGTCGTCCGGACAAGGACGGTGGCGCCTGGCCACGTTCCGATCAACAGGCGCACCTGAAGCGGGCCTGGACCACGTGCCCAACAGAACGTCTGACAAGGCTTCATTAAACGGCAGCAGTGGCTCCTGTGGGCATGACTGCGGTTTGAAGACCTCAGTGAGGATGTTAGGCCTCACGGCCGCGACGGGGAGCTCAAGGTGTAAGGCCTTGGCAGCCCTCATCAGCACCACTGAATATGCAGCTCCCTTCACCGATGCCACGGATGGAGGAGAGATCAAACCAGGGTTAGGAGAGTCGTCCAGACCACTGGCATCCCCCAAGTCACCTGTCCAGTCCGGGTCATACTGGCACTCGCGTGACAGAGGGTCCTCGGACCCCTCCCAACCTTCACCGAACTCTTCATCCTCTCCGTATTCGGAGTCAACGATGTAGACCGGCTCCTCGGGGTTCATGGGCCCCACCGGCGCAGAGCTCGGCGTCGAGCGACGCCGGTCCGACTCCGCGTCCGGCGTCGGGGAACGTAGGGGGACGGCGCCGCCCGGAGCCGGCGTCGGAGCCCCGTTGCCGGCCGGCACCGGAGAACCGGCGCCACGCGGGGACGGCGTCGGGGGTAACCCCGATGGTAACGGCGCCTGAGAGGCCAGAAGACCAGCCGGCGCCGATCCCGAAGGCCCTTGCGGCGCCGGGGTCGGAGCCGTCGGCGGCGCCGGAGCACCCGACGGCGCCGAGGCAGGGACACCCGAACCGCCAGGGCCCCCAGACGGTGGCACTGGGCCCAAAGGTGCCGTAGGCCCCGTCGGAGAACCGAGCGCCCTCATGGCCATGAGGAACGCCTCGATCTCCTCAGGCGTCGCGCCGTGCCCAGGGACCGGAGGGTATGAGGCAGGCCGCGCCGGCGACTCTCGCGGAGCCGCGGGGGTAGGGTCACCCGAGCCCCCGGCCGCATCGCGCGAGCGTCGGGGGGAGTCGGGGGTACGATGACGACGCCCCGACTTCTTGTGCTTCTTACCTGATGAGCCTGACGAGTGGTGTCGACTTCCGGAACGCTCGGCGCGGCTCCGCGACCGCTCCCTCGAACACTCTCTCGACCTCCGGCCGGACCGGGACCGCTCCCGGTCCCGACGTGGGGCCGACACCCAGAGCTCCAGTAGCTTGCGGGACCGCTCCCGCCTAGCCTTGTTGGTGAGGGCCCGGCAGTCGACGCAGGAGTCCACGTCGTGGTCGGGGCCCAGACACCGGAGACAGAGGCGGTGATGGTCTGTGACCAACATCGTGCGCTCACAGTCATCACAGTGCTTGAACCCAGGCATCCTATCAGGCACAAAGAGTGAAATAACTATTCGAAAAACTTGGTCAAAGACCGGAGTACTGCTCTTCAGATCTGCGTCCACTGGCGCGGAAAAAAGAAGAGTACAAAGAACTGACGTCAGCGCGCGGAGGCGGCGTCTATATACTCCAGCGACGTCATCACGGCGCACGACGCCGACGACGGACGCGGAGCCGCAGGGGACGCCTGCAGACGACGCCTACCGACGCGCAGGGGTACTGCTACGCAAAAGTTTCCGGATCCAGACTGACGCCTGGGGATATTCTAAGGTAAGGAATCTAACACTAACGTGTTTCTTTCAGATAATTAGGCTCTAAAAATATGCAATAATAGGGACAAAACTATTTTTGTACCCGCTAAAATGATCATTTGCTTTTGCTGTCACCTAGCACTGTATTGAACAAGTGCCAAGTATTACCCCAGACAATCTTTTCGTTTGCATTACCCTGCTGAGCTGTTAGACTGTTTCGATATATGGCGTTGTGCGGTAGCGCAACAGTCACAATCCAAAACACCCCATAAACAACGAAGCAAGGCCTTCAGGTGTTTCAAATACCCACCTGCAGTCAGGTATTAAAGGCACACACACCTCTACTGTTTTAATGCACAACAATCACACATCAGTAGAATAGGTCACACCTGAAGCTAACAAGTAGATAGTATCCTGAACCACGAGGAATGCAGCTGCCACCCTGCGCTCCGTTGCTCGCTCCAGCAGGCAAAACGCAGTGGGAGTGAACAGTACAAAAGAGGTGGGCCATGAACTCGCCTTTAGCCATTTGCATGCTTTCATTATTGAAAGACAAATGCAAAAGCCAATACAATATGTGGGAGGAGTTAGATCCACACGGAGTAGACACAAGAAGCTTCGCAGAGCAGTGCATGCGCGCAGCTAGGCTCCACCTACAAATTACCTGTTCACTCCTAACGATTACTGTACAGTATAATGCCACCACTGTGCTCATGCGGCTTAACTCCTGGTAAAGGGGTCAGCCCTTCACTACTATGAAGGTAGTTGTTGGGTGCACAGGCCTATGCCATGTCGCACATTCCTGATCTGTGTTTGCCTATGACAACAAATATCACCATTAGGGATCCAGACATAATTACAGCTGGGGCATTCTTGGCATGGATGCACATCCACCACCATGCAAAAGTCATTTCCATCCCAGTAGTTGTTTATAATATGGTTAGTGTAAAAATACAATGTTTTTAAGATAAACTCAAATACTGATGAAAGTGCTAGACATTTCATGCATCTAAAAGCTAGGTCAAATCTGGAGACTGTTGAAGGTGGACAAGTGTTCACCAATGTAAATATGAGCTATATGATTGTTTTAGATATCACACTAATTCAATAGAATAGCTTAGGGTGAAGAAAAGTTTACATCATTGGAAAAACTTGGACATGCTACAGTACAGCTGGAACCACAGTTAACTGATGGAATATATGAGATAGCAGTCGATATTGGTCATAAGGTGTTTGCGTACAAGTGCATCCACATGGCTAATCGACTCATTTGTTGCAGTCACAGTCAGAAAGACTATTTCAGGCTAGGGTGAAAAGTTGAGAGCCGTAGAACAGTACTGATTTGGATACCAGTGCTTCGGAAATGGGCACATTTATTGTACCAGAAAGCAACTCTATTGTCGGCATTCAAACAGAATGACCTATTACGAGTAACTGTATTCGAGAGAAAAAGGAGAGTTAGCTCCAGAATATGATAAACGACAAATGTTAAAAATATTTATGTGCTCAACTAAGACTGTAAGCTAAGAATCATTCAAAATGGAAACCCAAGTAGAATATCAGCTTATTGCCTAGTATTTAAAATTATTAGAGACCAAAACTGGTAATTTCGTAACAGCAAGGTTACTCATTCTGCCAGGTAGATTAGGGACATTTAATTTAAGAACGTTAGGTGATATTTCAAATATTCTAGAATTAATATTGTATTAGTGTAATAGGAGGCAAATCAAATTTCCACTGCATCTCAATTAGAAGGGCCACACATCACCAGACTGACTTTGAACGAATGGGTAGGATTGACTACAGTAAACGATCTCTCTGTAGAAGAGGCGATATTCGGTGTAGGGAGATATAGGTCAGGTGGAAACAAACGGGAGGAGATTGTCAGATCTCGAGGCACAGGGCCGACCTCACTCCAGTCATCCTCATCTAATTCACCCACCGCAGGACCAGCATATCTGTACCAACGCCTCTCATTCACGTACCGGTAAGACACCTTTACCCTGGCCACCATCTAACGGATCAACTATACCAGAGCCGGAGGAAGATCCGCCTCCTACCTCGCCGCCAAAACCTG
The DNA here is from genome assembly GCF_964263255.1 of Lissotriton vulgaris. Taxonomy (NCBI): domain Eukaryota; kingdom Metazoa; phylum Chordata; class Amphibia; order Caudata; family Salamandridae; genus Lissotriton; species Lissotriton vulgaris. Next base: position 210,475,680 of record NC_141688.1, on the reverse strand, counting down.
GAACAGTCTGCCTTTCCATCTCAGACAATGACAAGCGTGGAGAATCACGACGAGCGCACTTAGGACCCGGCCTCTCCGGACCCCGCCCGCTCCTGGTCTCTGGTGGTTGGTCGGGCGGACGGCCCAATCGGCGTCCGGCCGACCCCTTTTCCGCTTCGGCGATATCGCGTGACCCGAGGGTCAGGGGGTGGAGCCTCTGGGCCTATTTAGGGTCATCTCCCTGTGACTGGGGTCTCTGTTCCCGCTATCACTCCTGGATACCTGACTGCTCACGCCGGCACCTGGCCATTCTCGTGATCCGAGCCGGCTTCCCGAAACTCTAGAAGCAGAAGGATCGAGCATCGTTCGTGTAGCCAGGTAAGGCCGCTTGTCCACCAGTAAAGAAGAAGGCCAAGGCGCAGCCTAAAGGGAAAGGGGCGAAGAGTAGGCCTAGCCCTACCAGGGGGAAACAGGACGAGGGATCAGTAGGTCCCGTCCCCACACCTCCGTTAGATGCAGAGCGGGTTTTACCTTCCGATCCCATGCCGAATGTGGCCACGCCAGTAGACCCAGTGGGTTCAGTTTTGTCTGAGATTAGGGAGGCGCTGAAGGCGTTGGCCCCGGGAGGCGCGGTACCATTAGTCACGGTCCCTCTGGCCCCACTCCCACCGCAGCCGGTGGCCGCAGTGGCAGCCGCTGGCGATCCGTTGGATAGCTTGCTGGCGTCAGTTTCCACATTAGTGGGCCAATTATCAGCCTCGGAGAAAGTATTAGAGAGAGTGAGCGCTGGGGCGGCGGCGCCGTTGGTGCCCCCGCAGGCCACAGAACAGGGCGCATTGCAGGATATTCAGAGGCAGTTGGCGCTCTTAGTTGAGTCGCGCAAAGCGTTGCCCAGTGTAGCGATTGGAGCCCAGCACCCCGCGACAGCGATAGCGGTGCCATCTACAGGAGGTAAGCCTGGTGATGCTACACTGTGGAGCAGCGAGGTGGGAACTAGTCAGGGGAACGTGTTGTCTCAGTCAGGGATGTTAGCTACGCATGTGAGTATGGAAATGCGAGAGAAGATTTGGAAAGGTGCCTACGTGGATATATTCTCCCTTATCAGGCCGAAGAGACGAGACGAGGATTACAAGGACAGGGATGGGAAAGAACACTCCTTCCGAGAGCGGAGACCTAGGATAGAGGAGACAATAACCAATTGTTTGTTCGGCTTTCACGTCTATGTCTCAGTGTTGTTGGAAAAAAGGCCAGAGTTGGCGATTCCGCTGGTGTTTTATACTAATAAGATTGTAAAGGCTCACGCCACCCACGGGGGCTCAGCCTGGTTGACATACGATAGGAAGTTTCGCTGGGCGAAGGAGGAAAACCCCTCCATTTGTTGGGACCAGGTTGAGGTCAATGCGTGGTTAGCGAGCGTAAGCAATAGGGAACACCCGGCGAGGCAGCCCTTTCCGACTTCCCAGGGAGGGCCGGGCGAGAAGAAGGGCACATGTTGGGCATTCAATGGCAAGGTTGCACATGGCCCCCCGGGCAGTGCAAGTTTAAACACGCCTGCGCCTACTGCGGTCACCTGTCCCATCCCGAACCAAGGTGCAACAAGAAATCCAAAGAACGGGGGGGGTACAGCCCCTAAGGATATCAAGCCCCCCCAAGCCTAAACTGCCTATCTCAGTGAATATTGAAAAGATGATTTTTTGGTTGAACAGGTACCCGGACAGGGCAGCTGCTAGGATGTTGTTTGAGGGTTTTTCCAGGGGATTTCGTATCCCAGCGTCTCATGTTCCCCCTATTAGTCAATGTAGGAACCAAGTTTCAGCAAGGACCCATCCCTCAGTTGTGGCCACAAAGGTGGAAAAAGAGCGGGCCTTAGGCCGAGTAGCAGGCCCGTTCCCGGCTCCTCCATGGGAGAACTTTGTGTGCTCTCCTCTGGGAGTAGTGCACAAGAAGGAGCCGGGACAATTCCGGATGATTCACAATCTATCCGCACCAAAGGGTGCATCGGTAAATGATGCCATCGACCCGGCAGTGTGCTCAGTGACGTACTCGTCCTTTGATGCCGTGGTTCAGAAAGTGAAGGAACTAGGCCGGGGGCGTTGCTAGCGAAAACCGATATTGAGTCAGCATTCTGCTTGTTGCCGGTGCATCCCGAGGATTACCATTTGCTAGGCTTTCAGGTCCAACAGCAATTTTATTACGACAAATGTATGCCTATGGGTTGTGCAGTTTCTTGCAAGTACTTTGAGACCTTTAGCTCCATGCTGCAATGGGTGTTTTCGGAAAAGTCAGGATGTACAGATGTGGTGCATTACTTAGACGACTTCATGGTGATGGGCCCCGCGTCCTCAGATGCCTGCGCTTTGGCCCTGATTCAGCTGGTGGCCATGTTGAAGGAATTTGGGGTGCCGCTGGCACCGAGCAAGACAGTCGGCCCGGACACATGCATGTCCTTCCTGGGCATTGAAATTGACACGGTAGCGGAGGAATGTAGATTGCCGATGGATAAAGTAAGAGCCTTTTCCCTAGCCATTGAGGTAGCCTTGGCGTGTCCGAAGGTGACGTTACATCAGTTACAAGTTCTTGTGGGTCAGCTACATTTTGCTTCACGCATCATTCCCATGGGACGCCCTTTCTCGAGGTCTATAGCCAGGACGATGGTGGGTCTCACCCAGAAGCATCATCGGGTGCGATTAACAGCAAGGGTTAAGGAAGACCTCAAGGTATGGCGAGACTTCCTGACAGATTTCAACGGGCGGGTGGTGTGGCCCGCGCCGCCGGTGTCCAGTGTTGAGCTAGGCCTATACACCGACTCAGCCGGGAGTGTTGGATTTGGGGCGATCTTGGGCCCTTCCTGGTGCGGGGCGGTCTGGCCAGCGGAGTGGCACTTAGCAGGATTGACGAAGAATTTAGCTTTCCTAGAGCTTTTTCCAATTTGGGTGGCAGTTACGGTCTGGGCAGATCGCTTCAGGGCCCGGGCAGTGACCTTTTGGTCGGATAACATGGCGGTGGTTCAGTTTATCAACCGACAAGGGGCGACTTGCCCGCATGTGCTTAGGTTGTTGAAGCTGTTGGCATGCTTGAAATTGAATTTGACTTTTAAGGCTGCGCATATACCTGGTGTTGATAACCATGCTGCTGACACTTTGTCTCGTTCCAAGTTGCAGGACTTCCGGAGGTTCCACCCGCAGGTGGAAGAGCGCATGACGACGTTCCCTACGTCACTGTGGAAAATTGGAGCCCCGCTTTAGCGGGGCTGGTAGGTGCCGCTCTGAGTGATCACACCAAACGTGCCTATCAGTCACAATTTAATGTTTACAAAGCATTTGTGGAACAGTTGGGTGATACGAGGGTCTTCTCAACTGAAACGATGTACGCCTTTTTACAGGTTCTGAGGGATCAGGGCAAAACAGTATCCTATGCTAGGGCTTCCCTGGCTGCGATAGGCTTCTTTGCTAAACTGGCGGGGGAGCGGGACCCTGGGGCTTCATTCTTGATCAGGAAGGCCTTAGCAGGTTGGGCCCGATTAGACGGGTCACGGCGGGACTGTCGTAGGCCTGTGGATCTCCCGACCTTGATTGATATTTTGGGGGTACTGCCTGTTATTTGCCAGTCACCATTCGAGGGGATCATGCTGGGGGCGGCCTTCTGCCTGGCCTTCTACGGGGCCTTTCACCTTGGTGAGATTGTTGGGGCCTCCAGATTAGACCATGGGGGGGGCTTGCAGCTCAGGGATATCTCCATTACCCCGCCGGGCCTGGTATTGCGGTTTAGACAGTCCAAGACAGACCAAACAGGAAAAGGGGTTAACATCCAGTTACGGCCAGCCCCAGGGATAGCTGCCTGCCCTGTATCTCGTATGCAGGCGTACCTGGCCCGACGCCCAGCGGGGGGGGGGGGTCGGCTCTGTTCGTCCATGAGAACGGGGATTGCCTGTCTCAATACCAGTTCAAGGCAGTATTTGGGTTGGCCCTGGGGAATCTGGGGCTGGGAGCAGCGGGCTATTCTTCTCATTCCTTTAGGATTGGTGCCGCAACTTTAGCGGCAGGGGCGGGTCTGGCCCCCAACATAGTGAAAGGTGTAGGTCGCTGGACCTCTGATTGCTACAAACGATATGTAAGGCCTGAATTGTTGTAACACATATGTGTGTAGTGTCTAACGGCTTCATCTCTCTCCTTTCTGATTAGTATGCCCGCTTCCGTGGTATGGGTACTCGGGCACTCTTTCGTGCGTCGCGCGGCGGTGCGCTTGCAGCGAAGAGAGGTGGTGAAACCGGCCGCATTGGGCGAGACCGAATTCGTATGGCATGGCGTTGGAGGGATGCGGATCTAACACTTGAGGCGGAGCGTCGAGGAGCTCAGGGCACGAGAGCGCAAATCGCCGGATTGGATTATTTTGCATTTGGGAGGCAACGACATGGTCGACAGGGGGCGCTTGCCTGTCAAGGAAGCCCTACTAGCAGAGTTTGCCTGGCTGGGGCATGAGTTCCCATCGACAAAAATAGTCTGGTCTGGCATGATATCACGCAGGGCATGGGGCCCAGGAGTGCGTCCTAGATCTTTGAACGTCTCGGTGAGGCGATAGAGCGGCGAACTAGCAAGGTTGTGCTCAGTGAAGGGCCGCTTGCGCTACCTCCAGCACCGGATGATCTCCGGAGAAGCAATGTACCACCAGGATGGGGTGCATTTGTCGGACTATGGAACTGATACTTTTATCCAAGAACTTTGGTCATTTATTCTGAACGCAGGTGGGGAGGGTGTCAGACCTGTGGGCCTTGGCCACCCTTGTGGCGGAGAAGAGACCTGCGATCAGTAAATGGTGGCTAAACAAGATGGATGGGAGCCCGCTTGCCGGGCTCCATAGACCAGCTCTGAGAGGGGATATGGCAAGCTCTCCACTGGGAGGAAGTGACCACCGGCTGGGGAGGCTAGGGCAACAGATTTCGAGCCTCCCGGGTGACCCGGGGCAGCCTGGTGGTCGAGAGGTACGCCCCGGTAATGGCGGACAAGGATAGAAGGGCGGGACCCACCTCTCTAAGGGGCAGGTGTACGGCACTTGGCATAGGATACCCAGTTGCGAGATGCGAACCAGATGGTGTTCCTCCCTTAGGGTTGGGAAGGTGATGGAGCTGATATGCTCATAAATGTAGTTATGTTATAACTTGTGATTGTAGATATGCATGTTATTGCTTGTCATGTTTATACAATGTGGTGAATAAACATGGCCTTTTTAACCCCACCCGAATCTCTGGTGATTTCAAATGTGGGGATCTTGCATGTCTAGGGTAGTTGGGCGGCGGGGGCATATCTGGAGGGTACGGGTCCTATGACAAGCGTGGAGAATCACGACTCGCGCACTTAGGACCCGGCCTCTCCGGACCCCGCCCGCTCCTGGTCTCTGGTGGTTGGTCGGGCGGACGGCCCAATCGGCGTCCGGCCGACCCCTTTTCCGCTTCGGCGATATCGCGTGACCCGAGGCTCAGGGGGTGGAGCCTCTGGGCCTATTTAGGGTCATCTCCCTGTGACTGGGGTCTCTGTTCCCGCTATCACTCCTGGATACCTGACTGCTCACGCCGGCACCTGGCCATTCTCGTGATCCGTGCCGGCTTCCCGAAACTCCCACCCACCCGTCCCTTAGATTAATGGTTTGGGGGGCGTTCTGCGGAGAAGAGACCTGCGATCAGTAAATGGTGGCTAAACAAGATGGATGGGAGCCCGCTTGCCGGGCTCCATAGTCCAGCTCTGAGGGGGGATATGGCAAGCTCTCCACTGGGAGGAAGTGACCACCAGCTGGGGAGGCTAGGGCGACAGATTTCGAGCCTCCCGGGCGACCCGGGGCAGCCTAGTGGTCGAGAGGTGGGCCCCGGTAATGGCGGACAAGGATAGAAGGGCGGGGCCCACCTCTCTAAGGGGCAGGTGCACGGCACTTGCCGTAGGATACCCAGTTGCGAGATGCGTACCAGATGGTGTTCCTCCCTTAGGGTTGGGAAGGTGATGGAGCTGATATGCTCTTAAATGTAGTTATGTTATAACTTGTGATTTTAGATATGCATGTTATTGCTTGTCATGTTTATACAATGTGGTGAATAAACATGGCCTTTTTAACCCCACCCGAATCTCTGGTGATTTCAAATGTGGGGATCTTGCATGTCTAGGGTAGTTGGGCGGCGGGGGCATATCTGGAGGGTACGGGTCCTATACATGTCGCCGACCCAATTCAGGAAGTATCTCAAGACCTGGCTTTTTGACTGTACCCCAGCATCCAGACGGATCAGCTGCCACCTTATCACCCCTCAGCGCCTTGAGACACTCACGGTTGAGTAGCCACACTTTATAAACCCGATTGATTGATTGGAGTTCACCGATTTCAGTCTAATAAGATTACAGCCATCTAGAGAATGTATAATTAGGGATTGTAGATAATAGAGGTGGCTCTCCTCCCTAGGCGATCCAGGAAAATCTTGGCCTCGAGTAGGCTGTACTCAGGGAGCGGAATATTGGGGGGGGGGGGGGGGGGGGGGGGGGGGGATCGCAGATAATGCAGCAACTGAGTAAATCTGAAAATCTGTGCTTTATCTAGGGTGTATTGGTCTTTCAAGCCTTGTGGAAGGACATCACATTTTCTCCATTGTAAACATCCCCTAAGTATGTAATGTCAATGAGGTCCCACTGGGTGAAGTACTCAAGGGCGGAAAGATGGTGAAATCTAGTATCCTGTCATAGTGGGGTCATCCCAGTCAGGCAACCATCCCACCGAATAAGGCGCAGAGTTGACTTCCAGCAAAGAACTGACACCTGGATGCAGGATGGCAATGTCCCATGAAGGCGGCGGCGGGAGTCCCACAAAGAACAGCAGGTAGAACTCCAGACGGTAAGCAGGATCATCCCAACCCCCAGTCATTGATGGGTACCAGTTGTGTTGCCTGATCGGACAGCCCGAGGCCTCTGTTGAAGGGTGATTTGCTCGCTGAGTGCATGTGATGTGTGCCAGCTCAGATAAAGATCGTAACAGGGAATAAAGCCACTTATGAGGAAATGGATAAGGAAAATTCATCAGGACATACAGTAACTGGGAAGACGCAGCATTTTTAAGAGTGGATGTGCTCCATGGGGTTGAGGGGAGGTTAGTCCATTAATGGAGGTCCTGATAGAGAGTTTGGACCAAGTATTGAACGTTAAGCTTCCATGCCAGATCCAGAAGATAAGACATGGAAATCTTAAGTATTTAAAGGAGTTCCGCCGGTGGGGATAGCTGATCAACATCGCCCTTTGGTATCACCCCTTACCACCACCAAAATCTATTTCCTTGTGTTGGTTTGGAGGCCCGAGGCCTCCCTGTAAAAACAGAGGATCCTAAGACATCGAGGTACTGGGGTCTGAGAAAAAGGAGGATGTCGTCTGGGCATAGTGCTATGCGGTCTTGAAATCCGCGTCCCCATTTCTGACCACTTACCTGAGCGTCGCAGCCAGGGGCTCCAGAGTAAGGGCAAATACTAAAGATGGAAAGAGGGCAATCCTGGCACGTGCCCTGTCGAATCGGGAATGGGGGGACACAGGATACCATTTACCCGGACTTCCGACGTGGGGCTTCTATTTACAAGGTTGACCATCCTGCGGAACATAGGGTCCGCCCATCTAGAAAGTCTCAGGAGTCTGTGTCAAAGGCCTTGGAAAAGTCTATGAGGAGGAGGGCAAGTGTACCATCCAGTACCTGCGCCTGAAGAGCGCAGCCGCACTCTGCAAATACAGTGTCTAGTACTCCTGCCTGGCATGCACCATGAACCTACATTTGGCCGGAAGATTGACGATCAGTCCGATGGCAAAGGCCTTGGCATAGATCTTAATGGCTGCGTTGAGGAGCGATATAGGGTGATAGGAAGAGCGTTGGTCTGTGAGGAGGCCCTCTTTGGGAAGAACCACAATGGTAGCCCAGTCCAAATCCGGGAGAAACAATACACTTTGTATTGCAGGAGACTACGGGTCACTGGTTTTTCCCAGATCTACGCTTGGTGGCGCGGAAAAAAGAAGAACTGACGTCAGCACGCGGAGGAGGCGTCTAAGTACTCCGACGACGTCATCACGGCGCCCACGACGACGCGGAGCCGCAGACGACGCCTACCGGTGCGCTGGGTACTGCTACGCAAAAGTTTCCGGATCCAGTCTGACGCCTGGGGATATTCCAAGGTAAGGAATCTATCACTAACGTGTCTCTTTCAGATAAGAAGTTACAGCAGGTTCCCTCTATCTTTAGAAGGAAGTACCCCCCCGAAAAAGAAGATACAATGGAAAACAACAGTGTTGCCGATATTGACATGAGGCTCGCCATTCGTGCGTATCAGACCCACTAATCCAGTGGAAAGCTAGTGGCAACCCCTTTAACTTTAGGTTTGTGAACAATAGCTTAATAACTTCTGTTTTTAACACAGGCAAATTTAATTTTAATAAATTATGAGCTATTTCAGGGAACAGAGACGCTGGAACAGGTACTGTAGGAAATGGATGCACTGACTTAAAAACTGTACACTTGACATCTAGGCCAGGGACATTGGCACTGTAATGGGTAAATACCGAAATGGGCATTAGAAAACTGACTGAGATACATGGCAACAAGACAGATTTTGGCAAAAAGACGAATGCATAACACTAATAATAACATTTTACACTTAATATTACTGTTTTTGCTGGTTCTAGATATTCAATTAATCAACTTCTTAAATAAGATATAATGAAGTAAAAAACTCACTCTGCCAACATGCCTAGTCTAAAATCCCCAAAATGAAGTACCTAAAAGCAACCATGTATTGCTTCACATACTTACCCTGGCATTCATCTGGAAGCACTGCTCTCTTTGGTGCATCTCCTGCAGGCAACGCTGCATTTCATTCTGAAGCTGGCTTTTTTCAGCCAACAGTTGCTTCACCTGATCTGGGATGTTTGCATTTCCTACGAGTGTAGATGTTTCCAGCGCCTGCATTCAGTAAGATACAAAGAAAATGCTTTCAAAAAACTGCCAAAGCAATTTACATTAACAACCTTTATTAAATGACAATATGATAGCACTTGAGCATGATTCATTACTATTCACCACCATTAATCCCCACCATCTGTGTAATGCAATTACTACCCCCACCACTCCCACCACTTCTGCTATTACCACAATAGCCAACCGAGTCCTAACTGCGTTCATTCCCCTGCCTACTATTATCAGTTCAGTTTTTAACGTCTTTATTTCGAATATTCTTCATAAAAGACAAAATATTTACATACATACAAGTAATAACAATATAACATAATCAAAGACAATAAATAAAAGTTAAACGTAAAAGACAAAAATTTAGAATTGATTAAAAACCTCCATTAACCCCTTCCAAGCTGATGACGAGCTGGGCTCGTCATGGTGTAGCCTCCTCGTACACTGATGACGAGCCCAGCTCGTCATAAAACAATGAAATATAGCAAATCCCAGCACAGGAGGGGAATTGCCTTAGCAGCCATGGAGTTAAATAAATATGTGCATAAAGACGGCAAAAGAAGATTATTATTGAACAAGTGTATATAAAAGGACACAACATCAATGCTGGTCGGAGTCACAACCTAATAGACTAACGTGCTATGTGGGTATTTCATGACGGGATGTTACAAACTGTTTTAGACCTTAATAACCATGCCCATCCAAGGAATTTGGCCAATCCAATGGAAAGCCATTCAGAGGTGTTAAATCTTAGAATGAGCAGGGCTTCACTACTCGACCGGGTCTTTAATCTATAGCATATAGGCTTTAGCCACTTGCGGCGTGGTTCACGGTAAGCATTACAAACAAACAAGAAATGACCTATTGTTTCATTATGATCGGTACAACATGGACAAAGTGAAGTCGCCGAATTCTGCCAACCACTAGTAAAGGCCCTTAATGGCAATGTACCTAGACAGAACTGAAAGTAAAGTTTCCTGTCTAAGGTTTTGAGTATTACATCCCAAAAACACTCGGTATGAGGGACTATTTTATGTAGCAAAAACAGACCGGTCAGGTTCGGTTTCTCTGAAAGAGCGACGTGTTCTTCTTTAACCAAAGACCAGAAAAGAGATTTAAAATCTTTTTTAGAGGGAAAGATATGTGAGCCCGGCTCAAACCACAACAGGGGGAGGCCCATTCCGATGAGAGTATTTCTAATTAACTTAAACCATGGAATTTCACCTGCCCCCTGTTGTGATCTAACATCCTGAAGCTCTTGGGCAAACATGGCGAGTTCCGGTGTGGACCATATGCGTCTCCATAACGCCACCATCCTGTACTGGGCTTGATGTTTAATGGAATGAAACCCCATATCCATTGAAAGTGGTAAAACAGGTGTTGAGGGGGGAAGACTGACTAGGTTTCGGAAAAATTTATTCTGAATCCTGTCAAGGGCAGCCAAGTCCACACAACCCCATATATCAGCCCCGTATAATATAGCAGAGCTGATTTTTGCGCTATAGATTTTAAGAGCGGGCAATACCCTTTTAGTCAGGGAACTCCGTTGCTCCTTCACCAGACAACCGGACAGACGTGTACATTTTAAGCTAAGCGCCGCTATTTGCTCTTTCCAGCGTAATCTATAGTCCATAGTCACACCGAGATAAGTCATAACTTCAACCTGTTCCAGGCTAGACCCGTTCATCGTAACATTGCCCCTCTGTGGTTTTTTCTTTGTTAAGACCATAAATTTAGTTTTATTAATGTTAACTTCTAAATCGTTCTCCTTGCAGAAATCCACAAATTTGTTTATAGCTACCTGCAGACCCTTCTGTGTTTTAGCCAATATGAGCGTATCATCAGCAAAAATTAAGAGGGGGAATTTGGTCCCGCCCAGTGTTGGAGCATCAGTAGGGGTATCTGAGAGAAACTTAACCACTTGATTAATAAAAAGTATAAAAAGGGTGGTGGCCAGGACGCAGCCCTGTCTCACTCCACGAGTCACGGGGAAGGTTTCTGTGACCTGGCCCTGACGACCCCACCTAACTCTAGCAAAGTTTCCCTCGTGCATCCTGATGGTAAATTCTAGGAGCGCAGGGGGAACACCCATCTTTCTTAAGGCAGCCCACATCTTTCCTCTGGGGACCAAATCAAACGCTGATTTGAGGTCCACAAATGCAGCGTATATCGTGCCTCCTCTCAAAAACACAGTTTTCCAGTAGATCATAACAAATCTTAAAATCTGATCTACAGTACTGATGTGGGCCCTAAAGCCAGCTTGTAATGGAGAGAGAATGTCAGTTTCTGTCATCCAGGAGTCGATTTTCCCTAAAAGCATTCTAGCCACTACCTTTTGTAGGGCATCAATAAGACTGATGGGTCGGTAGTTTCCTGCATCAGTTTTATCCCCTTTTTTATACACGGGCAGGATCTCTGCCCCTTTCCATGAATTTGGGATACTGGTCCCTCTAGCTATTGCATTTGCTAGAATAGTTATGTACGGAACCCAGTGCACTTGGTCATACTTAAAAAGGTCCGCTGGGACACAGTCCATACCGGGGGCCTTGCCGTTCTGGACTTGTTTAAGAGCAACTATGGTTTCAGTTTCTGTGAAAACAATGTGGTCAAGTATGGGCACCGCAGTCTGTACACTGGCATCTTCCCAAGTATGGGAGATCCGTTCCGTGTTGCTAAACTGCGTCGCGTAGTGCTTGACCCATTGTTCAGCAGGCACATGGTTAAAAGGGACTTTCGAATCCCCAGTCCCTCCCCACCTCACAACCTCCCAAAATTTTTGTTGGTTAGATGAGGTGCTTGCTTGGTATAAATCTAACCAGCGCTGTTCGTCCCAGTTGGTTTTTGCCTCTTTAAGTACTTTTTGTAATTTACCCTAGCTAACCTAATATCATTGGCTGACTTAGATTTAATAGCAGCTATTAGGGTGCTATGGGCAAGACGACAAGATTTATCATACCATTTGGTCCTCGTTAGTACTGGACCATTTTTCCTTCCTTTTATGGGTTCGTTTTTTTAATCTTATTAAAAAGAGACTCATGGATCGACCCTATTTCTTCCAGGGAAGTGCCTTTGTTAACTATGGGTACCATCAAATTGGAGGCTGCTGAGACCTCCACTGCAACCCTTTCTAACACAATAGGGTTTTCTATAAGCCTAGTCCAGCGAACCCTTCTACAATCGTTCGTGAGAACAGCCTCAGCAGTAACGGTAGTAGATGCAGAGTCCAATCTAAGACCCTCATTCAATAGTAATTTTATTGCCAGGGGGTTATGGTCACTTTCTGGTCTTGAGACTACTTCCATGTCCTCTAGGATTTTCCAGAACTCTATCTTTATTAAGAAGTAGTCAATACGACTCGAATGCTGGGAATTGTCAAAAGTGACCTTTCCTATTGAATCTGATTTAGTTCTACCGTTAGCTGCGCGCAGACCCCATTCAAAGCAGAGGCCTAACCACTGCATTGCGGCCTCTGTGACTTTTTTGATTGGAGGGATAGATAATAGTGGGATATTCCAGATTTGATCGATTTCCCGATATCCGTCTTTATCAAGATTAGGGAAAGGTTCAAAGGAGCAATTAAGATCTCCTGCCACCATTATACATTTATCGCTAGTAATATTATTTAATAGAGAATCTAAATCGCTAGCTGCTCTCGCAGGCTTCCCACCAGGTTGCCCTCTTGCATAGATATTAATCAGAAAAAAGTCCTCGTTATTTTTACCCGACAATTTCAAGGCAAGAATATCGTTACTTAAGGTAGGAATGTCTGTAATTTTAAAGGCTAAGGATTGTCTGATCCAAATAACCAGACCTCCTGAGGGACGTCCCTTAGGTCCTTTACAGGCTGGTTTATAGTAGTTAAGATAGCCAACCCGAAAGATGGCATCGGTTGACCAGCTTTCCTGTAAAATGATTACATCAAAAGAGTCCACATAAGAACCCCAATCATCCTCAGACATTTTACCTTTTAATCCCGCTATATTCCAAGACAAGACTGTGAGGTTATTAGTAGTTTCCTTCTGCAAGTTGTTAACTAGGTTCACAGTCTCCCCTGGGACCAGGGGTCTAGGAGTGTGAGTTGGAAGTTTCACCCTTTCTACCTCACCTTGGAAGTCTCCACTCAACCCTAATACAGTCACAACCCTGTGAGATGGTGAATAGTTAGGGGAGCTCAGTACAGCTTCACTCGGCCCGGGGATTGGTAGTAAATTATCAAGTCAATCCACACCTTCCAAGCCGGACAGCGGAGCAAACCGGTTTGTGAGGTGCGGATGAAACAAAGGGTAGACTGGGGTGTCAAAATGAAATCTCCCTCTTGGCCTGTCCCTTCTAGGGTGTTGAAATGGGGTGTGGGGTCTACTTGTATATAAAGCAGGATAAAAATAATTCAACGATAATGTTTACACATCCCCAACTCTTCCGAATCTAGGTACCCTGCTGATGAATTCAGCAACCCATGGCTCTCTGAAGCTTATCACCACACAATCCCCTTCAAGATCTTTCTTACCATAACCTATCCAATCCACCCTCCTTACATTAAGAATTTCAGGGTTCAGGTTGGGTGGAAGCGGGCGATTTTTAGTAAGCCAAAATGTTACTTTATTATAGAGGTCCTTGTGTGATTCTCTTTTACCATCTACTCAAGGAGCCACGCCAGTTAAGATGATGGTATAAGGCTGTGACTCTGGAGGGAGATTCACACATTGTTTCCTCGGGATAGGTTTGATATAGGGCCGGGTGTTTTGGTCGTGACTACTAGAAGTATTCTTGGCCTGGGGTTGCTTTGCGACCTTATGACTAGGTACGCCCTCAGAGCTAGCTGTTTTCTTGGGGGCTGATACGATTGTTGGCTGCGGGGCTTTTGTCGTAGAGGGTCCTGCTTTAGAACTGACGGCCCCTGCTTTATTATTCACCAGAGTAGACTTCGGAAGTGACGGGGCAGTGGGGGGCAAACCTTTGGAGGCTAAACTGGCAAGAATTCTGTTTGTAGATGCTATGTTATCTTTTACCAATCTATCCAAGGAATCCATTTTTGTATTCAATAGTCTTGTCCTTTCGAATAGTGGTAAGAGTAGAGATTTCATTAGCAACTCTATCTTGGCCAGAAGTATACCTTCTACAACACTAATTGTGGTATTATGGTCTTCTGGTCGAACCACCTTGTTAGTGTTAGGCAACTGTATAGGTGAATCAATAGTACTTCCCACCCCCTCAATAAGTTCATCTATGTCAGGAGAGTCTAGCCTTTTACGTTTCCCTGGGTTCTGTGAGGGTGAAAGTTGTAACGGAGGAGGGGAATTCACTTGCTCATTACTAATATTAAGGTTTGGTGAATCCGAGAGACCTGAATTCTCTCCAGGCAGGTCAAGAAGAATAGTAGTCCCTCCATTTAGCAAGTTATTATGTGCAATGTTGTGTGGGCTATCTTGACCTGAACCCCCTAACTCCACAGTTTGGGTCTCAGGAACAGTTGCTAACACTAAATCAGCATTAACAACATCGCAATCAGTGTCTAACAGGGAGAGCGGGATAGGGGAGACTGCCTCATTAATTTTCCCAAGGGAGGATCGCTTTCCTGTGATTATATCTAGAGAAAGACGTTTTTCAGCTAGAGCGATTTCCTTCTCCAGTATGGCAGTAGAGCGTTTAAAAAACTGGTCAATTGTACCCGTAAAAGTGCCATTAGAGGTGGAGACCTGAACATTCCTCTCTTTACCTGATCTTAAGGTCATCTTTAGGTATACAAGTAACCAAAATAACACCAACCTCAGACCTCAAGTTATGTGCAATAATGGACAAAAATAGGGGGTTATACTGACACTAAGGACACAAGCCTGGTTATAGTCAAATACAATATTTACAAGAATAACATTTCAAACGTCTATTAGATGATACCATGAGATGTTAAAAATATTGGGAGGTAATTGTTGGGGAGATGGCCCAGCCCGGCCTCCTTCAGCCCCGGACGGCCACAGACGGTCCCGCCCTTGTCCCGGGCTTCTCCCGGCGCCCTCCCGCGCGCTCCCGCGCAGCGGGAACACGGTGCGCTAATAAAAAGCAGAGGGTGGGGTAGGGGGGCGTGGCGGTCAGGGAGAGCGGCCCAGGTGTAGAGGGTTGACCGCGCGCAGGGACTCCTGGAAGTTAGAGTCCCTGCGGGTCCGCTCGCAGCCCTGAGCCTGCCTGTTCTTTCTCCCCAGTGCAGAAAATCCAGATACAGGAAACGGCGCCCCTCTGTACAAAGCGCCTCGCACCACACAGCGAGGAGCTGCGCTGGCAAGGAAGGAAGGGTCCAGGAGTAAAGGAAAGACCACGGCAACAACCGGTCCAGCAAGGTATCCCACAACGATCTACTCGGAGGCTGCTTTCACTGCTGGGGCAGGGGGCGTGGCGGTCAGGGAGAGCGACCCAGGTGTAGAGGGTTGACCGCGCGCAGGGACTCCTGGAAGTTAGAGTCCCTGCGGGTCCGCTCGCAGCCCTGAGCCTGCCTGTTCTTTCTCCCCAGTGCAGAAAATCCAGATACAGGAAACGGCGCCCCTCTGTACAAAGCGCCTCGCACCACACCACACGGCGAGGAGCTGCGCTGGCAAGGAAGGAAGGGTCCCGGAGTAAAGGAAAGACCACGGCAACAACCGGTCCAGCAAGGTATCCCCCTACTATTATCATGACAACCACCTGATCTGGGATGTTTGCATTTCCTACGAGTGCAGATGTTTCCAGCGCCTGTATTCACGGAGATACAAAGAAAATGCTTTCAAAAAACTGCCAAAGCAATTTACAACCTTTATTAAAGGACAATATTATTTGAGCTGCTGGTAACAAACACAACAAGGTGGATTGGAGAAGTACTCAGTCCTACATCTTACCTGTAGACGTAGACTAAACATGTAATCTGCCTTAAGAAAGTACAACAAATGTATCAGTTTGCAAATGAGGCTTAGCGGCTAAATAGTTGAACTTAGAAGCAGGAGCTTGGAGTATTTTTACATGTTAAATAATGGGAAAGCTTAAAGAACAAGAGTTGCCAAGTTTCAAGTGCTATACGGAAGAAACAGTTACACCAAGGATTTCTGATCCTTTCTAATGAGGTATATCATTTGTAGGTCTAGCTTTCCACACCTTTAGATGTTTGTGTGCTCTGGTCAGCAAAACGACAACTAAGAAATGTAAAGAAGTAAACAGAGTGATCTTGGCAGCACTCTACAACCCCTAGATTTCATGTGTTTGCTCATGGTTTGCCATTTCTTGGATGGCATTTTGATGATGCTTTCACTGGTGCATTGAAGTATCTATTAGAAGTGGGAGTTGACATCAACAAGTCGTTTAAGGCCTGGCTAGACAGTGCAGCAGTGTGCAAGTCGTACTGTTACTAATTCTTGAAAATATATATGAAGATTGCTTTAGGCCCATCCAGAGGAATATTTTTCTCTCCTAACACACTACTGGCTATTTGGAGCAGTTTCAATCAATCAGAGTACTTGTAAAGCGTGCTACTTACCCATGAGGGTCCCAAGGCGCTGAGGGGAGAGGGGGGTGCTGCTACTGAAGAGCCAGGTCTTGACGAGTCTTCTGAAGGCGAGTAGATCTTGGGTCTGCCGTATGTGGGTAGGGAGGGTTTTCCAGGTCTTGGCGGTGAGGTAGGAGAAGGATCTGCCGCTGGAGGTCATTCATTGGATGCGGGGGACAGCGGCGAGGGCGAGGCTGGCTGGGCAGAGCTGGCGGGTGGGGGTGTGGAAGCAGTCTGCTGTTCAGGTAGGCTGGTCCGGCGTTGTGGTGTGCTTTGTGTGCGTGGGTGAGGAGCTTGAAGGTGATCCTCTTGTCGACGGGGAGCCAGTGTAGATCTCTCAGGTGGGGGGTGATGTGGCTGCGGCAGGGGACGTTGACGACTAGTCGGACGGAGGCGTTTTGGATGCGTTGTAGTCGTCAAAGGTGTATGGCTGGGATTCCTGCGTAGAGTGCGTTGCCGTAGTCCAGTCTGCTGCGGACGATGGCCTGTGTCACTGTTCTAGTTTCGATCGGGATCCACTTGTAGATCCTGCGGAGCATGCGGATGGTGTTGTAGCAGGAGGAGGAGACGGCGTTGATCTGCTTAGACATGGAGAGAGAGTAGTCGAGGATGAATCCTAGATTACGTGCATGGTAGGTGGGTGTTGGTGCTGTTCTTAGTGTGGTCGGCCACCAGGTGTCGTCTCAGGCTTAAGGGGGTGGGTCCGAGGATGAGTACCTCCGTCTTGTCGGAGTTCTGCTTCAGATGGCTGCTCCTCATCCAGTCAGCGACGGCCTTCATTCCCTCGTGGAGGTTGGTTTTGGGGGTGTGTGGATTCTTGGTGAGGGAGAGGATGAGCTGGGTGTCGTCAGCATAGGAGATGATGTTGAGGTCGTGATAGCGGGCCACTTGTGCGAGGGGGGCCATGTAGACACTGAACAGCGTTGAGCTGAGGGGTGAGCCCTGGGGGACGCTGCAGATGAGGTTGATGGCTTCGGATCGGAAGGGTGGGAGGCGGACGCTCTCGGTTCTGCCGGAGAGGAAGAACGTGGTCCAGTCAAGAGCCTTCTCTTGGATTCCAGCTTCTAGGAAGCGTGTCTTTAGAGTGCAATGGCAGACCGTGTTGAAGGCGGCTGACAGGTCCAGGAGGATGAGGGCTGATGTTTCGCTGTTGTCTAGTTGGCGCCTGATGTTGTCTGTGGCGGCGATGAGGGCTGTCTCAGTGCTCTGGTTTCGTCTGAATCCGGACTGGGACGGGTCCAGGATGTTGCTGTCCTTCGGGAGCAGGAAGATAGGATGTAGTTCTTGAGGTACTTGGGGGCCGCTATGGGCTTCTTGAGGAGGGTGTTGATTTTGGCATGTTTCCAGCTTTCCGAAAATGTCGCTGTTGTTGATGACCTTCCGTAGTTGGGGTGCGAAGGCTGTGTCAGCTTTGTTGAATACGTGGTGTGGGCACGGGTCAGACGGAGATCCTGAGCGGATGGAGTTCATAACCTTGAGTGTCTCGTCGTCGTTGATGTTGGACCAGGAGGTCAGGCGGTTGGCGCTGATGGTGCTCACAGGGGATGTGGAGTTGGCGTAGTCGGGGCGGTTGTGGTGTTGAAGCTGTCGTGGATGTCAGCAATCTTGTGGTAGAATTAGATGGCTAGTGAGTCGCACAGTTCTTGTGAGGGCGGGATGTCATTGGCGTTGTCGCTGGGGTTGGAGAGTTCCTTTACGATGCTAAAGAGCTCTTTGCTGTTGTGTGCATGGTTATCCAATCGGTCCTTGAAGGAGGATCTCTTGGCTAATCTGATGAGGTGGTTGTGTCTGCGGGTGGTGTCCTTGTGGGCTGCATGGTTGTCCGGTGTGCATTCGTGGAGCCATGTATTCTCCAGTTTCCGGCATGCGCGTTTAGAGGTCTGGAGCTTGACGGTGAACCAGGTGGCTCTCTTGTTGGCATAGCTGTTGGCGGGTTTCCTGAGCGGGGCGAGGGTGTTGGCGCAGTCGTCGATCCACTGTCTGAGGTTTCGGGCTGCGGCGTCTGGGTTGGTGGGGTCGGTGGGTGGGTTCTTGGTGAGGGAGGTGATCAGCTGGTCTTCGGTGACTTTGCTCCAGCCGCGGCGAGGCAGGTGTTGGGTGTGGTGGTGCGTGGTTGGTTTCATGAAGGTGAAATGGATGCAGCGGTGGTCGTGCCAGTGGAATTCGGTGGTGTGGTCGAGTCCAGTGGAGTTCGGTGGTGTGGTCGAGTCCAGTGGAGTTCGGTGGTGTGGTCCAAGGCGACATGGGAGCCTGTGAGGAAGACTGGATCCAGCGCGTTGCCGGCGGCATGGGTGGTGCGGTGATGAGTTGTCTGAGGCCGAGGTTGGCGATCAGGGTGCCGGAGTTGGCGTCGTTGTTGTTCTCGAGGTGGAAGTTCAGGTCCCCGAGGAGGATGTAGTCCGTGGAGGCGAGTGTGTGAGTGCTGGCGAGGTCAGCGATGGAGTCGCTGCACTGAGCACGGAGTCCGGGGGGTCTGTAGATGAGTGTTCCTCCGAGGGTGGTGTTGGGGTCGGTGTGGATCCGGAAGTGCAGGTATTCGGCGGTGTTGAGGGTGTTGTCTGCGTGGGTGGCGACCTTGAGGGTAGACTGGTGGACGATGGCTATTCCTCCTCTGATTCAGTTGGCGCAATCCCTGCGGGTGATCTTGTAGCCATCTGGGATGGCTATGGCAATGTCGGGCGCCGAGGAGTGGTTCCACCAGGTCTCGGTCAGGAAGGCCACGTCTGGGGTGGAGGTGTCGAGCAGATCCCAGAGCTCGACGGCGTGTTTGCGTGTGGAGCGTGTGTTGAGGAGTGTGCAGCGGAGGTGGTTGGGTCCAGTCCTTGAAAGTGCTTGATTTTATTGCTTTGCATGAGGGACTATTTTACATCTTAAAAATACACTGAATCATCACATTCATATCTTGTGCATGCATGTTCTGAAAACTACTTTTGCTTTAATGGACTTTTAAAAATAGCTTTGATAGCACTTGAGCATGAGTCATTACAACTCACCACCATTAATCCCCACCATCTGTGTAATGCAATTACTACCCCTACCACTCCCATTATTACCACAACCACCCCTTCTGCTATTACCACAATAGCCAACCCAGTCATAACTGAGTTCATTCCCCTACCTATTATTATCATGACAACCACCACTACAACAATATTTATGCATGCCAGTTCATGCAAGCTTTACTACACGTAGGCCAGACCTGTTGGCTTTATCAGTGCTTGTGTTACACTGCAGATGCAACAAGAGGCATAGTTTAAATTGCCACCAAACTTATGCTCGTTAATATATTCACTTTCCTGCTACAACACGTTAATTACTGGTTTATGGCTTTACAGCTTACTGTGTGGATACTTCAGCCGCTCATAAAAATGAAGACACAGCGCTATTCAGTAACCACCTGTGTTGATTTGTTTTACATTGCAATCATAACATGTTGGATATTTACTTGTTCAGTAAGTAAAGAGGCACACAGGCTTCTTAAAGATTAGAAAAATACTCGCCTATTGTCGAGAGTGTCGACTATAAAACAACAAAAATTACAATAACAATGATGATCATTTCGGTTCAAGACTAAAAGGAGGCTTAGTCATCAGAGAAGAAGGTGGGTTGATTAGGCACAGAGGACCTCTAGCGGGGACCCACTCTGGTAAGCCAACTGAAGGCCTCTTCACATTCTTGTGGCTTGTAGTTGCGCCTACAGGAGCCAGAAAAATTATTAATATTTCCAACAAAACCACTCTAACGGCGTCACTAATAGTCCCAGAAGGTATGGGGGATTAATGAGATTCATTTGTGAGAACCCCTCCTCAGCGGGGGAACGGGAGAGAGACCGCAAGGCACCATGACGTCCTCACTACTTCTCGGGCCGTGAATAGCACAATCAGGACAAAACCTGATTGGCCTTGCTTCAGATGCGACTTAACAGAAGACTTGGACCACAACGAGGAACTATGTGCAACGGGTCTGCGTCCTTGACTTCAAGCAGTACTTTGTTGCATAAGGGAACCACGTACTTGACTTCAAGCAGTACTACCTTGCGTAAGGGGTCTGCGTCTCTGACTGTAAGCGGTAGTTCCTTGCGTTAGGGGTCTGCGTACTTGACTTGAAGCTGTACTTCCTTACATAAGGGGTCTGCATCATAGACTTCAAGCAATACTTCCTTGCGTAAGAGATCTGCGTCCTTGACTTCAAGCAGTACTTCCAAGACTTCTTTCAGTGTATGGTAAGGTACAGCTTTGCTTTATGTGCCCAAACAGGCCTTGTGTTCAGAATGGTGTTTTTCTCACAGAACCTGTGTAAGTAAGTGGCTCTGTGTATACTGGAACAAAGTAAGGTACAGTATGCACTGAGTCCATAGTCCCCGAAGGTTTTGCAGAGGCTAAAGTTAAATATAACCTTACTCTCTATAGGGGTAGCTTGTCGAGCAGTAAGGCAGTATCAGAGGACAGTGTAAAGCATTTGTTGTACACACACATAGTCAGCAAATGAGAGAATGCAGAGAACTGCACTCTAGGCCAATCAAAATATACTTTCTCAGAATGAGTTACTTTAGTTAAATACTTTTCAAATAGGCAATAGACTTTTTGAGTACAATAGTTATAGTTGTTACAATAGGCAACACAATTTCAAACACAATGGTACATTGAGCTCAATGAGAATTTCTAGTTAAATTCAATTAGTTACTTTATAGATTACTTTTCACACCACAGGACTGGATCCTAGATTCAGTCCTGGGACATCTCCTGTAAACAGTTAAGTAAAAGCGTTTTGGTTACAGTAGTGATTTTTAAGGAATATTATTGTATTTTATAAGTTGACACTTAGAAACTTTTTTACATAGAATCACCAATGTTTTCCTATGGGAGGAAATTCACTTAGCACGCAAGTAATGTTATCGTAACTTTTTCTTACTCAGTGTTGGATCCTGGTGTAAACAATTGAAAGAATTCGATTATGTCATAATTTGTAGTTTTTGAAAATTGACACTTAGAAACTTGTCTGGTGAAAACCAGACAATGGATTCCTATGAGGAAAATTGAGTTAACAGTAAATCACGGTTACAGTTACTTTCCAGGTTCAGTGCTGGGCTAAAAGATACAGCGCTGGGTTCTCTCCTGATAGGTGAGTAAATCGGAATTCGTTATTCGGCTGATTTTAGATAAATATTTTAAAGTTTCAGAACCCCACACAGAAGTAGTTCAAAGTGAAACCAGTCAATGTTACCCTATGAAAGAAAAGTAAGTTATCGGCTATTAGGTAAGTACTCGGCTGGCAGAATTAAGGTTCTGGGCATACTCAGGGGTCTCCCAGGGTCAGGTCAGGGGCAGCCGAGTGCACAGGTAGTAGGCCCAATGTTAGCTTATGGGCGGCAGGGGACCTTGGGTTAGTGGCTGCTGGCTAGCAGGCCACGCAGCTGTGGGACCTGGTCTACTGGTCACTTGCTCAGGGCATATGAGGAAGTAGGTTAGGACAAAGGTTGCACTCCCAGGGGCCCTCGGGCGGCTGGGTGCAGGGTGCTTTTGAGCCGTCGGGTGCTCAATGTTACTCAATGGGAGTCAAACAAAGGCTGCAGGCTCGGGGACGGAGATTCTCCAGGTGCAACCACCACTTCCAGAGGTAAGTTGGGATCATGGAGGCTAGGTAGACACCCAGGAGTTGGGCACATGGGGCCGGTGGGGTCACGGGACATCTTACCCTGAGCTGGTCGCGTTTGGAGGGGTCCTGGTTGTGAGGCTGCAGTCGTCGTCCGGATCATCGAGGAGGGTCTTTGGGCACTGGATTCCAGGTAACAGTCGCCGGTGGACGTCCTCGTGGTCTTTGTCCACTCAGGCACGGGCCGGGCTCGGCGGGTGCAGAGTGTGCTGGATTTGCGGTTCCTGGCTGGCACCAGGGGTGTTGCTGTTTGAGCAGAATCACTGCTCATGGTAGTCCGATTCTTTTAGATGATCAAGGCAGGCAGGACCTCTGGGATTTTCAAGGTTGCTGTCCGCAGGAGACGCCAGGGTGAAGCAGGAGCAGGTTCAAGGATCAACAGGCCTGTAAGGTTCTGTGGCCAAGTCAGTTGGTGTCGTCCTCTTGTGAGCAGCTGCACGGCAGGTCTTCCTCATTCTGGTTTCTCTTTCTTGTTTCAAATCGAGATCCGAGGAAGGAAGGTTCAAGGTGCCCCTGAAGAACCGGGTTTTAGAACCCAGCGGCGCCAGGAGAAACGCCCGATGTCTTCGGGTTCACCTGTCTTAGAATACAGAGACACAGGATACTACTCGGTGACGTCAAAGACCAAATTTATTGGCTGCAACCAGGAACAGAGGTCTACGAAGCACAACACGGGTGGTTTGCTAGAGACTGCACAAATTCATACAGCGAGACATCGTCTTTT
The DNA here is from genome assembly GCF_964263255.1 of Lissotriton vulgaris. Taxonomy (NCBI): domain Eukaryota; kingdom Metazoa; phylum Chordata; class Amphibia; order Caudata; family Salamandridae; genus Lissotriton; species Lissotriton vulgaris. Next base: position 210,452,857 of record NC_141688.1, on the reverse strand, counting down.
ATGCTAAAAATCACATTCCTGGCTAGCATCAATTACATACAAACTGACCAATCAGATGGTGACACTTCAAGCATATCGCATAACGACAAACCCACTTCAGTTGTCCAGCCCACCAGAAATGACAAGGCAAAATCCAACATTCCTGCTCGGACAGGCCGGACGAACACATAATTAAAAGGACCTCAAACCATATCAGAAATTAAGCCATAAAGGAAGGAACAGAAGCAGATGAGAAGCAGATAGAAGGGTGTGTGCATGTACCATAAACTCAGCAATGTCCTGCTCTTTGATCTCTATCTGACCAGCTACCTAACAAGGAACTGGCTCAACGAGGTCAGCCTCGTGCAAGGGAGAAGTTCGTTCAGGTCACACAAAAGTCAGCTAAAGGTGTACGTGTCCCAAGGACTCTTTCGGCCGTAGTCATCGGACTATGTGAGGGCAACCACAAAATGGCTGCCGTACACAAAATGGAACCCGTAGGTTCGAACGAAATCCCTGAATACGTAATGTTCCCATTGATCTATTATGACGAAAACACTCGTACATACCGCACTCGTCATTTGCGGTCCGCTGATACCAAAATCGACTTTATTCGATGACCTTTATTGAACGGGTTCAGAATCACGGAATCTCACACCTAAATTGTAAATTTAGGGGCGTTACAAGTAGGGCAAGGGCAGGGACCAATGGGTTCCTGTCCTGGTTTGAATACACCCCCTATCCTGCTCCTCTCCTGCGGGAGAGGGGCAGGACCCTAGCTCTGATTGGGCAGGGTTCCCCATCCTCAAGATGGCGGTAGCCCAGAGTTGTGGTTCACCTCACCTCTCCCACCTGAGGGGTGGAGTTGGCACAGGCTGGCACACCTCGTTTCCTCACCTAGGGTTCCCCACCAGTCTTCCCGCCAGAGTGGGGGTCAGAACTGGTGGGGGCCAGTAGCTGAGTACAGCAAGTGGCCTGCGGAAGCTCAAAAAAGGCGGCATGTCTTGAAAGCTTCCACTGCCCATCCTTGGGGAGGAGGCTTGGCACATCGTTCCAGGATGTGCATTGTTTCAGGCCCCCGAGAGCAGCAAGCACTCGACCCAGGGGTCCAGAAACATGTCTGCTGGTGGTAGCCACGCAGTCAGGACACTGGGAGTTGGTTAGGTTACAGGGGGCATCTCTACAATGCCCTCTGTAGTGCATTTTACATTAAATCCCACACTGGCATCAGTGTGGGTGTAATGTGCCGAGTAGTTTGATACCATACTTCTCAGTTTTCAGTGTAGCCATTATGGTGCTGTGGAGTTCGTAATGACAACTTCCCAGCACCATATACTCTTAATGGCATGACTGCACTTACAGTGCCCACCACTGGCATAGTGCACCCAGTTAGAGGGGTGACTGATGTATGCCAAGGCACTGTGTTTGTGGGCATGGCACACAGAGTACCAGGTCGACTCTTTATTACTGTACCAAGACACTCAGCCTGCAAAGGCCGTGTGTGTGTGTGTGTCAGGGTACAGGGTTCCTAAGGGTGGCACAATAAGTGCTGAAGCCCTTAGAGGTCTTTTATGGTCACAATGCCCTGGGTATCTAGGGTACCTTTTACCAGGGGCTGACATATCGGCTGACATATGGCCACAGATGCCAATTGGGTTTTAGTTTCAACACAGTTTTAGGAAAGGAACACAGGCCCTGGGCACATGATTGGCAGGAGCCCAGGGCACACTAAGGCAAAGCACATCAGCAATTCAGCAAAAGGTGGGGTCATACCATGCAAGAAAGATGGCACTTTCTCACAATCTTGACTCCTGTGCCAAACCCAAACACCAGAAGCAAACGTGGGTTTTTTCACAGGCATTTGTTTGCAACAGTCCCTCTGAGGCTTCAATTCTCTAGTGCCAGAGGTGACATAGTTCGCTTGCACAATGAAAAAAAAAATCCTATAAGGCAAAACTCAATAACTGACAAAACAAAAGAGGGGAGTGTACTCCAGATCCGCATACAAAGGCGCAGAAAAAACCAGACAGACAGACATTAGGGCGCAGTGGTAGCACTTATATGTGGCACCACCTTCCAGCCATGGAAGCAATGCTTTTTAGTCTTCACGATCCAGCCTAAAGCCTAGCAATATTTTCAAGATGAGGAAACTGCAGTCAGAAGGATTCATCAGAAATGTTGAACAACAGATGAGGAATATTCCCTAAAAAAAACCCTGCTTAACCTTATATTAGTGGGATAATAATACATAAACAAGCATTTACAATGCAATGGTTTCGCCTTTAGAAAATTTTGAGCTATTGGCATTGTAAATGACAAAATTTACTATTTATGTGTTGGTTTTAAAAATAAATAAATAAATGGCATTGTCATTTACAATGCCAATAGCTTAATCTCTTGTAAATGGGGCAGGGCCATGACAAAGTCGTTGCTTTTAAGTAACTACACCGATTTTCAAGAAAATGATATAATGTTACACTTAACTACATAAAATAGGGACCCACCATTTAACGCTTTATTTTTAGCCCAAAATGATTCCAGCGCAGTACACAATAGTCAAAATAGCTGCTGACTTTCTGGTGGGGCCGGCCTGTCCGGAACTTGGGGGTAGCTGGAATTCATGGTGCAGCGCTCCAGCTTCGGGGATGGGGTGGAGTACACACCTGTGCGAGAAGAGTCCACAAGTAACCAGCCTTGGCTTCTCTCAGGCCCGCCAAGCAGGGCGAAAGAACAAAAAATCTGTGCCAATAGTGAAATGCAACTGCTATGGACACTACTGCTGCCAATCATGCAACTGTTAGTCGGGGACTGTCCGTGCCCACTGCAGTCCACAGCAAGCCACCGCCAAACCCACTGCTACGCACAGCTGCTCTGGGTCGAAAGGAGTTGATCACGGCAAAATACAGATGCTTCTTGAAAGAGGAATACAACACAACCTCCGACTACAGCTGCACACGGCAGAGCCACTTCCCTGATATACTAGTCATCGGAGAATGGAATTGACACTAAATAATGCAGCTTCCCATTGTCGGAGGTGACTTCCAACTTGAGAATACCAGGGCCAACGCAAAGGAACCCAGCTGTCTACTGCTGCTGAATGAAGCACACACCCGTCCTCGAAATAACAGGCTCTGGGCGCAAATACAAAACTGTCAGCAGGAAAGCTAATCTGCCCGTCGGATGATGGGACTGTCAACATGAGGATGAGTCTCTCGGCTGTAGAATGACGATGCTTACTGGGGAACAAGACCTGGGCTGCAGCACACGGCTGGCTCCTGGAAACAACATCCGCCACGTGAAGCACTCAGCCCGCTGTAGGATAATGGATTAGTCTGTTGCCTAATACAGTCGCCCAATGGCGAACACAGCTCCCCACTGACGAGAGCTTCTGCCAACCGGAGAATAGGGCTCGCCGCTAAAGATCACAGCAGCCAGTTGAACACCATGACTGCTCACCGGAGACTAGATTTCCGCTGCCCAATCCAGGTGTCACTGCAAAGAACAGCTGTCCAAGAGCCTAGCTATCGGCCAATGAACCCAACTAGTCACTTGGCGAAAAGCTTGCAGCGCAATGATCAAAGTTTCAGCGACATTAAAGAGTCGATAAAGTGAGATTCTCTTTAAAAAATATATTCCCAGGCAGCAGTGGGGCAGACAGAAAAAGCTTTCTCAAACTATCTTCCGTTGGACTGCTCGTCCCCTCCTCCGTACGGCTTTTCGGGAGTGACTGAGGTTTCATAGAGCCTGATGTTTTACAGATGTACGGAAAAGCTGCATTCTAAGCTTACCTTTCCTGGGGAAAAAATCATTTTTACTGAGTTCAGCGGTTTTTTTCACCACCCGTACGACATCTTCTCCCTTTCTCAGTTGGACGAAGTAGCTCTCTGGCACTTCAAAGACACAGCCTGGCATGTACGGGGAGGTCGGAGGGGGGCGCAGAAAGAAATGAAATCTGCAGGCCCCTGGGAGACCGGCTAGCTTATTAAAGGGCTGTAATTACGAGGCAACGCGTTTGTACTGGGCCTGACGGTTCGCAGGCCCCTTTACCCACTCCACCCGCCAACAGCACTACGACTAGACACTCTGATTAGGAAACTATCGGCCAGCATTTGATTGAGCTCAGCTAGCTTTTCTTGAGTGGTCTAATTACGCCTTCCTCGCCTCTTTGCAATACCCCCAAATTCCACAAGATGCGTGGCAATGAGGTGATCGGTTGACTCAGGGCCATTTTCTTACCCCCATGTTCCCGACATCATTTGTATGTTTAAATTGAAGAGGCAGAGACATATTTTAGAAAAAAATGACCCAACCTCGATATATTTTTACTCTGTTCCTGCACCGTTTACTCCAGGCCACAAGCAGAGAAACTGGGGAAATAAAACAAGCACGGGTCTGTTTCTTGGGAAGGTAACCAAAGCCTGTTAAGTTTCAAAACAATAAAGGAAAACACATAATTGAACTGAACCCCAGGAAGCAAAAAGATCCTGCTTTTTAACAGAGGAGAAAAGTGCATTTTAAAAGACCGAAATAAAATGGACTTTGATAGATTGGTGGGTGTAGGGTCTGCTTGGGATATCTGCGAATACGTTTACTCAGCTTTCACCCATAGCAGATATTACGAGTACTGTTACGTTGGGTGACAAAAGCAAGAATCGTTGAGGCGCAAAGACGCAGTTCCGTTAGTGCTTAGATATGTAAATATTTAAGGCTGTGCTTCGAGATAACAATATTATTTTTTGAATGACAAAAGGGTTTGCCTTTTTAACTCAAGTAGATAAATCCTGCCTATATTACAATTCGTGTAACAATCACACTTGTGTTTATTTTATTTGTTATCTATTATCGTTATCCAACGCAATTGAGGGAAGGTTTAATTAAAAGTGCACCCTTTTTGCTCCAAATATTTTATTATAAACTGTGCACTTTGAAGAGTATTTTGGATCACAATCTAAAGCTGCTTAAAACGTCAAGTTGTGCTCGTTGGTGTGTTTTTTGCGCTGTCTTTAACGCCATTAAGGTGGATAGTATGATGAACGGCGTCGAAGGGCCACCACAGGAGGGATGCAGAACCCATGATGGGAGCCTGCGCCCATCTTGGTGTCAGTACTCTTAAGGAGCAGGCGCGTGTCTGACTGGACAATTCACCCATCCCGCCATCTCTCCGCATTCCCGAAAACACAGGCTTTTCAATGCCCGGCATTTCTTCTCTTTGCCCGAGACACAAAATAAACAAGGGGATACATGAAATCATCAAACGATATCGGCGAAGCTCATTAACTTCTTGTTGTGACGCAGTTTTTAAGTAAACGTCTTTGCCCAACAAGCCTTAAATCTCAGCTGCGACGAAGCAGGGGGATACGAATAAATCAACCCTCCTCCCCCCAACACACACACTCATAACACAGTCAGAACCCCACTCTATTTCTTAGAAAAAATATTCTTTCACGGTTCACCATGAGATTCGGGCTCGCACATCACAATGTCCTAGGGTTTCACAGCGGCCTCAGTGCGCAGCGTCTGCAACACAACCGGTGCTCATGTAAAGAACCCGGATAGCTTCGGGGCGAGTTTGCGCTATATAAAACAAAAGAAAGAAACGAGATAAACAAGGTCAATTTGAGATTCGGGGGCGTGTTTTTCGCCCTCTCCCCTTCCCATTGGCTGGAAGGTAAAATTCCAGCCAATGGGAAGAGGAGAGAGCGGGACTTAAAAAAAGACCCAGAAACGCGTCAAGGCAGCCCTGAACTGAGTGACGCTCCTCTCCTCCAATGGCTGGCCAGCATTTACGAGGCCAGCCAATGGAGAAGAGGGGCATGTTCAGGCCCCCATACTACACATACAAGATTTCGTCTCCGCCCACTGCTTACGCGGTGCGACGGTAGCTGAAACCTAAAAATATTTTCCACTAATTACAAATTTAGCACTAGAAAGTGACAATATTAAAGTACCAGATAGTAAGAAACAGGCAGTCACACAAACAGCCATGCACGAAAAAAGACCTTATGGTGAGCCCATTTAGCAAAAAAGGAAATAGTTACTTACCATGTACGCATCGATTCATAGCATGTAGAGCTGAAGATTCACATGCTCTTATACTCCTGCTATCTAGTGTTGGGTTTTGACAATTGAAAGCTGTTTTTCTTCGAAGAAGTCTTTCGGGTCACGAGGTGGGCCGTGGCTCCTCCCTTGATTGACAATGTGCATAGGCACTGACTTCAACTTTAGACTGTTTTTTTTCAAAACGAGTGAAAGAATGTATGGAATGCTAGGTGAGTGTAGCTTGGAGCACCATGCATATTGTGTAGTGTGAACTGGTTAATAAAGGCAGGAATCAGCAATCACAACTTCCAAGGGCGCATGTGAATCTAGAGCACTACACTATATAAATAGATGCCGACAGGAACAGCAACATTTTCAATTTGTAGCATGTGTCGCTGGAGATACACATGCTATGCATCGACTGTACAGCAGTACGTTCCAGAAGCGAATGCCAGCAAGCAGATGTCTGGAACAAAGCTCTTAAAACCATCTGGTCAAGCTAAGCCTTCTGGCAGGCTAAGATATCCATGCAGTAGTGCTTGGCAAAAGTAGGTGCTGTTGACAAGGCTGTGACTTTATAGATGCCGGCAAGTAGGATAATACCAAATAAAGCCATGGCTGCATCTTTTAGTCAGGTGGCGTGCACCCTGTGCATACAGGTAAGACTCTTAGCTTTGTAGTAACAGGTCTCAATACACTTAACTATCCTGTGCGGTTCTGCAAATGCCACAATAAGCTAGTCAGACTTGCAAAAGTGTCTGCTCCAGCTGATTTAACACATAAAAGCTTATTTAAATGTAACACGTTTAGAGCTCATCCTGCTACTGTAACTGACCGTGGAAAGACTTGGAGATCTATGGTTTGATTGAGGTGAAAGGGAAATACCTCCTTAGGAAGAAACTTAGGATTGGCCCCGAGTACATGAATGAATGGTTTTTGCAAGGTGTGAGGGAATGGGGTGTATTATAAGGTGTGGTCGTGCAAAGTCACCGTGTAATACACTTACCAACCCTTTTATGACCCTTAGGTTTGATTTGTCAACTGTTCAGCTCAACACTGGGGAGCTGTGGCTCCGAGCAGCAAAGCTAACACAAAGGAACAAGTGTAATGCATTTAAACAGACCCAAAACAAATGAGAAAAAATAAAACATCGACCAGACGCCAAAGAAATCCGAAAACAATGTATAACAAGCATTGGCAACGCCAATAAGTCTCGCCTTTGGGACCTTATGACTCCTCCTTTCGGTGATACTGCTCTAGGGCATTGACTACATTGTTAGATTGTTTTCCCGCAAGAGGGTGAGAATGGAGTAAGTGTAGTATAGAGATGTGTATGTAATGTAAGTAATGCAAGACTGCAACAACTACAGGAGGTGGGAGGATGCATGTGAATCTACAGCTATACATGCCAAGAACAGATGTTTACTGGGTAAGTAGCATAATCTGTTTGAGGCATGAGTGCTGTAGATACACATGCTTTGCATACACTATATCGATTTACAAAAGGGGGTGGTGATGAACAGAGTGTCTGAATTGAGCAGACCACTCTTACCCAGTCCAAAGATCAGGGCTTGATCCATCACCGTTATTTATCTCACTGCCCCATCCCAGCTCAGAACCTGGCTATATGCAAATCAGTCTGTCCCTGGCCCAGTGCATCATGGGAACAGGGCAGACTAAACTACCAAGCCAATTCTTTACCAGAAAGGAGACAAGCTACCAGGGACCGGTTTCTGGCATTTCAGCCACTTCGGCCCGGCTTGCTTGAATCCTGATGGAGCAGTGAGAAAGGGACTCATGTCTGAGTATACCCTGCCACACCTATAGTGGCCAAAATCGATTTACAAAAGGGGGTGGTGATGAACAGAGTGTCTGAATTGAGCAGACCACTCTTACCCAGTCCAAAGATCAGGGCTTGATCCATCACCGTTATTTATCTCACTGCCCCATCCCAGCTCAGAACCTGGCTATATGCAAATCAGTCTGTCCCTGGCCCAGTGCATCATGGGAACAGGGCAGACTAAACTACCAAGCCAATTCTTTACCAGAAAGGAGACAAGCTACCGGGGACCGGTTTCTGGCATTTCAGCCACTTCGGCCCGGCTTGCTTGAATCCTGATGGAGCAGTGAGAAAGGGACTCATGTCTGAGTATACCCTGCCACACCTATAGTGGCCAAAATCGATTTACAAAAGGGGGTGGTGATGAACAGAGTGTCTGAATTGAGCAGACCACTCTTACCCAGTCCAAAGATCAGGGCTTGATCCATCACCGTTATTTATCTCACTGCCCCATCCCAGCTCAGAACCTGGCTATATGCAAATCAGTCTGTCCCTGGCCCAGTGCATCATGGGAACAGGGCAGACTAAACTACCAAGCCAATTCTTTACCAGAAAGGAGACAAGCTACCGGGGACCGGTTTCTGGCATTTCAGCCACTTCGGCCCGGCTTGCTTGAATCCTGATGGAGCAGTGAGAAAGGGACTCATGTCTGAGTATACCCTGCCACACCTATAGTGGCCAAAATCGATTTACAAAAGGGGGTGGTGATGAACAGAGTGTCTGAATTGAGCAGACCACTCTTACCCAGTCCAAAGATCAGGGCTTGATCCATCACCGTTATTTATCTCACTGCCCCATCCCAGCTCAGAACCTGGCTATATGCAAATCAGTCTGTCCCTGGCCCAGTGCATCATGGGAACAGGGCAGACTAAACTACCAAGCCAATTCTTTACCAGAAAGGAGACAAGCTACCGGGGACCGGTTTCTGGCATTTCAGCCACTTCGGCCCGGCTTGCTTGAATCCTGATGGAGCAGTGAGAAAGGGACTCATGTCTGAGTATACCCTGCCACACCTATAGTGGCCAAAATCGATTTACAAAAGGGGGTGGTGATGAACAGAGTGTCTGAATTGAGCAGACCACTCTTACCCAGTCCAAAGATCAGGGCTTGATCCATCACCGTTATTTATCTCACTGCCCCATCCCAGCTCAGAACCTGGCTATATGCAAATCAGTCTGTCCCTGGCCCAGTGCATCATGGGAACAGGGCAGACTAAACTACCAAGCCAATTCTTTACCAGAAAGGAGACAAGCTACCGGGGACCGGTTTCTGGCATTTCAGCCACTTCGGCCCGGCTTGCTTGAATCCTGATGGAGCAGTGAGAAAGGGACTCATGTCTGAGTATACCCTGCCACACCTATAGTGGCCAAAATCGATTTACAAAAGGGGGTGGTGATGAACAGAGTGTCTGAATTGAGCAGACCACTCTTACCCAGTCCAAAGATCAGGGCTTGATCCATCACCGTTATTTATCTCACTGCCCCATCCCTTGCTCATTGCACCATCAGGATTCAAGCAAACCGGGCCGAAGACGGCTGTAATGCCAGAAACCGGTCCCCGGGAGCTTGTTTCCTTCCCAGTGTAAGAATTGGCTTTTGTAGTTTGGTTTGCCCTGTTCCCATCATGCACTGGGACAGGAACAGACTAATTTGCATACAGCCAGGTTCTGAAACTGGGATGGTGCAGTGAGCTAAAAAACGGTGTTGGATCTAGCCCTGATCTCTTGACTGGGTGAGAGCTTTCTGCTTAATTCAGAGACTCTGTCCCTCACCACCCCTTGTTGTAAATATTTTTGCATACACTATATAGCAGTATTCTCCCAAAGCGGTGGCTAACCAGTAGATGTTGCAACTGTTTGAAAAAGTGTTTTTAGCAAAGCTTGCCCTATGTTGGCTTGTTGACGTGCTAACACATCCAAACAGTAATGTTTGGTAAAAGCGTGTGGTGTGGCCCATGTTGCTGCTTTACAAATGTCAGCTATAGGGATGTTACCTAAAAAGGCTATAGATACTCTTATTTTACGAGTAGAATACACTAGGAGGTTTGACAAAGTTTGTTTCGTTTTAGCGTAGCATGTTTGAAGGCATTTGACAATCCATCTTGCAAAACCTGCTTTAGAGATGGGATTGCCTTTGTGAGGTGTAGCAAATGCACCAAACAATTGTTTTGTGAAATTGTTTTGTTCTTTCGATGTAGTACAGTAATGCTCTTCTGACATCAAGAATATGAAGAGCTCTTTCTGCCCCAAAATCAGGTTGAGAAAAGAACACTGCCAACTCAACTGATTGATATGAAAAGCAGAAACACCTTTGGGAAGGAATTTTGGGTTGGTGTGTGGACCTACTCTGTTCTTATGAAGGTGAAAGAAGGTGAAGGCCTACAGCTCACCAACTCTCCTCAAAGAAGTGATAGCGATGAGGAAAGCCAATTTCCATGAAAGAAACTGTAACGACTCAAAAGGTGGACCCATGAGCCGTGTAAGCACAAGTTCAGATACCAGACTGGTGCTGGAGACGTCCTTAGTGGTATAACTCTCTAAAGGCCCTCCATTAAGGCTTTAATTACTGGAACCTTGAACAAGGATAGATGTTGTCTGTTCTGCAAATATGCGGCTACTGTTGCAAGATGAAGTCGAATGGAAGTGTAGGCTAGACCAGCACGCTGTAAATGCAGAAGGTAACAAATGATATTGTGATTGGATGCATCTAGTGGGTCAATATTGTTATTAGTACAATATATAACAAACCATTTCCACTTCGCTGTATAGCATGCTTCTGGAGGCAAGTTCAGATAACCCAACTTTATGACTTCAGGAGCCAAATCGCTAGATTGAGCTCTTTGGGGTCTTGGTGTCTGACTTCTCCATGGCTATGTGTAAAAAAGGCTGAAATTGAGGTGCAGCTTTTGATGTGGAACTACTGACAGTTCTAAGAGTGTTGTGTAATGTGGCTGAGGGGCCCAATTGGGAGCTACTAGATTAAGTGTGAGTAATGTTTGCCTGAGCTTCTGAACCAGAAATGGAAGGAGAGGGAGAGATGGAAAAGCGCAGGCAAATATGCCGACCAAATCATCAATAGGGCATTGCCTTTGGATAGAGGGTGTGGGTACCTGGAGGCAAAGGTTGGGCATTTTGAGTTGCCCATTGTGGTGAACAGATCTATTTGTGGGAATCCCCATTCTTGAAAGTATGGAAGGATAAACTGGGGATGAAGTTCCCACTCGTGTATTTGTTGCCGCCTTCTGCTTAGGAGGTCGGCAATCTGATTGTCCACTCCTGGGAGGTGCTCTGCCAGAATATGAACTTTGTGATGAATTGCCAAAGTGTCTGAGAGAGGTGTGACAGTTGAAGAGAATGTGTCCCCCCTTGTTTTTGTACATAGTACATCGGTGCAGACTACGACAACTTTACCTATGAGGTAGGACTGCATGTTATTTGTTATGTACTTCTCGGGACCCAGTCTGAATATTTCTGCACTGAAGTCAAATGAGGAATCCGAATCACCGCACACCTCAGAAGGGACCCCCATATTTTATCAAACTGGTGTAAATTGTCATTTAATTTATACATCTTTACTTGAAATGAGCCACATCAAACATATCCGGAAGCCTGGAATGAAGCGTTGGCATAACATTAGTTCTCCAAAAATATAAAATATTAATTTTAGCTAGACTGAGAGTAGTGGAGAGTCATTTGAAAGTATGAATGGAGTATTTCAGAAGTATCATTTAAGAGTGATAAACTTTTTTTATATGAACTGCTATAGCAATTATATTAACCAAATGCAAATAAAATCTATTTAAAAAAAAAAGAAAGGAGTGATAAACTTTTGTTTGAGATAGAAGTTAAGAAAAGAATGTACCTTCAAGTAATCTTCAATCTGGATCCAAATTGTACAAAATACTAGGACATTCCCACACAATTTGAATGATATCACAATCTGGTAATCTACATCTCCAACAGAAGGAGTATGGCCTATGTTTAGCAGAGTATAAATTTAGCGGAGACCAGTGCCAACGATCCAACATTTTGAAATAATTCTATTTAGGACAGTAATATCTTAAGTCCTCTAGTATAGTTTACTGATATAGCGTTCCATGCTCTGCCCATAAATACCATATTCAAATGTGTGGACCACCATGATTTTAAATTGTTGGAATATTCTAAAGAAAATGAGGAATCAATTAAAAGAGCAGATAGTCCAGAAACAGTACCCTTGTTTTCAAGTATGATGGTATCGTGCAATTGGAGAATGAGATGTTAGATCATGAGTTTTAGCACACTTAGAGCAAGGGCAGAGGCGAGTTGAGTGTATCTGATAAACTGCAATGAAGAAACTTTGAATTCATGTTGTAAACCTGAGGAAGATTTGAAGGACTGAAGATGTGTGAACATATCAGCTATACAGTATATCTTATGTTGGGTCCAAATAGACCAGTTGAGTTCAGTCCCATTATTTGTAATCTCTGCATTATTCCACAGGGTGGCTTGAGAGTGAAGGCAGATGTGAGTATTCGTAAGCTCATGTGCTTTCAGCCATGCCAATTACGAAGAATAGATTAGAGGAATTAGTCAATTTTGAGTGTTTAGTCTATATCTGATTGTAATAAGGCACCATTCAAGTCTTACCCAAAGTGGTGTATTCCAATTAGTAGGTAACATGTAAATTGAGTGTGCCAACTGTTGTGCAATCCAATAATATTCCAAACTAGGAAGATGTAGGTCTCTCTTGGTGGACTTTTTTGTAACGATTATCTAACACAACAGTACTTATCATATACACTGTGTCACGCTCCCTTAGAGCACAGAGGAGGATTCTTGCAGAGGGACAGGTCTTGGAATGGGGACTCTGACTTTGCATGATCTAAATTTACACATTTGTTGCAGACCATCTAACAATAATACCAGGTATTGGGTCGGGTGCTAATCCCAGAAATCAAGGATATAGCCCTGTGTTCAGGTAGTAAGGGACAGTCTTATACAGATGGATTATGTTACTTATCTTGTAAGCATCTGCTTGTGGCATGTAGTGCTGTAGATTTACATGCTTCGCAAACTTTCGCCATTTAGTGTTGGGCTCAGATGTGTGCAAGTTGTTTTTGTTTGAAGACGTATTTCAAGTCACAAGGCAAAGTGACGGCTCCAAATTTCGTCTGTTTTCCCACACGCAGGTGAGAATCGAGTGAAAGTATCACTAAAGAGATGTTCATGCTAGTAAGATAATGTAAATAAACTGCAACTACCATAGGAATCCGGGGAGGAGGGTGGACACATGTGAATCTACAGCACTACATGCCATGAACAGATGCTCCTAGGGTAAGTAATATAATTCCGTTGAGGCTTGTGTGGCTGTCGATACAAATGTTGAGCATAGATTGTATAGCAGCCCCTCCTAAATAGCGGTGGCTAACCTGTTGGGGTTGCAGTTGATTGATAGCTAGTACGTTGCACTGCCTGACCTGAACTGGCTGCTAAAGTACAAGTTACTTACCTTCTGTAGCGGTGTATGTGGTAGAGATGATTCTAGCTGCAGATTCCTTAACGTAGAATTATCCCCAGGAGGGAGACTGGATCCGGAAAATTTCTTTGCCACAGCATCTCTGCGCGCCGGGGGGGTGGTACCATTTTCCTCTGCCCTGACGTCGTCCGCACACGTGACGTCAGCAAGGTCACATAAGACGCACCCCGGCGCGCTGACGTCAGTTTTCTTCTGAGAACTTTTCCGCGCCACAACGCGAAGCCATTATAAACAAAAACTGAGAGAATATGGGAACAGTGTGCGAAAAAAGCAGATAAGCAGAAAGGAAAGAAGCAAATAGAGAGGATCAGCGCCATTCGGGGAATTGGCAGGCAGTGTGGCACTGAAAGAAATAGAAGGGAAGAGCAGAGCACAGCCACTGTGAAACAACCTTGCAAGCAAATACAATATCCTCCCTGGAAGCAAAGAAGCAGGTGAAAAATGTCACACCAGACAGGAGCAGACTGCAACCACAGTCTATTAATAGTGAAGAACAACAAGGACAGAACAGAAGAGTATGACAAATGACCCCAGGATTATACCAGCAAAGAGAGGTGCAGCCCCTGTAAGCACCTAAGGGCTGCGGCAGAGCCAAGAGACACAACTCAGAGGACTCCGAAATTGCAAGTAATGAAAAAGGGTAGAAGATCATGAGTAGGCCCCACACTGGAGACCAGGGTGCAGGGATGCAGAAGTACCCATGAACCCACCAACCAATTACCAGAAAGGAATGAGTGGATCAAACAAACAGAACAAAGCATCCCACTAGGGAGGAGTGAAAGAGGGCACTTGCAGAAGACAAAACCACACAGAGGCAGGCGAGTGCAGAAGACAAAGCTGAAGGTCTTCGTAGAACGGGGAGGAAGGGCAGGTCGTGAAGGAATCTGTGGCTAGAATCGTCTCTACCAGATACACCGTTACCGAAGGTAAGTTACTTGTATATCTGATAGACACTACTAGCCGCAGATTCCTTAACATAGAATAGATACCCTAGCTGTACCCAGAGGGGAGGAGGTCCTGCGAGAGTACTCCCTCAGTAGGAAGAAACACAGAGCCCCAGCAGGGGACATGTAATGGCTAAAAGAAGGGCGGGGCAGCCGCCCCCGAGCTGAGGCAAGCAAGAACAAGGCGTAGTTAGGCCAGAAGACCCCAAGCCCAACCAAGGTACCAGGGGCATACGCCAGAAGCACACGTTACGTACTTGTGTAACGATATATCTGTAAGAGATATTAGTTAGTGATAGATTCCTTACCTTATAATATCCCCAGGCGTCAGACTGGATCCGGAAAGTTTTTCTGCTTAGCAGTACCTCTGCGCGCCAGTAGGTGGCGTCCTGCGACTCACTGGCGTCGAGATGATGTCATGGAGAGTACTTAGGCGCCACCCATGCGCGCTGACTTCAGTTCTGTACACAACTATTCCTCGCCGAAATGCAGAGCCTTGCAAGATACTGACAATTGGTGCATAAACCTAAGGCCCTAAAAGGGAAGACCTTAACCCTAGTAATCAGTTCACAGAACGGGGAGGATGGGCGGGGCAGTAAGGAATATATATCACTAACTAATGTCTCTTACAGATATATCGTTACACAAGTAAGTAACTTGTGCATTTGAAAGAGACACGTTAGTGATAGATTCTTTACCTTAGAATAGATACCCCAGCAATACCAACCCTGGTGGAGGGTCTGCGAACAGGATTACACCAGTAAGTCACGGAGCACAGAACGGCCAAAGTAGTCATCTATCCAGACCTGGCTGTCAATGCAGTAGTGCTTGGTAAACTTGTGCAGCGAGGCCCACGTAGCTGCCTGACAAATATCCTACAAGGGGACACCACGTCCCAAGGCAGTAGTGGCTGCAGTTGCCCTGGTCGAATGGGCATGCAGCCCCAAAGGAGGCTCCTTCTTGGCCAAGGAGTAACGCGCTTAGATGCCCAAAACAACCCACTGGGAGATGGTAAGTTTGTGCTCGGCCCAACCTTTTTTGGCGCCCACGTAGCCAGCCCAGAGCTGATCATCTACCTGCTGTGTATGCTGCAGATAAAATACAAGCGCACGTTTTGGGTCCAGAAGGTGGAGCCTCTCCTCTTCCCTTGAAGGATGCGGAGGCGCAAAAATGGTGGGCAAAGTGATGGTCTGCCCGATGTGGAAGGGAGTGACAACCTTTGGTAAGAAAGAAGGACGGGTCCTCAGAACCACCTTGTCTGGATGGACAGAAAGGAAAGGAGGTTTAGAAGAACGAGCCTGGAGCTCACTCACTCTTCTGGCAGAGGTGATAGCTACCAGGAAAGCCGTCTTGAGAGTATGAAGACATAAGGGACAGTTATTAAGGGGCTCAAAAGGAGAGCACATCAGAAATGTCAGGGCAAGTCCCACTGAGGCATTATGAAGGGCACCGGTGGAAACGTATGCGTAATGCCTTTAAGGAAACGGTTAACAACCAGGGACTTAAAAAGAGAAGGCTGATCTGGACGTCGTAGAAAGGCAGAGATTGCCGAAAAATAACCTATGATAGTGCCCAGAGCAGAGCCCTGCTGGGCCAAGGAGAGAAGGAAGGAATATGCTACTTACCAGTATGCATCTGTTCTTGGCATGTAGGGCTGCTGACATTCATATCTTTGCATAGATCGCCGCCTAGTGTTGGGTCCGGATGATTGCACATTGTTGTCCTGGAAGAGTCTTCGAAGTATCACGAGATAGGTGGCTCCTCCCCTGGACTACAGTGCGCATGGGCATCCTCTCCATCCTCAGATTGTTTTTCGCCATTGTGGCAGAGATGGAGTGTAATACAGTTAGTGATGACCATGCCTGAGAATGATTCTGAGTGCTACAGCTGCGACAGGCACCGGAGAGGAGGGTGGCCGATATGAATGTCAGCAGCCCTACATGCCAAGAACAGATGCATACTGGTAAGTAGCATATTCCGTTCGAGGCATGTGGGCTGCTGAATTCATATCTGTGCATAGAATAAATAGCAGTTACCTCCTTATCAGCGGTTGCCCGTGCCAGCTGCAGCAGTCTGAAAGAGAGTTCTGAGAACAGCCTGTTCTACAGCAGCTTGCTGTTTGGAGTGTACATCTACGCAGTAGTGTTTGGTAAATATATGTATGGTGGTCCATGTGGCTGCTCTACATATATCCTTTAGAGGAATGTTACCTAGGAAAGCCATGGATGCCCCTAGCTTGCGTGTGGAATGCGCTCTTGGGGGAACTGTTAAAGTGCGTTTAGCCTTTTGATAACAGATTTGAATACATTTAACTATCCACCTGGCTATACCTGATTTGGAAATAGGGTTGCCTTTATGTTTTGGAGAGAAGGCAACAAACTGTTTAGTCTTGCGAAAGTCTTTTGTCCTGTCGATGTAATACAGGAGAGCTCTTTTGACATCTAAGGTGTGCAGTGCTCTGTCTGCCACTGAGTCAGGGTTTGGAAAGAAAACTGGCAGTTCTATGTTTTGGTTAATGTGGAACTGCGAGATTACCTTTGGTATGAACTTGGGGTTGGTGCGCAGCACCACCCTATTAGCATGAATTTGTAGGTAGGGCTCTTGAATTGTGAGGGCTTGAAGCTCGCTGACTCTTCGCAGCGATGTGATGGCTATTATAAAGGCCACTTTCCAAGTAAGAAACTGTATCTCACAAGAATGGAGAGGCTCAAAGGGGGGGTCCCATGAGCCTGGTGAGAACGATATTCAGATTCCAGACAGGCGAAGGAGGGTGTCTGGGAGGGATCACTCTTTTAAGGCCCTCCAAAAAGCTTTGATGGCAGGCACTCTGAAAAGTGAAAGGTGCTGTCTGTTCTGAAGATAAGCGGCTATAGCAGCCAAATGTATCCTGATGGAACTATACGCTAGGTTGCATTGGTACAGATGCAGTAGGTAGCACATGATGTTCTGTGTTGATGCATCTAGCGGATTAATGTCATTGTTGGAATAGTAAATGACAAATCGTTTCCATTTGGCTGCATAGCACGCCCTGGTTGTAGGCCGCCTTGCCTCCTTGATGATGTTCATACACTCAGGGGGCAAGTTGAGGTAGCCAAACTCTAAGACCTCAGTAGCCAAATCGCTAGGCTCAACTGTTGAGGATCTGGGTGCTGAATGTCTCCCTGGCTCTGAGTGAGGAGGCTGGGAGTGAGGCGCAGCCGCTGGTGAGGCACCACTGAAAGTTCCAGGAACGTGGTGTACCAAGCCTTCCGTGCCCACGTTGGAGCAACCAGGATGAGCGTCATGGAGTGCTGCCGCAGTTTGCGCGCCACCAGAGGTATGAGTGGGGCTGGGGGAAAAGCGTACGCAAATCTGCCTGACCAGTTCATTCATATCGCATTGCCCTGAGACTGCGGGTGTGGGAACCTGGCGGCGAAGCTTTGGCATTTTGCGTTCTCTTTTGTGGCGAAGAGGTCGATCTCTGGATGACCCCACTGCTGAAAGTATGGCTGGAGTACCGAGGGGTGGATTTCCCACTCGTGCATCTGATGACTGTGCCTGCTGAGCAGGTCCGCCATCTGGTTGTCTACTCCCGGGAGATGCTCCGCCATGAGGAAGATGTTCCTTTGAATGGCCCACTTCCACATGCTCTGGGCTAGGTGAGATAGCTGCGGGGAGTGTGTGCCTCCCTGTTTCAGGATGTAATACATGGCAGTCATGTTGTCCGTCCGGATCAACACGACCTTGTTGCACAGGTGCTACTTGAATGCCTGTGGTGTCGAAGCGAGAACTAGCTTCCGACGTCCGGTTCGAAGAACTGGAAAGGAACAGGCACCGAATGAGACAATACCGACGCTTTGAAGGCCTTTTGGCCTTAGGAAAGAGTGAATACAAAGTTTCAGAACTAGAGTCGAGAAAGTACATCCGAACCCAATGGCGGAAAAAACCAATCTGAGGATGGAGAGGATGCCCATGCGCACTGTAGTCCAGGGGAGGAGCCACCTATCTTGTGATACTTCGAAGACTCTTCCAGGACAACAATGTGCAATCATCCGGACCCAACACTAGGCGGCGATCTATGAACAGATATGAATTCAGCAGCCTACATGCCTCGAACCAGAAGAACCTCAGAAAGAGGGGCAGAAAGGGGATCCACACCACAATCTGTTCCACCTAGAGGCATATACAGTTTTGGTGGAGGGACGCCTGGCTGCTAGAATGACATCACAGACTTCGGGAGGAAGATCGAAAGGTGTCAACTGTCGCCGCTCAATCTCCAAGAATGGAGGCTGGACAGGTTTGGGTGGAGAACCGTCCCCTGCTGCTGTGACAGAAGAGCCTTCCAGAGAGGCAGGCTGATCGGGGGATAGATGCTCATACCGAGTAGCTCGGAATACCAAACTCCTCGAGCCGGAAAGGCATACAACAGACTGCAGCTCCACTCGCGACGAAAAGCGTCTCCGAGCGAGTGCTGCCTTGGAAATTCCAACGCGCAGAACTGATGACATTGCGTGTTCTCTTTGGTAGCGAATAGATCTAACCATGTCTCTCCCCACTGCAGAAAGAGACCTTGCACCACGTCCGAGTTCAGATGCCATTTGTGATCCATCAAGCACCAGCGGATGAGTTTGTCTGCCCTGGCATTCAAAGAACCTGCCAGGTGTTGAACCACAAAGGTAATGCCTTGATGTTCCAGCCGTGTCCAGAGGCGCAGTGCCTCCTGACAAAGGGTCCAAGACCCCCCCACGCCCTGCTTGTTGCAATACCACATGCCTTCAGTGCAAGTCGGATCGTCCGCAGCTCTAGAAGGTTGATATGGAGCCGGGATTCCGCCAGAGACTTTGTTCTCCGTCTCTCCCATGTGGCATCCCCGTCCCAGGAGGGACGCATCAGCCACCACTGTGTGCTCCTGTTGGGGAAGGGAGAGTGATCTGCCACTGACCCAATCGCAATTCGTGAACCACCACTGCAACTCTCATGCAGTGCACTACAAGATCTGGACGTGATCGGACAGGTTGCCTTGATGCTGTGCCCACTGGAACTACAGGTCCCACTGCAGAGCCTGCATATGACACCTTGCATGTGTCACCAGAAGGATGCAGGTGGCCATCAGGCCCAGAAGCCGGAGGGTCATCCTGACTGAAACCCAGGATAGCGGCTGAAAGAGGGGAATCATAGCCTGAATATCCCGGACTCTCTGCTCGGGAGGATAAGCCCAAAACAGTGTTGAATACAGAATTGCTCCGATGAAAGGGAGCTTCTGAGAGGGACTCAGGTGCTACTTTGGCACGTTGATGGAGAACCCCAGCAAATGCAGGAGGTTGGCCGTAGTCTGGAGGTGGGTGACGCCTGCCTGGGGTGAGTCTTCACCTTCAACAACCAGTCGTCGAGGTAGGGAAAGACTGAAACACCTCACCTGCGCAGATGATCCGCGACCACCGCCATCACCTTCGTGAACACCCGAGGGGCACTGGTAAGGCTGAAAGGGAGCATGGCAAACTAAAAATGCTCCAGGCCTAAAGTGAATCGCAAGTAGCGCCGGTTGGCTGGCAGGACGGGGATAAGCAAATAGGCGTCCTGCAAGTCCAACGCCACCATCCAGCCTCCAGGGTCAAGGGCAGTAAGGCCCTGAGCCAGAGTCAGCATCTTGAACTCCTCCTTCCGGAGGAAGCGATTTACGTCCCAAAGGTCCGATATGGGGTGCAGGCCCCCCTTGTCCTTTTTGGGGACCAGGAAGTAATGGGTATAACAAAACCTCCCTACTTCCTGACCGGGAACGGTTCAATGGCACCCTTGGCCAGGAGGGCAGTGACTTTCTGACTAAGAAGTACCAAATGATCCACCGTCATGCAGTGGTATCGAGGTGGTATGGCTGGAGGGGAGGACAGAAAGGGGAGCGAGTAACCGTGGCAGATTATCTGCAGCACCCACTTGTCCAAGGTACTTTCGCGCCGGTGGTGGAAGTGGTGTCGTACCAGGCCACCCACCGGCGTGGGGTGCTCCCTGAAGCTCGGATTAGGAAGGCTTAGAGGCGGAGGCAGCGGGGGTGGAGGTGGACTACTCCACTCACTGGTTACAAGACAGGCCCCTGCAGATGCAACTTCCGCGGCCACGCTGGGGCTGGTTCTGCACAGGCTTAGTGGAGGAGCGTGCTTGGGTGTTCTTACCCTGGCCACAAAAAGAACAAAAGCCACAAAAGGAACGAAAGCCAGTCGTGGCAGGGCTCTTCATGGAAAGACCCAAAGACTTGGACGTGGCCCGCAAGTCTTTAACGCGCTCCAGGGCATTGCCAAACTTGTCGCTAAAAAAGGCAGGAGCCATCAAAAGGCATGTCCACGAGCGAGCTCTGGAAATCAGGTGAAAACGCCGCTTGGAGAACCTCCGTAAGGAGGTTGGTCTTAAGGGCCACTGTGGGTAGGTCGCGGTGGAGAGCCTCCGCAGCCCAACGTAACACCATAGTGTAGGAAGCGCCCTCCTCCATAGAAGGCGGAGGAGAGGCAAACCCCGGGTCAGAAGACACATCAAGTTCACCCGCATCTTGAAGGTCATCTACCCAATCCTGCTCGGAGTCACATTGCGCACAGGGGAGTCCACCGAGCCGTCCCATTCCTCATCTGGCTCCGGTGTAGAAGTGCCGGAGAAGGGGCCAGAGGCGCTGGGAGCAACGCCAGCCGTGGCCGTGCTGGAGCCACATCCCAAAGTAGATTCCAGGCCGGAAAAAAATGGTCTGGGAACCAGGGTAGGGGCGGAATGAACGGCACACAGTGCGGCGCCTGTGGCGGCGCTGGGGCCGGACCCAAGGGTGGCGTTGGGGCCAGAGCCAAGGGCAGCGCTGCACCTTGTGGAGCTGGAGCAGAGGGCACTGGATCCAGTAGCTCGGGGCTGGTGCCAGAGGCGGTGCCGCCGGGCCAACAGGATCTGGACAAGGGACCGCGGGCCCGCAGGCGCACGTCAGCGGGAGCTAGAGGCCTAAACAGGCGGTCCATGCCAGAAAGAATCTCTTGCACCTGTTCGGGAGTGGGCGACGGATCCAGTTATAGCGGGTAGGCCGTGGGACTCCCAGGCTCCGGAGAAGCCGCAAGGGCGGAGCCCTGTCCCCCACGTCTGCCTCCGGTGAGCGACGGGGGACATCAGAGAGCGAACACGCTTCTTCGACTTCTTATGGCGTCACTTGCCGGAATCTGAAGGTTAATACTTAGAGTCCGAGGAGGGATGGCTCTGGTTCCGCGAATGGCCCGTAGACCAGAAGCGGCGGTGAGAGGACCACTAGCAACTTCCGGCGCCGCTCCCGTAATGCCTTCAGGGCCATGGCGCGGCAGTCCCGGAAGTCATGGTCATACTCCAGGCAGTAGAGGCAGACACCATGGGGGTCTGCCACCGACATACTACATAAACAACAAAACAAAGATGCCAGTGCTGATAAAAGTGAATGTAACATGAGGTAAATCCTCCACTAACTGAAAGTCAAATTCAGAAAAGGGATTGCTTTTTAGTCGCAGCTTTATTGTGTATTCAATAAATTTTTAGAAAATGCATTTGTACATTTGGGGGTGAAACATTAAAGGAAAAACAAGGATGCAAGGGGACACATGAAAAGGCAATCAAGTTAGAGCGAACCACCATTCGTTCCTACAATCATATCACTTTCACCAAGCATTCAACAGCACACAAGCTAATTTCACTCATACCATATATACATTATCTACAACAGGAAAAAACAAAAGACACTGTAACTGCCTGAATGTAAACACACTATTTGTACTCCGTAGCGGCAAATGACAAAAGTTTGGCACTTTCGAACAGTTTTTTACAAATCCGATAGAAATTAGAGAGTGTCCAACAAATAGCTAATGATCTATGTAAAGTTGTAACTCTTAGATCAGTGGCAGAACAGTGTGAGGAAGGGCCTACGCGTTTCGAATCTCCTATGATTCCTTGGAGATTCTCATCAGGGCCTTTGAGCAACTGGATAAAAAAGAAAAGAAATAGAAAACATTTTTACAAAACATGAAAAATAGCGACTGAAAAGCATAGTCAAAACATAGCAGGTAAGAACATTACTGTGTTTCATGAAGAGGACACACACTTCAGAATCTCTTAAACTCAGTTAGCCCCAGTCTTTTGGCTGTTCTTGAAGGGAAAAGAAACCAAGGGGAAGCAAAACTAAGAACAGGATGGACTGTGGTAAAAGAAACTATCACGAGGACCAATCACCCCCTAATAGTAGTTACTGGCAGAGAAAAAGATGGGGGCGGACTTACCACCTAATGTAGCAGGCGGTGGTCTGCAGTAGGGAAGTGTCGGGGGAATGGACCCAACCCTCTGTAGAACAAAAGAATTAGCACAGTGAATATAGTTGCTCCTCGGGGGTACAAGGATGGAAGAAGCATGGGGCGCAAGCCCAAGGAGACGGGTCTTACCGCTAAGAGGAGCTGAAAAGTCCAAGCGCGTTGAGAGGGGTGCAAGGTCCGAACTAGCAGGGCTGTGAAGCAATGTATCTTATGTTGTCTGAATTGCGGCGTCCTATATGCCAAACAGACAAAATAAAATTAAAGGAGATCAGGCCTCTAAACATAAAAGCGCTGGAACACTCAGCGGCGTCATACAGGTAAAGATCACCTTTAAATCCAGGGCGGAGCGCCTGTCGTTTAGTCTGGCATCCTCCGTGGAAGAGGAAAAACAGCGTCAGCACAAGCAGGCAAATGTCCGGTGTGCCAGCTGAAACGTAAGATGACAGGATTGAAGAAAACAGCGCTGAGTAGAGGCTGCTGAAAGCTACGGGGCCTGGAAGTTGGAAGGCTGGAGGGGCAGCAAGTACTTACCTGATTCGAAAAGAGACGGTCCTGGAAACCCGCACTCGATAGGCGTCGGTGTTAGCGCTACTCACTCGCGCATGCGCATCTCCAGAGCATGGGATGCTGCGTGTTATATAGGGAGGGTCCGGGGCGGACCTTAGCGGAGAAGTGGCTTGCAAGCAGCTGGAAAGCATGTTATGCAAGTAGGTTAGCAGCATAAGCGGTAATGTAGATAGACCTCCGAGGTGGCATACATAGAACCAGGGGATCGGGGGCGGACCTTTAGTAAACAAGTGACTGCATGCAACAAGGTAGCCAGTAAAGCAGCTGGAATTACTGCTGTCGTGATAATGTAAACAAACTGACCTCCGGGGAGGCAAACAGTGAACCAGGGGCGTGCCATGTCCACAAATTAGTCCCGGGGGTTATAATTTGAATATTTCAGACAGCTCATTTAAGCCAGACACCGCAGTGTCAAATTTGACAATTAGCATGGCTTCTCTTTTGGACAGCAGAACGCTCATATCGCCTCCTCGGGGGTTCTTTTCTATCTTAGATATCACTGTCCATTTAAAGTCGTTTAGTCCGTGTTGCTTCTTGTTCCAATGGTTCACTAACGGGGCATTTTCGACTTTTCTCTTCAGTCTCGATTTGTGTTGCGTTATGCGTTGGCGCACTTCCTGCTCTGTCTTACCAATGTACAGGCTGTTGCATGGGCATATGACTCCGTAGACTACAAATTTCGATTTGCAGTTGCTGAAAACATCATGTTTCCATGATATTCCCCTATGTTGGAAAACTGTGCCCTGTATGGTAGTTTCGCAACAAAGGCAGGTGCCACATCTATGGTGACCTAATACGGGGGTCAAACCCATCATTTCACGTAGGGAGGGTTGGTTCTGGGTATGCATTGCGGCTTCTTCCATCCTTGTACCCCCGAGGAGCAACTATATTCACTGTGCTAATTCTTTTGTTCTACAGAGGGTTGGGTCCATTCCCCCGACACTTCCCTACTGCAGACCACCGCCTGCTACATTAGGTGGTAAGTCCGCCCCCATCTTTTTCTCTGCCAGTAACTACTATTAGGGGGTGATTGGTCCTCGTGATAGTTTCTTTTACCACAGTCCATCCTGTTCTTAGTTTTGCTTCCCCTTGGTTTCTTTTCCCTTCAAGAACAGCCAAAAGACTGGGGCTAACTGAGTTTAAGAGATTCTGAAGTGTGTGTCCTCTTCATGAAACACAGTAATGTTCTTACCTGCTATGTTTTGACTATGCTTTTCAGTCGCTATTTTTCATGTTTTGTAAAAATGTTTTCTATTTCTTTTCTTTTTATCCAGTTGCTCAAAGGCCCTGATGAGAATCTCCAAGGAATCATAGGAGATTCGAAACGCGTAGGCCCTTCCTCACACTGTTCTGCCACTGATCTAAGAGTTACAACTTTACATAGATCATTAGCTATTTGTTGGACACTCTCTAATTTCTATCGGATTTGTAAAAAACTGTTCGAAAGTGCCAAACTTTTGTCATTTGCCGCTACGGAGTACAAATAGTGTGTTTACATTCAGGCAGTTACAGTGTCTTTTGTTTTTTCCTGTTGTAGATAATGTATATATGGTATGAGTGAAATTAGCTTGTGTGCTGTTGAATGCTTGGTGAAAGTGATATGATTGTAGGAACGAATGGTGGTTCGCTCTAACTTGATTGCCTTTTCATGTGTCCCCTTGCATCCTTGTTTTTCCTTTAATGTTTCACCCCCAAATGTACAAATGCATTTTATAAAAATTTATTGAATACACAATAAAGCTGCGACTAAAAAGCAATCCCTTTTCTGAATTTGACTTTCAGTTAGTGGAGGATTTACCTCAGGTTACATTCCCTTTTATCAGCACTGGCATCTTTGTTTTGTTGTTTATGATATAGGCTCAGCCTTGCTGATTAGAGCCAGCCCTATTTTGTTTTTCATACACCGACATACTACGGCACAACCCACAAGACTTAAAACCGGGCATCCATATGTGCACCAGGAGACAAGAGGACGAGACAAAAAGTCTCAAAAAAGTGGTCAAAAAATGACCGAGGTATGTGTTCAATCCGGATCTGCACTTTCCGCGCGGAAAAAGAAAGAATTGAAGTTAGCGCGCATGGGTGGCGCCTAAGTACTCTCTGTGACGTCATTTCGGCGCCTACGACGCCAGTGACGGATGTGGAGCCAAGGTAGAGGTACTGCTAAGCAGAAAAACTTTCCGATCGGACGCCTGGGGATATTCTAAGGTAAGGAATCTATCACTAAAACTTCAAGGAGAAGAGGTCGAAACAGAGGCAGAGCTCGCCGCAGGAGAACACACACAGTGAAGGGAAGGCTTAACAGGCATCAGCTTCGAGTGAGCAGACAAGGCAGAAACGGCTCCACAAAGCAGGCGTGAGAAGAAAAACACAGCCGCAAAAAGTTCCAGCAGAATAAAGGGCAGGAGCACAAGGGTAAACAGCAAGGTCTACAGTGGTGGACCAGAAAGAGCAGCAAACACAGCTGGCAAACACCCTGAAGCAGTGCGCCCAGAACAAGCCAAGTGCAAGACGAAGGCAAGGGACGGGGCAATCCAGAACGACCCCCAAATGAAGACCATTCCAGTCACAAACTGACCCATGAAAAGGAGTGGGACCAGCCAAAAGAGAAACACGTCGGACAAACCTAAGCAGTCAGCCAGCAGGCAGTAGCCCTGGACAAAAAGGCAGAAATACCACAACGCAATAGACAGCATGCCAAAGTCGGTCCAGCGACGTAGTGGAAACTGAAAATTACAGAACCTGGAGCAGCGCAAACTGCGCCCAGACAAAGACCAAAGTTACTGCACCAGCGGCATACAGCGACGCGAGGAAAGGCGAAGAATTCGAAAAAGGGTCTCCACACCCTCCGAGCATAGGACAGAGCTATATAATAGCTACAAGTACCCTACTTAGGATATGACACGTCCCAAAGAAAACATGGGAACCACTCTTAGGGAAAAAATCCCAAATCAAAGGACAAAAACAAAGGACCAGCGGTAGAACCACAGACGGCTGATCAATCAGCCAAAAAATACACAATTGTCAGAGGGGCTGTACTAGCAGCAAACAGTAGAGAGGGGCCAACCTAAGGACCCAGAAGGCACGTCAAACCTCACAGAACACACAGACGGTCCAACCGAAACACTAAAGTCATGAAAAAAGGTGGGATAGCGCCTCCCATAAAGCACCGGAGGACCAGCAAGCACAGCTTAAGGAGGGGTAGGAGGACGGAGCCCCGCAAGGAGCCGTTGAATGGCGTGGTCCGCGTGGGCCACCAAAAGGTAGGTCAACCAGAAGCTCACTAATATTCTCACGAACAACACCATCCTGCAACCAAGCATAGCGACGGAGAGCCACAGAGTAGGCCATAGCACTGCTGAGAGCATCAGCAACATCGAAGGCCGCACAGAGAATAAACGCGGCCAACTCCCGACCATCCAACACATGGTGTGTAGATTAGCACGGGCACCTTCATGGTAGACGCAAGACAGAAGGAATCCCAAAGGCTAGAGGTAGCCCTCCCTGGAAGACGCTGGCGAAAAAGCAGCGACGCGGAGCCCCGTCTCCGGAGAAGAGACCAGGAGATGATAAACTTCCGGAGAGGAAGGAACCTCTGGAGACAAGTCAAGGAACCGACACCAGCACGGCGCAGTGGTGTCCGCCACAGGCGCCGGTATGACGTCGATCGGTGCTGGAGTGGCCATCGGGGGCGCCGGGATGACCCCCACGCCTGCCCAGAGTACCGAGGGGGACTCTGGGACGAGCCCAGAGTCCCAGTGATCTCCTGCGACGACACAGAGAACCCCGTAGGGAATTGCGGCAAGGCCGTGACACCGTGGGTCGAAGAGGAGAACCCAGCAGGTCCGCACCTAGATAATACCACATTCTCACAACCTGTAGCCGAACTCGTTGGCGCCGGAGTCTAAGCCGCCGGCGACTCAGCGGAATCCCCGCACAATGCAAGGGCTCCGCGGATGTCTCAGGGAGAGGAGGGGGGGCAAAGAAGCCTGTAGAGCCTTAACACAGGCTTTCATTTGGGACCTAGTCGCCACGACGGCAGGAAACGGCGGGTAGGGTGGCGACGGGTGAGAGGGCACATCCCTAGGGGAACCCGCGCCCTCTGCCGAACGAGGACAAGGTCTCGGAGACAAGATGCAGGACATACCAGAGGGCGAGCGACGCCCTTGGGCCGTGGCGAGGTGCGATGCCGCAGTCGGAATCGGCGACTCCTGGCTTCCGAGGTGGGGGACGGACGCTGGGACGAGACTGACCTAGACAAGCGGGCCGACAGCAATTTCATCCAGTGCTCCTGCCGGGACTTTGTTTTCCGGTGCTGACAAGCGTCTCAGTCTGTAGAGTCGGGTGCTCGACCAAACAACACATATAGATAGGGTGAGGGTCCGTCGCCGACATCGGACGAGCACAAGAAGTACACGTCTTGAACCCCGAAGGCATTTTCACACTATTCCTCAAAGCATAAGTGTGAAAAGAAGGCCTGAAAACAGGCCAGGACACCATCCGTATTCACGTTGCATGCGGAAAAGAGAACGCGGCGGGGTGGGGCTTAGGTGACCTTGCTGTCGTCATGCCTGCGGAAGACGTCAGGGCAGAATCACGTAGTACCCCCCCCCCCCCCCCCCCCCCCCCAATAACTCAACCCCCCCCCCCCCCGGCATGCAGTGGCAAAGAAAATTTTCTGGATCCAGTCTCAAGCATGGGGAAAAATTCTATGTTAAGGAATCTGCGGCTAGTAGTCTCTATCAGATACATCTATAGAATAATGTTTAGTAAAAGTGTGTGGTGCAGACCATGTAGCTGCTCTGCAAATATCAGCTAGTGGAATATTGCCCAGGAAAGCAATGAAAGCTCTAATCTTACAAGTAGAGTGAGCCCTAAGTGGTGTGAGCAAAATTCTTTTAGCTTTGACATAACATGTTTGAATGCATTTAATTATCCAAATCGAGATGCCTAACTTGAATACAGCCTTTCCTATGCGAGGGACGAAAGGGCAATAAAAAGTGTCTTAGTCTTACAGAGCTGTTTTGTCATTATAATACACAAAAGCTCTTCAAACATCCAGTGTATGAATGGCCCTTTCCACAACTGAATCCAGTCAAGGGCCTTCTCTTGGATTCCGGCTTCTAGGAGGCGTGTCTTTAGAGTGCGATGGCAGACCGTGTCTAAGGCGGCTGACAGGTCCAGGAGGATGAGGGCTGTTGTTTCGCTGTTGTCTAGTTGGTGTCTGATGTCGTCTGTGGCGGCGATGTTGCTGTGGTTTCGTCTGAACCTGGACTGGGACGGGTCCAAAATGTTGTTGTCTTCCAGGTGGCGGGCCAGTTGCATATTGGCGATTTTCTCGATGACCTTCGCCGGGAACGGGAGCAGGGAGATGGGCCGGAGGTTTTTGCGGTCCTTGGGGTTCGCCTTGGGTTTCTTGAGGAGGATGTTGATTTCGGCGTGTTTCCAGCTTTCGGGGAATGTCGCTGTTTCGAAGGAGATGTTGATGACCTTCCGTAGTTGGGGTGCGATGGCTGCGCCTGCATTGTTGAATACGTGGTGTGGGCACAAGTCTGACGGAGATCCTGAGTGGATGGAGTTCATGACCTTGCGTGTCTCATCGTCGTTGACGTTGGACCAGAAGGTAAGGCGGTTGGCGCTGGTGGTGTTTACAGGGGAGGTGGGGTCTGGCGAAGTCGGGCGGTCATGGTGTTGAAGCGGTCATGGATGTCAGCGATCTTGCGGTGGAAGAAGATAGCTAGTGAGTTGCACAGTTCTTGTGAGGGCGGTATGTCGTTGGCGCTGGGGTTGGAGAGTTCCTTTACGATGCTGAAGAGCTCTTTGCTGTCGTGTGCGTTGTTATCCAGGCAGTCTTTGAAGGAGGATCTCTTGGCTAATCTGATGAGGTGGTGATGTCTGCGGGTGGCGTCTTTGTGGGCTGTGTGGTTGTTCGGAGTGTGTTAGTGGAGCCATATCTTCTCCAGTTTCCGGCATGCACGTTTGGAGGTCTGCAGCTCGTAGGTGAACCAGGTGGCTCTCTTGCTGGCGTGGTTGTTGGAGGGTTTCTTGAGTGGGGCGAGGGTGTTGGCGCAGTCGTCGATCCACTCTCTGAAGTTGCGGGCTGCCGTGTCTGGGTTGGTGGGTGGGTTTTGGGCGAGGGTGGTGATCAGCTGGTCTTCGGTGACTTTGCTCCAGTAACGGCGAGGTAGCTGTTGGGTGCGGTGGTGCATGGTTGGTTTCTTCAAGGTGAAATGGATGCAGCGGTGGTCGGTCCAGTGGAGTTCGGTGATGTGGTTGAAGGCGACGTGGGTGCTTGTGGAGAAGACGGGGTACAGTGTCTGTTGGCGCGTGGGTGGGTGCGGTGACTTGTTGTCCGTGGTCGAGGTTGTCGATCAGGGTAGCAGAGTTGGCGTTGTCGTTGTTCTCTAGGTGGAAATTCAGGTCCCCGAGTAGGATGTAGTCCGTGGAGGCAAGTGCATGGGTGCTGGCGAGGTCGGCGATGAAGTCGCAGAACTGAGCCCAGGGTCCGGGGGAGGGTCTGTAGATGAGTGTTCCTCTGAAGGTGGTGTTGGGGTCGGTGTGGATCCGGAAGTGCAGGTGTTCTGCGGTGTTGAGGGTGTCGTCTGCGTGGGTGGCAACCTTGAGGGTGGACTTGTGGACAATGGCTATTCTTCCTCCGATTCCGTTGGAGCGATCCCTGCGGGTGATCTTGTAGCCGTCCGGAATGGCTATGGCAATGTTGGGCGCCAAGGAGTCGTTCTACCAGACCTCGATCAGCAAGGTCACATCTGGGGCGGAGGTATCGAGCAGACCCCAGAGCTCGACGGCGTGTTTGCGTGCGGAACGGGTGTTGAGAAGTATGCAGCGGAGGTGATTGGGTCCAGTCCTAGGAGGGTTGGTGGTTCTGTCGCAGGTGAAGCTGCAGGTGTGGCAGGAGAAAGGACTGTGCGTCCATTTCGGCCAGCTTGGAAGCAGGTGTGGTTTCGGCCAGCGTTGAGTGCGTAGAGGGTGCTGGTGTCGTATCGGAGTCTGGTGTAGTGGTGTTCGCGGGGTCCAGGGGTTCTGGTGCTGGGCGCGGTCCAGGCGCAGACGGGCCTGCCTTTGGCGCGCCAGCGACACGGCAGCTCCGCTCATCCGCTGAGCGGCCTCCATCAGAGAGGGAGAGGAAGGGAGGAGCAGCTGGGAGCGAAGTGGCCAATGGGAAGCAGGGGGGCGGGGACACAGGGACGCAGCGGCGGGAGGAGCAGGAACGTCGGGGAAAAAAGACAGGCGACAGAGAGCAGGCACGCAGCAGCTGGCGGCCGTGTGGTGCGACCAGCCTGCAAGCAGGGTCAGAGGTCGCTCCTCCACCACTGTGCAGTCTCCTTAAGTGGGGGAGAGGGTAGGAAGAGCAGCTGGGAGGTGGGAGCGGAGTGGCCAATGGGTAGCAGGGGGGTCGGGCTGCAGGGACGCAACAGCGGGAGGAGCGGGAACGGCAGGAAAAAAGCGGTGGGCAGAGAACAGGCACGAAGCAGGTGGCGGCCGTATGGTGGCGCGGGGAGCGACCTGCCTGCGAGCAGGGTCAGAGACATAAAAAATTGGCTAGCATCCAATCACCTGAAACTAAATACTCAGAAAACCGAATGCCTACTAATTCCCCATCCAAAAGTCACCTGTAATTGTAGAATGGGTGAAAAATGTGCAAGCAGGACACAAAGTCGTCCACAACAAACCCCTGGATATCTCGCTCAGAAGCTCAAACTTTCTGGTGGATGCAGATCATTCAGAAGCTCCAACACCTTACTTCTGAAACATCATAGATTTTCACAATAAGGAAACTGACAATCCTTCTCTGGGACTGCCCAGAGAATTTGGAACACCTTGCCCACTGAAATTAGAATGAATACCTCAATTGTATCTCTCAAGAAAGAAGTCAAAGTACTCCTAATGAATACATTTTCTCCCAGATCCTAAGATCACTTCTCTCCATACCCATCCAGATTCCTCAATCACACTCATGACTACTGCTCACCAGCTTTTTGCATTTTTTTTAACTTATCAGTCCTGACTAACATTATGTCCCACCCTCTCGTTTCTCAACACTGCCTGATCGTGCAGTTATCAGGACTATGATATTTTCGTTTCAATTGGTTTGTCTCCACTGCTCTCGGAACTTTGTAAAGCATACCTTCCCTTTTTTATGGGTACTACCTTATCCTGTGTTTTTTCTCAAATTATATTATTTTTATTATTGATTTTTTTTGTCTCTGCTCTCTGTAAATTTGAAAAGTGCTCCGATATCCCCAAGGGTGATGTTTACGCTATAAAAACTATCAAAATAAACCGGTGCAGTAAGAACTGAAGGTGGAATTGCTCTTTTAAGGCCTTCCATGAACACCTTAATGACAGGCAGTTTGGAGAAAGACAGTTGTTGCTTTTTTGCAAGTATGCAGCAATCACAGTCAAATGTAGACGTATGGATGTATAAGCAAAGCCAGAGGTTTCTAAATGAATATGATGATAATGTTTTGTACAGTTGTGTCAAGTGGATTAATGTTATGACAGTAGAAAACAAAGCGTTTCCACTATGGTTCATAACACGCTCTAGTAGTTGGCCTTTGAACTACTCTAAGAATGGTCATACATTCTGTCGGGAGATTTAAATAACTAAATCCTATGACTTCAGGAGCCAAATAGCAAGGTTGAGTTCCTCGGAGTGTGGTTACTGTATTTCTCCATGTTTCTGAGTCAGAAGATCTGGATGGAGAGGTAGCTTCTCGTGGGGAACTACTGATAGTTCCAGTAGTGTGGTGAGCCATGGTTGGCGAGGACGAGTGTGAGGATGAGGGTGAGTGAGGGACTTTTTGCCAGAGCTTCCAAGCTACAAATGGAAGAAGAGGGAGAAGTAGAAA
This sequence comes from Lissotriton vulgaris, assembly GCF_964263255.1. Lineage (NCBI taxonomy): Eukaryota > Metazoa > Chordata > Amphibia > Caudata > Salamandridae > Lissotriton > Lissotriton vulgaris. The sequence goes on along the minus strand of NC_141688.1, from coordinate 210,420,832 downwards.
AATGCAGTCAAGGTGGGAGGAGCTACTCTAGCAAACAAGATGGCTGCTTAGGCTAACGGCTCTACCTGACCTCCGTGTAGATGAACCGATGCACACTCCGATGCTGCAATCCCGAAAACGTAATTGGCTTGATAGACGGAGTTATGCCGAGTTGTAGTTTGCGGCCTAGTCCAGCAGGAGAGCCGGTGCCTCGAGTTTTGACCAAGCCAGGTTGCAGTTGAACAACATCGGCCGTGAGAATCAAGCAGGGTCCGGTCTACCGCAGTGGAGGTCTTTTATGCCCGATTTTGATGGCAGTCATTCTAATTGACTGGCATCGAGGGAGGAGTGACGGGCACGACAGTGGCTGTGGGTGGAGGTCCCTGTCCCGTGGACCCGGTTTGCCACCACCGGGGCTCGGTGGGTTGAGGTCTTCGCTCGCGGCAGCGGAGTGCAGATTGCTGCCGCAGAAACCGATCAGTCACCCTCCGACGCCGTCTGTTCCGCTCCGGTCTGTTCCCCCGGAGAAACCGGGCTCTCTGGGGGAAGTGAATATGATCGGTACTGAGCGAGGAGAAATGGACCAGACGGAGCGTGAGCCGTCGCTGAAGACAGTATTGGCAGCCACCGGGGCATTTCATTCACATATGGAGACCCTGCTACACAAAATGATTACGGGCCTATCTGAGAAGGAGTGTGTGGAACCGGACCCTGCTCCACTGCAGGTACTGCTGCCAGCTACGATTTACAAGATGATCATTTTGATTCTGGATGAGGGCCCCTTGCAACAAGAGGCGCCGAAACCCTCGGTCGGTACTCTGGAGAATCCTGAACCCAGTGTTTCGAACGTTTTACTACGCCTACCATCATTGCTGACTTTGGGAGAATCGATTGGCGTTCCCTTCCCGGAGACTTATGTTGGTGATTGTTCTTGGACTTCTGTTTCATCCTTTCCCTCTTTGATCTGCACGATCGTGGAGAAAACAACATTGGGACTATCAGTCTACGAGGGAGCATTTCTGTGCTGATGGAGTTCTTGAGGAATTACTGACTTTGATTTGTTTTGGACTGAATTTTTTCGGACTCTTTCTGCACTTTGATTCTCCTGTAGCAGTAGTGGTCCTACCGGGAGGGGTTCGCATGATGGTTCGGAAGGGCCAAGGCTGATAAAATAGTATATTCAGCATAGGGAGTGCTTGTCTCTGGTGGGGGGAAGGAGACCGGGAGCCCATAAGGAAATGCCCTCCCCCATGTTTTCTCTTTTCTATTTTTAGAACCTAGTTAGTTTGGGCGACAGGCACACTGCTAGTTGGGGTTAGGCAATAGCCGTATGCAGGGGTGCAGGGTGGGGGGGATGGGTTTATTGTTTTATTTCTGTTCTCGTTCTTATGGTTTTCTTTACTTCAAACTTCTCTTTAGTCTCTCACTTATTAGTAATATTGGTGAAATATCCTGATTTTGTTTAAGTTCCAGTGTCTGGTTGCCATGCTTTTTCTACTATTCTGATTTTATGGGTGGGCGGGCTTTGAGGGCCTGCATTAAAATTGTTTATCGATTGTAATGCTACCAATCCTGCTTCGTACCTACTAGCGCAGGTGTCTCAGCGATTCTTCTGTTGCTTCACGCCTATCCTGTCATTGTACCTGTCCGCCCTATTATTATGTATGAATGTATGGCACCGGATATGTCTATTCCCTTTTTACTTGTTTTTAAAATAATAAAAAGATTTTAAAAAAATACAGGCAAATATTCCTGACCAGTTCATCCATAGAATATTGCCCTTAGACTGAGGGTGTGGTAACCTGGAGGAGACGTTTGGGTATTTTGTGTTTTCTGCAGTTGCAAAGTAGTCTATCTGTGGAAACCCTCACCAGTGAAAGTATGGGAGTAGGACTTGAGGATAGAGTTTTCATTTGTGGACTTATAGCTGTTTTTTGCTAAGAAGGTCAGCAATCTTCTTGTCCATTCCAGGATGGTGTTCTTCTAGTAGGTGAATGTATTGCCCACTGCCAAATCACCTGAGATTGGCATGATAACTGTAGAGAGTGTCCCCCACCTGTGTTTTGTGAATAGAACATGTTTGTCATGTTGTCCGTGCGGACTAAGATATCTTTGACTGTGAAGTGACATAAACATGCTTTGAATGCCAAGCGAACAGCTTGTAGCCCGAGGTAACCGATATGGCGAACCTGGTATTTGGGTTCCCAAAAGACTATAGACTGTCTGCAGATGTAGGTGAGCACCCCATCCTTTCAGTGATGCATATGCTGTGAGAATGATCGGGGAACAGAGTCAAGAAACGTCAGCCGCCATAAAAAAATGTGTGTGTTCCATCACTGTAGAGAGTGAGGAGTGTGGCTGTCTACCAACAATAGATCCTGTTAGTGACTGTATTTGCAATCACTGGTGTACTAGACATTCTTGCAGCAGACACATGCGCAACCAAGCATGTGCTACTATCACAGTGCCATCATGCCCCGGAGTGGCATAACTATTCTGACTGTTATGTTTTGATTGGGTTAGAATTTGTGCAACACCGTTTGAACATTATGGATTCTGGTGTAATTCTGATAGGCTAAATCCGACTGTGTGTTGAGTATGGCCTCAAAGTATGGTTGAACCTGTAATGGTAAAATATGTGATTTTTGTATGTTTTTTGTGAATCTCAATTGATGCAGGAGATTGAGGGTGGTATGAGTGTATACTTGACACAAGAAAAGCGTATTGGCTTTTATGAGATATGAGAAGACATGAAGTTTTGTCTGCGCAAATGTAATGCTACCACTGCTAGACACTTGGTGATCACAGGATGAACAGCTATGACTCCGAATGGGAGCACTTTGAATTGGTAATGTTTTCCTGCTAAAACAAATCATTTCGTGTCCATTTAATGCTCATTATGTCAGTGATGACCGGTACCCCTGTCTCTTGTGTACCATCTGGCCCACTAACTGACTGTGTGCTTCCTCAGACTCCTATCGGTCTGCATCTTTATTTTCTGGGGGTGGGGACAGCTCTGGATAAGTCGCAGCTTCGGGTCAGTCGAAACGCCAGGTCTTGAGGTCCATCCTGAACATTTGCAAGGTTGGGAGCGTCTGATGTTCAGGGGGAGCTCGGTCCAGGTCTTGGCTGCGATGTAGGGGTAGGCTCTCCTGCCTGTTATGGGTCTGCTGATGCGGGGGACCTCCGCGAGGGCGAGGTTGGCGAAGCAGAGTTTCCTTGTGGGTGCGTGGAAGGAAACTCTTGTTGAGGTATTTGGGTCTGAGGTTACAGAATTTGTAGGAGTGGGTGAGGAGTTTGTACGTGAACCTCTTCTCGACGGGGAGCCAGTGGACACTGCCCCAATAGTTACGGGTAAATCCTATGCAGCAGTTTGGTGTACGTGGTTGAATTGGATTACCTTAAACCTCGCGTTTGCGCTCACTTGCTTAACCCCTTTGTGTAACTTGACACAGTCCATTTCAGTGATAGTGTCTTCGATCAGTGCTCCCGCTTCGCTTGAAGTGGCAGTACCCTACTGCCCTGTTGTCCCTTATCGCCCGATAAGAGATGGGAGATCAATCTGCGGCTCTGGCCATTATTAGCAGGGTACGCAACACCTTTGAGACTGGTGGTTCATCTATGAACATAGGCCATAATTCCATCGCTACTTACGCTATCTTCCCATATTGTAAGAACTGACCTGGACCTAACTCAAAGTTTCTATTGCCTGTTCACGTGTAATAAGCTGTGCGTTGTCGTAGAGGTTTCCCATAGTCCGATATCGCCCCTCCTGCCACCTCCGCACTGCAAAGATGTGGAGACCTGTTAAAAAGGTCTGACGACCCACAGGGGCATGTCCGGGGCATACAGGGCTCTCTAACACTCTCCGGACACCAGTTCCCGCATCTCCGCCACATGACGAACAATAAATGGGCCTGTCAAGGGCACCTGCACCCCTATCATTAACAGCTCAGGCAAATCCCTGTCTCCGAAGGTCCCCGCAGCAGGGCATTCTCACAATTATCAACCCCGCATGTAGTAATTGTGAGACCACGTAATAATATTTAAAAAAACAGTACTTCTAGACCTGTTTTGCCATGTTCTTTGTAAAGTGGTCAGACTGCCCCGTTTGCACTTGGGCCCCCACAGTAGATCAGTTAAAAGCCTATCCAATGTAATAAAGAAGTGTCGGGGGATTCTAAATAAGGAGTGCTGCATCGTGTACAGTTATTGATGCAGGACCACCATTTTTGTCAGAGCTATCCTCCTCATAAGTGACAGAGGGAGCCCCCGCCAAAACACACTGATCCTCGCAGTCCCTCCACTACTCTGCCGTTGTTGAGTTCCAGGTATTGTCAGCTGGTTCCGCCAGTTTGACCCCCAAATAGCGAGGTGCAGTCCTCACCCACGGAAGCCCCCACCTCCAGCAATTCCTCATCAGGGTGCAAGACCACTTTCCCCAATGGCACCCATTGGGGCCCCAATGGTTGCCATTGGGGCACCAATTGGGGCATTGGTGCCCCAATGGCACCAGTGATCAAACCTCTCCAGTGCACCCAGAAGAATCGGTATTGCACAAGCTGGGTCCCGGATAAAACACAAAGGTGTTGTCTGCATATATGGACACCACATGATTCGTCTCGCCTAGCGTAATCCCTATGGTCTCCAACCCTGTTCGCAAACCCGCTGCCAGGGGCTCCATTACCATGGCAAAAAGTAGTGGCTGTGAGAAGGTGGCCTGATATGCAGTGCTCACTATTCTAGTGAACACTATGTATCAGTCCAGCAACCCTTATTGATGATTGGTTGTAAGTCAACCTTATAGACCAGCTATCCTAGTAGCGTGGATACGAGCAGTCTAAGGCTAAAGACTCGAGAGGGCGTGTTAAGCCAGCTGTTTACCACACATATACCCCTTGAATACCAAGTGAAAGGACACCACACAAGTGTTATGAAAATAAACAGTTATTTATTTAAAGATCACAACAGCCCTGTACTCTTTATGAGGACAGGGTACTAAGCACAAACCAAAACTCTTACAAAAATACTTAAGTTAGCACAGTATATACAAATGCCCGAGGGGCACGGAAAACCATATACTCTGAAGGTGGAATGCGAAATTCCTAGCAGGTAAGTACAGTACTAATAGCTTTTGGAATCGCTAGGACTTGACTAGGGAATCGTTAGATTACTTCTAGGAGGCCTAGGGGACTCGGGTGCAGTGTGTGCACTCTCACGCGAGATGCGGGACAAAAGTCTATGGTAGCTAGGAAATAGAAAGTTAGTGTTCTCGGGCGAACCCGACCTGGTAGGGAGAAAACGAAAGTAGATTCTGACCCTTGGATAGTGAGGCTATGCTGGGGCACCGAAATGCCGAAGTTACCTAGCCCAGGGGCTGCAGCTGCATAGGTCTGAAAAGACGTCGGGAATCCTCGTAGACGGACCAGGAGCCGGAAGAAAAGATGCTGGCCGGTGACCAGTGAAGAAAGTTCAGTTGGATCCAAGCCTGGATCTCGAAGATAGATGACACCTGAAAGCAGAGGGGACCAAGTTCGAGACTACTAGCCAGTAGTCAGTGGGCACCAGGAGGGCACCGGATGGTAGCCACCTCGACAAGGTGAGTGGGTGACGCTTGACTCGAAGATCTCACGGACCAGGAGGCGTTGTCGGCGACCAGGATGGAGGATCGAGCTGTCCCACGAAGATAGAAGCTGTCGGCGTCGCTGGACCCAGGATTGGGCAACAAAGCCTTGGCAAATTCAAGCCCACGCGGTGGACCTAAAATGGCGTCTGGAGTGGACCAGGAGGGTCCGGGGTGCCTCTCTTGAAGAAGGAAGCAAGGGCCAGCCTGGAGCAACCAGACCAGCAGTCGTGAAGTCGTTGGGCGTCGTTCAGAAGGCCACAAGCCAGCCGGCTAGTAGCCAAACAACGCGGTGCACAGCAAACAGCAGAAGGGCCCCACGCCGATCGTGGAGATGCAGGGGGGCTGATCTTGGGTGCTGGAGCTGCGCAGGGTCGGGGCTTATCGGACCCCAAAGCACTCACCAGTGGAGGACACGGTGGGCTCGCAGTAAAGATGTCGTGCAGTCTTGGCGATCGTCGGTCCCTTGAGGTCTCGTCGCACTCACGGTTCTCAGCTTGGCTGTAGAGGTGAGTAGAGGTCAGAGGTGCCAGGGAAGCCGGGTCTCGTCGAGCTGGGTCGTCGGATTCGTGATGAAGGACTTGCAGCAGACCGCAGTGTTCTTTAGGATGGTGCCTGCGGATGCAGGGTGACTACTCCTTAGCCACAAGGGAGAATCTTGAAGAAGAAATCGTGAAGTCCTTTCGAAGAAAGTGGTATCTTGATTCCAAAGATGATCTAATTTTAACAGGGGGCCCGCTCCCATCTTTATACTAAAAAAGGGGGCTGACCCGGTGACTAGGTCCTGCCTATGGGTGGGACTAGGTGGGGGGTGGTTACACCCCTCAGCCATGCCGGACTTCCCCAGGCCAGGGGCTGGTGTGCCCCTGGAACTGGTTCAGACCGGCCTATGCGTAGTGAGCACCGGGGTGCCACTCAGCAGTCACCTTCCTGTAAAGCCCTGCCTACCCAGGATACACAAAACCATGTCTGGGACGGTGCTAGCACCGCCCCTGACAGGAAACCCTTTGTCCAGGCTCCCCTCGCTGGAAGGACTCCCAGCTGCAGGGGGTCAGACTCGTGTCTGTGGTGGCAGCATCCATTTTGTGGAGCTGAGGCTTCAGTTAACTTTAACCGGGGTTCACAGTTACATACATGTCGTGTCCCTCTAGAAGGGTGGAATGCTAACCCCGTCGCCAGAATTGGCGAGGGGTTAGTATTCCAATTCGTATGACACCTTACTCGACATGTTTTGATAAAGCAATACCAAAGATAGCATTTAACCGCGAGGATTAAAATGCACTTAAGAGTATATGGTATGCGATATCATGGAACAGCTATTAGGACTTGATTCCGCAAGCTGCAGACAGGCTCAGCTCATGCTAGAGCACCATCTCACACGACTCCAAGCACTCTGCCTTCAGGATTGTCAAGGCCTGCCATAGGAGTGACTGATAGGAATCTGTGTGTCCATTTTAGGGTTAGGTATAGGTATACTACACCTACAGCAAAGGGTGATTACACGACTTTGCCCCAGCTGTCATGCAGCCAGTTGTGTCAAATTTAGGAGGCCAGCCAGGGGTGGCATAATACATGCTGCAGCCCCTGGCAGCCCTGGGTACACCCATGCCCTGAGTTACAGGGTCTGATAGGGTGGCCCAGTACCAATTGGAAATGTACCTAGGGTACATGGAATCCAGTTTAAAGAGAGAGCAGTAGGCCTGGGGTCCTGATTGGCAGGGTCCCAGGTCGACTATGTCCAAAACCAGCTAAAACACAGGGCAAAAAGTTGGGGGCAACCATAGTCAGGATGTACCTTCCTACACAACCCCCCCCCAAACGAAAGGAGATAAGGCTATCCTTGTCCAGGTAAGCCTCTATTACCTAAGTGGCCATATAAGGAAGTACCAGCTCTGTCTTGGTTTCCCCCTGTGTCATGGTCCACTAGGCAACCCCTCACCCTAAGGGTATCTGAGGGTCTCCACCATAGGGAATCTCTGTCTCTGGTGTGTCTTGGGAAAGAAGAAGGCTGATGCTGGGATGGAGTGCTGAAGTGAGGCTCCTCTACCTTTGGGCTCAACTTCCTCCAATCACCATTCATCATGTGTGCCTTTCTTTCTTTAGCTGAGATGCACTGAGCTCTCAGGGTCAGCCTCTGGCTACCTAAAGCTGGAGGCTGAGTCCCTCTGTTTGGCTTACTGGAGGGACAGGTCAGGTCTGGGGTTTTTAGGCCCCATGTTTGGCTGTGCCCAACAGTGTCCAGCTGTGGGAGTTCCCTAACTACTTTTAAAGGGGATCCCTCAGGAGTCTGTTCTATTTTCACTTGGCTAGGTTTACCAGCTTCAGTGATCCTAATCTGCTGATTAGGGGGTTCTTTTGGACAGGGGGCCCTTTGGGGTCCACCACTGGCCTCCCTGGTCTCTTCAGCCCTGGGCTGACTGAGGCAGGGTAGAGAGGTGCAGGTTACCTGCTCCAGACTGGGTCCCACCTGGGAAGGGTCCACTGCCATCAGGGGCTCTGCCAGGCTAGGCCTGACTACCTCTGGGGCAGTTCCTTCAACAGGGGTAGAGTCAGTTCCCTGAGGAGGCTGGCTCTCACCTAGTGTCTGGGAGGGGGAAGCCTCTTCTTCCTCCTCAATGCTCTCTGTCTGAGTGGAGTGATCCATTGTTTCAGGCTTCACAACCTCACTATCTGTCTGAGTAGAGGCTGAGACCATTTCAACCTTGCCAACCTTTTCAGGAGGGCACTCAGTCTGTGTTTGGGCTGTGACTGTCACAGCCCTCCTATCCTGCTCTGGAAAGTCTGTCTGAGCCTGGGCAGTGGCTACCACTGCCCTTCCAACCTTTTCAGGGAGGACTGGTGCTTGGACTGGGGCTGTAGCTATTACTGCCCCACTAACCTGTCTGGATAGGCCTATCATTCTGGAATGAGTTTCTTGTTCCACCTCAGCCCATGCTGAGAGTTCTAGGTCATTCCCCAGTAAGCAATCTACAGGTAGGTTATCTGTCACTGCCACTCTCATGGGCCCTGTGACATTACCCCAGCTGAGCTTGACTACTGCCATGGGATGCCTTCTCTTCATTCCATGAATGTCTGTCACCTGATAAGTAAAACCAGGGGTCAGTTGAGCAGAGGGGACCAGATGGTCACTCACCATGGTGAGGCTGGCCCCTGTGTCTCTGAATGCCTCAACTTTCTGACCATTCACTAAAACTTCTTGTCTATACTTGCCCAAAATGTGGGGTCCAGTAGTGAAGTTGGCAAACCCCATGCCAGTCTCACAGACAAGAGTGTGGTCAGGGAACCTGGCTAAGCCATAGTCCTCCTGTTGGCCCAGAGTAATGCCCACCACATTCTTGGGGGCACTCCCACCACCTGGGGGATTACCACTAGTGGTAACAGGAGGTTTAGGAGTATTACCTGGGGGTGTATTTCCCTTATTGCCATTTTTAGGGCAACTGGCATCACTTTTGTAATGGCCCACCTGTTTACAGGTATGACAATAAGGTTTCTTTTGCTCTGAAGGAGTGTTCTGGGACCCACCACCCTTGTTGGAGTTTTGGGGCCCTAGGGGAGTCTTCTCTGTGGATTTATCCCCACCCTTCTCTTGAGGCTTGGTTGATTCCTTTTTCTGGTCACCACCCTGGTTTTTAGGCCTAACCCTGGTTCTGACCCATTTGTCTGCCCTCTTACCCAATTCCTGTGGAGAGGTCAACTCAGAGTCTACCAGGTGCTGATGTAATAGCTGGTTCTGACAATTATTTAAGATTTGCTCCCTCATAATTAGATTATACAATCCTTTAAAATCAGTAACCTTACTACCCAGTAGCCAGCCTTCAAAAGCCTTAGTGGCACAATCAACAAAGTCAGTCCAATCTTGAGACTGAGTTTTCTGGGTGTCTCTGAACAGCATCCTGTATTGTTCAGTGGTTAAACCAAACCCATCAACCAGTACATTTTTCAAGACTTGGTAATTGTTAGCATCCTCCACCCTTGTGGTGAGGAGCTTATCTCTACCTTTACCATCAAAGGAGAGCCACAAGATAGCTGCCCACTTACTTTGGGGAACACCCTGCACAGTGCAGGCTCTCTCCAAAGCAGTAATCCATTTGTGGATGTCATCCCCTTCTTTAAAGGGGGGCACTATCTTATTCAGGTGCTTTGTATCAAAACTCCTTTCCCTATTGCTAGGTTTATTGCTGCCACCAGTGGGAACTGTCCCACTCAATTGTTGCTCTCTAGCAAAGGCAAGTCTCTCTTTGGCCAGGGCAAGTTCTTCCCTTTCAATCCTCAGTTTGACTGCCCTTTCTTCAGCTTCATACACTCTCCTCTTAGGGGAAGACATTCCTCTGTGAGAAGAGTTGAGAGAGCCATTGGTTCGAAAGGATCTGCTAGAGCCTCTTGATAGAGACCTAACTCGTCCATTCCCAATGTTAAGCTGACCTGAGAGTGGGCCCAGGGGTCCCCCAGTACCAAGCTCATGTCTGCTTAAGTTGGACCTGCTTAGTCTGCTGACTTCTACCTGTCCCTTATCTGCCTCATCCCCTGATAACTCATCCTCATCCTCAGCAACATCTGCCTCAAGGAGGGGATGGATATCAAAGGGACCCTGTAAGGAGGGCAAACTTCCATCTGGATTAGAAGGGTCTGGGTTACCAGCCCTACTGGCATCATAAGCCTCTAGGAGACCAATCAGAAAGGAAGTGGTGGGGTTAGACCCCTGTTTTAGTTTCCTGAGAGTACACACTTGTCTCATCTCATGGAAGCTAAGAGCAGCATATTTAGAAGGGACCTGTGGAGGGTCCACTGACACAAGGGGATACTCAGAGTTTCCTCCTTTGTCTGACATGCTGCTTCTAGTGTGGTGTAAGTGATGCACCTACCTACACTATGTGTTACCTACTGGTCCCTTGCTAGAGTTGTAGCCAAGGTGTGCTAAGCCTTGAGGAGCTACAACAGCTGGTTCAGTAGAACTCAGAGTATTCTAAGCTTTAGTTATATGTACCTGACAGTACTTATGTGATCTTTCAGCAAGATATTCTTAGGATACGTGTGGTAAAACAACAGCAAGCTCAAATCCCAACCGCTGCTCACCAATGTGAGAAGGTGGCCTGATATGCAGTGCTCACTATTCTAGTGAACACTATGTATCAGTCCAGCAACCCTTATTGATGATTGGTTGTAAGTCAACCTTATAGACCAGCTATCCTAGTAGCGTGGATACGAGCAGTCTAAGGCTAAAGACTCGAGAGGGCGTGTTAAGCCAGCTGTTTACCACACATATACCCCTTGAATACCAAGTGAAAGGACACCACACAAGTGTTATGAAAATAAACAGTTATTTATTTAAAGATCACAACAGCCCTGTACTCTTTATGAGGACAGGGTACTAAGCACAAACCAAAACTCTTACAAAAATACTTAAGTTAGCACAGTATATACAAATGCCCGAGGGGCACGGAAAACCATATACTCTGAAGGTGGAATGCGAAATTCCTAGCAGGTAAGTACAGTACTAATAGCTTTTGGAATCGCTAGGACTTGACTAGGGAATCGTTAGATTACTTCTAGGAGGCCTAGGGGACTCGGGTGCAGTGTGTGCACTCTCACGCGAGATGCGGGACAAAAGTCTATGGTAGCTAGGAAATAGAAAGTTAGTGTTCTCGGGCGAACCCGACCTGGTAGGGAGAAAACGAAAGTAGATTCTGACCCTTGGATAGTGAGGCTATGCTGGGGCACCGAAATGCCGAAGTTACCTAGCCCAGGGGCTGCAGCTGCATAGGTCTGAAAAGACGTCGGGAATCCTCGTAGACGGACCAGGAGCCGGAAGAAAAGATGCTGGCCGGTGACCAGTGAAGAAAGTTCAGTTGGATCCAAGCCTGGATCTCGAAGATAGATGACACCTGAAAGCAGAGGGGACCAAGTTCGAGACTACTAGCCAGTAGTCAGTGGGCACCAGGAGGGCACCGGATGGTAGCCACCTCGACAAGGTGAGTGGGTGACGCTTGACTCGAAGATCTCACGGACCAGGAGGCGTTGTCGGCGACCAGGATGGAGGATCGAGCTGTCCCACGAAGATAGAAGCTGTCGGCGTCGCTGGACCCAGGATTGGGCAACAAAGCCTTGGCAAATTCAAGCCCACGCGGTGGACCTAAAATGGCGTCTGGAGTGGACCAGGAGGGTCCGGGGTGCCTCTCTTGAAGAAGGAAGCAAGGGCCAGCCTGGAGCAACCAGACCAGCAGTCGTGAAGTCGTTGGGCGTCGTTCAGAAGGCCACAAGCCAGCCGGCTAGTAGCCAAACAACGCGGTGCACAGCAAACAGCAGAAGGGCCCCACGCCGATCGTGGAGATGCAGGGGGGCTGATCTTGGGTGCTGGAGCTGCGCAGGGTCGGGGCTTCTCGGACCCCAAAGCACTCACCAGTGGAGGACACGGTGGGCTCGCAGTAAAGATGTCGTGCAGTCTTGGCGATCGTCGGTCCCTTGAGGTCTCGTCGCACTCACGGTTCTCAGCTTGGCTGTAGAGGTGAGTAGAGGTCAGAGGTGCCAGGGAAGCCGGGTCTCGTCGAGCTGGGTCGTCGGATTCGTGATGAAGGACTTGCAGCAGACCGCAGTGTTCTTTAGGATGGTGCCTGCGGATGCAGGGTGACTACTCCTTAGCCACAAGGGAGAATCTTGAAGAAGAAATCGTGAAGTCCTTTCGAAGAAAGTGGTATCTTGATTCCAAAGATGATCTAATTTTAACAGGGGGCCCGCTCCCATCTTTATACTAAAAAAGGGGGCTGACCCGGTGACTAGGTCCTGCCTATGGGTGGGACTAGGTGGGGGGTGGTTACACCCCTCAGCCATGCCGGACTTCCCCAGGCCAGGGGCTGGTGTGCCCCTGGAACTGGTTCAGACCGGCCTATGCGTAGTGAGCACCGGGGTGCCACTCAGCAGTCACCTTCCTGTAAAGCCCTGCCTACCCAGGATACACAAAACCATGTCTGGGACGGTGCTAGCACCGCCCCTGACAGGAAACCCTTTGTCCAGGCTCCCCTCGCTGGAAGGACTCCCAGCTGCAGGGGGTCAGACTCGTGTCTGTGGTGGCAGCATCCATTTTGTGGAGCTGAGGCTTCAGTTAACTTTAACCGGGGTTCACAGTTACATACATGTCGTGTCCCTCTAGAAGGGTGGAATGCTAACCCCGTCGCCAGAATTGGCGAGGGGTTAGTATTCCAATTCGTATGACACCTTACTCGACATGTTTTGATAAAGCAATACCAAAGATAGCATTTAACCGCGAGGATTAAAATGCACTTAAGAGTATATGGTATGCGATATCATGGAACAGCTATTAGGACTTGATTCCGCAAGCTGCAGACAGGCTCAGCTCATGCTAGAGCACCATCTCACACGACTCCAAGCACTCTGCCTTCAGGATTGTCAAGGCCTGCCATAGGAGTGACTGATAGGAATCTGTGTGTCCATTTTAGGGTTAGGTATAGGTATACTACACCTACAGCAAAGGGTGATTACACGACTTTGCCCCAGCTGTCATGCAGCCAGTTGTGTCAAATTTAGGAGGCCAGCCAGGGGTGGCATAATACATGCTGCAGCCCCTGGCAGCCCTGGGTACACCCATGCCCTGAGTTACAGGGTCTGATAGGGTGGCCCAGTACCAATTGGAAATGTACCTAGGGTACATGGAATCCAGTTTAAAGAGAGAGCAGTAGGCCTGGGGTCCTGATTGGCAGGGTCCCAGGTCGACTATGTCCAAAACCAGCTAAAACACAGGGCAAAAAGTTGGGGGCAACCATAGTCAGGATGTACCTTCCTACAGTGGCGGTATTGGGCACCCCTGCCTGGTACCCTGTTGCAGCTGAAAGGCTCATGATACCAATCCTCCCACACTGATCTTAGCCCTGGGTGTCGAGTACAACAACTGCACCCACCTCAAGAACTGTGCCTCTACCCCCACTGCCCGTATTCCTGAAATACGTCCACCCAACAGAATCGAACGCTTGTTTGATATCTAAAAGTGCTAAAGCGCGCTTCTCCTGGTGGAGCATGGGTGAGTGCCAAACTTAGCCAGTTGCTGTATATTAAGCGTTGTGCTACATTTAGGGACAAAGCCCGCCTGGTCGGGATGAATCAGACGAATGTATGGTTGCAGTCGTATCGCCATGGTCCAACTAAGGACCTTCATGCCAATATTCAGAAGGGACATGGGCCTATATGACCCCGGAAGCTGAGCTTCAATCCGTTTTAGGGAGCATGACCACCACTGCCTCATTCATGGAATACGGGAGTGCCTGGTGGTGGAACGCCTCATTATACACCTACAGAAGGAGGTCTGCTAGAATATACACAAATTTCGTGTAGAATTCGGCCGGTAGGCCATCATTCCCAAGGCTTTTAGCTGATTTCAGGGACTTGATACCCCCAGTATTTCCTCCTTCGAGATCGGTTTATCCAGCACTTGGCTGGCCTCATCCTCCAAACGAGGGAGGTTCAGAGTAGTAAGGAATCTCTCCCTCTCCTGTAGGGCCGGAGTGGGGGCGCCCTGCGTATATTCCGTCCAGATGATCCGACAAAGTATCCAGGATGCCCTGCTGGCTGTACTCCGTATGTCCGTCTGTGGTTTTCATTGCGTATCTGTCTCGCTAGCAGTGCCCCCGAATGATCCCCCTACGCATGCAAGCGCTGTCGATATTTGGTATAGTGGAACTTCTACAGGTGGCACAGCGCCGCCAATAGTTCCTCCCGTGCCTCCCGCCACTCATTCAAGCGGCCAGGCGCTGTAGGCAGCAGCTCTTCCAGCTCAGCCAAACTCCTCCCGGTAATCTGAATGTCCCCATCGAGCTGCTTCCGAACCTCGTAGGTCATGCGGACGCAAAAATCACCTCTTTCATTGCCTCCCACTCCACACTCCTCGCCGATGCCAAGCCCCAGTTATTCATAAAATAATCAGTAATTTTTTGTCCTCTAGCTACCTGGAGAAGGGCGGTTCTGTTAGTGCCTCCATTGGGAGGCGCTATGTAGGGATTGCCACTCTGGGCCTGCTCATGCCCAGGGTTAAGAGCAAAGGGGAGTGATCCGATATATGTCTAGGGAGGAACACTATCTCCACCACCCTAGGAATCAGAGTCTGAGACAAGAGGAATTGGTCACGCTTGCTGAACGTATTGGTCGCAGGTGTGCAATAGTTGAACACCCTGGACTCAGGGTGCCAAACCCGCCATGCATCCAAAAAGCCCAACTCCCTCATTACGTCCACCAACGCCCCAGTCATGCCGGGCTAGGTGTTCTCCCGGGTCGGGTGGGGTCACGGTCCAACGTCCCATCCAAAACACAGCTAACGTCCCCAAAAAGGACAATGTCCCCACTCAGGTAGGGAGTCGCTGCCTTCAATACCTTGTAAAAATAAGGCGTGGGCGTCCGAATTAGGGGCGTACACATTTATTCATTACCTCTCCTGACCGTCTAACCTACTATGCAGTATAACATAACGTTCCTCGAGATTCAAGTATGTGATGTAGGTGCTGAAATGGAATCTCAGGAGCCACCCAGATCAGAGCCCCCTTGCAAATCCTGAGAATGAAGTGGGGGTAGCGGATCCCCCCAGACTTGCATCTCCTGCAAGCCTGCTATGGCTATGTTATACCTCCTTAGGTAGGAGTGCACTCTTCTACGTTTCTCAAGCATCGCCATCCCTGTATGTTCCACGTTAGAAATTTCATCGGGGAGGGAGCCATTAGCCCGCACAGCTGGAGTCCAACTTCTGTTCCCATCCCGCAAGTACAGTATGGACCTGAGCAATCTTTTGTGAACCACAACCCAGACATGGACTAAGCCGTCCAGCTCCCATAGCGGGACCCAACCGCTAGTGAGGGGCATATCCCTTCCCCTCAGCAAACATACCCAACTACTTCCTCACCTAATATCATGAAAGTGGAAAGGAGAACAAAATAGACACTTGAGTAACATAACATATGTGCAAGTCACTTATCTGAGTGTCCATAGCCCAAGACCAGTACTCCCATCCCATCCTAGGATACAGCCAACATTAGTGTCAGGAACGACCCCAAGGAGGCCAGGTCAAAGTCCTATCCACCACCTTTAAGGTCGTATCCTTGCACACTCAAACTCTTCCAGAGGCGCTCGGGTCTCTCAGTCGCACGTCTCCAGATGCACCGCCGTCCCATTCGGTCTGTAGATACCACAAACGGGCCCCTACTGTATCATCAGCCCCTTCCGTGAGTCCAGGTGTCCCGGGGTATCCATCCAGTCCGTAGTCTCCTCCGCCAATCTGAAGAAAGAGTATTGCCATTGTGTTCCACTCGAAGCTTGACACCCATGGTCCATTCGCCTGCCACTCCTGCAAGTTCGCCTGCACCAGGACCCACACCAAATCCACTACCTCCAAACACAGCTCCAACTCCAACCACCTGAAGTGAATCCTGCTGAACACCCGCTCGGTCCACAGACACGCCACTGAAACTCTGGGACCTACCCGACACTGCATCGCCGGACGTCGCCTTCCTTACAGAAACCTGGATGAACGCTTCATCAGCGCCCGACATCGCCATAGCCATCCCGGACGCTTACAAGATCATCCGAAAGGACCGCACCAACCAAACAGGAGGAGGCATCGCCATCGTCCCTAAGAACACCATCCGAATCACGACCAGCTCCGACGATAACCTCGCGACCGCCGAACACCTTCATTTCCACATCCACCCCGACCCCAGGACCACACTTAGAGGCACCCTCATCTACAGACCACCAGGAACCTGCACACAATTCAACGAAGACATCACCGACTTCATCAGCCCACATGCCCTCACCTCCGAGAACTACATTCTACTGGGAGACCTCAACTTCCACCTGGAAAAGAAAAACAACAGCAACACTACCACCCTTCTGGACAACCTGGCCAATCTCGGACTCAAACAACTTGTTGACACCTCCACCCACCTTGCCGGACACACGCTCGACCCTATCTTCACCTCTAGCAAACACATCTCCTTCGATCACACCACAGATCTCCATTGGACAGACCACAACTGCGTTCACTTCAGCTACAAAAAGACCACGACCCACAACCCCCCACAACCTATTCCTCGAAGAAACTGGAACAAAATCACCACCGACCAACTCTTCACATCGCTAAACCAAAACCCTCCTGCCATATCATCGGACCCAAACCAAGCTGCCACAAAACTCACACAATGGATCACCCACAGCGCTGACGTATTAGCACCCTTGAAAAACCATCAGATCAAACAAGGTAACAATTAGGCCCCCTGGTTCAACGATGACCTAAAGAAATCCAAGAAGTTATGTCGTACCCTCGAGAAAACCTGGAGAAAAAACCCAACCTCTGACAACCTGACCACCTTCAAGGACGCCACCCGCAAACACCACCAATTGATCCGATCCAGCAAGAAATCAGCATTCAAGGATCGACTCGACAACAACGCACCACAACAGCAAGGAACTATTCAACATCGTCAAAGAATTTACCAACCCCCCGCCAGCACCAACGACACCATTCCCTTCAAGACCTCTGCAACTCTTTATCCTCTTTCTTCCACAACAAAATCGCCGACATACATAACAGCTTTGAAAACCAGTCCGATGAACAGCCCACTCCACCCACCTCCGAACCAAAACAGCACTCTCACAGCCTTTTCGCCTGGAACCCAATCACCACTGAAGACACCATCCGCCTGATGAACTCCATTCACTCAGGATCGCCAACTGACCCATGTCCCCACCACATCTTCAACTAAGCAGACTCCATTATCGCACCCCATGTCCGTGATGTCATCAACTGTTCCTTCAATTCCGCTACCTTCCCGGAAAGCTGGAAACATGAAGAAACCCACAGCAGACCCCTCTGAACTTAAGAACTACCGCCCCATCTCACTCCTCCCATTCCCTGCCAAAGTCATTGAGAAAGCCGTCAATAGTCAGCTCGCCGCCTTTCTTGAATCCAACAATTCCCTCGACCCTTCACCGTCCGGCTTCCGAACCAAACACAGCACCGAAACCGCCCTCATCGCAGCTACAGACGACATCCGAACGCTACTGGACAACGGAGAAACAGTTGCCCTCATCCTACTCGACCTCTCCGCCGCCTTCGACACAGTATGTCATAGCACACTCATACAACGCCTCAACAACGTCGGAATACAAGGAAAAGCTTTGGATTGGATCATCTCGTTCCTCGCCGGAAGTACCCAGAGAGTCCGCCTCCCCCCATTCAAATCAGAGGCCACCGAAGTCATCGGTGGTGTACCACAAGGATCTTCACTCAGCCCCACCCTCTTCAACGTATACATGAGTCCCCTCGCATCCATCGCGCGCCAACACAACCTCAACATCATCTCCTACGCAGACGACACCCAGCTGATCCTCTACCTCACCAAAGACCCAAACACCGCCAAAACCAATCTACACGAAGGAATGAAAGAAGTAGCCGAATGGATGAAAAACAGCTGTTTAAAACTTAACTCAGACAAAACGGAAGTCCTCATCTTAGGATCATCCCCCTCTGCTTGGAACGACTCATGGTGGCCACCGGCCCTGGGTACAGCACCCATACCTACAGATCATGCACATAACCTGGCTTCATCCTAGACTCTTGCCTCTCGATGACCAGACAAGTCAACGCCGTCTCATCTTCATGCTTCAATATCCTACGCATGCTCAAAAAAATCTTCTGCTGGATCCCCACCGAAACAAGACAGACAGTCACCCACCCACTGGTCACCAGCCGACTGGATTATGGAAATACCCTTTACGCCGGGACCACAGCCAAACTACAGAAAAAACTCCAACGAATCCAAAACGCCTCGGCCAGACTCATACTGGACATTCCCCGTCATGCTCACATTTCCGGTCACCTAAAGGTAAAGGATCTCCACTGGCTCCCCGTCAACAAGAGAATAACGTTCCGTCTCCTCACCCACGCATACAAGGCCCTCTACGACCTAGGACCCAAATGCCTCAACACACGACTGTCCTTCTACACACCCACCCGCCAACTACGATCATCCAATCAAGCCCTCGCCGCAATTCCGCACATCTACAGATCCACCATGGGAGGAAGATCCTTCTCCTACTTAGCGGCCAAAACATGGAATTCTCTCCCCACTCACCTCCGACTCACACAGAACCACCTCTCCTTCAGAAAGCAACTAAAAACCTGGCTATTCGATAAGTAATGCACCCACCCTCCCTCAAGCGCCTTGAGACCCTCTGGGTGAGTAGTGCGCTATACAAATTCCTGAACTTGAACTTGGTCCTGCGGTGTGTGAGAAGGTGGCCTGATATGCAGTGCTCACTATTCTAGTGAACACTATGTATCAGTCCAGCAACCCTTATTGATGATTGGTTGTAAGTCAACCTTATAGACCAGCTATCCTAGTAGCGTGGATACGAGCAGTCTAAGGCTAAAGACTCGAGAGGGCGTGTTAAGCCAGCTGTTTACCACACATATACCCCTTGAATACCAAGTGAAAGGACACCACACAAGTGTTATGAAAATAAACAGTTATTTATTTAAAGATCACAACAGCCCTGTACTCTTTATGAGGACAGGGTACTAAGCACAAACCAAAACTCTTACAAAAATACTTAAGTTAGCACAGTATATACAAATGCCCGAGGGGCACGGAAAACCATATACTCTGAAAGTGGAATGCGAAATTCCTAGCAGGTAAGTACAGTACTAATAGCTTTTGGAATCGCTAGGACTTGACTAGGGAATCGTTAGATTACTTCTAGGAGGCCTAGGGGACTCGGGTGCAGTGTGTGCACTCTCACGCGAGATGCGGACAAAAGTCTATGGTAACTAGGAATTAGAAAGTTAGTGTTCTCGGGCGAACCCGACCTGGTAGGGAGAAAACGAAAGTAGATTCTGACCCTTGGATAGTGAGGCTATGCTGGGGCACCGAAATGCCGAAGTTACCTAGCCCAGGGGCTGCAGCTGCATAGGTCTGAAAAGACGTCGGGAATCCTCGTAGACGGACCAGGAGCCGGAAGAAAAGATGCTGGCCGGTGACCAGTGAAGAAAGTTCAGTTGGATCCAAGCCTGGATCTCGAAGATAGATGACACCTGAAAGCAGAGGGGACCAAGTTCGAGACTACTAGCCAGTAGTCAGTGGGCACCAGGAGGGCACCGGATGGTAGCCACCTCGACAAGGTGAGTGGGTGACGCTGTAGCTCGAAGATCTCGCGGACCAGGAGGCGTTGTCGGCGACCAGGATGGAGGATCGAGCTGTCCCACGAAGTTGGAAGCTGTCGGCGTCGCTGGACCCAGGATTGGGCAACAAAGCCTTGGCAAATTCAAGCCCACGCGGTGGACCTAAAATGGCGTCTGGAGTGGACCAGGAGGGTCCGGGGTGCCTCTCTTGAACAAGGAGGCAAGGGCCAGCCTGGAGCAACCAGACCAGCAGAAGAGATGTCGTCGGGCGTCGTTCAGAGGGCCACAAGCCAGCCGGCTAGTAGCCAAACAACGCGGTGCACAGCAAACAGCAGAAGGGCCCCACGCAGATCGTGGTGATGCAGGGAGGCTGACCTTGGGTGCTGGAGCTGCGCAGGGTCGGGGCTTCTCGGACCCCAAAGCACTCACCAGTGGAGGACACGGTGGGCTTGCAGTAAAGATGTCGTGCAGTCTTGGCGATCGTCGGTCCCTCGAGGTCTCGTCGCACTCACGGTTCTCAGCTTGGCTGTAGAGGTGAGTAGAGGTCAGAGGTGCCAGGGAAGCCGGGTCTCGTCGAGCTGGGTCGTCGGATTCGTGATGAAGGACTTGCAGCAGACCGCAGTGTTCTTTAGGATGGTGCCCGCTTGATGCAGGGTGACTACTCCTTAGCCACAAGGGAGAATCTTGAAGAAGAAATCGTGAAGTCCTTTCGAAGAAAGTAGTATCTTGATTCCAAAGATGATCTAATTTGAACAGGGGGCCCGCTCCTATCTTTATACTAAAAAAGGGGGCTGACCCGGTGACTAGGTCCTGCCTATGGGTGGGACTAGGTGGGGGGTGGTTACACCCCTCAGCCATGCCGGACTTCCCCAGGCCAGGGGCTGGTGTGCCCCTGGAACTGGTTCAGACCGGCCTATGCGTAGTGAGCACCGGGGTGCCACTCAGCAGTCACCTTCCTGTAAAGCCCTGCCTACCCAGGATACACAAAACCATGTCTGGGACGGTGCTAGCACCGCCCCTGACAGGAAACCCTTTGTCCAGGCTCCCCTCGCTGGAAGGACTCCCAGCTGCAGGGGGTCAGACTCGTGTCTGTGGTGGCAGCATCCATTTTGTGGAGCTGAGGCTTCAGTTAACTTTAACCGGGGTTCACAGTTACATACATGTCGTGTCCCTCTAGAAGGGTGGAATGCTAACCCCGTCGCCAGAATTGGCGAGGGGTTAGTATTCCAATTCGTATGACACCTTACTCGACATGTTTTGATAAAGCAATACCAAAGATAGCATTTAACCGCGAGGATTATAATGCACTTAAGAGTATATGGTATGCGATATCATGGAACAGCTATTAGGACTTGGTTCCGCAAGCTGCAGACAGGCTCAGCTCATGCCAGAGCACCATCTCACACGATTCCCAGCACTCTGCCCTCAGGATTGTCAAGGCCTGCCATAGGAGTGACTGATAGGAATCGGTGCGTCCATTTTAGGGTTAGGTATAGGTATACTACACCTACAGCAAAGGGTGATTACACGACTTTGCCCCAGCTGTCATGCAGCCAGTTGTGTCAAATTTAAGAGGCCAGCCAGGGGTGGCATAATACAGGCTGCAGCCCCTGGCAGCCCTGGGTACACCCATGCCCTGAGTTACAGGGTCTGATAGGGTGGCCCAGTACCAATTGGAAATGTACCTAGGGTACATGGAATCCATTTTAAAGAGAGAGCAGTAGGCCTGGGGTCCTGATTGGCAGGGTCCCAGGTCGACTATGTCCAAAACCAGCTAAAACACAGGGCAAAAAGTTGGGGGCAACCATAGTCAGGATGTACCTTCCTACACAACCCCCCCCCAAACGAAAGGAGATAAGGCTATCCTTGTCCAGGTAAGCCTCTATTACCTAAGTGGCCATATAAGGAAGGACCAGCTCTGGCTTGGTTTCCCCCTGTGTCATGGTCCACTAGGCAACCCCTCACCCTAAGGGTATCTGAGGGTCTCCACCATAGGGAATCTCTGTCTCTGGTGTGTCTTGGGAAAGAAGAAGGCTGATGCTGGGATGGAGTACTGAAGTGAGGCTCCTCTACCTTTGGGCTCAACTTCCTCCAATCACCATCCATCATATGTGCCTTTCTTTCTTTAGCTGAGATGCACTGAGCTCTCAGGGTCAGCCTCTGGCTACCTAAAGCTGGAGGCTGAGTCCCTCTGTTTGGCTTACTGGAGGGACAGGTCAGGTCTGGGGTTTTTAGGCCCCATGTTTGGCTGTGCCCAACAGTGTCCAGCTGTGGGAGTTCCCTAACTACTTTTAAGGGGGATCCCTCAGGAGTCTGTTCTATTTTCACTTGGCTAGGTTTACCAGCTTCAGTGATCCTAATCTGCTGATTAGGGGGTTCTTTTGGACAGGGGGCCCTTTGGGGTCCACCACTGGCCTCCCTGGTCTCTTCAGCCCTGGGCTGACTGAGGCAGGGTAGAGAGGTGCAGGTTACCTGCTCCAGACTGGGTCCCACCTGGGAAGGGTCCACTGCCATCAGGGGCTCTGCCAGGCTAGGCCTGACTACCTCTGGGGCAGTTCCTTCAACAGGGGTAGAGTCAGTTCCCTGAGGAGGCTGGCTCTCACCTAGTGTCTGGGAGGGGGAAGACTCTTCTTCCTCCTCAACGCTCTCTGTTTGAGTGGAGTGATCCATTGTTTCAGGCTTCACAACCTCACTGTCTGTTTGAGTAGAGGCTGAGACCATTTCAACCTTGCCAACCTTTTCAGGAGGGCACTCAGTTTGTGTTTGGGCTGTGACTGTCACAGCCCTCCTATCCTGCTCTGGAAAGTCTGTCTGAGCCTGGGCAGTGGCTACCACTGCCCTTCCAACCTTTTCAGGGAGGAATGGTGCTGGGACTGGGGCTGTAGCTATTACTGCCCCACTAACCTGTCTGGATAGGCCTATCATTCTGGAATGAGTTTCTTGTTCCACCTCAGCCCATGCTGAGAGTTCCAGGTCATTCCCCAGTAAGCAATCTACAGGTAGGTTATCTGTCACTGCCACTCTCATGGGCCCTGTGACATTACCCCAGCTGAGCTTGACTACTGCCATGGGATGCCTTCTCTTCATTCCATGAATGTCTGTCACCTGATAACTAAAACCAGGGGTCAGTTGAGCAGAGGGGACCAGATGGTCACTCACCATGGTGAGGCTGGCCCCTGTGTCTCTGAATGCCTCAACTTTCTGACCATTCACTAAAACTTCTTGTCTATACTTGCCCAAAATGTGGGGTCCAGTAGTGAAGTTGGCAAACCCCATGCCAGTCTCACAGACAAGAGTGTGGTCAGGGAACCTGGCTAAGCCATAGTCCTCCTGATTGCCCAAAGTAATGCCCACCACATTCTTGGGGGCACTCCCACCACCTGGGGGATTACCACTAGTGGTAACAGGAGGTTTAGGAGTATTACCTGGGGGTATATTTCCCTTATTACCATTTTTAGGGCAACTGGCATCACTTTTGTAATGGCCCACCTGTTTACAGGTATGGCAATAAGGTTTCTTTTGTTCAGAAGGAGTGTTCTGGGACCCACCACCCTTGTTGGAGTTTTGGGGCCCTTGGGAAGTCTTCTCTGTGTATTTATCCCCACCCTTCTCTTGAGGCTTGGTTGATTCCTTTTTCTGGTCACCACCCTGGTTTTTAGGCCTAACCCTGGTTCTGACCCATTTGTCTGCCCTCTTACCCAATTCCTGTGGAGAGGTCAACTCAGAGTCTACCAGGTGCTGATGTAATAGCTGGTTCTGACAATTATTTAAGATTTGCTCCCTCATAATTAGATTATATAATCCTTTAAAATCAGTAACCTTACTACCCAGTAGCCAGCCTTCAAAAGCCTTAGTGGCACAATCAACAAAGTCAGTCCAATCTTGAGACTGAGTTTTCTGGGTGTCTCTGAACAGCATCCTGTATTGTTCAGTGGTTAAACCAAACCCATCAACCAGTACATTCTTCAAGACTTGGTAATTGTTAGCATCCTCCACCCTTGTGGTGAGGAGCTTATCTCTACCTTTACCATCAAAGGAGAGCCACAAGATAGCTGCCCACTGACTTTGGGGAACACCCTGCACAGTGCAGGCTCTCTCCAAAGCAGTAATCCATTTGTGGATGTCATCCCCTTCCCTAAAGGGGGGCACTATCTTATTCAGGTGCTTTTTATCAAAACTCCTTTCCCTATTGCTAGGTGTATTGCTGCCACCAGTGGGAACTAGCCCACATAATTCTTGCTCTCTAGCAAGGGCAAGTCTCTCTTTGGCCAGGGCAAGTTCTTCCCTTTCAATCCTCAGTTTGACTGCCCTTTCTTCAGCTTCATACACTCTCCTCTTAGGGGAAGACATTCCTCTGTGAGAAGAGTTGAGAGAGCCATTGGTTCGAAAGGATCTGTTAGAGTCTCTTGATAGAGACCTAACTCGTCCATTCCCAATGTTAAGCTGACCTGAGAGTGGGCCCAGGAGTCCACCAGTACCAAGCTCATGTCTGCTTAAGTTGGACCTGCTTAGTCTACTGACTTCTAGCTGTCCCTTATCTGCCTCATCCCCAGACAACTCATCCTCCTCCTCAGCATCATCTGCCTCATGGAGGGGATGGATATCAAAGGGACCCTGTAAGGAGGGCATACTTCCTTCTGGATTAGAAGGGTCTGGGTTACCAGCCCTACTGGCATCATAAGCCTCTAGGAGACCAATCAGAAAGGAAGTGGTGGGGTTAGACCCCTGTTTTAGTTTCCTGAGAGTACACACTTGTCTCATCTCATGGAAGCTAAGAGCAGTATATTTTGAAGGGATGACCTGTGGAGGGTCAACTGACACAAGGGGAGACTCAGTGTTTCCTCCTGTGACCGACATACTGCTTCTAGTGTGGTGTAAGTGATGCACCTACCTACACTATGTGTTACCTACTGGTCCCTTGCTAGAGTTGCAGCCAAGGTGTGCTAAGCCTTGAGGAGCTACAACAGCTGGTTCAGTAGAACTCAGAGTATTCTAAGCTTTAGTTATATGTACCTAACAGTACTTATGTGATCTTTCAACAAGATATTCTTAGGATACGTGTGGTAAAACAACAGCAAGCTCAAATCCCAACCGCTGCTCACCAATGTGAGAAGGTGGCCTGATATGCAGTGCTCACTATTCTAGTGAACACTATGTATCAGTCCAGCAACCCTTATTGATGATTGGTTGTAAGTCAACCTTATAGACCAGCTATCCTAGTAGCGTGGATACGAGCAGTCTAAGGCTAAAGACTCGAGAGGGCGTGTTAAGCCAGCTGTTTACCACACATATACCCCTTGAATACCAAGTGAAAGGACACCACACAAGTGTTATGAAAATAAACAGTTATTTATTTAAAGATCACAACAGCCCTGTACTCTTTATGAGGACAGGGTACTAAGCACAAACCAAAACTCTTACAAAAATACTTAAGTTAGCACAGTATATACAAATGCCCGAGGGGCACGGAAAACCATATACTCTGAAAGTGGAATGCGAAATTCCTAGCAGGTAAGTACAGTACTAATAGCTTTTGGAATCGCTAGGACTTGACTAGGGAATCGTTAGATTACTTCTAGGAGGCCTAGGGGACTCGGGTGCAGTGTGTGCACTCTCACGCGAGATGCGGACAAAAGTCTATGGTAACTAGGAATTAGAAAGTTAGTGTTCTCGGGCGAACCCGACCTGGTAGGGAGAAAACGAAAGTAGATTCTGACCCTTGGATAGTGAGGCTATGCTGGGGCACCGAAATGCCGAAGTTACCTAGCTCAGGGGCTGCAGCTGCATAGGTCTGAAAAGACGTCGGGAATCCTCGTAGACGGACCAGGAGCCGGAAGAAAAGATGCTGGCCGGTGACCAGTGAAGAAAGTTCAGTTGGATCCAAGCCTGGATCTCGAAGATAGATGACACCTGAAAGCAGAGGGGACCAAGTTCGAGACTACTAGCCAGTAGTCAGTGGGCACCAGGAGGGCACCGGATGGTAGCCACCTCGACAAGGTGAGTGGGTGACGCTGTAGCTCGAAGATCTCGCGGACCAGGAGGCGTTGTCGGCGACCAGGATGGAGGATCGAGCTGTCCCACGAAGTTGGAAGCTGTCGGCGTCGCTGGACCCAGGATTGGGCAACAAAGCCTTGGCAAATTCAAGCCCACGCGGTGGACCTAAAATGGCGTCTGGAGTGGACCAGGAGGGTCCGGGGTGCCTCTCTTGAACAAGGAGGCAAGGGCCAGCCTGGAGCAACCAGACCAGCAGAAGAGATGTCGTCGGGCGTCGTTCAGAGGGCCACAAGCCAGCCGGCTAGTAGCCAAACAACGCGGTGCACAGCAAACAGCAGAAGGGCCCCACGCAGATCGTGGTGATGCAGGGAGGCTGACCTTGGGTGCTGGAGCTGCGCAGGGTCGGGGCTTCTCGGACCCCAAAGCACTCACCAGTGGAGGACACGGTGGGCTTGCAGTAAAGATGTCGTGCAGTCTTGGCGATCGTCGGTCCCTCGAGGTCTCGTCGCACTCACGGTTCTCAGCTTGGCTGTAGAGGTGAGTAGAGGTCAGAGGTGCCAGGGAAGCCGGGTCTCGTCGAGCTGGGTCGTCGGATTCGTGATGAAGGACTTGCAGCAGACCGCAGTGTTCTTTAGGATGGTGCCCGCTTGATGCAGGGTGACTACTCCTTAGCCACAAGGGAGAATCTTGAAGAAGAAATCGTGAAGTCCTTTCGAAGAAAGTAGTATCTTGATTCCAAAGATGATCTAATTTGAACAGGGGGCCCGCTCCTATCTTTATACTAAAAAAGGGGGCTGACCCGGTGACTAGGTCCTGCCTATGGGTGGGACTAGGTGGGGGGTGGTTACACCCCTCAGCCATGCCGGACTTCCCCAGGCCAGGGGCTGGTGTGCCCCTGGAACTGGTTCAGACCGGCCTATGCGTAGTGAGCACCGGGGTGCCACTCAGCAGTCACCTTCCTGTAAAGCCCTGCCTACCCAGGATACACAAAACCATGTCTGGGACGGTGCTAGCACCGCCCCTGACAGGAAACCCTTTGTCCAGGCTCCCCTCGCTGGAAGGACTCCCAGCTGCAGGGGGTCAGACTCGTGTCTGTGGTGGCAGCATCCATTTTGTGGAGCTGAGGCTTCAGTTAACTTTAACCGGGGTTCACAGTTACATACATGTCGTGTCCCTCTAGAAGGGTGGAATGCTAACCCCGTCGCCAGAATTGGCGAGGGGTTAGTATTCCAATTCGTATGACACCTTACTCGACATGTTTTGATAAAGCAATACCAAAGATAGCATTTAACCGCGAGGATTATAATGCACTTAAGAGTATATGGTATGCGATATCATGGAACAGCTATTAGGACTTGGTTCCGCAAGCTGCAGACAGGCTCAGCTCATGCCAGAGCACCATCTCACACGATTCCCAGCACTCTGCCCTCAGGATTGTCAAGGCCTGCCATAGGAGTGACTGATAGGAATCGGTGCGTCCATTTTAGGGTTAGGTATAGGTATACTACACCTACAGCAAAGGGTGATTACACGACTTTGCCCCAGCTGTCATGCAGCCAGTTGTGTCAAATTTAAGAGGCCAGCCAGGGGTGGCATAATACAGGCTGCAGCCCCTGGCAGCCCTGGGTACACCCATGCCCTGAGTTACAGGGTCTGATAGGGTGGCCCAGTACCAATTGGAAATGTACCTAGGGTACATGGAATCCATTTTAAAGAGAGAGCAGTAGGCCTGGGGTCCTGATTGGCAGGGTCCCAGGTCGACTATGTCCAAAACCAGCTAAAACACAGGGCAAAAAGTCAGGATGTACCTTCCTACACGGTGCACTCATCTAGCTTAATCGCCTTCCTCTGGAGTTTCATAACAGTGTCCCGCAAGGCCTTGACCTCCGTCTGAAGAACATACACATTTTGTTATGTCGTGGTTACCCTGCCTGAGATTTATCGCAGGTCACATCTGAGAAGGTTAACATCAATCGCCACAGCAACGATCCTGGACACCTTCTCGTCCCTCGTCATCCATATGGCCACCAATATGTCCCTCAAGGAGGGCTCTCGTGTTCCCCACCCCAACCCCCGCCGGTATCACAGCGTCTTCAACCCCTCATGAATCTCGTTTATTAGGGCTGTGGGCAAGAGGCTGAATATACTTCAAGATTTTGTTAGCTTGCGCTCTGGCGCCTTTATCCTTCACCATAATGCGTGAGAGCGTCTCGTTTCCTCCGTGTCGTTCATCCCCAGCGCGCTCCGGTGCCAGCACCCATGAGCTCCCCACCTCGTAGTACTCTGGCATACCTACTTGCACAGGGCCCAACCAACCCTCACAGGCGTAGTTTACTTTGTGGTCAGCTCGGGTGTCGGGTACTCTAGGTCACCACCAATAACCGCAAGTTCCATCTGGGCACGCCTTGCCTCTCAGCCTGCAGATGTATATCCCACGCCGTCCAAAACCAGGTGCAGATGCGGAGAAAGTGTAGTCTATCCCCAAATCCCCAGCAAGTAGAAACCAGGCCCCAAATGTTCAGCACCTCTCCCTCCGCCTTCGCCAGGCTCAACCAGCTGTCCACCCTGGATTTACAGGCAGATGCCCCTCGATTCCCCCCTCAGTAGGGGCCCCCCACGGGATCGTCCAGCCGAGGCCGCTCCGCAAAGAAGGGAGGCCTGTCTAGGTGAGGCGTGCGTCGAGTAACTGCAGATCTCCTCCTCGCATTTACCAGGCTGAAGGACTCCATTACTCACTCTGTAGGCCCCTGGAACGCCCTTGAGCGTCTGTGGCCCACACTCTGGATCCCCACACCACTGGCAGGTGCCCACAGTCCGATGCACTGCAACTGCCCAAAGTAGTCTTAAATACAATCAAGACCGGGCCTCTCCTGCCATCCAGCGTGTCTCATCGGTGGAGAGCCCGGCCCACTACAGAGTGTGAGGCTGTGTGCACGGCTGAACGTATGCAAATGCGCAGCGCTTAGCGACCCACACAGCCCTCAGTCACTTTCCAAACTTGTCCCACTGCAGTCCTATGTATGAAGGCCTGCCGCCACACACCTCTTAATCGTACAGCAAAAGGCAGGGGAGGCCGACCGGTCTGGACATCTACTGCGCTCCGCTGCAGTTGCGGTGCCCTTCAAGATGGCAGCCGTCCAGGGACCGCTCTGATTTGTAGCGCTGCACTAGCGCCTCCACGGCTTCTTGTGCGCCAAAACCAGCTCAGGGGATGGACCGACCGGTATCCAATGCCTATTCGGCACCTCAGGATTCTTTAGGACAGAGCTCTGTAAAGTACGTCCTACTGTGCCATCTTGTTGGCCATGCCCCCCATTTAGTAGAGTCAGTTGTACCTCTGGTTTCAATCTTAACACAAGCATTTTTGCATGCCTACGTAGTAATAAGCTGGTGTTTATGACTATGGCAGCTGTGTCTGCTGAATCTAGTGCACATCTGATTATTAATAATTATTGTCCCCTCAGTAACAATTTCTTGTCCCCCTTTTTAGGTACAGCCTAGTGCAGCGGCATGCTCTGTCTAGGCGTGGGCCTCTTGGAATCAACCCAGACTTCCCAGAGACTTTCCTCTAAATGTTCAGTCCCATGGCCTTTGGTTCTCGGGAGCGTGCAGCGGCGACCATATTGGCTACTAGTCGTGGATCAGGTTACTATAACAGCGCAGTCGCGTTCACTTTCGCAGCCACACTTATTTTTTATCTGCAGCAGCAAATCGAGCCATGCCTGACTAACTGCTCCAGGCCAGGATTATATTTACATCCTGTTACTTGTAGTCCAGGATTTTTACTGGGCTGAATAAGACTACAAGTACCAGAATGCAAAGTTAAAAAACTAGATTGGAACAGCTTCTCGTGCATAGACAACACACTTAGCGATGCTTTAAGTATGCCAGCAAATGTATATTTTTTTCGTCATTCTCTTTTGGAGGCGAAGTGGATGAATCCTCAGAAAACATCAGTGTGACGAGGAGAATTAACTAGCACAGGATGTGAGATCAGGACCCATCATACACGTGACTGAGAAAGGTTCTAATCTTTCTTTCATCGCCGTTTAATATTACGTACGACTAGGGTTATGCTTTGTAGAATTATAGATGTAACGTTAGCAGCGGACACCATAAAGACGCAGCACTCCACTCTTGTACTTCAATTACACAGCTTAGTGTATTCTGAGAGATTTAGCCCTGGTTCGCGTCAGTAGTACAATTTCATTAATACAAATTAAAACAGTGATTTGTAAAAGAAAACGCAGACTTGAAATATTACAACATTACCTTCTTTCTGAGATAGTCAGCTAAT
Source organism: Lissotriton vulgaris (assembly GCF_964263255.1). NCBI lineage: Eukaryota > Metazoa > Chordata > Amphibia > Caudata > Salamandridae > Lissotriton > Lissotriton vulgaris. The sequence goes on along the minus strand of NC_141688.1, from coordinate 210,390,769 downwards.
AAACCTCAAGTAAGTCACTGCTGACATCTCTATGTGTTACCTACAGATTCAAAGGAGGGCCCACTCAGTCTTTCATCCTTCACTGTCCACGGAATGGTAATCCAGTTAGATAAGGTGTTAATAAATACGAGCTAAATGCTCAGAGCGCTTTGGATAGAAGGTCTAAATAAAGAACACAAGTTTTATTATAAACTAAGGAGCAGATGCAACAGTAACTAACGGTGTCAAACTGTGGTGTTCACTGCTGACTAATGTGCCTTACTCGCCTGATATACCACTGTAGTGCATCCGAGGGCAGGCGTAAATTGATTCTGAAATCATTCCGGATGCAAGTTTACTGCACGATTGAGCAAACATGAATGGGAGAGTGTGATCCTGTGGCTGTGAGGTGTTTTGGATTGGCTAGTGGCGTTATAATGTGCGCCGGGGTCATCTGTGTTGTACTGCACACATAGGTTACTTTTGGGAGAAAAAAATAATAGAAAGGCTTTTAAGAAATATAAAATAATGAGTAATCCTCTTCACAATGAGAATGTGATAAAGTGGTTCTTGCTGGTATTTTTAAGTCTGGCTGCAGACAACCTCAGCTGGTTTCCAGGCCTTTTGTTACATTTTTAAATGTACATAAAGGAAAATGCTACTTACCAGTATGCATCTGTTCTTGGCATGTAGAGCTGCAGATTCGTACACTTAGCATTAGATCGCCACCTGGTGTTGGGCTCGAATGATTGCAGGTTGTTTTCTTCTTGGAGAAGTCTTTGTAGTCACGATATAGGTGACTCCTCCCTTGGACAATACTGCGCATGGGCATCGGCTCCATCCTTAGATTGTTTTTCGCCATGATGGGACATGATGGAGTTAGTAAAGATACAGTAAGAAAAAAAGGATGTCCATGCATGTGCATCTAAGTAAGATGAGAACTGGAATGGATACCGGTCCGGTGAGGTGGGATGGCGTGTATGAATCTGCAGCTCTACATGCCAAGAACAGCTGCATACTGGTAAATAGCATTTTCCGTTCGAGGCATATGAGCTGCAGATCATACACTTGGCATCGATTGTACAACAGTGTCACCCCTAGCGGTGGTCGCGTGTATCCATTGCAGTAGTCTGAAATAATGTACTCGCGTGAGGAACTATGAAGATGCAAGACGCCATCATGCCTATTAGTCTCATGAACACTTTGGCTTGGAGAGACTGCTGGTGTTGAAAAAGGGAGACTAAGGTCTGAATGCTCTGTATCCTGACTTGACTGGGATACGCTAGAGCTGTAAATGTGTCTATGGTAGCTCCTAGATATTGATGAACGTGCGACTTGGTGTAGTTTATTGTAACCCCTAAGTCGTGCAATGTTTGAATTATTTCTTTTGTGAGATGTACACACTGGTTGAACAATTTTGCTTTTATGAGCCAATCAACGAGGTAAGGGTAGACATGCATCTGTTGTCTTCTGAGATGTGCTGCTACTACTGCTAAGCACTTTGTAAACACTCGTGGTGCAGTTGTTACCCCGAATGGAAGGACTTTGAACAGATAGTGCTGTCCTTGTATGACAACCCTTAGATACTTCCTGTGCGCAGGATGTATAGGAACATGAAAATAGGTGTCCTTTAGGTCTAGTGTTGATAGAAAGTCTCCCTGTTGTAGTAGTGGGAGTACTTGTTATAAAGTGATCATGTGAAAATTATCTTATTGTATGTAATGGTTGAGGGGCATGAGGTCAAGAACTGGTCTTAATGTCCCGTCCTTCTTGGGAATTAGGAAGTGCAGGGAGAAAAATCCTGTTCACCGTTCCTCTAAAGGTACTACTTGAATAGCATCCTTTTGTAGAAGTGCTAGAACTTCCTGTTGAAGCAGAGTTATATGTTCTGTGGACATAGGACGCTGCCTGGGTGGTATGTTTGGGGAGGCTTGATGTGAGTTCTAGGCAGTAGCCATGTTGGATAATCTGTCTTACCCACATGTCTGTTGTGATGGAATTCCAGACAGGTAGGAGCTGTGATAATCTGCCCCCACAGGAGTGGAATGCTGTAGGGGAGGCAGAGGGAAATCACTGTTTGGGAGTGGAAGAGGAGTGGTTGTTGTTATTACCTCTACCTCTTCCCTTATTATTGTTGCCTCTGTATCCTCCTCTAAAGTAGCCTTTGTTAGAGGAGGTCTGTGTGTGCGTCTTAAAAGATGATGTTTTGTCTGCGCCGGTCTGCTTGGAGCCTCCTCTATAAAAGGAGCGGCAAAAAGAACTTCTAGTCTGTGTGGATTGTAATGCACCCAGAGACTTAGCTGTGTCAGTGTCTTTCTTCATCTTTTCTAGTGTGCTGTCTACTTCCGGCCCGAACAACTGGTTCAGATTGAAGGGCTGGTTCAAGATGGTAGTCTGAACCTCTTGTTTGAAACATGAAATGCGTAACCACGCATGACGTCTAAGTAAAACACTAGAGTTGACTGCTCTGGATGCTGTGTCAGCTACATCTAGTGCACATTTAATTGAGGTATTTGATATTAATTTTTCTTCTTGTAAGAGCTCTGCTGCCTGATCTTTGTATTGATCTGAGAGGTGCTCCATGAGTTTTTCTAGTTTGTCATAGTGAGCCCTGAGAGTAAGGCTTGTGTGTTTGCTATGCGCCATATGTTTGTTGCCTGTGCAGCAATCCGTTTCCCTGACGCATCAATAGCTTTAGATTCTTTGTCAGGCGGGGCGTGTCACCAGAGGTCTGGGAATTGGCTCTTTTACGTGCATTATACACTACCAAAGAGTCTAGTGGCAGATGTCCCTTAATATAGACTGGACCAGATGGTGCTGGTCTATACTTCTTTTCCATTCTGGGGTTTAACACCCTACATCGTACTGGGTCTTTAACTATGTCTGGAGCATGTTTAATGACTCCTTTGATCATGGGTAGTATTTGTGTAGACCTTTGTGACTGCTCAAATGTGTCCAGTAAAAAAATCCTCATCAATGGCATCAGAGTGCATTGGAACTCCATGGTAAAGGGCAGCTCTATTTAATAGATGATTAAACCCAATACTATCTTCTGGAGGGTAAGATTTTGTTGGGTAGTACTGAGGATCAGGAATGTCTGGCACATTGTGTGGTGGAAAACCATATATGTTGTCATCCTTAGGATATTCTGAATTGACATCCTCATCTAAAGGGTATGCATGTGGCTCTGGTACGTCAATCCTCCCACCTAGATCATACTCCTCGTCAGTGTGGTGTGATGATGCAGGAGATTGAACAGGAGAAGTTATAGGCTCAATATAAGGAGGGATAGCAGAGGAAGAAGGTGAAGGAGAGGAAGGGTGCATTGGAGAAGTTGCACAAACCTTCTTTTTGGCAGGAACCACAGGTGGAAGTGGTGTGTCTGCTGGTCTTTTCTTGTAAGGAATTGCTTCCACATGTCCAGTTTTTGGATTGATATAGACCTTTTTCTGTTTAGGATCTGGTCTAAACAGTTCTCCTCTTCTACAATCTTTTTCAGCATCGATTTGTTCGGTGCCGATAGTGGTTGTTTAGTGTTCTTTGCTTTAGGAGGAGTTATCGAGTCCTGTTGCAAATTCTTCGGTGCCGAAGGTGGTTTTGGCTTGGTAGGCTTGTTAGAGGGTTTAGGCGTCTCTGTATCAGGCCTTGGACTCTTTGGTACCTATGTTGGAGATTTCGGCGTGGAGACAGGTTTCATTGGGCCTGCGGCGCCGGACTCTGGTTTTCCATCTTTATTTTTGGAACCGGAAGGTTTCAGAGTCGAAGCTTTCGGATCCAGTACAGTTTTTGGCTTCTGCACCGATGTGTCTTTTGGTGTGGGTGTCGAAGAGTCCTTCAGTGTCGAAGGATGTTTCGGTGCCAATGGAGGAGGTGGAATTGGCACATGTTGTTTCTTCAATGCAGAGGCACCGGAAGGAGTAGTCTCTTTTCTCGGAGCCGAGCCCGAAGGCGGGGCGTCAGAGGGTAGATTTTGGTCTCGGCTGGGCCCCATGGGCGGAGTGCCGACTGCTGCCTTTGACTTGGGTAGTGTATGTTGTGCAGGGTTAGGGGTACTCACGGGCTGCCGAAATGTAATCGAGTCGTCTGAGTCCTCTGCACCCGATATGATCTGGAGATCAGGTGAGTCTTCCTCGGCGACGAGTGGAGCCTCGTCCTCGGAGATATCTTCGAGTGGATCCTCGTCCCAGGAGACGTCCTCTCCGACGATCTCCTCCTCAAAGATGGTCTCAGGTGCAGGCGCTGATCTCCTCATCTCATGTCGACGGGCCCTCCGATCCCGAATGGTCTTTTTCTTTTTTTTTTTAATTTATTTTTATTACAAAGTTATATAGCATTATCATCACGGTACAAATATACGCCTGCAACCCTGAGGCCGGCTTGCAATATGGGGTAAAGATGATCAGAGCAAAGACCTTGTAGCCCTGTCCAGTTGTATAGATAGTATCAGTTATCAAGATAAGCAATCATGCGGAACGAATGAAATTTACAATGAAAATACAATTTGCGTTTTATGTTTTTTGTTTTCATTTTAAACTTAAACTAAAAAACTGCACACATGAATCAGTACGACAATAAGTTACTCTTGGCGTGTTATCTAGCATCGAAGGTGCCCTGCGAGGGACCAGTTGTGCAATTCTCCCAAGATCACATCCCGCCCGCGCACCCCCCCTTCGTCACATCCCACTGCTATGTGACCAGCCCCGTCCCCTGCATGTAGATTGCCCACCGTCGGCCGCGACCCCTATTCAGTGTCTTCCTCGTCTTCAGAACCTTCAAGATCCTCTTCCGTCAAAGGCTCACAAATATCCCCCCTGTAGGAGTTCCACGGTTGCCAAACCCCATTCCATTTGCGCGGGTTATCTCTCAGTTTGTAAACTGCCCTTTCTGTCAACATAAGCATATCCATGTTCCTGCTCCACTGTGCCAGTGTGGGGAGATCCGCCGTTCCCCATTTCTGTGCGATATCTCGTTTGGCTGTGATAAGTCCTATCGTAGTCCACACCCTTTCATAGAAAGTAAGATCTGTCGGCCCCCACACATTCAGTAAACATACCCGTGGATCCAGTGTGAGTGAGGTGTGGAGTGTTTGAGCGATAGTGCGTAGTATCCACTGCCAATACCTAAAATACGTGTGCATCCCCAAAGCGTGTGTATGAACGTGCCCTCTTCCCCGCAGCCCCTGAGACAATACGGGTGGTCTGCTCTCTGCAGTTTGTGTAGTGTTGTTCGGGTGTAATAAATCCTATGTAAAATTTTTAGTTGTACCAAGCGGAATTTAGATGATATACCCGCCTTACGTGGAGACGCCATGGCTGCTTTCCAGTCGGATTCGTCTAGGTCTCCGACGTCGGTCACCCATTTGTCTTTTAGCTTCTCCAGCGGGTCAGGTAAATTGTTGATTAGCTTACGATATGTTAATGAGGTTGCGCCTTCCTGCATGAAATCTGTGAGCAGACTGTCCTCCAGTGGGGAGGACTCTGGTGGAGACGTGTCTGGTGAGATTGCCGCTTGTAGGGCGTGTCTAATCTGTATGTATCTATACAGCTCGCTATCTCCCAGTTCGTACTGTTCTTGTAGGATCGCAAATGAAATCACTCCCTCCCTAGTCCACATGTCTCCCACGGTCGATATCCCAATGTTGTCCCACTGAGTGAAGCCCTTAGTGCGCCGTAGATGACCCAGCGCCTTGGTGTCCCACAGAGGTGTGTGCTTTGTGATGGTCCCATCCCAGTGTAACTTCGCTTGTGCCTTGTACCACAGTTGAACGGTGTGTTTAGTGGGCCCTATGAGTTTCGCCGCAGTGCCCCGGTGGTACAGAGGTGCCAGTAAGCTATTTGTACCTAGTTGTACCCTGTCCACTTTGAATGCTGGATCATCCTGCGGGGCGTGCACCCACTGATTGAGGATCTTGAGTTGGGCCGCCCAATAATATAGTTGCATATTAGGCAGTGCAATTCCTCCCTCATACCAGCTCCTATTTAGCTTCGTGTGCGAGATCCGAGCTGGCCGGTTTCCCCAGAGCAGACTCGAGATCTGTGCTGTAACTCTCTGTAGGAAACTGGCAGGTATCAAGCGTGGGGCGTTTTCAAGGACGTACAGAAAGCGCGGCAGGGCCATCATTTTAAATAATGCTGCCCTGCCCAGCAATGTCAGTGGGAGTTCTTTCCAGTGTTGCACATCGTTACGGTGCCGGAGCAAGGGAGGTTGCAAGTTGAGCAGTAAGAACTCTGTTTCATCTCGAGTGATGTGGATTTCCAGATATTTAAAGGAAGAGGGAGCTATCTCCAGCGGACAGGAGTCTGGCAGGGGCGGGAGTGGCCCCTTGAGCTAAAAAAGTATCGACTTCGCCCAATTGATGGTATAGCCTGATACTCGCCCATGTGAGTTGCAAATTGCTAGGAGGTTGGGAAGGCTGTTCTCTAGGTCTGTGAGGTATATTAACATGTCGTCCGCGTAAAGGGACACTCTGTCTTCCCACTGTGGATCCCACTGTATCCCCTTCAGAAGTTGTGTAGTACGGATAGTGACCGCCAGCGGTTCTAGGACCAGAGCAAAAAGGAGGGGCAAGAGTGGGCATCCCTGTCGCGTACCACGTCCCAAACGTATGGCCCGAGACATGTGGCCATTCGCTAGTATCCTGGCCATGGGATCCTTATAAAGCATCCTTATCCAGGAGATAAAGACTGGACCAAAGCCCATGCGGGTGAGCACTGCGAAGAGATAGTTCCACTCCACCAAATCGAACGCCATTTTGGCGTCTAGTGATAATATCGCTGCTGGTTCTCTCCACATTGAGAGTCTTGCCACAACTCTGTGTACTCTGCGAAGGTTTAGGGCCGTGCTTCTATGCGGCATGAAGCCGGACTGGTCTGGGTGAATCAGCTGACTTAAGCATGGCATAAGTCTGTTCGCCAGCACTTTTGCTATTATTTTGGCCTCCGGGTTCAGGAGGGAAATAGGCCTGTATGATTTACAGTCGCTGGGCGGTTTACCCGGTTTCGGGATAGCGACTATAGTCGCCAGCCGTTGATCTGGGGGCAGTGTTCCCTTCAACCTACTTTCTTCATACATTTGAAGAAGGGGCTTACTCAGGAATTCAGACATGGTTTTAAACCACTCAATGGGCACCCCGTTGGGGCCAAGAGCCTTACCCGAGTGGAGGGAGTTAATGGCCGATTGAATTTCATCAATTGTTAAGGGGGCGTCGATGTCCTTCGCCGCCTCTTCCGTCAGTGTTGGCAGAGGCACACATTCGAGGGCGTCCCGGGCCTCATCTTCTGTCACCACTATCGTCGGAGTGTATACGTCGTGCTAGTGATCAGCCAGGGCTTCTACTATGTCCTTCGGTTGGGTGTGTACAGTGCCACAAGAGTCCGTAATTTGTAGTATGTTCCTACCCCCCCTTGTTTCTTGTCTAGCCATGCCAGGAGTTTACTAGCTTTACCCCCTATGTCATAAACCCTGTGTTTAGTCGCGGCAATGTCTGCCATGGTCACGCGCCTCAAGTGGTCGTTGAGGCGGCGCTGGTGTATCTGTAGGTCATGCAGTGTGTCATCCGATGGGTCTTCCATATGGGCAGTGTTGGCTCTCTCAAGGCCCAACTCCAATTCCAATGCTTCCTTCCTGTGTGCTCTTTTGTGATTCATTATCGCCGCAATAGCCTGACCCCTGAACACCGTTTTGTAGGCTTCCCACAGTATTGAGGGGGAGTCCACCGAGGATTGGTTCTCCTCAAAATAGAGCCGGGTCACTTTCTTCAGGTCTTTACTAATCTGCGGGGCTTTGAGATACCCTGGAAAGATCGGATACACCCTCCTACGTTTGGTGCCTGTGCTAGCTACGGTCAGAGTGACCGGCGAGTGATCAGAGATGCCTCTCGGCTGTATCCTTGCCTTGCTGATGTTGAGGAGACCGTTACCCAATGTGAAAAAGTAATCTATCCTTGAAAGACTATTGTGGGTCGCTGAGTAATAGGTGTATTGTTGCTGATCTGGGTGCAGTGTACGCCACACATCCACCAAACCGTGCGCTTCTAGAAAGTTCTGGAGCTTGCTAGGGCCATTTGTTTGTGGGGAACCGATCAAGGGTGTCCGTGAGTGTCATGTTAAAGTCTCCACCTACAAGCAAATCCCCTTCAGGGAGTTCCAGTAGGAATTTGCCGAGGTCCGGCAGTGCTACTGATTGTAACGCCGGCGGGATATAAACGGAGACCACATTTAGCAGTCTACCCTCCCACTTGCCATGTACTGCCGCAAAGCGGCCTTGATCATCTATTTTTGTGGATTTCACTATGTATTGGGAGGATTTTCTTAGCAATATGCCTGTGCCACGTGACCCTGAGGTAAATTCAGCGTGTGCTATCATACGGTATCCCCTCCTATCCAGAGCCCGTGTGGCCGCCCCCAACAAGTGCGTCTCCTGTAAAAGAACTAGGGTGGGTCCCTGTCTCTTAATGCCTTGCAGTACCAGGCCCCTCTTGATCTTGTCGCCCAGACCCCTAACGTTCCATGACATGATTTGCAGCGGGGCTGGTGTGGTGTGGTTATCTATCCTGGCCATAGGAATAGCTGGTGGGCGGGCCCGGAGGAGCCCGTTGGATGCAGTCCCTCTCCATTGTAACGGAGGGATCACTATAGGCCGCGAGGCCTTCTCGCCATGAGTGAGGTGTTGTGCGGAGACGAGCGTAAGGCAGGTGCGACTCCTCCCTACCTCCCGCCATCTGGCTGCCCCAGTGACATACGATGCTTCCCAAATGCTGAGTCATACCAATAAACATGTGTGTGTGCAAAACCAGAACTTGTAGGACCAAGTGGTCCCAAACTTTAACCATTCTTGTGCCCATACCCACCCCCCTCCCTGCCCCCCTGCTACACGGACTCCAAACTGCCCGCCCCCCCCAACTGAGCAGAGTGCATACCCCAACCCCAAAACAGTGTACTTGCGCGTTGGGGTGAGGAACTCTCCGCTGCCAGCGGTCTCTCATTCACACCCTCGGAGGTCCATCACCTAGTGTCCAATGGCGGGTAGCGCGTGTGCAGCACAATAAGTCTAATAAAATATAGAATTCTGGAGATTACTGTTCCTCGTTTTCCTCGTCCGCCATCTGCTCCCAAGGACGCGCTGCTCTCTGGGCCCCCTCCCGACGCCTGGGAGTCCGGATGTCTTCCTGCATTTCGGCCCTTTGGGGGTCGGTTGGTTCGTCGAGGGTGGTGTCCCGGTCTCCACCCCTCCAGCCAGTCCTGCACCGCTTCTGGGTTGTCAAAGAACCAAGTTTTGTTTTCTGCTACTAACCTAAGCCTCGCAGGGAAGAGCATGGAGTACGGTAGTTCTCTTGTCCTCAGTTCTTTTTTAACCTCAAAGAAGGTTCTTCGCCTGCGTGCGACGTCTGGCGTATAGTCGGGGAAGAAGGCAATGGTGGAGTTATGAAGTTTAATAGGAGGGGATGTCCTGGCCGCCTGCAAAATGGCGTCCCGGTCACGGAAATTGAACAGGCGGGCTACTATGGGCCGCGGAGCCGCCCCCGGCTTCGGTTGACCTCCCGGCACGCGGTGGGCCCTTTCCACGGAGAAAAAGGTGGACAAGCCCTTCGGTTTAAGTTCGTCTGTGATTAAGCTCTCCACAAACAAGTCCATGGCTCTTGTGCCTTCCGACTCCGGCACTCCAATAATACGGATGTTGTTCCGCCTAGAACGCCCTTCTTGCTCATCAAGCTTCTCACGCAGCAGTTTATTGTCCTGCGCCATCTTCCCCATTGCCTGTTGAAGTTCGGAGACATCCTCCACTAGGGATTTTGTGACCACCCCCATGTCTTTGACCTTCTCCGACATTTTGTGGAGGTCGGCTCTAAGCAAAGTGACATCCGTGGAGATCGAGCCTACCGTGGTCTGCAGCTGAGCCAATGCTTGCATCACATCCTCTAACGTTGCCTTCTTTCCTCCAGGGGTATCTGCAGTCTTGCCCCCCGTATCCTTCCCCGTCACTGGGGAGGTAGCTGGTTTGTCGGACGTATATCGTTCAATGCGGGTCTGTGTGGCGCCGCCCTTAGGTCCTTTCCCTGCCATGCCTTTAGGTTTCGTGCTTTTCGCGCCTCTCCGCTCCAGTTTGTCCGGAGTGGCGCACCCACCTCGGCCACAGAATGTTAGTGGTCTCGTCCACACGTGAGCTCGGCCAGGGAGCCTCTCAAGTGGCCGCCGGTATCAACTAGCTGTCCCTCCCCGGGCCTCCGGGGGATCGTATTGGGCTTCTGAACCGGGTGTATTCTTTTGCTGTGTTCAGGCCCATCAGTCGGGCACTTGTAGGGTGTTCCGCAGGGCGAAGTATGCCAACAGTCAATAAGTGCGCAGTGACTTCCTCAGCCTAGAAAATGGCGGCTGCCCTTCACCTTCCTAGGCTCCCCCTCACTTGTGGCCGCCGGTCTGTCCTCGAGCAGGGCTGGGGGTGTTGGTCACAGTGCAATATTGCAGTCACACTTCCTTGGACCGTAGGCGGCGCCCAGTCTGGCTGCGTAACTTTCGGGTTTTCGGCCGTCCTATACGGCTTGCGGGCACTTCCGGTCCTGGTCCCCCGGATCAACTGTACTTCCTGCCGGGCCACTCGATCAGGGAAGGTCCCGGTTCAAGCGATTGAAGTAGGCCAAGCCGCAGCCTCGACGGAACTCGATCCCCAGGCGTCGGATTTGAATGCCGCTTCTCGCTACTTGCTCCGCCCGGTCCTGGGCTCCGGTACCCTCCTGCAGGGCTTGAAAATTGTGTCGGATTATGAGTCGGATAGTCGAAGAGGCCGCTTCAGCTGCGGAGCTCGTCCCTTATGCTGCCGCCATGATCGGCTGCTAGCCACGCCCCCCCCGAATGGTCTTTTTCGATCGGAAGGAGGCACAGGCTGTGCAGGTTGACTCGTCGTGTTCTGGCGATAGACAGAGGTTGCAGACCTCATGATGGTCGCTATGAGGGAATTTTGCTCGACATACCGGGCATCTCTTGAATGGAGTTCTGTCCATGAGGCTTAGGCCGTACAGCGCCGATAGGCCCAACGGCCGACGTCGACGCACCGGAACGTAGCTGGTGATGTTGAAAAGTCTATTCGATGTCGAAAATGTTTAGCTAAAGTTTCACGCTTCGAAGTTGCTGAAAAAGTCTTTTCTAGCCGGAGCGGAAAACTTTTATCCGAACCCTGTGGCGGAAAAAGCAATCTGAGGATGGAGTCGATGACCATGCGCAGTATTGTCCAAGGGAGGGGTCACCTATCTCGTGACAACAAAGACTTCTACCAAGAAGACAACAACCTGCAATCATTCGAGCCCTACACCAGGTGGCGATCTATTGCTAAGTGTACGATCTGCAGCTCATATGCCTCGAACATACATTTCTGCCTCGTGTTTTTACATCCTGTTGCCCGAAGATGTCAAGTGTATCCTCTATCTCCCTGCACTACATTTTTCTGCGATGCAGCAGACAGTCCCTCAATATCTTTATTGATCGGAAAGAATGACAGGCTTCACAGTTTTCCTCTCTGTGCTTTGAGGGCAAAGGTTGCAAACCTGATAGATGTCTGCCTGCTGATAATCTTCGTGACATTAGAGACAACAATTAAAGGGAGCCTGATAAGTGACGGAGGGTCAACATGTTTCATGCCTTATGGCCCAGCAGGATCTTAGGCATGTCTTTGTTACCAGGTGTTGATGCCTACCCTACACCTGAGTGTGAGAAAAGGTGTATGAAGTAATCTTACCTTATAACTGTCTAGGCACACTGGCCCCTGCAACAGCTCCTGCGTTTTTATCCTGATTAATGGGATCACCTTATTAAAGCAGCACTCAGTATCCCTAGACTATTTTAAACCAATGAATATACTACCCTATATTCACATACTCACATGCACTCATCATTATGGCTAAACTCAGAAGATCTTCGATTAGGAGCTCTCTGGGGAGGTGTGTTGGGCATTGCAGCGCTGGTCAACGAGGAGCAGCATAGTGATGAAGCATGACACTCACCTGGGTGAGAGAGCAATCACTTCTGTTCACTCGAATCCGCAGATCATACTGATCAGTTCCTCAGTCCAGACCGTCATCTTAGGGGGCAACATTCCTAGCACACTGTTATGAATTTGGAAAAATATCTGAGAAAAACGGTCTAGTAGTTTAGAGGCATGAACAGAAAGGAGCTGACATCAGCCTTTATAGAACCCACACATTATTTCCATAGCAGAGCAGTGTCAGTGTGTGCAGAAGTAATACTAAAAAATGGTCGTATCCAGCGAGACATCTACGGAATATTTAAAAGGTGAGGAATCTGTAGCTAGAAGTCACTATCAAATAGTGAATATTCCTGTGTGCTGATGTGACAATTTAAATGGTTTTTGCCTGTTTTTAAAAAATCCTCGGTTGTCTGATGGCTCCTGGGTGTAGCTGGTTGAGTTAGATGTGGGGAGAAGGCCCTAGTCAGAACATCTAGGTGCAAGATTATGCAATTTTAGTTTTCACACTTCCCACAATTTTTCTCTGCTTATTTGCTGAATCATTAACTAATTTCTTAGACTAGGAACTAAAAAAAAAAATGAAAAATAAAACATACTGTGACTGATGAGTTATTTTTTCATAAAAGATGTCACCATACAAATCTTATTGCCTCTTCCTCTTCCACCTTTGGTAGACTTCACTTTTTGTTATGTGAAATCTGGGCAAGTTTACACCATCACTAAAATGATGCAACTTTTGTTTTGCTTGCAATGTTTTATCCAGGTATGGAAGTCTCAAAGAATTTGACTTCAATTTAATCCTAAAAACTTTCTAGCTGTTTAAAAAATAGAATTGCAATTTTGTACATTCTTTACCTTTTCCAAGTCGAGGCAATGGTACATTGACATTGAATGGTCATTAGTACAACGCTTTCTTATCTTACCTTCATTGCATAAATATTGGTTAAAGAAGCAGACTCCTTTGACATAATCTCTTGATGAAACCTCTGTAATTCTGCAATTTGGCTATCCTTCTCAGCAAAGGTACGTTGGCAGCGATCTCTCAGGGCTTGAATTTCAGTTAAATGGGAGTTTTTTTCAGCTCTAAAAGAAAAGAATGGTACACTATAACACTAAAGGCAGGAACAAGACTCCAACCAGGAAGGTTTCATGCATCACTACCTACTAAGAGCACAATACACTGCACTCAACCATGTAGAGCTTTAAAGGTTTGTACATATGTTCAATGCAACTGCATCAGCTAGAGAATTGGTTAAAAACATCTATCAGCAGTTTAAATATACAATTGGAAATACATCAACATAAAATAGCCACAACGACAAAGAAGGCGAGGGAGTTTTGATCACAGGATCAACGTCTTTCAAAGTCCTTGCGGAGCTAGCAGTCATCCAGTTGCAACTGAACTACTGGTCCCCAAGTATTGAAGTCCATGGCCATTCCTTTCTGGGTCGATTACTTGTCTCCTGGGGGTCCCAGCTGCGCACCAACAACACTTCCTGATCAGCGAACTTGTGTGCAACTTTGTTCATCGGGTCCTTGTCCCTGGTTCTTACGGTGGTGAATGGTGGTAGGTTGTAAATTCTGGACAACTAACTTGCCCCAGTTGGCATCTCTTGTGTGGCGTACCTGTGTTGTGAACAAGAGACCAGCTTACACTCACTGACTCTTGGAGTCTGTTGGGGTTGGCTGGGCTCTGGAGACAACTTCCCCTCAATCAGGACCCAGAAGGCACAGTCTCTTTCCTCTCCTCTGCTCTGCTAGCCTGCAACAAATTACAGAAGGTGCAGTCCACACTGGTACAGCCCCTCTTTTCCGGGTCCACTGTGCATTAGAGCAGCCCTACCTCGGCCCTACTACCATTTCAGTTGAGATCTGAGTTCTGGATGCTGGAGGTACCCTGTAGATGTTGCAGGGATTCTGCACATACACAGAACTATGCGCAGGGAAACAGGACCACGGTGTGTAGGGGCTGAGCCTTCCTACCGTCTCTGTACCTACAGCGAATAGCTATAGTGCCTCATTCGCTCTCCTACATAATCACGTAGTCGCAAATGATTAGACAACCCAGAACAAAACACTACTTCCTGTCTCAGGAATCTCGGTAGCAAGACGTACCTTTCGCTCATTCACTTATACCAGTCCACAATAAGAATTGACAGAGTCTCTGTTATAGTTCAACATTTTTATTTTAACTATAGTGCTCTATAATGCAGTATACAAGCCACTATCAGCAGCAAAATGCATGAACTTAAAAAAGTTAGCATTGTCGCAAGACCACAGATAATAAAGGGGGATGTCATTGGTTGCAGACAGTGGATAAAAGGACTATAAGGCCTTACCACCCTCCACTTGATTAGTAAAAAGTTTTATTATTACCTTAGTGTCTAGAAGGTATTTCTACATCATAAGAACAGCATAGCTCTTCTCCTTGGAAAAGTCCCTCTCCAGCAGTAGGATCTGTGTAAGCATGTTTTGTCTAGGTGCTAGATACGGACCAGAACACAATAATAAGGGGCATTGCTTAACAACCTAGCACACAGTGTGCAGACTAAACTGTGGGACCAGGCAAAGAATGCAGAAAGCAGACGGTTCTCATGTGAAAGTCACAAACGGAGTCTTGCAAAATAAAGTAATGTAGTAACGTGCGCAAAAGCAGTATCATGGCAGCAGAGCTCATGCGAATTTAGCAAAGTCTACTCTTACCTCAACGGCTATATTACACAGAAAATGCACTCAGGGTAGGATGCGGTTGGTAGCCAATAGGCCACCAAGTTCCCTCCCTACTTTTGACTACTTCCTGAAAAATGTGGCATCTGGCTATCTAAGGATGCACCAATCTGCATATTCCCAAGATGGCAGAACCCCTCTCTCGGGATCCAGCGATCCCTAGCCCAGCCCAAAGGTGTGGCTACTGAAGGAAACTGGAATTGTGTTGCAGTTGTTCCCCTACGTTAGCCCTATGTTTGACTACTAGATGCTGGTTTTCAACTCTGACAGTGCACTCAGGCCTGCCAACCAGACCTCGGTGCCAGTGTGTGAGAAAGTATCCTCTTTTGGCATGGTGACCCCTATTTTATGACAAACCGTTGATGTACTTTGACCGAGTGTGACCTGGGTTCCTGCCAACCAGGTACCCAGGGTCTATGTTCTTACCATAAAAAAGTATTGAGACAAAACCCAATTGGCACTCTTTGGCCACATGCAAGTCACTTTTAAAGGGTACCATAGGTGCCAAGGACACTGTGGCCAAGAAAGAACTTTAAGGGCTACAGTACATATTGTGCCACCCTTAGAAGCCTTGTTCCTTTACACACACACACACACACTACCAATGCAGGCGGCTTCCTTTGGTGCAGAACAAAGTGTCATGTCGACATGGCACACATCACGTTGTACCATGCCTAAAAACCACTGCCCTGGCATAGGTAAGCCACCCCTCTAGCTGGGTACACTATACCAGTGGTGAGAGTACATGTACGTGAGCCCTGTGCCCCTACAATGTCTAAACCAATACTTAAGACATTGTAAGTGCAGTAATGCCAATTGAGAGTATATGGTGCTGGGAGTACGTCATTTTCGAACTCCACAGAACCATAATGGCTTTACTGAAAACTGGGATGTTTGGGATCAAACTACTCAGCACATTAGACCCACACTGATGCCAGTGTAGTATTTAATGAAAAATGCACTCAAAGGGCAACTTAGTATATATGACATTTATTAATTCCTCAGAATAGAACCTTGAAAGTCGGTGACTAACAAAATAACTGCCATTTTGTACAGCTTTTATATTGACATTTTGTAAATAACGTTAACAAGTTATTGTCACTGTTTATGGTCCTGGACAATGAGATGTTGCTATTTTCACTAGAATCCACTGTTCATGAAACAGCGAACCAAAGATTTATGGAGCCGTCACAGCTTTGGGTTGCCTCCTAGGTTTCAGCTTGAAAAATAGAACGAGCGCAGCAATACTTGCGTATGTTGCCAGAACACAATTCCTTCTGCCTATTATGGTGTACGAATTGAAATATCTCGAGATTCCAGTGAACTGGTGGTGTGTTCCAGCACCATGGCCTCCCATAATTATAGATTATTCATTCAACAGCGACCGGCTACTTGATCTAGCCACCTAGATGCCACCTGAAAAAAAAAACTCTAGTGTCCTGGCTGAGTAGCTTCTTTCCAGCTGCCACCACCAGACATTTTTCTGGACGCCTGAGTCGAAAGCCTGCTGCCCTTGGGACGAGGTGCTAAGCCTCCTCAGCCAGGGTGGATAGGGTCCACGAAGGGGTAGCTTTAAAGGCTTGTTGACTTTGTGAGCTACCCCAGGCCTTTGCTGCTTCCAGCAACTGGATCCCACCAGTTCTGACCCCCACTTTGGAGGAGAGAATTGGCGGGAAAACCAAGTGAGGAAGGGAGGTGTGCCCACCTTTGCCAACTACACCCCTTAGGTGGGGGAAGCAAGGTGTAGCACAACTCTCAGTCCACGCCATCATGCAGAAAGGGGACCCAGCCAACCATTATAGGAGGTGCACCCACCCCAAGGAAGGGACCCATTGCTCCCAAACTTTACTTACCTGTAACGCCCCAAAATCTAGTATTTAGGGGCAAACAAGAACCTTGCCTACTCAGACAAGAACCGACCAGAAGAAGTGAAGAAGAACTGATGAAGCTGTGCTGAACTAAGAAGAGGACAACGCCCACTGACTTGGCCACAGCCCTACCGGACTGTCTGTACCTCAAACCTGCTCCAGGAAACTCCCAGTGTGTCCTGCAGCCGCAGCCCTCAAGAACCAGTAGAACCTGCCTTCTAAAACCAAGACTTTGTGTCACCCACAGACAATGGCCAAAAACCACATTTTGCACTACTCTGCACCCAACGCCCATGGCCCTAGTGGCCCTACACCATGAGGAAGTCTTTCTGGCGATTCTGACCTGAGATTTGGTGATCTCTGACCTGCCTCGAATTGCCAATTGACGCCTGCAGCCCCTTTCTGGAGGATACCTCCGACCGCGACCAGAGCTGGTAAGAAAATCCAATGCCTAAAAACACCCCTTGTACTTGACGGCCCACAGCCTTGGGTGGCCCAACCAACAGTGTCCCTGCATCCCCGAGCATCCCAAACGGTGGTCACCTCCAGAAGATCTTTGTCCCCGAGCCTGCAGTCTGTTGCAATCGGAGAATCCTCATTGAAAACAGGGCACCTGACGCCAAAACAGCACCCTGCACCCAGCCGCCCATGCGCCGCTGTGGGTGTACTTTGGGTGATAACTCGGATCCCCCTTTGCCCTGACCCTAACACCAGGAACTTTGCTCCCACAACCTTGTGGCCTGCTCGTGAGCAGCCACCAACCTTAGGCTCCCTATCCCTCATTGTATAACACTGGTCCTAAGCACTCTGCACCCGGCCGCCCTAGTGCAGCTAAGGATGTACTGAGATTGCATCCTCGACCCTGGCGGCACCCTGGTTCTAACCCCATAATACCAACTCCCAAAAATAAGTATTTACCTGCAAACCGTTAAGTACATTTCCTTCTATAGTACTGCATTGACTGCTTTTCCTTTAAAACATTTATTTTTAAGTGGGGAGTTGGTTTGTGTGAAACATTGAAACATTGAAAAACTGCATAACCGTAAAAACTGAATTTCTTTTTGGCGAAATGTTTCAGTGTGGCTGAAGACGGCTGATAGCCAGAAACCGGTCCTAGGATGCTTGATTCCGGTCCAGGAAAGACATGGCTTGGCAGTTCGGGCTGGGCTGTTCCCATGAGGCACAGGGTCAAGGCTGATTTGCATATGGCCATGTCTGAACTGGGGTGGTGTGGAGTGCAAAAAAACGATGGATTTAGGCCCAGATCTCTGTGCTGGGGCGAATGTATGACATTGTTCTGCATTCTGTTCATCAACTGTTATTTTTGCATTTGTCATCCCGAGTGGGATGGGCATGCTCAGACTGAGTCCCATGCTCTCCACACCACTGGAGTCAAGCTATCCTGGCTGAAGACGGCTAATAGCCAGAAACCGGTCCTAGGATGCTTGATTCCGGGCCAGGAAAGACATGGCTTGGCAGTTCGGGCTGGACTGTTCCCGTGAGGCACAGGGTCAAGGCTGATTTGCATATGGCCATGTCTGAATTGGGGTGGTGTGGAGTGCCGAAAAACGATGGATTTAGGCACAGATCTCTGTACTGGGGTGAATGTATGACATTGTTCTGCATTCTATCTGTCAACTGTTATTTTTGCATTAGTGTGACATATAGGCACATCACATTGATTAGCAAAAGTAACTTAAAAAGTAATCCAATCAGTAACGTTGTGAGAAAGTGTCTCTATATATACTGGACAATAATGAAGTACAGTGCTTATAGAGTCCACAAACCGCAAAGGTATAACAGAGGTTAAAGTCAGGACTGACCTTACTCTCAAAAGTGGTAGCTTGGTCGTTGAAGTAAGGTAGTACCAGAGGGCAGTGCAAAGCATTTGTTACACACACTCAGTCAGCAAAGGATGTTACACACTCAAAGACTGAACTCCAGGCCAATGGTTTGTATATCCAAAGATATGGTTGTTTTATTTTTAGAACCAACAGTCATAAAGATATACTTTGCTAGATATGAGAAATCTCATGTAATTACTTTGCAAGGAATCAATAACGTTGGTGAACACAATAGGTACAGGAGTTGCTGAAGGCAGCTCAAGTCTAAACACACTTTAGCATTGAGCTCAATGGATTGGTACCTTAAAAGTACAGTTGATTACAGTACAGATTACTTTAGTAGTTCCAGGACTAGATCCTAGATTCAGTCCTGGGGTCTAAACTGAAACCAGATTAGCAAATACGTTTAAGTTACTGTTGTGAATTTTCATGAATATAAAGCGGTTTTAAAAGTCCACACTTGGAATCTTTTCAATGACAATCTGGCAATGTTATTCAATGGGAGAAAATTCTGGTTATAGGTAAGATATGATCGTGTTACTTTTGTAATCCAGTACTGGGTTTCCAGGGCCAGCACTGGGGACTGAACTTAAAACAGGTAGACAATTTTTAAAGAATATTTCAAGTTTTCAAAAGTAGACAGAAGAAATTTCACAGAAAAGCAGACAATGGGTTCCTATGGAGAAAAGACAGATTACTAGTAAACCCGGTAAGGATTACTTTTGCGGTTCAGCGCTGGGCTGCAAGGTACAGTACTGGCTTCTCGCCTACTTGCAGGTGAGTACTTCGGAATTCGGACTTCGGCTGATTTTATGTGAATTTTTGCAGCTTTCAAAACTTCGCACTTAGAAAATTTTCGGTTCAAAATTGGTCAATGTTATCCAATGGCAGGTGAGTGAGTTACCGGTTTCCAGGTGAGTACTTGGCTGGTGAAGTTAAGGTTTCGGGTATAGACTCAGGGGTCCACCAGGGTCAGGTAAGTACAGTCTGTTC
Organism: Lissotriton vulgaris; assembly: GCF_964263255.1. Taxonomy (NCBI): domain Eukaryota; kingdom Metazoa; phylum Chordata; class Amphibia; order Caudata; family Salamandridae; genus Lissotriton; species Lissotriton vulgaris. The sequence continues at coordinate 210,371,382 of NC_141688.1, read as the reverse complement.
CGCCCCAGCAGTGCAGGGCCGACCGGGGGCAGAGGTAGGTAGGCCCACTGATATCCAATGGGGAAAAGGGGGCCTTCGGTTGGTGGCTGCTGGCTAGCAGGCCACGCGGCTGTGGGAGCTGGGCTCCAGGTCACTTGCTCAAGGCAAGGCGAGAAGTAGGGTAGGACAAAGGTGGCATAGCAAGGGGCACTCGGGCGGCTGGGTGCAGGATGCTCTGGAGCCGTCGGGCGCTCAATGTTATCCAATAGGAAAGATCAAAAAGGAACAAAGGCTGCAGACTCGGGGACGGAGACTCTCCAGGGGCGAGCAGCACTTCGAGAGGTAAGTTGGGATCTTGGAGGTACCCCAAAGGGAGGCACAGGGGGCTGTAGGGCGCCGGGTGCAGGGGTGTCGGAAAAGCTTACCCTCAGCTGGTCGCTATTAGGGTGGCCCCTGGTTTTGAGTCTGCAGGCATCGGCTGGTTTGTTGAGGAGGGTCTTTGGACAATGGACTTCAGGTCCCAGTCGCCGGGGGGACGTCCTCGTGGTCTAAGTTCGGTTAGGCCCTGCCCGGGCTCGGAGGGTGCACAGTGGGCTGGTCAGGAGCTGCCTGGTTGGAACCAGGTGGTTTGTTGCAGCAGAGCCACTGCTGATGGGAGTCCCAGTCTTTAAGTGGGTCAAGACAGGCAGGTCCCAAGGTTGCTGTCCGCAAAAGTTGCGGGGATTAGGCAGGAGCTGTTTGCAGGATCGACAGGCCGGTAGGGCTGGGGCTAAGTCAGTTGTTGTCGTCCTGTTAGCAGCTGCATGGAGGGTCTTCTTCTTGATCTTTTTTTTCGTATCGAGATCTGAAGAAGGAAGGTTCAGGGAGCCCCTAAATACTGAATTTAGGGGGCGTTACAGGTAGGGCAAGGACAGGGACAAATGGGTCCATGTCCTGGGGTGAGTACACGCCCTGGACTGCTACTCTCCTGTGGGAGGGGGGCAGGAGCCTAGCTGGGATTGAGGAGGGCTCCCCATCTACAAGATGGCAGGAGCCCGGGGTCGTGCTTCACCTCGTCTCCCCCACCTAAGGGGTGGGGTTGTACAGGCTGACACCCCCCTTCCTGACATAGTTTTTCTTTCCAGACAGGGTGGGGGTTATAACTGGTGGGGGCCAGTTGCTGGGTCCAGCAAATGGTCTGGAGAAGCTTACAGAGGCGGCATGCTTTTGATGCTTCCCCCTGCCCCTCCTGGGGGAATTAGACCTAGCACCTCGCCCAGGATGTGCATTGTTGCAGGCCCGGGAGAGTGGGGGGCTCTCCACCCAAGAGTCTAGCAACAGGTCTGCTGTGTGGAAGACTCTGCAGCCACTCAGCCCAGACGTGGATTGTAGGTTAGGTTTTCAGAGGGTATCTCTAAGATGCCCTCTGGTGCATTGTACATTAAATCCCAAACTTGCATCAATACGGGTTTAATGTCCTGAGAAGTTTAGTACCAAACTTGTCAGTCTTCAGTGTAGCCATTATGGTGCTGTGGAGTTCGTAATGAAAGCCTCCCAGCACCATATACTCTTAATGGCATCACTGCACAAACAGTGCCCGGAAATGGCCCTGGGTACTGTAAGGCCACAGGGCTCATGCACCTGTGCCCACAACTCTGGCATAGGGCACCCAGCTAGAGGGGTGACTGAAGTATGCTAGGGCAGTGGGTTCTGTGGGCATGGCACACAGGGATGTGTGCAATGTCGACTCTTGGTTTAGTTCTGTACTCAGGCACTCAGCCTGCAAAGGCAGTGTGTGGGTGCCAGGGTACAGAGCTCCTGAGGGTGGCACCAAAATTGCTGCAGCCCTCAGGAGTCTTCTCTGGTCACCATGCCCTGGGTGCCTAGGGTACCATTTACGAGGGCTGACAGGTGGCCTGAGATGCCAATTGGGTTATTAGTTTCAGCACAGTTTTAGGGAAGGGACACATGCCCTGGGAACCTGGTTGGCAGGAACCTAGGGCACACCCAGTCAAAGCACATCAGTAGTTCAGAAAAAAGTGGGGACATACCAAGGCAAGAAAGATGGCATTCCCCCCACCACCCCCCTCCCTCACCCAAACGAAAGGTGATGAGACTAATCTTGCCCTAGGAAGTCTTCATTGTCTAAGTGGAAGAACCTGGAAAGTTTATCTGCATTGGCATGGGCAGTCCCTGGTCGGTGTTCCACTTCAAAGTTCATAACCTGTAGGGAGATGGACCATCTCAGGAGTTTTGAATCTTACCCTTTCATCTGCATTAGCCATCTGAGAGGTCTATGGTCAGTTTGTACCAGGAAGTGAGTTCCAAACAAGTGGGGCCTCAACTTCTTCAGGGACCAAACCACAGCAATGGCACTCCAACGCTGCTCTCTGGGGAGTAGCCTCCTGCTTACAAAAAAGAAACATGTTGGTCTTGGCCTTCCTCATTGATCTGGGAGAGGACCGCTCCTATCCTCAGCTCTGAGGCATCAGTCTGCACTATGAAATGCTTGGAGCAGTCTGGTGCTTTTAGAATGGGTGCTGAGCACATTGCTTCTTTCAGGGTGTCAAAAGCCTTTTGGCAGCTAACAGTCCAGTTCACTTTCTTGGGCATTTTGTTGGATGCGAGTATTGTGAGGGGAGTCACAATGGACCCATATCACTTCACAAACTTTCTGTAGTACCCAGTCAAGCCAAGGAATGCCCTGCCTTGGGTCTGGGTGGTTGGAGCCTGCCTTCCCTCAACGCGGCTCCGATGAAGGAGCCGCGTTGAGGGAAGGCAGGCGATTAGCTGTTGCAGTAACCGTTGTTTCTGATTAGAAAGGAAGGATTCCCCAATATACGCTTAGGCTCATGAAGTCTTGTAGTTGGGAACTTTAAGTTCTTACGCCAATTGGGCGCAACGACATTCACTAACATAAAAACATTGTTAGGAACATTACACATTGTGGTAAAAAAAAATTTAATAACACTTTTACATTTTACATGTGAGTAAGGGGAGGGTAAGTGCATTAACCCTTGTCCTGAAGAAGGGGGCTGTGACCTCCGAAACATGTTGACATCTTGATACAGTGGTCTGGATACCCTAATATGTATCTATTTAAACCACGCCCTGCACTTTTGTTTTAATAATACCAGCCGGGGATTTAAATAAAGTATTTTTTCCTCCCACGTGCATGGTATTTTTTAACCATTCACTTTTTTGTTCACCTCACCTCACTCACACTTTTGTAACAAACACACACCCCTAAACATAGTTCACTCCAAGTGCTCCTGCGTATCCGCGAGTCGTAGCACGCCGCATCCCGTAGAGGGGTGCGAAGGCCCCGATGATGAAGCATGACACCAAGGGGCCTGTTGGTGTGTGAGGGGCATTTAAACAACACTGTGTGTTCCCCATCACTCTAGGGATCACTATCACTCTGAGTGGATTCCACTTTGTTTATTCATATAACCCGGGAGACTGAATCCACTGACTCTCTCTCTCCCCCCTCCTGTTAGAATTTATCAATGATTAGCAGTCATTGGGCAGTCCATAGGTACTTGTGGACTAGATCCAGCACCATTGATTGATTGATTGGTATTCGGTCTCGATGATCAAGGGACCTGCCATTTCACAAGCTGGATGGTCGATGATAGGACTGATCACCAAGTCTGTTTGATGGTAATCCACTGTTCGGTGGCCTGGATCTTGTCGACCAGTTTTGTATGTATTTGATTTCATCCATGTTGTGTTCATTTGTTCCCACACATTAGTGTCTTCCTATTTTTAGGCTGTTCAAAGGTGACTTGGGCACCTACTGATTTATTAGAGTTAAGGATAGCCCAGCCAGACTAGTTGGCTTATAGACCCCCTGTGTTCCTTGTGTTGATTATATATTGAAGTTGGGGATTTGAACAAGGAAGTGGACTCTAAACATTTTTCCCTACGACCCCCCCTCCCCTGATTGTTGTGATACAGGTGCCAAATTGGTCATAGAGCAGAGGGTGGCATCTCCCAGGTCTGCGGGAAGCCAGTGTTGCATATCAAAGGCGACTGGGACTTTGAAGCCCCTGGCCTTCTTATGCTAAATCCCTAGCCATCCTCCTGGAGTTGGTGTGAACAAATTCCTCCGGAGAAGGCATGGTTTCTGACCTAAGAGTGTGGGCTCTTACCTACAGGGGTTCAGAAACATTTAGGTTGTGGCAGGCTGGATGATACAAGTCAGCCAGCACACCATATAGTTGTAGATTTTTCAGGGGACACCTCTAAGGTGCCCTCTGGGTGCATTTCATACCAACTCTTGTACTGGCAACAGTACAGATTTATTATTACAAGGTATTGGATACCAAACACCATAGGTGTCAGTAAAGCCATCCTGTCGCTGGGGAAGTCATACTGACCAATGCCCAGTACATATACTTAAGATGGCTTCCCTCTTCACTTGTACCATCTGGTAAAGGTTCTAGACAGCACAGCAGCATATCTGATCAGGCAAATATGCCCCCACATGTAATATTATGCACCCTGCCTTAGGGCAACAAGGCCTACTGTAGGGCTCAGGGGGGGCGCTGTGCCATGTCTTCACTCACGGTTTGTACCATGACACAATCTGCATTGGCAGCCTGCCTGCAATTTGTGTGTAGGTCTCTTAGGGTGGCATAAGATATGCTGCAGCCCGTAAGGACCCTCTGGTACCCTTGCTCTGGGTACCAGAGGAACATTTACTAGGGACATATAGGGGTCCCAACGTCCTTGTCAAGTAGGTTTTCAATTTGACTTTCTTGTTTTATGGGAAAGAGCAATGTGTAGGAAGCTGGCTCTATATATACACTATACCATAATGAGGTATAGTATGCACGGAGTCCAGGGGAACCCAAAAGGTAGGCGGAGGTAAAAATAGATAGCACCTTATTCTCTCTTTGTGGTAGTGTGGGAGAGCAGTACGGCTTTATCAGAGGGTATTGTTAAGCATTTGTTGTAAACACTCAGGCAAGAAATTATGTCACATACTCAAAGACTGAACTCAGACCTATTTGTTTGTATTAAAAATATTATTGTTATTTTATTTCTAGAACAAAGCGTTGCCTGGTGCAGGTAAGTGAAATAATACTTTGCAAAATCTTATGCAGTGATTTACAATTGATTATAGGTACAAATGCAGTTGGTTGAGTTACAGATAAGTCAACAGTTCAGAATTAATTTTTAGCTACTCTGTAGATTACAGTGCTAGTTACTTATTGGATTACTTTTTGAGTTACTTTTGCTAATCAGTGTGATATGCCTAGACATTACATAAACATTACAAGGCAAGTAATTCAGTTTTTACAGTTATCCAGTTTTTTAATTTTTCAAACAAATCCACTCCACACTTAAAGTAAAAGCAATCAATGCAATACAGGTAAGTACTTATTTGTGTGAGTTGGTATTCAGGTGTAAGAACCAGGGTTCTCCCAGGGTCGAGGATGCACTCTCAGATCACCCTCAGCGTCAGTAAGGCTGCAGAGTGCTGAGGCCCAGTGTTATCCAATGAGGGATAGGGGGCCTACGGTTCGTGGCTGCTCACGAGCAGGTCACAAGGTTGTGGGAGCAAAGCACAAGTTACTTACCCTCGGAAACGATACATCTGTAAGAAACATTAGTTAGTGTTAGATTACTTACCTTAGAATATCCCCAGGCGTCAGACTGGATCCGCAAAGTTTTGCGTAGCAGTACCCCTGCTCGTTGGTAGGCGTCATCTGCGCTCGGGGTCAGTCATCGGCGTCAGGATGACGTCGGAATACTTAGACGCCGCCCTCGCGATTTGACGTCAGTTCTTATACACAGCTTTTCTGAGCCACAAACGCACAGCCATGATAAAAACCAACAATGGTGCCATGAAACTAGGGACCTAAAAGGGATGAACCTTAACCCTAGATATCGGTTCGCAGAACCGGGAGGATGGGAAGGGCGGTCAGGAATCTAACACTTACTACTGTTTCTTACAGATATATCCTTACCGAAGGTAAGTAACTTGTGCCTCTGAAAGAAACAGGTTAGTGTTAGATTCCTTACCTTATTTATTTTATTTTGAAAGTTTTATATAGCGCGAACCAGATCTTTGCAGATATCAGAGCGCTTTACAGTGCATACAAAACAGGCCATTAGATATGGCGATATTATAGGTAATAAGTGGGGTGGGGAAGGCATAGGAGTGAGCAAAGTAAAGCAGTTACATCCATAATGCAAGTGGAAAAAATAAGTGAATATATATATCGTCAGGTAAATCAAAAACACAAGTAGAACAAATAATCGAAGGGATAAAACAGATAGTAAAGACTGGTGCAGCGACCTTGAAAACCGTTGTCAATAGCTCAGGTGTATTTAGCCATGAGGATAGCTTTTACTTCTTTCTTAAAGAGTGTGATGGATGATATGAGCCTGGTTTCAGGAGGGAGTGAGTTCCAGATCCTGGGTGCCATTCCAGAGAAGGAGCGTTTATAAGTCTTTTCCTTCCGGAATCTTCGAGGTTTTAGCAGAAGATTGTTTGTGCCTCTAGTGTTTCTAGAGCCGCCAGAGATTGTCAGCTTCTGGGTGAGGTATCTGGGTGAGCTTAGGTGTACAGCCTTGTGTGTCATGCAGGCAATTTTCAGATGTATTCTGGCTTCAAAAGGCAGCCAATTCAGGGATTTCAAGTCAGGGGAGATGTGCGAGTGTTTTTTAGACCCAGTGATGAGCCTCGCTGCAGCATTTAGAGAAGCTCTTAGGGGTGCAGTAGAGGTTAGAGGGAGACCGCAGAGAGCGATGCTGCCATATTCTATTCGGGGAATGACTAGTGCTTGTACTGCAGTTTGGAAGTCTTTGGCAGGGAGGAAGGGTTTAAGTCTCCTCAGGGTATTGATTTGGTAGTTCGCTCCCTTAGTTGCCTTGCCGATATGTTGCTGCATGTTGAGATTGGTGTCGAGTGTTATGCCTAAAGATTTTGCTGAGTCCACGATGGTGGGTTGGACGTTGAGTGCAGTTAGGTGTTTAAGCCAGAGTTGAGTGGAAGAGATCTTCGTGGGAGGTGCGATCAGAAGGAACTCTGTTTTCAGAGCATTGAGTTTGAGATGATTATCGGCAAGCCACGATTGTGTGCTTCTGATCGTTGAGTTCAGGAGTACAACGTCTTTGGGGGATTGTAATTTGAGATATAGTTGGGTGTCATCGGCGTACATGTGAAAGAGTACATTGGATGCTTGTAACAAGGAGGTGAGAGGTTCCATAACTAGGTTGAACAAAGTTGGGGATAGGGAGGATCCTTGGGGGATGCCTAACGATACCGGTATTGGCGCAGACATCAGGTTGTTGCTCTTGAATTTCTGCGACCTGTTGTGAAGGAAGGAAGTGAACCACTTGAGAACAGTCCCAGATAGACCCATTCTTGTGTTTAAAAGTTCGAGTAAATTCTCATGTTTGACGGTGTCGAATGCTGAAGAGAGATCAAGAAGGATGAGGAGGCAGGTATCATTTTGATCTAGGATTTGAAGGGCGTCATCTATTATGTGAGTCATAGCAGTTTCTGTACTGTGTCCTGCTCGGAAGCCTGATTGATGAGGGTTGAGGAGATCAAACTGATCAATATGTGTGGTCAATTGTAGTTGTGCGCATTTTTCCAGGAGTTTGGCGAGAGTGGGAATATTGGTAATAGGACGGTAGTTGTTTAGATCCGATGGGTCGGCTGTGGGTTTCTTTAGTAAAGGTGTGACTTGTCCAACTTTGAGAGAGTCAGGGATGATTCCTTGTTGAAGTGAGCTGTTGATAATTTTAGTCCAGAGTGGAAGGAGCAAAGGGGTGAAGTCTTTGACAACGTTAGCAGGGAGGGGGTCCGTGAGGTGATTGGAAGGTTTCAAGGTGTTGAGCAGTTTGCCAATTTCCTCTTCAGAGTAGGTGTCAAAGGATGACCATGTAGCATTGATTTTTGGATCATTGGATGCTATGCATTGGGGTTTAGAGTAGAGGTTTGCGTCAATGAGGAGATCATTCTTTATGTTGTCAGTTTTTTGGATAAAGAAAGCAGCGAAGTCTTCACAGGAGGGTGCTTCGCGCCTAGTGCTGAGAGGTTGGGGTTGTTCCTTGGATTGAGTTCTGATTAGCTCAAACAGTTTTCTCGGGCGGTTTTTTGCTTGATCGAGCTGGAGACTTAAGAAGTGTGATTTTGAGCGCTTTATTTTCCTGAAGTAGGCGTTTCTCTTTTCCTTCAGGGTTTTTAGGTGTAGTGCAGAGGGAGATGATCTCCAGGTGCGCTCTGCCATTCGCATGGCTCGTCTATCCTCATTGAGATTCCCGTCGTACCAGGGATTGGAGATTTTAATCAGAGGCTCTATTTAGCTGCAAGGGTGCAACCTCATTAATTATTGAAGTCATGGTGTTGAAATAGTGGTCCGTCAAGGATTGGACGTCCGTGGCATCGGTAGGAGGACGCAGGAGGTCGCAGCTGCTAGGGGGTAAGGAGTTAGGATTGAGTTTTTTCAGGTCTCTTTTCCAAACTTTAGGTTTGGAGGGATGCACCGTGTTGAATTTCACCTTTTCATTGATGAAGAAAGTGACAATACGATGATCAGACCAGTCACAGGGTTGGATAGACTCAAGTTGGGTAGCGTCCTCTTTTGAGATGATAAGGTCGAGGATAGAGCCTTTCTCGTGGGTCGGGCTGTAGCACAATTGTTTGAGGTCAAGGGCGTGGAGGAAATTTTTAAGACCATTTACAACCGCATCATTGTGATCGTTCCAGTGGAGGTTGAAGTCACCAAGGTATATTTGGGTGAGTTGTCGTCCGGAATTGGTTGAGATCATATCCATGATTTGTTGGGCGTAGGTGAGGTTGTCCCTGGGAGGGTGATAGATGCCGTGAAGCGAGCATATCGGTTTACCCTCACTGATGATATCGAGGCAGATGTATTCAAAGGAGGTTGGAGAGGGCAGGGAAGGTGCAGTGACTTTCAGAACCGAAAGGTTGTTCCTGTAGATGCATGTGATTCCACCGCCTATCTTGCCAGACCTGTCAAGTCTGATGATGTGGTAGTTGGGGGGAACCAGAATGTCCATTATAGGGGTGGAAGATTCGGTTAGCCAAGATTCAGTTAAAATGATTAGGTCAAGGTCCAATGTTAAGATGAGATCAGCGATGGCGGAAGAGTGTTCAGAGGCCGATCTGCAATTGAGGAGAGTGCATTTGAGACGGGGTGTGTCAAGGGTAGTAGAGGGTACTAGTGAGAGGGGGACTTTCCTAAGGTTATCAGGGACAGAGAATCTGTTGTTTAGTGTGGGGGGTCTACGGGGATTTGAATGTATGGTGGGAATGGATAGGTGTGTGGCGGTTGTGTTGTTTAGGGGAGCTGTGTTGTAGGAGCGGAGGAGGGTGATTGTGTCGAGGTCTGAGAGAGGGTTGCGTGATCGGCGGGGGCGGTTGTTACGATTTAGGATTTGGCTCGCGGTCAAGTGTGGGGGGCGTAGAGTGGGTGAGTCATCCGGAAGGGTGGGGGACAAGTTGGGAGGGGGGGGTGGTGGTGAGTGAGGGGTGTCTGGGGAGTGAAAAGAGTCGTTCTTTGATGGTGTGCATGTCTTCCTTGATGGTGTGAATGTCTTCTTTGAGCTGGAGGAGGGTGGACATAATCTTGTCCAGCGTGGGATAAGCCTTGGTGTCTGGGATGGGCATCAAGGGTGCGTGACTGACCTGAAAATGAGCGTGCTGGTAGGGGGGAGTGTTGGTGTTCGAGCAGGGCTCCGTGGTGTTGGTGTATTGGTTGGTGTTAGAGAGGAGAGGGGTTTTGGAGGGATAGGTGTGGATGACGTAGGGAGGAGGTTGGAGGTGTCGGTGAGGGCGTTTGTGGCAGGCGGAGAGAGCCGGGTGGGGGTTGTGTGTAGGTTGGTGGTGATGGGGGAGCAGGAAGGGTAGTGGGGGCTGAGAGTGGGCGGGGAAAAGGGATTGGTGCTAGTCCTGTTGTGGGGAGGGAGAGTTAAGTTAATAGATGTGGAGTGTTCTACGCGGTTAGTTAGAGGGTGGTAGTGAGGACTGAGAGTGGGAGGGGATAAAGGGTGGGATTTGTCGGTATGCGTGTCGTTCTGGTGCTGAACTAGGTTGGAGGGGTTGTGGGTAGTGGGTGTGATGTCAGGGGGCAGAGGAGCGGGAGTAGTGTGACTGCGGGTCCCAGGGGTGGAGGGAGTGGGGGTCCCAGGGTTAGGAGTGGGGGGGGCTGGTGTATGAGGGGGAGGGATTTGTGTCTGCGAATGAGTGTGGGGTGGTAACAGCAGGTGAGTGAGTGTCTAGTGTGATGGGGGAAGAGGTGAGGTGCGTGTCGTTCTGGTGCTGAGCTAGGTTAGGAGGGTTGTGGGTGGTGGCTGTGAAGTCCGGAGTGATATTACTGGATGGGATGTGAGTGGAAGTCCGAGGATTGGAGAGGTGCTCTTTGAAAGTGGGGAACAGGTTGTCTAGTAGTTCCAGGTTCCTGTCTGTGGATTGAATTAGGACAATCCCGTTATTGTAGATAGTAATGGTGGTTCTGCCTAGGAAGAGTTGGGATGGTGTGATGGAGAGAGTTAGGCCATGAGCGGATTTCCTGGTGGTGGAGACAGTGAGTAAGGTGAGGAACGTTTTTCTCCATTGAGCTCTGCGAGTGGTGTGGAAGATGATATCGATGTTCAGGGATCCATTGACCGGTGAGAAGTAGGTGTCGACAAAGGGGGTTTCAGGGTGGGACCTCAGGAAGTTGTGTTTAAAGCGTTTAGCGGCTTTTTTGGTGAGTGTGGGTGGGTAATTGATTTTATATGTGTGCTTGCCGATGGGCTCCGTGTTTGGATGGCATTATAGGTGGGTATGGGAAGGTGAGCGATAGTGATACACATGTGTAGAAAACAATGCAAACAGTAAATTACAAGGAACACAAGTGACATTAGTGAGTAACAAAAATAACCAGAATATAGAGGTAGCAATCTGTGCGATCCAAAGATAAACAATGAGATGGGTGCAGCTTACACAGTGTACAGAGATATACAAAAATATATGAGGTAGCAAACGATATAGCTTACACAGTGTACCAGAATAACCAGAATATAGAGGTAGCAATCTGTGCAATCTGTGCAATCCAAAGATAATCAATGAAATGGGTGCAGCTTAGAATAGATACCCCAGCAATACCAACCCCAGTGACGGGTTTGCGAACCAATGATCACACCAGAAAGTCCTGGAGAACAGAACGTCCAAAAAAGCCATCTCTCAGGACTTGGCTGTCCAGGCAAGTGTCTGGCGAACGTGTGCAGCGAAGCCCAAGTAGCTGCCTGACAGATGTCCTGCAAGGGGACTCCCCGACTCAGGGCAGTAGTAGTCGCCAAGGCCCGAGTGGAATGGGTCCTCAGCCCAAAAGGAGGCTCCTTCTTAGCCAGAGTATAGAATACCTTGATGCACAACACGACCCACCAAGAGATGGTCTGCTTATGTACCACCCGTCCCTTCTTAGCGCCCACGTAACCAAGAAAGAGCTGGTCGTCCACCCGGAACTGGCGTGTGCGATCCAGATAGAATGAGAGCGCGTGTTTTGGGTCCAGATGGTGGAGTCTCTCTTCCTCTTTTGAGGGAGGCGGAAAGAAGGTGGGCAAGATGATGGACTGGCAGATGTGGAAGGCTGTGACTACCTCGGGCAGGAAAGAGGGACGCGTTCTCAAGACCGCTTTGTTAGGATGGACAGAAAGGAAGGGAGGTTTGGAAGATAGGGCCAGATGCATCATGCAAACAAATAGCGAATCCTTAATTGCGATTTTTAAGGAATCGCAAATAAGGACTCGCTATAGCCAATGCATGATGTGGATTGCGAAAAAACAAGGAATCGCTAAAAATCGCTAAATACTTTAGCGATTCCATGTAAAGTAATCGCAATAGTAAAATAATTCCAATCGCGCATTTTGCGATCCCGCAATTTGCGTAATCGCTAATTGCGATATCGCAATTAGCGAGTTCGCTAAAAGCGGGAGCGTGAAAAACTACAGAGTCGCATTGGGAGCAGGCTGATGACATCACAACCAGGAAGTCAATCAGCCCATGCTGCCACCTGTGCACAGTTGAACTCTGAGGCAGAAGCTGAGTGCAGGGAGTGAGAGCAGAAGCAAACAAACAGCAGGTTGCTAACTGGTGGAGACAGCCATGTCCCAAACAGCCACAGAGGAGGGAGCAGTGGCCAGGAAGCGCAAAATAAAATTCAGTGAGGGTGAACTTGACATCCTCATTGAAGAGTTTGCAAACAACCACGAAAAGTTATTTGGCAAGCTCTCCCTTAAAGTGCCAGAGGCAGACAAGAGGAGAATCTGGACCAGGATCAGGGACAAGGTGAATGCTGTGGGGGTCACACACCGCAGCATTGATGACCTCAAGAAGCGCTGGTACGACCTGCGCAGTCGTGCAAAGGAGAAGGTTGCTGAAAGGCTGAAGGAGGCGAAGGGGACTGGAGGAGGAGGTCCAACAGTCCCAGACAACACACCCCAGGAGGACATGATTGAGGGCACTATTGATCCTGAAGCAGTCGTAGGAGTGACAATCCTGGACACATCTGGGGCAGCCTGTAGCACACAAGGTAAGATGCATGACTATCAACAGCACAAAGCACATACTGATAGTGCCCAAATGTGATTTCACCTGCTAAAATTACAGCTAAAATAGTCCTGCACACATTTAACATAGGGAGCCCAATGCATCATGGGACTTGTAGTCAGTAGTACCCATGTGCCAGTTGGAATCCAACACAGTAAGCCCAAATGCTAATAATAAGCAGTACAGTGATAGATGAGAGACAGTCATAACAGAAAAGTGTCATTTTATTAAGGTTGCAGAACTATTGAAACACATGTATATAACATAGCACTGTTTCACATCACAGATGCAGCTGAAGGTAACACTGAAGACAGTGATGTTGAAGAGAGCACACAGCCCAATCAAGAGACTGCGGCATCAAAACCTGTGTCACCACCATCCAAAGGAAAGGCACCAGCAAGACGCAGGGCCACAGTTGCACCACTACAGCCAATGGAGGTAGAACAGCATACATCTAGCACACCTACTACAAGCCGTGAAAGTGCCAGTCACACACCAACACCGCAGGCACATGTCCGGTCAGGATCACGACGCAGACCAAGGAGCCCTACTTTGTCCCAGGAAGCAGGAAGTCACAATCAGTGGGGTGGCGTGGAGTCGCAGATGGTGCGGGTTCAGCGCGTGCAAGCTAGGCACATGGGAGCAATCGACCTGCAGATGACGAAAATGAACAGTAACATCACTGCAATGGCTGACAGTGTGAGGGAGCTCACAACTGCCATAGTGGAGGCTCACAGGGAATCCAACAACGCCCTCCTGGAGGTTGCACGTGTGATGCACGAGGGACACAATTCACAGAGGAAGAGGCATCGGCAGTTTCTCGCATGCATGGAGGCTTATACCAAGTCAAACACCAAGATAAGCACTAGCGTGTCACACCTGTCACGTCGGTCTGTGGGAATGCAGATTGACATGGCCCATTGTTGTGGGGATGTGTCCAAGGCACTGGGGCAAATTACTACAGCTGTGGAAATGATGCAGGCTAGCACTAGTGTTCAGGGCGACGTTACAGGGGAAGAGGGTAGTGAGGCTTCCAGCCTGAGCAGCATCAGTGCGCCACTCAACACTGTCAGGAGGAGCAGTAGCCGTAGGCAGGCACCTCCCGCAGCATCTACGAATGCAGATGCTGAAGCAGGAGAAAGACATTTGGGTGTGAGAGGGAGGAGACGGTAAAACAAATTGGAGGGGTGTTAGACCTCATGGTGACGTAACCATGTTCAAGACATTCTTAGTGACTGCATGACAAGTCCTTAGTGTGTCTCCTCTGTCCATTGGTGCATGGGGTTAATGTGCTAATGGACAGCATTTCAGGTTGTATTGACACCCCATACCGCCAGCCGTGATAATAAATAGTTAACCTTGAAATGCAAATGAGTGTTGTGTGTCATTGTTACATACCTTAGAAATAATGCTGGGTGATGTCTGCACGTTTCCTCTGTCCCTCCGCTGAACTGGCAATATGTGCACGGCGTGGTTGTGCTGGGGGCTGGTTGCCCTCTGTGTCAGATTCCTCGATGGGGATGCCTCTCCTTGTTGCTATGTTGTGCAACATTGCACATGCAGCAATTATCCTGCAGCAGGTTTCCGGTTGGTACAACATAGCTCCTCCAGTTTTATGCAGGATGCGAAAGCGACTCTTGAGCAATCCAAATGTCCGTTCTATAACGTTACGTGTCCTGATGTGGGCTGCATTGTACCTCTGTTGTTGTGGACTGGCTGGGTTCAGGTAGGGAGTCAAGATGTAATGCCTCACCGCGTATGCACTGTCACCTACAGAGTAAGAGGCAAGATGTCAGAGTCACTTATGCATTGCCATGACTAAGTCAGTGATGTGTATAGTATTGCACTTACCTAGCAGGTGTCCATTGCCAAAATCTCCCCTGAGCAGACGTGTGTGCAAGCCGCTATGGCGGAAGATGTATGAATCGTGAGTGCTTCCTGGGTATTGTGCGACAAGGTCGGTGATGATGTTTTCCGCATTGCACACTGCTTGAACATTGATTGAGTGATATGCTTTACGGTTGCGGAATATATACTCATTCACGGCAGGGGGACATATGGCTACGTGGGTGCAATCAATGCATCCAATCACGTATGGGAACCTTGCTACTTGGTAGAAGTCCTGTTTTGTTTGGCTCAATTCCTGTGGGGTTGTGGGGAAGGAGATGTGGTTGTTGATGACAGTCATCATGGCGGCCAGGAAGGATTTGAAGAACCGCGAAAGGGAGCTCTGTGATACCCCTTCTGCTTCTGCCACTATGTCCTGGTAGCTACCTGAGGCAAGGAGGTGGAGGCTACATAGCACCTGGACATGAGTAGGTATAGCCTGGCTCCTATGTGTTTGGCGCTGCAATAGTGGGTCCAATTCATCTATTAAGTCCAGTATCATAGCAGCATTCATCCTGTACTTATCATAAATTTGCTCAGCTGTCTGTCCTAACAATGTGATGCGCAGACGGAAGATTCTATCCTGGATTCTCCTTCTGGCCTGGCCTGCTGCAAGTATCCTTCTCCTCCTCGCAAATATGTAGAGTCCTGCCATTGTGGAAGGCCACTGGGGCCTCATGGGAGTGTTTAAATACACCTCTGATGTCAGGCAGGTGAGTGGGAATTTTTTTTTTTTTTTACCACCTGATTGTGATTCCCTGTAAACTGCTCTTGCAAAATAGCGAATAATGACTGAATCGCAATTTGCGATATTACATGCATGGGAAAAAGCGATTTTATAGCGAAATCGCTATTTGGATATTGCGATTTCGCTATATTAATCGCAATTTCTTGGTTTCTCGCTACGTGCGAGTCGCAAATGGGGTTTGGCTTTGATTCTGCGATTATATTGCGATTTCGCAATTTTGCGTTTGCGATTTCGCTTTTTCTAGCGATTTCTCTTCATGCATGCCGTTTCTTTCCTTTGCGATCGCAATTGGTAATTCGCACCAGTTGCGCTCGCAATTTTGGTTGATGCATCTGGCCCATAGAGCCTGGAGCTCACTCACTCACTCACTCTCCTGGCAGAGGTGATGGCAACCAGGAATGCAGTCTTGATGAGCGAGAAGACTAGGAGGGCAATTGTGTAGTGGCTCGAAAGGATCGCACATCAAATAAGTAAGAACAAGGTTCAAGTCTCACTGAGGCATCACGAAAGGAACAGTAGGAAACATGTGAGTTATGCCCTTCAAGAATCTATTCACAACAGGGGACTTGAAAAGAGAAGGCTGATCAGGTAGCCTTAAGAAGGATGAAATGGCAAAGAGGTAGCCCTTGATAGTGCCCAGAGCAGGGCCCTGCTGGGCAAGAGAAAGTAGAAAGAGGATAACCTCTGTAAGGGAGCAGAAAGGGCATCCACAGCCTTTGCTGTGCACCATGCCACAAATGTATTCCACCAGCAGGCGTATACCGATTTTGTGAATGGACGCCTGGCTGCCAGAATCACATCACAGACTTCAGGATGCAAGTCAAATGGCCTCAACTGCTGCTGCTCAATCTCCACGCATGGAGGTGGAGGCTGGACAGGTTCGGGTGGAGGACCGTCCCCTGCTGCTGCGAAAGAAGGTCCTCCTGAAGAGGCAGACGAATCGTGGGATCGACTGACATGCTGAGTAGCACGGGATACCAGTATCTTCGTGCACAGTCCGAAGCCACAAGGGTGACTTGGGCCCGGTCGCGCCTGATCTTCTTCAGCACTCTGGGCAGAAGTGGTATAGGCGGAAAGGCGTAGAACAGACCGCAGTTCCACTCGCGACGAAAAGCGTCGCCGAGCGAGTGCCACCTTGGAAATTCCAACGCGCAGAACTGATGACATTGCGCGTTCTCTTCGGTGGCGAATAGATATAACCAAGGCTCTCCCCACTGCTGAAAGAGGCCTTGAGCGATGTCCAAGTTCAGATGCCATACGGGATCCATCATGCACCGACGGCTGAGTTCGTCGGCCCTGGCGTACAGGGAACCTGCCAGGTGTTTACCACACCCTGACGTTCCAGCCATTGCCAGAGGCGCAGAGCCTCCTGACACAGGGTTCACGACCCCACCCCTGCCCTGTTTGTTGGAGTACCACATGGTGGTGGTGTTGTCTGTGAACACCTGCACTACACTCCCCCTGACAGAGGGGAGGAATGCTTTCAGTGCAAGCCGGATTGCCAGAAGCTCCAGAAGGTTGATGTGGAGCCGGGACTTCGCCGGAGACCAGAGGCCTCTGATCTCCGCCTCTCCCATGTGGCACCCCAGCCCAGGAGGGACGCATCCATCACGACTACGTGCTCCGGTTGGGGTAGGGAGAAGGATCTGCCACCACTGCAACTGTCTCGCAGTGCCCTCCGAGATCAGGATGCGGTCAGACAGGTTGCCCTGATGCTGGGTCCACTGAAACTTCAGGTCCCACTGTAGAGCCCGCATCAGCCACCGGGCGTAATGCACCAGAAGGATGCAGGAGGTCATCAGCCCCAGAAACCGCAGCATCAACCTGACCGAGACCAGATATAAAGGCTGAAAGATCGGAATCAGAGCCTGAATATCCCAAACCCGCTGTTCGGGAGGATAAACCCGAAACCGCGCCAAGTCCAGAACCGCTCTAATGAAGAGGAGCTTCTGAGAGGGACACAGTTGTGACTTCGGCACATTGATGGAGAACCCCAGCAGGTGCAGGAAGTCGGACGTAGTCTGGAGATGGCTGACGACTGTCTGGGGTAAGCCCGCCTTCAAAAACCAGTCATCAAGATAGGGGAAGACTGACAACCCCCAATCTGCGCAGATGAGCTGAGACCACTGCCATCACTTTTGTGAACACCCGAGGGGCGCTGGTAGGGCCGAAGGGGAGCACGGTAAACTTAAAGTGCTTGTGGCCTAGCGTGAACCGCAGGTTGCGCCGGTGGACCAGTAGGACAGAGATGTGAAAATAAGTGTCCTGCTAGTCCAATGCTACCATCCAGTCTCCAGGGTCTAGGGCAGCTAAGACCTAAGCCAAAGTCAAAGTCAACATCTTGAACTTCTTCCGGAGGAAGCCGTTGACGTTCCGTAGGTCCAAGATAGGGCGTAGGCCCCATTTGCCCTTCTTGGGAACCGGAAAGTAGTGGGAATAGCGACCACACCCTACTTCTGGCCCAGGAACACGCTCTATGGCCCCCTTAGCCAAGAGGGCCGTAACTTCCTCTTGCAGAAGTTGCAAGTGATCCCCGGACACGCGGTGGTACTGCGGCGGCATGCGGGCGGGGTCGCCTCGAAGGGGAGGGAGTAGCCCCTTTGGACGATTTGCAGCACCCACCTGTCCGATGTGATGGAGCGCCAGTCAAGGAGGTGATGGCGAACCCTGCCCCCCACTGGCGTCGAATGGGCCTGAAAGCTCGGACTAGGAAGGCTTTGAGGTGGACGCTGCGGGGTGGATGTGGACTGGCTACGCCGTTGTCTCTTGGCACCGGTTACCACGTTCACCGCCGCGCTGGATGTTAGTCTGCGGCCCGTGGCTGGCAAGACCTGAGGGGGCGCCCCTTTCTTGGCCATGAAAGGAGCGAAAGGCAGAAGTTTGTTGACGCTGGCCCGACAGGCCCAAGGACTTGGCCGTAGCCTTGGAGTCCTTGAAACGCTCAAGCGCACTGTCTGCCTTGTCGTTAAAGAGGCGATGGCCATCAAAAGGCATGTCCATGTGGGAATTCTGGACATCAGCCGAAAAGTTGGCGGACCTCAGCCAGGCGTGGCGGGGAACCGCCACCGTCGTTGCAATCACCCTGCCTAGCGAGTCCGTGGTATCCAGCCCACAACGACTAGAGTACCGTGCCGCATCTCGCTCCGCAAGGGCTTGGGCGAGCTTGACCTGGGAAGTCCTGCAAGCTGGCAGCACGTCAGCAAACCGTGTCCCACAAAGAGTGGGTAAAACGGCCCAAAAGGCAAGCGGTGTTGACCGACCGCAACCCCAAACTAAGAGAGGAGAACATCTTTCCGAATTGTTCATACCTTTTGGATTCCCGATCAGGAGGAGCTGTCGGGAATGTTGTCTGGGAATTAGCGGCCTGGATAACTAGACTCTCGGGGTGGGGTGGGTGGACAGGAAGCAAGGGTCGCCCAGGGCTGGGCGGTGGCGTCTGGCCACGTTCCAATCTACAGGGGGGACCTGTAGCGGGCCTGGACCAAGTGCCCAACAGAACATCAGTAAGGGCCTCATTTAACGGCAGTAGAGGCTCCGAGGAGCTTGCCTGTGGTTTGAGGACCTCAGTTAGGAGGTTAGTCCTCATGGCCGTGACTGGGAGCTCCAGAGCCAAGGCCTTGGCTGCCCTCACAACACCAGACTGTAGGCAGCCCCCTCCTCCCTAGCCATCGTAGGAGGGGAGACAAATGCAGTGTTGGGCGAAGTGTCGAAACCACTGGCCTCCCCTAGCTCACCTGCCCAGTCCTAAAATGACTGGCACTCCCGGGCCAGAGGGTCCTCAGACCCCTCCCAATCACCCTCGTCCTCCATCTCCTGGTAGTGTACAAAGGATGGGGCCGGATCATATAAGAATTGCTCTTCTCACTGCGTCGATTGCGGCATCAAGCGATGCGGTTCTGACGCCGGAACCGGATCGAAGGGGGGGAAGGGAGGGGGGGGGGGAAATCGGGGACGACGTTGTCCGGGGACAGCGTCTGGGGCGACACCCTGGGAGTCGGCACCGGTGGAGGGGTCGTGAGGTCGACCAGCGGCGATCCGGATCCCGAACCGGATCCGGCGGGGCCCTGCGGCATCGGGACCGAAGTCGTCGACGGGGCCGGGATCTAAGCATCCGACCCACTTGGGCTCCCAGTCGGGGCCGCGGGGCCCAAAGGCGCCACAGCGGTACCAGACGGAGGAGAGAGCGACCTCATGGCCATGAGGAAGGCCTCGATCTCCTCCGGTGTCGAGTTCAGCCCAGGGACCGGCGGGTATGGAGCTGGCAGCCGCGCCTGTGGCCCCAGCGGAGCTGCGTGGGCGGTGTCGCCCGAACCCCCAGCCGTATCGCACAAGCGTCGGGGGGAGTCGGAAGAGCGATGTTGCTCCTTCGACTTCTTGTGCCTCTTACCTGAGTACTTGAAGCCCGACGAATGGTGTCGACTCGCCGAGCTACGATGACTGTGGTCCCGCAACTGGTCGACCTCCTCCTCGATCTGGACCGAGAACGACTTGGGGCGACTGCCGGAGCTAGAGGCGCTTACGGGACCGCTCCCGCCTACCCTTCCACGTCAAGGCCCGGGAGTCGGGGCACAACGTGTCATCATGGTCGGCCCCAAGGCAATACAGGCACCGGCGATGGGGATCGGTAACCGACATCAGACGGTTGTAATCGGCACAGGGCTTGAACCCGGGCATCCATACCGGCACCGATAGTCTTAAGACTCAAAAACAGGATAAAAAAGATCGAAAAAGTTAGTTAAAAAGTGACTAAGGAGTACTGCTTTTTCCGAATCTGCGCTTGCTGGCGCAGAAAAAAAAAATAACTAACGTCAGTGTGCGAGGGCGCGTCTAAGTACTCCGACGACGTCATCCCGGCACCAACGACTCTGCCGACTGACACAGAGCCGCAGACGCCTACCGACGCTCAGGGGTACAGCTACGCAAAACTTTCCAGACCCAGTCTGACATATTGGACCCAGTCTGGGGATATTCTAAGGTAAGGAATCTAACACTAACCTGTTTCTTTCAGATGCTCCTGGTGTTAGGCTCAGGGCAAAGAGGGATCCGAGTAATCGCCCACAGTACACCCACAGCCACGCAGGAGCGGCTGGGTACAGGGTGTAATTTTGGCGTCGGGTGCCCAGTTGTTTTCAATGGGTATTCTCCGGTTGCAACAAAGACTGCCGGCTCGGGGAAGATCTTCTGGAGGTGAACACCGGTTGAAGAAGTAAGTTGGGATGCCTGGGGATGCTGGGACACTGTTGATTGGGCCACCCAAGGCCATGTGACGTCGGGTGCAGGTGTGTCTATAGGCGTTTGGTTTTCTTACCAGCTCTGTTTGTAGTCAGGGGGATCCTCCAGAAAAGGGCTGAAGGCTTCCAGATTCGAGGCAGGTCAGAGTTCAACATATCTCAGGTCCGGATAGCCTCGAGATGTTGGGCTACTCGAACTTGTGCCGTGAGCTTCAGATGCAGACTAGCGTTTTTTGCCAGAGCCTGTGGGTGAGGAAATCTGGTCCTCATGTGAGACAAAGGGCGTCAGTAGCCATTGGCTACTACCCTACGTTTCCCCTTAACACCCCTAAATTGAGTATTAGGTGGCCCCCTGACACCAGAAACGTGGATTTGACTGACTAAAGAAGGACAAAGAAGAGCCAAATAAAGCAAGATCTGTAGACTAGCTGTGACCCAGGCGCCAAACCCTGCCTGCCCCTGTCCTGACAATTAGAAAGACCTGACTCTTCCTTCAGCAGGGCATCCTCCAAAAACCTTGGAGGGCAGGCATGCACTATGCACACCAGCCAGCATCTTCCTTGAAGTGGACTAGTCATTTCCCTGCCGCCTGCATGTGCCGAACGCATCATACTAGTACATCTTTCTGCTGTCCACCGAGGACGCAGCATCCCAGAAAGAGGCCTGTGTGCTCCAGAAGGTCAGATCCATCTCACTGCCAAGATTGTAGACACCAGGACCCTTAGGACTGCCTTGCATCAATACTAAGGGTACCAGAGCCTTTGCAGCAGCAAAGGCTTATTTGATGTTCAGCCTGGACACCAACACCGTCAAGACAGACCTAAATTGGTGTCGGAATTCCTTATATCAGTGTGTGTTAAAAATGTCTAACACTACCCTCTGATAAGCTAAGGCTGCTCAACCACACTACTGCAAATAGAGCACCTTGGGATTCTTAAAGTAAGACCCTATACACTAGTAAAGTGAGTGAACCAAGACCACGAGGACGTCCTCCCGGCGACTGTGACCTGAAGTCCAGTGCCCAAAGACCCTCCTCGACGAGCCTGACGACGCCTGCAGTCTCAGAACCAGGGACCCCCTCCGATCGCGACCAGCGGAGGGTAAGATTTTCAAACACCAAAAGACACCCCTGCACCAGGCGCCTTGCGGTTTCCTGTGCCTTCTTTTGGGGTTCCTACCTCTTCTCGAAGATCCCAACTTACCTCTCGAAGTGGTGGTCGTAACTGGAGAATCTTCGTTCGAGTCTGCAGCCTTTGTTCACTTTTTAACTTTCCCATTCAATAACATTGAGCGCCACACAGCTCAAAAGCACCCTGCACCCAAGCCGCCCGAGTGCCTCAGGAAGTGCAACCTCTACACTACTTCCCTTCCCCACTTGCCCCTAGTAGGTGAACCGGAGAACAGCTCTCACAGCCGCGTGGCCTGCTTGCTTGCAGCCACCAACCGAAGGCCCCCTACCCTCCATTGGATTGCATTGGGCCTACTATCTCTGAACCAGGCTGGGCACTGGACTTCGGGTCAAAGTCGCCGGTGGGACATCCTCGTGGTCTTAGTTCACTCAGGCACCGGCTGGGCTTGGCATGTGCAGAGTGGGCTGGATTTGCGGTTCCTGGCTGGCACCAGGGGTATTGCTGTTGGAGCAGAACCACTGCTCGTGGGAGTCCCAGTCTTTTGGAAGGTACAAGGCAGGTAGGTCGTCCGGGGTTTTCAAGGTTGCTGTCCACAGGAGGCACCGGAGTTTCGCAGGAGCAAGTTCAAGGATCAACAGGCCTGTAGGGTTTTGGGGCCAAGTCAGTGGGTGCTGTCCTCTTGTTAGCAGCTGCACAGCAGGTCTTCTTTGTCTTCTTCACCTCGCCTCTCCCACCTGAGGGGTGGATTTGGCATCGGCTGGCACACCCCCTTTCCTCACTTGGAGTTTACTGCCGTTCTTCCCGCCATAGTGGGGGCCAGAACCAGTGGGGGCCAGTTGCTAAGTACAGCAAGTGGCTTGGAGAAGCTCACAAAGCTTTGACGCTTCCCCTGCCCATCCTGGGGGAGGAAGCTTGGCATTTCGTTTCAGGCCCCCGAGAGCGGCAGGCTTTCGACCCAGGGGCCCAGAAACATGTTTGGTGGTGGCAGCCTCGGTAGCCACGCTGTCAGGACACTGGGAGTCGGTTAGGTTTCAGGGGGGCATTTCTAAGATGCCCTCTGTCGTGTATTTTACATTAAATACCACACTGGCATCAGTGCGGGTTTAATGTGCTGAGAAGTTTGATATTAAACTTCTTGGTCTTCAGTGAAGCCAACATGGTGCTGTGGAGTTCGTAATGACATCCTACCAGCACATATACTCTTAATGGCAGCACTGCACTAACAGTGCCCAGGAATGGCCTTGGGTACTGTAGGGGCACAGGGCTCATGCACCTGTGCCCAACCCCTAGCATAGGGCACCCAGCTAGAGGGGTGAATGATGGATGCCAGGTCAGTGAGCTAGTGGGAAGGCAAACAGAGATGTGTGCCATGTCGACTCTTTGTTTAGTTCTGCACCTAGACACTCAGCCTGCAAAGGCAGTATGTGGGTGTTAGGACACAGGGGCCCTAAGGGTGGCACAATACGTGCCGCAGTCCTTAGGGGTCTTCTTTGGTCACCATGCCCTGGGTACCTAGTGCACCATTTACAGGGCACACTCAGTCAAAGTACATCAGCAATTCAGAAAAAATTGGGGGCATACCTATGCAAGAAAGATGGCACTTTCACACAGGGAGAGAATCAGCTTGCTGTTCTCAGCGTAAGAGACGTTGTTGAGTTCGTGGTTCCTGGCGATGGCTGCGAGAGGGGCCATGTAGACGTTGAAGAGGGTGAGGCTCAGGGAGGAGCCGTAGGACACCCCGCAGATGTTCTATGTGGGTTCTGAGAGTACCAGTGGTAGTCTGACTTGCTGTGTTCAACCGGTGAGGAAGGAGTGGATTCTATCACTGATCTACATCTTATCCCAATCACTACCATTTAAGAACCCACCAGCAGCTTAAGAAAAGAGTGGAGAAATTGCACGTAAACTGAAAATGCTTCAGGAAAAACAATTTCTGCTGAAACAATATATAGAGTGCGCATTCATATTTGGGAATCCTCCCACAGAAAATAAAGTACAAACTGCCACAGTCTATGTTCTGTTGGGTAGCTCACCCGTGTCAATGTATTATAATCATACATATATGTACATATTTATACAGTGGTGGTAATCAACAAGTACTTCTAGTTAGATAAGAGTCCAAACTATGAGCAATTTTTATTTTGCTAATAACTTTGGTACTGTTTGACAAACCTAAGCAAAAGTTCATCCACCTTTTCTCCTACACTCTGATCTAATCCATGAAGCGGGGACCAAAAAAAAAAAACCAAAAAAAGTGGGTGAGGGAGATAAAGGGGCAAACATTGAATTTTCAATTTTAATTGCCATAAGAAGGTTTGCTATCTGATACAGAAAAATGTATTTGCTGAAGAACAAAAAATTTACCAAATATAACAAATTTACTCTGAAAGAGTGATTTGGTGTAAATTATTTAATCAATATGTGAAATAAGCTTTTGAAAAGGGGCAAGGGTACAGCAATATAGGGTTAAATAGACAGGCACATTTGGACCCTTAGTAAGGGTGGGTAGGTAGGTAAATACAGACAGGCCACTTTAAAGGAAATTGATCAAGCCTGATTAACTAGTCATAACATGAACATGTTGTGGCAGCCATTTTAGGATTCAGTGTCAAATGCTGATCGTCTCCTGTGATTTGATGGAAAATGTTTCAGAGAAAAGGATTTTCTACCATTATTTTCTCATAGGTTCTGGAGAGGGCCTCAGTTGCCAAAATGGTAGTGCAAGATCTACCTCATACATGTGAGAACAGAGATTCAGAGTAAAATATATACTTTCAACAAGTGCAGCAGCCTGTAATTTGATACCCAGTCTTCTGCTGCAGCTTCCTACATTGTTATAACGAACAACAGTATTTATGAAACAGTGTATGACACCTGAATACCATCTTGAAGGAATCAAAGCTGCAAAACGTAAAGCATTTCCTTTATAACTAAACTAAATGGGGAGAGAGAGGTCATTTTGTCAACAAAGTTGTTGTCAGCGCTCTAGAAAAATAAAGCAAAGACATTTTTTATGAGCTCTCAAATATCTCCCTCACCCAGGTCAGTAAAACTTTCTGAAATGCAGAGATACATGGACCTCCAATACCAACAGCAGACAGTTAATTCCCTAGAGATCAACAGCAGCTTCACCACCGAGTTCTAATGAACAACTAGAGTACTAACATTCTGAATTTATGACGAAGCCATGGTACAAATGAATGTAATAATGAAGGATTCCCAGCTGTAAACTGAAAAGAATATCCTACAGATACTGTTGTAAATAAAGAAAATGGGGGTTCTCTTTTTGTAACAGGAATCATGGTTAGTGGTCTAAAAAGTTTAAGTGAGAGCATACTTTCTATGTGTTCTCAAATATCTTCCTCATTCTTTCAGAAATACATTCTGACATGCATAGTGAAACATACTTCCAAAGCCAGCAGCATTCTGTCAGTTAACAACCTAGTAATCAACTGAAGCGTCACCGTAGAGTTTTAATGAATAAACAGAGAACTAAAATTTTCAAGACAAAAGTGAGGCACTCCTGAATATCATTTTCTTGCAATAGAAATTGTTGAACTTAAAGCCTTTCTATGAGGTGGAGGCTGTAGCAAACGAGTAATGTAATGTTAATGCATGAAACCAGTGAGTTAAAAATAAATAAAATAGTAATCTGAAAGCATACTGTATTGTAAGGCTAGAAATAGTAAGAGAGACATCTGCATGTGTACAGCATCCCCTTTCCACATCTGATTATTCAGCCTACCCATCTACTCAGTTACCACTCCCAAATTTAAAAATCGTAGCACCTTGGTAGACAGATATAAATATATACATTAACAGGGAAAAATAAAGGTTAAAGTGATGGTATCGCTAGATGCTAAGATCTGAACTTATCAAAAAACAGATATTGATTGAAACAGTTAAAGTGACTTATAGGTAGGTTTTGAAAATTGCCACAAGTTGGTAAAAATGAAAACACAAAAAAATTAATTATGCCAGGTATACTCTAGTGAACTAACTATTACTTGCACCCCATCATGCAGTGCTTATGACCTTACATATTACATCACTCATGACAAGTTAGATTTCCATATGGCAGAGTCAGATAAAACCTGGGGAGTGAGCTATGTTTCTTCTAGCTACTGTGGTACAATTATTATGCCAGTATGTATGTTATCTAAGCTACTCCATGCTATCCTTTTTAGCATCTATATGTCTCCAGCCTTCCATTCACACAACCACAGTGTGTGCTCATACCAGCATCAAGTTCTGGCACTGCAGCAGCTGAACTTCGTATAACTTATTTATCATACTAAGGTATCCACTATGTACTATAACTAGTTTTCCCCCCCAGAGTCAGCTATACACCAGAACATTTAAATAGATACCTTCTTCCTAATATATGACGTGCCCCATTTGTCATACATCTGTCTATTAAGAATATTGGCATGGCAGGGGAGGGGTAGACATGCCCGGCAAGATGGCGAACCGGATGTGCTAAATGAGAGCTCCCAGCCAGACTGTATTATCCTGAGACATACTCCCACCTACTGTAGCTAGAGACCCCCCACCCAAGTGCCTCTAAATTAGTGGCAGATTCCATTGGTAATGCAGCGAGGCCACTACAGCTGTGATTTGCAGCGGGGAAATCCGACGAAGAGCTGCAGAGGGTGCAGAGAGAGTACCCTGAAAAGCCCAGACTGCTGTAGGGGTAAAGGAGTCGCCACCCACTCCAGCATTGGCCATGACTGAGGGCTGTCGATTGACACTTCGAGACTGGGTATATGGAGTTGGTGTCCGGATCTAGACTATTGACTTCCAGGAGGTAGGTCTGGTTGCAACAGTGATGCTTGCCTGAACCGCGAGCTCTCCATGATGCGGCCTGGCCAAAGCAGCCTCCACTTCATGCTTAAGGCCTCAATCTACCACAGCATAAGGACTCTCCAGTTGTGTCGGGCAATGTCCCCTTCCTCTCCCCCTATCAGGTTTGCAAACGTAGTGGCGGCAGAGGCCTGCCACATCTTGGAACACGGCGCAGTGCAGTGGCAGCCTAGCGATCTCTGGCCTGCCCCAAAACCCCTCCCACCCCTACGCGCTGTTGGCTGGCCTGCCCGGAAGAGACGCGCCGGCTCCCCTGCTGAGACCTGAAATATGGAGGTTTGGCACTGCCTCGTACACACCGTGCTTTAAAGTGCATCCTTATCGCCCCCCACAACCGCCCCCACGGGAGCAGGACTCTATGCAGGCTGCCAACGAGTCTCTGAAACTACCGAGGTCCAGCAGTTCAATGCATTGAGGGCCCAAACATCCAGTCTGATAATCCAGGTGCCTGAACACACTGGAGACAGAAAGGGGGGGGGAGAAAGGGGGCGTGGGTGTGGATGCTTCCCATGCCAGACTGCGACCTCCCTTAGTGGGCGGTAGGTAGCTGTGGGCTGTGGACATCGCTTGTTCAAGACCCCTCTTCTTCCCTCTGTCTTTCTTCATCTGCTTGACTGCTGCCGCGGCGGGGCCCCTGGAGTGCAGGCTGAGATTGTTTCTGTGTTCCTCCCCCACCTTGCCTTGTTCTGAGTCTCTCCATGGCGCTCGGTATATGGTGGTAAATCCAGACTAGAAAGAGTGAAATTGCGCTGAACAGGGTGTCCCTGGAGGTGGGGGCCTGCGGAAACGGCACAACCAGGGCCCTGTTAAACTGAGCTGAGAGGCTGCATGGACCCGGAGACAGTTTGTGCTGAGCTGCCCTATCCTTGAGGGGACTCTAGTTACCCTGCCTACGAGAGGAGCATAGGTAGGGGAAGTGTGTGTCGAGGTGCAACATGACCATGTTGGTGAACTGGTAAATCTAAAGGCATGACTTTGATCCTGCACATCCCTGCCCATCCATGTCCTGTCAAGGGCAGCAAACTGAAATAGACCAATTTAACAGCGCTGGCCATACCGAGGGGCAATCGAATGACAGGCCCCTACCCGGACTCAAGTCCTTACCAACACCTGACCATTATACCTGAACAACCGCCAAGACACCTCCGATCAACCGTACCCGATCTGGCTCCCATTCCACGCAGCTACAAGGACAGAATGAGAGGAAAGTCCTTCTCCTATGTGGCAGCCAACGCCTGGAAGGATCTCCCCCTCCACCAAGCCCCCACCCTGCCCCAGTTCAGGAAGGACCTCAAGAACTGGCTCTTCGGATGACCCCAGGACTCAAACGAGCCTCTCCCCCTGCCACTCCCCAGCGCCTTTCGACCCTCACAGGTGAGTAGTTGCGCTTTACCAACCCTGACTGATTGATGGTTGCAGAAAGAACAAAGACAGCGGAATAATAAGTGGTCCAGACGCAGTAGGAATAATCGTCCCTCAAGCGCAGAGGCTGGAAGTTCGTGCGGAAGGTGTTGAGGGTTAATCTAGGAGAAGTAATCTATGCTTTGTAGGGTTCCCTGAAGGAGGCTCAGAGCACCGCTCCTGAACTGTAGCTGGAATGGTGGTTCATTAAAAGGAATTCTTGCCACCTCCTCCCGCAGGGGGTTACCTTGGGCAATAATACTGAAACTCCTCAATTACAGAGACCGGGACGCCATCCTCCATGAGGTCAGGCAGCAGGGAGACCAGAGGTTCGAAAACCATGTTATTTCTTTCTTTCCAGACTACACTCAATTTGTGATTATCAAAAAGAGGGAGGAGGAATGAATGTCCTATCAATTCCCCTAGGCATCTATAATTAATCAGAGTTAGATAGGACACTTGTAACCACGTTGCCAGGAGATCTGTTGAAAAACCCTCATAAACGCTGTGTTTTCTAAAAGCGGTTTATCTTGATTCTCCCTCCCATACTAGCGTTGTGGCATTATTCATAGGGTTTGACAACGTGCACCCTGCCAGCCTCACCCGAGGCAGTCTCTGGTGTAACATGGCTGTCTCCAGAGATCTCCAATTGTTACCCCACAAACAGGTTTTTCAAAAATTCAAATAGTTTCCAAACAGCACCAGTAGTTTATTTTGTTGTTGGACAACCAGCTAAAAAGAAAAATAAATGGGTATGCTATGTGGACCGAGTAAATGAGTCTCAAGCATATCACTTTTTAAACACAAAACGTCGACATGTTTCAGCTCGCTTGGCCCTAAGGTCTATGGAGCCTTCGTCAGGACAAAAACAATTAACATAAAGCATTTAAAAATATTAACACTATTTGTGTAGTATATAGCGGGTTGCTAACATTTTGTCTTACCCACCGTGGTTCAATTATTTCCACCTGAAACAGAAAAGAATAATTGTGGGGTGGCTTCATTCTTAGTGGTAAGTATATATGTAATTTTACATGCTTAGTATATATTCACATACTGCTCTAGGAGGCATTCATGGCGAATTAAGGGAGAGAACGATATCTCAGTATTAGATATCTAAGTTTCTGGGAATGCTAATAATTAGCCTTCTAATTGGCACATTTCGATGTCAAGGTATCGTACTTCCAAAATTAGATGTTAGATTGGAAAAGCGATGGTGATCGTTAGGAGATGGTAATCACTATCATATGATATTCAACATGTGTACGTAGTCATAGTGAACAACTTACTTGCGCTTATACACATCAAATTACCTATGCCCTGCTGATATATCATCACGTTGTGGTAACTTTAATACTATCTCAGAGTTAGTACTTAATCTGATGTGATACACTGTGTAAGTCTTAATTTCAATATTGAACCTGGGTATATATTCATTTTACCTGCAAGTGTAGGTGAATTCTCAGTGAACCTGTAGGTACAAAAAGAAGAAAGCAGGTACAAAGACACACGGCAGTATTGTTGTATATTTAACTGTGTTCGGGTATTTCATTTTGGGACGCGCTTATAAAGACGAGATGATGTCTTACCTATAGGGCGAAATCGGTAAACTCCCTCAGAGGGAACAGACTTAATAGTCCCAGGCTAGATGTTAGGGAGAGAAAGGGGAGCGAGTTACTTTACCCGAGTGGATTTAGAGTTCTCTTCGAAAAGCGGGATTATCTCTACGCTAGTCTCACCCGCGTAGGAAGCAGGTACCGTGTCTTGTGCTGGCTCTGCCCTCTGGACGCGGAAACCATGATTCCGACGGGGTCTTCTACGTTTGTGGGCATAGCCATGGAAAGAGGACTTAGCACAGTTCCGAAGTGCTGGAACAGTTAGTGACTATTAAAAAGTGCTTTTTATACTAGTCTATTGTATTTCTGAGTTACAGTGATGTAATACGTAATGCAAATGCTACTTACCAGTATGCATCTGTTCTTGGCATGTAGGGCTGCTGACATTCATATCTGTGCATAGATCGCCGCCTAGTGTTGGGTCCGGATGATTGCACATTGTTGTCCTGGAAGAGTCTTCGAAGTATCACGAGATAGGTGGCTCCTCCCCTGGACTACAGTGCGCATGGGCATCACCTCCATCCCCAGATTGTTTTTAGCCATTGGCAGAGATGGAGTGAAGTATGTGAGTGATGACCATGCTATGAGCATATATATATACATATGAATGAATACTGCAGCTGCTACAGGCGCCGGGGAGGAGGGTGGGCGATATGAATGTCAGCAGCCCTACATGCCAAGAACAGATGCATACTGGTAAGTAGCATTTGCAGTTCGAGGCATGTGGGCTGCTGAATTCATATCTGTGCATAGAATACATAGCAGTCCCTCCATTAGCGGCGGCCGCCCGTGCCAGCTGCAGCAGTCTGAAAAAGTGTTTTGAGAACAGCCTGACCAACAGCTGCCTGCTGTTTGGAATGCACGTCTACACAGTAGTGTTTAGTGAAAGTATGTGTGGTAGACCATGTGGCTGCTCTACAGATATCTTCTAAGGGAATGTTACCTAGGAAAGCCATAGAGGCCCCCAACTTCCTGGTGGAATGGGCCCTCGGTGGGATAGTGAGAGTGCGCTTAGCTTTAGCGTAACAGATCTGAATGCATTTCACGATCCACCTAGCGATCCCCGCTTTGGAGATAGCGTTTCCCTTGTGGTGTGTGGCAAAAGCAACAAAAAGCTGCTTGGTTTTGCGAAAATCTTTTGTCCTGTCTACATAGTACATCAAGGCTCTCTTAACGTCAAGGGTGTGGAGCATCCGCTCCGCCAGCGTCTCTGGGTTTTGGAAAAACACCGGCAACTCAATTGTCTGGTTCATATGGAATTGAGATACAACCTTGGGTAAGAATTTAGGGTTAGTGCGGAGCACAACCCTGTTAGCATGCACCTGGAAGAAAGGTTCTTGAATGGTGAGCGCCTGCAGCTCGCTAACCCTCCGTAGCGATGTAATTGCTACTAAGAACGCAACCTTCCAAGTTAGAAACTGAAGCTCACAAGAGTGCAGTGGCTCGAAGGGAGGACCCATCAGCCTTGTAAGAACCACATTGAGGTTCCATTCCGGAGCTGGTGGTGTCCGTGGTGGAATGACCCTTTTGAGTCCTTCCAGAAAGGCCTTGATAGCAGGGACCTTAAAGAGTGACAGGTGTTGCCTATTCTGGAGGTATGCCGCCATAGCAGACAGGTGAATGCGGATGGAAGAGTACGCTAAATTGCATTGATAAAGGTGAAACAGGTAACAACTGATGTTTTGAATGGACGCATCTAGCGGGTCAATATTGTGGTTAACACAGTAGATGACAAACCTCTTCCATTTGGCCGCATAGCAGGCTCTAGTAGTGGGCTTTCTTGCCTCCCGAATGATGTCCATGCAATCGGGGGGAAGATTGAGGTAGCCAAACTCTAGGACTTCAGGAGCCAGATCGCCAGGTTGAGCTGATGTGGGTCTGGGTGCTGAATGTCGCCATGGTTCTGCGTCAGAAGGCTGGGGGTGAGATGAAGCCTTTGATGCGGTACCACGGAGAGTTCCAGAAACGTGGTGTACCATGGTTGGCGAGCCCACGTTGGAGCAACCAGGATGAGAGTCATCGAGTGCTGCCTGAGCTTGCGTGCCACCAGCGGTATCAGAGGTGCTGGGGGAAAAGCGTACGCAAATCTGCCTGACCAGTTCATCCACATCGCATTGCCCTGTGATTGCGGGTGTGGGAATCTGGCGGCGAAGCTTTGGCATTTTGCGTTCTCCCTTGTGGCGAACAGGTCTATCTCTGGATGACCCCACTTTTGGAAGTACGGTTGGAGTACTGATGGATGTATCTCCCACTCATGCATTTGATGGCTGTGCCTGCTGAGCAGATCCGCCATCTGATTGTCCTTTCCCGGGAGATGCTCTGCCATGAGGAAGATGTTCCTCTGAATGGCCCACTTCCACATGCTCTGAGCCAGATGAGACAGCTGCGGAGAGTGTGTGCCTCCCTGCTTCTGAATGTCGTACATGGCCGTCATGTTGTCCGTCCGGATCAACACGACTTTGTTGCACAGATGTACTTTGAACGCCTTTAAGGCCATGAAGATTGCCATCAGTTCCAACACATTGATGTGCATCTTCCTTTGCTGTAGTGTCCAGAGTCCCTGCACTGTGTACTGGAGTACATGCGCTCCCCATCCCTGGAGAGAGGCGTCCGTTGACAGGATAATCTGTGGCACAAGCTCTTGGAATGGTCGGCCCTTGCAAAGGTTTTGTGGATTCCACCAATGCAGAGAGTTGTATGCCCGACCGCTCACCAACACTAGGTCTGTCAGTTGCCCATGAGCCTGAGTCCACTGACGTGCAAGGCACTCCTGAAGCGGACGCATAAGTAGTCTCGCGTGCGGGACAATGGAGATGCAGGAGGCCATCATGCCTATCAACTGCATGAACACCTTCGCTGGAAGCGAGTGCTGAGGTCTGAATCGTTGGATCAGCGTCTGGATACTGGCGATTCTCACTGAATTTGGCTGCGCAGTGGCAGTTAGAGTATTGATTGTCGCGCCCAGATACTGTCGCACGTGGGCGGGCTGGAGATGGGACTTTGGGTAGTTCAGAGAGAATCCCAGATCGTGCAGGAGATGAATGGTGCGTGACACGTGGTCGACGCACTGCTGTTCTGTCTTTGCTTGAATGAGCCAGTCGTCCAAGTAGGGGTAGACGTGGACGTTCTGGCGACGGAGATGCGCCGCCACAGTCGCTAGGCACTTTGTAAATACCCTTGGCGCCGTGGTGACCCCGAACGGCAGAACCCTGAACTGGTAATGCTGGTCTTGAATCGTGAATCTGAGATACTTCCTGTGGGAAGGATGCAGGGGGATATGAAAATATGCATCTTTCAGATCCAGCGTAGCCAGGAAGTCCCCCTGCTGAAGCAGAGGGAGTACTTGCTGCAACGTGAGCATATGGAAGTGCTCCGAGAGAATGTACCAGTTAAGGGGCCTGAGGTCCAGGATGGGCCTGAGGGATCCGTCCTTTTTGGGAATTAAAAAATACAGGGAGTAAACCCCTGTTCCCCTTTCCTGCAATGGAACGAGCTCTATTGCCCCTTTTTGCAGCATGACTAGAACTTCCTGCTGCAACAAGGTCAAGTGCTCGCCGGACATAGGACGGCTCCTTGGGGGTATGTTTGGTGGAATGGAAGTAAGTTCCAGACAGTAACCGTACTGGATAAGAGACTTGACCCACCTGTCCGTGGTGATGGATCTCCACGCGGGCAGGAACTGCTGGAGTCTCCCCCCGACCGGCGTTGTATGGTCGGGGGGCAGTGACAAGACGTCACTGCTTGTTGGCGGTGGTGGACCTGGAGCTGTTGTTTCCACGTCCCCTGCCCTTGACGTTATTGCCTCTGTAGCCACCTCTACCCTTGTTGTTGTACGAGGTCTGGGTGTTACTTTTGTAATACTGTGTGGACTGCGATGCCTGACCCCTTGAGGGGACTCTGGAATTGGAGCGGCGAAAGGAACCACTCCGAAACTGCTGAGACTGGAGGGCCCCCATAGACTTGGCAGTGTCTGTATCTTTTTTCATTTTTTCCAGCGTCGCATCCACCTCAGGGCCAAACAGGTGGTCAGGATTAACTGTTTGGTTCAGTATTGTCGTTTGAATATCGGGCTTGAACCCTGAAATTCTAAGCCAAGCATGCCGTCTAAGCAACACACTGGTGTTGATTGCCCTGGAGGCTGTATCGGCCACATCCAGCGCACACTTTATGGATGCGTTTGTGATGAGCTTTCCTTCCTGAATCAGCATTTCTCCTGCCTCCTTGTACTGGTCAGGCAAGTGTTGCAGTAGTGATTCTAAGGTGTCGTAATGAGCCCTATCATAGCGTGCAAGTAGGGCTTGTGTGTTTGAGATTCTCCAAATATTAGCTGCCTGTGCAGCAATTCGTTTCCCTGAGGCCTCGAAGATTTTGGACTCTTTGTCTGGGGGAGGAGAGTCACCAGTGGTCTGCGAGTTCGCCCTCTTCCGAGCGTTGGATACAACCAACGAGTCCAGTGGCAAGTGTCCCTTGATGTATGTAGGATCCGAGGGCGCTGCCTTATATTTTTTGTCAATGCGAGGGTTGACGACACGCGCCCGGGTGGGCTCCTTGAAGACCTCCGTTGCGTGTTTAAGCACCCCCTTAAGCATTGGCAGTGTTTTGACTGACTTTTCAGCCACTGAAAAAGTGTCAAATAAAAAGTCCACATCCACAGGGTCCGAGTGCAGCTCGACATCGTGGTTAGCCGCAGCTCTCTCGATCAGAGCGTTGAAGGCCGCTGAGTCCTCCGTCGGTGACGTTTTGGCCGCAAAAAGTTGCGTGTCCTGGCCAGACTGCGGGTCCTCCGTGTCGCCTCCGGCCGTCCAAGGTTCGTGCTCCTCCTCCGGATCCGAGTACGCCGGATAGTTGTACTCGCCATCTTCCTCGTCAGCATCGCCTGCGGCGGAATGCGGCGGCGAGTGTCCTAGGGCTTGTGGAGATATAGGTTCTATCGGGGACGAAGTTTCCGCAGAGTCCCTCTTATTTTTGAGAGGGATCCGAAAATGTTCCAACACCGGCTCAGTGGTGATTTTTCTCTTGAGGAGAGACAGTTTCCCAGTATTGGCGTCGATGATGACCTCTCGACGCTCCTCCTCAGCAAGCGGCTGGAGCCGAAGCTTCGACACCACTAAGGCTGCTTTCGGTGTCAATACCTCCTTCGAGGGCCCGCTATGTTTCGGCGCGAAAGCCTTCGGCGTCGACTTTGGCGGCAGGGTAAAACGGATAGGCGTTTGCGCCTTCGCAGGCTTCGGCGTGTGCTTAGGCGCCACAGTGTCCTGATCAGGAACCACATTGTCCTTCCGTATCCGCTGCAGGGATTCCGCCACCTTCCTTGTTAAGGCAGGAGAGGGCTTGACCGGCTCGAGCGATCTCCCCGAGTCGGGAGTCGGATCGATGGCAGGCACCTTCTTCGGGGCAGACACCTCACGCGCCTTGTCCCCAAGGGCCGGCGCCGGCCGAGCCCGGGTCGCGTCGTCGCCCTGACGCTTCTTCTGAGCCGTCTTCGGGTCCTCGACCCCCTTCGGCGCCGACGCAGCCGCGTCGGTCGACTTCGCCTTCGGCGCCGACCCCGAGGGCTTCGGGTCGGCCATCTTGGCGTGGCTCTTCAAGTCGGCCATCTTGAATTTTTGGGAAGTTGACGCCTCCAGAACCTTCTGCCCCAGCGCAATTTTCACTTTCGGTTTCGAAACCGAGGGAGCGTGACCAGATGGCTTCACTTTCGTTTTCTTCAACGGGAGTGGCGCCTCAGAAATGTCCGTGACCGGGCCCGGAGGCGGGGACGTAGGACTTATAAGTAGATCTTGGGTAAGGCCCGAAGGCGATCCCTCGACCTGGGCCGCATGAAGGGGATTGACCCCTGAGTCTGGTTGGGGATGCTCCTCCTCCGAGCTATCCCCTACGGTGGCAATAGCCCGATCGCCGTCCCCTACCTCGTCGGCGACTTAGTCAAAGTCCTCATCACCCGCGTCGTAGGCATCCCCTTCGGACGCGGGACTAGATTCCGAACCCTGTACGTCGTCTTCGTCTCCGACAGATTCTTGGAATATGTCGTCTGGTGGGGGCGCCGCGGTAGCCGAGAACTTGGCCTGGAGCCTATTGGCCCGACGAATCTTGAGAGTTTTCTTGCACCGGAATTTCGAACACGCCATGCAGCTGTCTTCGTCATGGTCCGATGACAAGCAGGTATTGCACACAGGGTGCACGTCGAGGTGTGAATATTTGGAGTTACACACCGGGCACTTCTTAAATGGTGTCCGCTCCATAGCAGAAGTGTAGTGTAGGCCCGTCCGCGCCGAAAGCACGCGGAAGGGTAGCAAGAGTTCGGAGCTGAGAGTCAGACAAGAAACCCGAACGCAACTATACCGACGCTCAGCCTAAAGACCTTCTGGTCTCGAGTAGAAGTTGAACAACTATCGGTTCCGACAGAGGGAACCAAAACACATCCGAACCCAATGGCGGAAAAAAACAATCTGGGGATGGAGGCGATGCCCATGCGCACTGTAGTCCAGGGGAGGAGCCACCTATCTCGTGATACTTCGAAGACTCTTCCAGGACAACAATGTGCAATCATCCGGACCCAACACTAGGCGGCGATCTATGCACAGATATGAATTCAGCAGCCCACATGCCTCGAACTAATTTTAATTTAAGAAAAAGTTCAATTTCAGAAAAATCGATTTGGAAAAATTCAGTTTTTGTCAATACTCTGATCGGAACTACGATCAGAAGATCCGATCTTTCACTGCAAAATGTTGTGGCGTAAGGCATGTAGTTAGACATTGAATTTAATCCATACCATTGTGAAGGGAAGGAAAGTCAGTGATAGGAATAGAAAACGGACTAATGTTTAGGTAACTCACTTATCAGTGGTGGGTCTAATAGTTCATTCATAGTTTTTAAACATAATTTCTTTTTTCTCAGGTTGGCTTTCAAGGCCAATTGCCACTGATCGTCGTATCAAATGAATTCATACAGTATATGGTAATCAAGTTTATGTCATGCTGTTCATTCTAAGAGTTAGGGACTCCTGTTTTTGAGGTCTGACTGTGTAGGAGAGTAGGGTCTGCTATCCTATGGTCACCCCAATTTTTTGCTTTTTGCTTCACTGGTTTTCGACTTACTGAGGCTGTGGGCCTGCTAATCAGACCCCCAGCCTGCTGTTCTCTCTCTAAATTTATAATACATGTGCTATAGGTACATACCACAATTGGAAATGGACTCCTTGTCAGCCCCTGTACCATGCACTATAGGTGCTCAGGGCATAGGTGCCACCAAGGCCTACCAGGGGCTGAAGCATAGCTTTTGCCACCCCTGGCTGGTTCTTAAATTGACACAACTGGCTGATCACTCAGCTGGGGCAAGTGGGTGTAATCAACCCTTGCTTAGATATAGTATACCTATATCTAAACCTATATCTGGACACATATATAGCCTGTAAGCCACTCCTATGGAAGGCCTCATCAATCCTGGAGGCAGAGTGCGTGGTTTTATGTGAGATGGTGCTCTGGCATGAGCTGAGCCTGTCTGCAGCTGTCGGGAACAACTCCCTAAGCTGATCCGGGATAATGCCATACCATATACTCTTAAGCGCCTTATAATCCTCGCGGTTATATAGCAACTTTGGTTTGGCTTTATCAAAACATGTCGTGTAAGGTGTCATACGAATTGGAATACTACCCCCTCGCCAGTTCTGGCGACGGGGGTAGCATTCCACCCTTCTAGAGGGAGAAGACATGTTACTTTACTGAAACGCGGTTGATTTAAAATGAGCCTCAGATCCACAAAATGGATGCCCCTGCCACAGACACGGGTCTGGCCTCCTGCTGCTGACCGAAACCCGGCAGAGGAGGCCTGGACAAAGAGTTTCCTGTCACAGGGCGGTGTCAAACCACCCCAGACAGGAGATAGTGGATTGGAGTAGGGAGGTTTTCAAAGAAACCAGACACTGCATGGGGAGCACAAGGCTGCCCCTTGCATAATCCGGCCAAACCGGTTCTGGGGCCTCCCAGCCCCTGTCCCAGTGCGGCCAGGATCAAAGGAGAGGGGTGTAACCACCCCCTTCCTGGGTCCCACCCATAGGAGGGGACCTAGCAGGATGTCCAACCCCCGAGATTCGAATAAGAGGGGGAGCAGTCCCAATGGAACTCAGATCATCCTGAAGAAACATAAGAAACGAATTCTGGACCCTTCGACTTTCTACACGACGTGAGAAGACTGAAGAATCTCCCTTGTGGTCAAGGAGTGACCACCCTGTGCAAACAGGCACCATCCAGCCCTCGACCCTTGCTTTGTTGCAGTTCCCGCCGGAACTCGAGCGACAGAGATCGACGAGATCAAGCTTGCCTGCCTTCTACCTGCCCGATCCACAGTCCCTGCAGAGCTGAGACCCGTGGAGGCGACCGGAAGCGTGGGGCACGCCATCTTGAAAAGGCCACGAGACGCTGACCGTGCAGCCCACGAGTGATCCTCGAAGCTGTGCACCGGGGTTTGAGAAGCCCCAGCCCCGAGCTCCACTTGCACCAAAGCTCACCCCTCCACACTCGACGAGTGCTGCGTGGGGCCCTTCTGCTTGTGTGCGCTCGACGCGTTGGCCCGGTCACTTGCCAGCTGGCTTGTGGCCCCTGTGCCGACGAAACTTGAACTACGACTCGCTTTTCTGGTTGCTCCAGATCTGCACCAGCTCCTGTGAAAAGGAGCCCCCACTCTGACCCTCCTGGTCCGAGTGATAAGCAATCTCCCGGTTCCGCGTGGATTGCTTTTGCCAAGTGCTGTTTGCTGCAATCTTGAAGCCGACGGTGCTGACGGCGAGAGCCTACGTGGGACAGATCGTGACCTGCTCCTGGACGTCGCAGATGCCCCAGAGCCCACGTGACAGCGGAGAGAAGCCTATCGACAACCGCCTGATTGCGCCCGACATTGCCTGGTTCCGTACTGGTTCCACCCTGGTCACTGCTGAGTGACCCAGACTCTGTCCCCTCTGCTTTCAGGTACTTTTCTACTTCGATCCACCCTTGGATCGCACCGGACACTTCTGCTTCACAGGGCCTGCAGCTGCAACAGCTTCAAGCACCAAGAACCTGCGTGACAGAACCCGACGCCACTTCGACCCTGTGCACCCACGGCCTGTGGGTGAGGTAACATTGCAACGCCGGTGTCTATACACTGGTACACACCTCTAGGGTCTGTGTCTAAAGTTTTGTGTTCCTAGGTTCAGCGGAAGTATCTTTTAAATCACTTTAACTGACTTTTACGCACCATTGACAGTGCATTGGTGCGCGCCGCACTTTCCGTGCTGCACCCGTCTCCTGTGGGCTACTCCCGACTTCATCATTGCTAGTCCTGACTGCTCCCAGCGAATCTCTAGGCCCTAGGCCTAACCATTGTTCGATAAGTGTTACTTATACCACTTTTTTAATATATGGTCTGAGTGGCCACCCGCCCTCATCCATAATTGTGCAACTTTATATGTGTAACAGTGCTTTTGATTTAACGCTTGTGCCCCTTTCCTCATAAAGAGTACTGGGGAGTAATTTAGAAATAAATACATATATTTTTATAATATATACTTGTGTGGTGTCCTTTCATTTGATTACAGGATTGTAAGTGGTAAAACAGCTCGCTTAACACGACCTCTTAAGTTAAGCCTTTAAGGCTGCTTAGTCCATGCTACCACTAGGATAGCTTGTCTAACAAGGTTGACTTACAACCTGACATCTTTGGGGTTTGTTTGGACTGATACCCAGTGGTTCCAGAACGGGAAACACTACATATCAGGCCAACTTCTCACAGACTGGAATCGTGTTCTGGTAGATCAGGCATCTTTATTCTATGAACACTTTCAAGTCCACCAGAACCAATTGGTGGTGTTTTCAATTAGATCCTGCATCTATTATTCTGTGTACAATTTCAGATCTAACCGAACCACTCGATGGTATTTTCAGATATGGCATGGCATTGAGGTAAATACTGTTAACGTGCAAAATGATGCCATGAAATGTCATCATTCAGACCATATCTATTAGTCTTTAGACGATCAACCCAACTTTGTTCTTTTTCATAAAGTATTTTTTCTGCGTTGGGGGTCCCCTCTGGTACTTTTTCGATGACAGTCCATTTTAGATCCTCGATGGTGTGGCCCACCTCTATAAAATGTGAGCAGAGCTTGGTCGTATTTTTTTGAAGACGGATGTTACTCTTATGTTCTCCAATTCGTAATTTTACCTTCCTGCATGTCATTCCAATGTATTTTTTTCCACATGGACAATTTACCATGTAGATCACATGTGACGAATTACAATTTGTATTTTGTTTTTGGGTTGGAGTCAATTGTAAAGTTTTTGTGGTAGTGGTCGATTTGCATGCTAGACTCAATTTGTCCAGCAACAGAGGCAGACGTTTACCAGTGTCACGCAAAAACTGAAAGCCATGGTGCTCACACTTCTTTACGAGCTCAGAGGACATGTGGGGCTCGTTGAAGGTCTGTGGAGAGGGCTGTCCCCTAGTCAGGTCCCATGATAGTGGTGGGTCGGGGTCCCACTGAAGGCACCCATATGCCACCTGATGTGCTTGACCAACAGGATGCAGGAGGCAATCAGTCGCAGCAACCTCATTGAGATCCAGGAAAGAGGCTGAAACAAGAGAATCATAGCATGAATGACCTGGACTCTACGCTCCAAGGGGAAAGGCACAAAACTGTACCATGTCTAGAATGGTTCCAATGAAGGTGAACATCGGTGAAGTTGTTATGGGTGACTCTGGCACATTGATCGTGAAACACACAAGGTGATGGACGGAATGTTGCACAATGGCAAAACATTCACCCCCAGTCACAGATCTGGGTTTAATTCATCGTTATTTTGCGCCCCAAGCCACCCCAGTTCAGACATGGCCATATGCAAATCGGTCTTCACCCTGTGCCTCATGGGAACAGTCCAGACGCACAAGTTACTACTTGTGTAACGATATATCTGTAAGAGACATTAGTTAGTGATAGATTCCTTACCTTAGAATATCCCCAGGCGTCAGACTGGATCCGGAAATTTTTGCGTAGCAATACCCCTGCGCGCTGGTAGGCGTCGTCTGCGGCTCCGCGTCCGTCGTCGGCGTCGTGAGCGCCGGGATGACGTCATCGGAGTATATAGACGGCGCCCATGCGCGCTGACGTCAGTTCTGATAACACAGCTTTTCCGCGCCAGATACGCAGAGCCATGATAGAACTAACACTGGTGCCATTGAAACTAGGGCCCTGAAAGGGGATGACCTTAACCCTAAATATCGGTTCGCAGAACGGGGAGGATGGGAGGGCGGTAAGGAATCTATCACTAACTAATGTCTCTTACAGATATATCGTTACACAAGTAGTAACTTGTGCATCTGAAAGAGACACGTTAGTGATAGATTCCTTACCTTAGAATAGATACCCCAGCAATACCAACCCCGGTGGTGGGTCTGCGAACCAATATCACACCAGAAAGTCCTGGAGGACGGAACGGCCAAAGAAGCCATCCCTCCGGACTTGACTGTCCAGGCAGTAGTGTCTTGCGAACGTGTGCAGCGAGGCCCACGTGGCTGCCTGACAGATGTCCTGCAGGGGGACACCGCGGCCCAGGGCAGTTGTCGTTGCCGTGGCCCGAGTGGAGTGAGCCCGCAATCCAGCTGGGGGCTCCTTCCTCGCCATGGAGTAGCATGCTTGGATGCACAAGATGATCCACCTGGAGATGGTCCTCTTGTGTACAGCCTTTCCCTTCTTCGCGCCCACGTAACCAACGAAGAGTTGGTCATCCACCCGGAATTGGCGAGTGCGGTCCAGGTAGTAGGAGAGCGCACGTTTTGGATCCAGACGGTGGAGCCTCTCTTCCTCTTTCGAGGGATGCGGAGGCGGAAAGAAGGTGGGCAAGGTGATGGACTGCCCGATGTGGAAGGCCGTGACAACCTTGGGCAGAAAGGAAGGTCGTGTACGCAACACCACCTTATCAGGATGAACAGACAGGAAAGGCGGAGAAGAAGAAAGAGCCTGGAGCTCACTCACCCTCCTGGCAGAGGTGATGGCAACCAGGAAGGCCGTCTTCAGCGTAAGGAGACGAAGAGGACAGTTATGAAGTGGCTCAAAGGGAGCACACATCAGATAGGTGAGAACAAGGTTCAAGTCCCACTGGGGCATCACGAAGGGAACAGGAGGGAACATGTGTGTGATGCCCTTCAGAAATCTACTCACTATAGGGGACCTGAACAAAGAAGGCTGATCTGGTAGCCTCAAGAAGGCTGAAAGAGCAGAGAGGTACCCTTTAAGAGTGCCCAGAGCAGAGCCCTGCTGGGCAAGGGAAAGAAGAAAGAGCAGCACTTCCGAAAGGGGTGCAGAGAGGGGATCCACAGCCTTTGCTGCGCACCATGCCACAAATCTATTCCACCGGCAGGCGTATACCGACTTAGTGGAGGGACGCCTGGCTGCCAGAATGATGTCACAGACTTCGGGAGGCAAGTCAAATGGCCTCAACTGCCGCCGCTCAATCTCCAAGCTTGTAGGTGGAGACTGGACAGGTTCGGGTGCAGGACCGTCCCCTGCTGCTGCGACAGAAGGTCCTCCCGAAGAGGCAGACGAATCGGGGGATCGACTGACATGCTGAGTAGCTCGGGATACCAGTATCTTCGAGCCCAGTCCGGAGCCACAAGGATAACTTGGGCCCGGTCGCGCTTGATCTTCTTCAGCACTCTGGGCAGAAGTGGTATAGGCGGAAAGGCGTACAACAGGCCGCAGCTCCACTCGCGACGAAAAGCGTCTCCGAGCGAGTGCCGCCTTGGAAACTCCAACGCGCAGAACTGCTGACATTGCGCGTTCTCTTCTGTGGCGAATAGATCTAACCAAGGCTCTCCCCACTGTCGAAAGAGACCTTGCGCCACGTCCGAGTTCAGACGCCATTCGTGATCCATCATGCACCGGCGGCTGAGTTCGTCCGCCCTGGCATTCAGAGAACCTGCCAGGTGTTGAACCACCAGAGTCACGCCCTGATGTTCCAGCCACTGCCAGAGGCGCAGAGCCTCCTGGCAAAGGGTCCACGACCCCACACCGCCCTGTTTGTTGCAGTACC
Organism: Lissotriton vulgaris; assembly: GCF_964263255.1. Classification (NCBI taxonomy): domain Eukaryota; kingdom Metazoa; phylum Chordata; class Amphibia; order Caudata; family Salamandridae; genus Lissotriton; species Lissotriton vulgaris. The sequence continues at coordinate 210,328,907 of NC_141688.1, read as the reverse complement.
ACATGGCGGTGGTGTTGTCGGTGAACACTTGCACCACGCTCCCCCTGACAGAGGGGAGGAATGCCTTCAGTGCAAGACGAATCGCCCGCAGCTCCAGAAGGTTGATGTGGAGCCGGGACTCCGCCGGAGACCAGAGGCCTCTGATCTCCGCCTCTCCCATGTGGCCTCCCCAGCCCTGGAGGGACGCGTCCGTCACAACTACGTGCTCCGGCTGGGGTAGAGAGAGGGGTCTGCCACTGACCCAGTCGCGGTCCGTGAGCCACCACTGCAGTTGTTTCGCAGTGCCCTCCGAGATCAGGACATGATCGGACAGGTTGCCCTGATGCTGGGCCCACTGAAACTTCAGGTCCCACTGCAGAGCCCGCATCCGCCACCTGGCGTGATGCACCAGAAGGATGCAGGAGGCCATCAGTCCCAGAAGCCGCAGCGTCAACCTGACCGAGACCCGGGATAACGGCCCGAAGATAGGAATCAGAGCCTGAATATCCCGAACCCGCTGCTCGGGTGGGTAAACCCGAAACTGCGCCGAGTCGAGAACCGCTCCGATGAAAAGGAGCTTCTGAGAGGGACACAGGTGTGACTTCGGCACATTGATGGAGAACCCCAGCAAGTGCAGGAGGTCGGCCGTAGTCTGGAGGTGGCTGACGACTGTCCGGGGCGAGCCCGCCTTCAACAACCAGTCGTCGAGGTAGGGGAAGACTGACACCCCTTGCCTGCGCAGATGGGCTGCGACCACCGCCATCACCTTCGTGAACACCCGTGGGGCGCTGGTAAGGCCGAAGGGGAGCACGGTAAACTGAAAGTGCTCGTGGCCTACCGTGAACCGCAGGTAACGCCGGTGGGCCGGCAGGACGGGGATGTGGAAATAGGCGTCCTGCAAGTCCAACGCTACCATCCAGTCTCCTGGGTCCAGGGCAGCCAGGACCTGAGCCAAAGTGAGCATCTTGAACTTCTCCGTACGGAGGAAGCCGTTGACGTTCCGCAGATCCAAGATAGGGCGTAGGCCCCCTTTGCCCTTCTTGGGTACCAGAAAGTAGTGGGAGTAACAGCCACGTCCTACTTCTGGCCCAGGAACGCGCTCGATGGCCCTCTTGGCCAAGAGGGCCGAAACTTCCTCTTGCAGAAGTCGCAAGTGATCCCCCGACACACGGTGGCATTGAGGCGGCATGGATGGAGGGGAAGACTCGAAGGGGAGGGAGAAACCCCTTCGGACAATTTGCAGCACCCACCTGTCCGAAGTGACTGCATGCCAGTGGGAGAGGTGATGGCGAACCCTGCCTCCCACAGGCGTCACATGGGCCTGAAAACTCGGACTAGGAAAGTTTTGAGGCGGGGGCTGCTGAGGGAGGTGTGGACTGGCCTCGCCGCTGGCCCCGACCACCGCCACGGCGGTTCCCACGGCCGCCGCCGCGTTGCTGAACATTCTGCGGCGCGTGGCTGACGGTCCGTGGTGGGGCGCCCCTTCCGTGGCCACGAAAGGAGCGAAAGGCACCCGATTGCTGGCGTGGGGCCGCAAGGCCCAAGGACTTGGCCGTGGCCCTGGAGTCCTTAAAACGTTCCAGCGCATGGTCTGCCTTGTCGCCGAAGAGGCGACGGCCATCAAACGGCATGTCCAGGAGAGTGGCCTGGACATCGGCCGAGAAATTGGCGGACCTCAACCAGGCGTGGCGTCGAACCGCCACCGTCGTTGCCATCGCCCTGCCCAGTGAGTCCGTGGTATCCAGCCCACACCGGATGGAAAAGCGTGCCGCATCTCGGCCGTCCGCAAGGGTTTGGCTGAGTTTAGCCCTGACCTCCTCAGAGCATTGTGGCAGCACCTCCGCAACCGTGTCCCACAGAGTGTGGGTGTAGCGGCCCAAGAGACAGTTGGTGTTCACTGACCGGAGCCCTAGGCTCACAGACGAGAAGACCTTCTTCCCGAACTGCTCAAATCTCTTGGATTCCCTGTCGGGCGGGGCCGACGGGAATGCGGACTGGGAGTTGGAGGCCTGGATGACCAGGCTCTCGGGGGTGGGGTGGGTGGACAAAAAGCAAGGGTCGCCCGGTGCCGGGCGGTAGCGTCTGGCCACGTTCCTATCCACAGGGGGACCTGTGGCGGGCTTGGACCAAGTGCCCAGCAGAACGTCACACAAGGCCTCATTGAACGGCAGAAGGGGCTCTGCGGAGCCGGACTGCTGTTTGAGTACCTCAGTGAGGAGATTAGTCCTCACGGCCGCGACGGGGAGCTCAAGGTTTAGGGCCTTAGCTGCCTTCGTCAACACTACACTGTAAGCAGAACCCGCCTCCGAAGCCACAGTCGGGGGCGACGTAAATCCAGTGTCTGGCGATGTGTCAATACCACTGGCCTCCCCAAGCTCATATGTCCAGTCCTGATGAGACTGGCAATCACGTGCCAGAGGGTCCTCGGACCCCTCCCACTGCTCCTCGTCACCCAGCTCCTGGAGACCAGGATTAACAGCCAGGGCCTCCTCGTGGAGATAGAATTCTCCGACGGCCGACGGAATCGGCGCCCAGCGGCGCCCCTCCGACGCCTGAGGCGGACCGTAGGAAGCATTGGGGTCGGCAACCACTACGGCTGCCGGGGACGACACCTGAAGGGACGTCGCCGGTGAGGTCGCAGGGTCGACCGGCGAGGTCCCGGATCCGGAGCCGGATCCAGCGAGGTCGCGCGGCGCCGGGACCGAAGTCGCCAGCGGCGCCGGGGCCGAAGCACCCGACGTCGTCGGGGCCGAAGCGCCCGACCCGGAAGGACCTCCAGACGGAGCCGATCGGCCCGAAGGCGCCACGGGAACCGACTGAGGAGGGAGGGCCCTCATGGCCATGAGGTACCTCTCGACCTCCTCCTGCGACGCGCCGTGCCCAGGGACCCGAAGGTGTGGGGCAGGCGGCGACGCTTGCGACTCCCGCGGAGCCGCGTGGGCGGTGTCGCCCGAAACCCCGGTCGCATCGTGCGAGCGACGGGGCGGGTCGGAGGACCGATGGTGTCGCTCCGACCTCTCATGCCTCTTACCTGAGGACTTGGAACCAGACGATCGGTGACCACTCCCGGAACGTCGATGACTCCGACCTCGCGACCTGTCCCTCGACCTCCCGTGGGACCGGGACCGGGACCTGGAGCGGCGCGGGGCCGACTGCCTCAGCTCGAGACGCTTGCGGGACCGCTCCCGCCTAGCCTTCGACGTCAGGGCCCGGCAGTCGTCACAGGTTCGATCGTCGTGGTCGAGGCCTAAGCACTTCAGGCACCGGCGATGGGGGTCCGTGACCGACATGAGTCGGCCGCACTTCGCACCGATAGTCGAGAATCGACTAAGGAGAGGATCAAAAAGATCAAAAAAGTTTTCAGTCAAAAAGTGACTGGGGGTAGAGCTTCTTCCGGATCTGCGCTAGCTGGCACGGAAAAAAGAAGAACTGACGTCAGCGCGCATGGGCGCCGTCTATATACTCCGATGACGTCATCCCGGCGCTCACGACGCCGACGACGGACGCGGAGCCGCAGACGACGCCTACCAGCGCGCAGGGGTATTGCTACGCAAAAATTTCCGGATCCAGTCTGACGCCTGGGGATATTCTAAGGTAAGGAATCTATCACTAACGTGTCTCTTTCAGATTGAACTGCCAAACCATGTCTGCCCTGGACCGGAATCAAACATCCTAGGACTGGTTTCTGGATATTAGCCGTCTTCAGCCAGGATAGCTTGACTCCAGTGGCCAAGTGAGTACGGGACCCACGTCTGGGCATACCCTTCCCACATAGGGTGAACAGCAAAACACACAAGATGAACGGAATGTTGCACAATGGCAAAACATTCACCCCCAGTCACAGATCTGGGTGTAATCCATTGTTAATTTGCTCACCAAGCCACCCCAGTTCAGACATGACCATATGCAAATCAGTCTTGACCCTGTGCCTCATGGGAACAGTCCAGACCGAACATTGATTGTGAACCACAACGATGTCAGGAGGTTTGCCGTAATCTGGAGATGGATGTTGACTGCCTGGGGTGAGCCGGCTACAACAGCCACTCGTCGAGGTAGGAGAAGACTATGACCGTGCATGAAACGAAGATGCACTGCAATTATTGTCATCACTTCACTCAAGTGGCACTGGTGAGGCCAAAGGGGAGAACAGCTAACTGGAAATGCTCTTGTTCCACCATGAACTACATATAGTACCTATGGACCTGCAGGACGTGGATGTGAAAATAAGTATTCTTCAGGTCTTACACGATAACCAATCTCGAGGACAGATAAGGCTTCCTTAATTAGTCTTTCCGAAAGTCTAAAATAAGCCTGCACCCCTTTTTGGCAACAGAAACTAGCATGAATAACAATGACAGCCTACTTCTGACGCTGGCTCCCTCTATATGGTCCCTTTGTCTGCTGGAAAAGGTACAGATAGTACTAAGACAGCCGTCCAGGGGATGATGGAAGATGTGGTGGGGAACGGCAATGACTAGTAGGCATAACGCTGCTGCACAATTTGTAGGAACCATTTATTTGACCTAACCGCCTTCAAACCGGATAGAAAGTGCAAGGGCATGCCTCGGAAAGGGTCATAAGTACACACAAAGAAGTTTTGAGGCTGCAGAAGTGGAGGTAGACTGGGCTGCATGCTACCCCTGTCCATGTGCTCTGTGTGTACCGTGACCATGGGCAAGAAGAGGCTGAGCAGTTTGCTAGACTGATAGCATCGGCTGGCAGGATTGAGAATCCCTACCCAAGCCACGCAGGTAATGACATTGGTGGTGAGGCAGATGTAGCAGAGCGGACAGACCCAACGAACACACCATAGCCCTAGCAGGTCCAACAAGCACAGAGCATGAACCTGTCGGCAGAGTTCTCGATAGAGAAGCTTGCAATTCCCTAAAGCCCAGGGGAGTGCCAGAAGGAGCTGGTAACAAACCAAATAGGTGGAGTATAGCTTCATGAAAGTCCTGGATTTGCTGCAGAGTCGCTGCTGGGCTGGGGAATTCAAGTTGGCTTGAAACAAGGGTTCGAATCAGCTTCGCGACTGAGAACGTTAAATTTCTTACGCCTTCGCTGGAGTTTCAAAGTGGCGGGAAGGGGGAGGAGTCCTGATTGGACTTCTTATGTTTCTTCTTTACCTGCAGACTCAGAGTGACGAAGGTCAGCCATGGGAACGACTACAGGAGCAGTTTTCCGGTGTTAGGTGAAGTTTGTGTTCGATCAAGGTGAGGATCTGTCACAGGCATTTGCTTGCAACAGTCCCTCTAGGGTTCAACCCTGTAGTTTTAGGGAAAGACATTTTCACAGCACATGGGTTTTATTAAAACATTTCTTAGGGCAAAAACCATCTCAAAGTGACAAAGGATAGATCCGAATCAACACCTGATGTTGCAGAAAGGAACTAATATTAGTGTGCATGGGTGGTGCTTATATGCAACTCCATATCTCTTCCAGAGCGAAACTAAGTCTGTGTGGAGTTGCACAACGCTAGCTGTTTGCCTGCAGGGGTACTGCTGAATATTTTCTGGAACTACTCTAATGGACGGGGAATTTTCAAAAGGAGAGGAAATGGTGCAGAACTTCACTATCGCATTCCTAAATGTTCCTTTTCATGGACGGGGAATTTTCAAAATTAAGCTTCAGAGGCCAAATTACTCCATTTTCACACTGCAACTTACACAGCCACATATAGTTCATGATTTCTTGCCCTTGTTTGCTCTGGGTCGGTCACCCCACGCACCGCGCACACTCTCTGCGAGTGAGCCCAGGCTGCCCCCGATCCCGCCGAGGGCCGCCGCTGCCCGCAGCCGTGCTCCTGGTCTGCTGTGGTGGTAGTTCCTCTGCTGCGCCGCGTTGCTCCCTGTTGTGATTTGTATCGTATTGTCACTGCGTTGCTCCCTGTTGTAATTTGTATCGTATTCTCACTGCGTTGCTCCCTGTTGTAATTAGTATCGTATTGTCACTGCGTTGTTCCCTGGTTTAATTATTATTGTATTGCATTACTCTGCTGTCCGCTTGTTGTGCCCCTGCCCTCTGCTTATTCATTTTTGTTCCCCCTCTGTTGTGCCCAGCCCCGGTCGCGTTTCCCGCCCGCTCCCCGCCGCTACCCCCCTGCGGCCCCGCCCCCTTCCCTCTGTCTCCCTTCCCATTCGCCGCCTCGCTCCCGCCTCCCAGCTGCTCCTCCCTCCCACTAGGCGATATATTTCAGAGTGCACGCAGGGGGGGCGTGGCCGAGACAGCGATGTAGCCTGACGTGTCTTGAGAGAGCTCCGTCGCCCCGCTGCATTAATCAGCCTGTTCCAGCGTGGTTCTTGGGGGGCATCTGCTTCTGGGGACCCCCGTGCTGTCCTGACCCTGCTGGTGCTCATTCCGGCGGCGTTCCGCGGCTGCAGGCACGCCCGCGGCCCCTGCTCCGAGCTCCGGAGCTCCCGGGCTCCACTGTTGGCCGCCATCTTTCGGCGGGACCCTCTGCCGGGCCGCCTGACCTGCCCGCCAAGAGGGGGACCACTGCTGTGGACTGGGTGAGGCTCTCCGCCGCTCCTGCACCTCCGGTGGCTGCACCTCACCGGCGGACCGCGGCTGCAAGCAAGCCCGAGGCCCCTGCTCCGAGCTCCGGGGCTCCCGCGCTCGACTGTTGGCCGCCATCTTCAAGCAGGGCCCTCTGCCGAGCTGCCTGACCTGCCTGCCCGCCAAGAGAGGGACCGCTGCTGCGGGCTGGGTGAGGCACAGCGTCGCTCCTGCACCTCCGGCGGCTGCACCACAGCGGCGGAGCCTGATTGACGCCGGCGGAGCCACGCCGGAGCTGCCGGGGTTGGGCGATCACCGGCGGGACACTCACCATCAGCGACCTGGGCACCGCACCTACGTGAGCCCCCGGCTTTGGTGGCGACGCCGGGCCCCGATCGGGGGGGTTGCTGGGGATCCCCCCGCCCGCGAGCCTGGACCACGGCTCCCCCGCCCGCCGCTGGACGCCCCGGTGTACTGAGGTGAGACGCCCCCCGCCCCTGCCGCCTCCCTGCGGGGGCCCGGCGCCTGCGGGGGCCTGACTGCTGACCTGCCCGCCATTTTGCCCTTCTGGTGGGGGGCCGACTCCCGCGCTTTGGCGGCCCCTGAACACTCCCTGCAGCCTGGGGCGCGTGGGCAGTGGCCTGGAAAGAGATCCTGCAGCTGCGTGTGGGTCAGTCTTGTGCCCTGGGGGCCCGGGCTTTGCTGGACACGACCCCTGGCCACCCTGCCACTCCAGCCCGACCCTGGGGAACTGCAGCCTTGAAGATCCGGCTGGGCGCCTGCGAGGACACTAGGGGTCCCCGCCTTCTACCTCCCCTGGCCCGGGGCTCTTCGTTGCTGGACATCACGGGGGGGCTCTCCTGGACACGGTCGCCTGGACATCGCGCTGGGGGGTGGATCCTGGCCCAGGCGGGACCACGAGACTGTGCCGGGCCGCGGCCCTTCGGGGGCCCTTCGCTAGTGGAACCTGCACCCGGCCTGCCGTGGACCACCCGCGGCCGTCACCTCCTTGACGCCTCCCCGACCTATGCGCCACCTTGTCCTCCGGACTGAGCCCCGTCACGGCCCGGATTACTGCTGGACAATTATCGCTTGCACGCGCCCCAGCCCTGTGGTCTTGTGCAACTGACCGTGGAACCCGGGCTTGATCTCCGAGGCACCAGCGCACCCTCTCCTGCACTGCCCTACGCCGCCGACCAGGAGCTGTGCACAGCGGCTGACGCAGGCCCCCGCTGCCCTTCGACGCCCTGAGTGGATCATGACCCGCGGCAAGGGGAACAAACCGGACCCCCCGTCCACGACGACCAGGGGGGCGTCGGTGGCCTCCATGTGGGGCAAGGCGGGCTCGCCATCATCCTCCGGGGGCCCCCCGTCGACATCCGAGAGGAAACCCTCAACACAGGCTGACTCCCCGCCGGTGACGCAGGCCTTCATGTCCTCCTTCATGGCCGATCTGAAAACCGAGATTGGGTCCCTCAGGACGGAGGTCCACACGTGCGTCAAAGAACTACGCAGAGAAGTCACCGACCTTGGCGACCGGGTCGACGGCCTGGAAAGGACGGTAGACTCCCGCACCGAGGACCTGGAGCAGATCTGGCAGAGAGTGGCGACCCTTGAAGAGCAGCACATCCAGCTCCAGATCAAGCAGGAGGACTTGGAAAACAGAGGACGCCGCAACAACCTCCGCATTCGGGGTGTGCCACTCGGAGAAGAGGGGACTAATACCATGGCCTACGTGGCCCTACTCCTGCAAGAGGTATGGGGCGAGGAGGACGCCCCCCCGCCGCGCCTTGACCGCGCGCACCGCGTCTTTGGAGCGGGAGGGAAAGCGGGCCTCCTTCCCGACATCGTCCCAAGACTGCATTATTTTACTGAGAAAGAGGCCATCTTGAAGGCGGCTAGAGACAACCCTGACTTGCAGTACGAGGGTCACAAGATCCAGATTTTCCAAGATTTGGCCCCCACCACACTCCACAGGCGGAGGGTCTTCCGTCCGATCACAGAGAAGCTCCGGACCCTGAACATTTCATACCAGTGGGGCCATCCCTTCGCGCTCATCTTCAGGTGGGAGGGCAAGCGCAGGGCCCTCCGGTCCTACCGGGAGGCGGCACAACTACTAGGCATGCCGGAATCCCCGGACCACAGCCCGACTCGTCCTCCCCGCTCAGGGAAGGCACCTCCACGCCCGGAATGGTCCACTGTGCGCAGAAGTCGACGTACTCATCCGGTGGACGCACTCTCTGTCTCGCAAGCCAAGCAGGACATCATCGCCCACATCCGCTCCCTTGAGGGCGACCGCGAGGAGCAGACCCCCCAGCCCAACGCCGCCGGCTCGGAGAGTGGAGATCGCCCCCCGACCCCGGACGGCTGCTGACCTTCGCCGCTGGACCTCAAGCTGCCCTGCATGCACGCCGGCCCTCTGGGCCCTCCGACCCGTCCCCACGCACCAAAGTAACTCGTCCCATTGTTCCCGGGGATGGGGTCCTTCCACCCTCGTTGGCGGGGACCGGAGAGACTGGACAGCGCCCTTAGCCTGTGGCAGGCCTTGTGCCGCGTCACGGAGCCCCAGTGCCATACGGACTCTGGCGTGACCTATGTGGACCCCACAGCTCGACACACCCCCGGACTACCTGGAGGCAGCGGGGTGGGCGGACTCCGAGACAACCTGACCTCAGTTTTTCTACCAGACTCTCTGCTCCCTCCCTTTGTCCCGTAGGAAGTGACATTCCTGAGTCCATCCAAACCCTCGGGTAGAGAATGTCCGGTACCCGGGACATTGTACACCGGCCCTGTTGGCCTGTTTTGGTTCTGCTTTTTCTCTGCTCCTCTTCTCCTCTTCCTCTCTTTCCTCTTCCCACTTTTCTCTCACGCTTTCCTCTCTGCCTACTCCTTCCCTGCGCTCGCGGAGGGGTGGCGTGGTGGGCCTGGCGGGGTTTGGAGCTCCGGCGGCTAGACGAGGCTGCCACTGTCCTTCCTGCGGGGGGGTCTGCTGCGCTGGATCCTGCGCGACCCCCATCCCCCTTAGTGCTATGACGGCGAACATCCCTGCGCCCCTGAAGGTCCTCTCCCTCAACGTCAAAGGGCTCAACTCCCCTAACAAGCGGCGGCAAGTATGGCGCTACCTCCTGCATCACTCCCCGGACATTATCTTCCTCCAGGAGACGCACCTTCTTAGGGGGGACACCACACGCATGGCACACCCTAGATACCCCACACAATACTGGGCATCCTCTGACACCAAGACAGCGGGGGTGGCGATCCTTTGCAGGGCTGGCATTAGGCGGGGACCCGCGAAACCCTTCAGGAGCGCGGATGGGCGTTTCCTCCGCACCGAGGAGCAGATGGGCGGGACGGTTCACTCTAGGATGTGTGTATGCACCCAACCAGTCGCAGGACAAATACCTCCAGGCGCTAGTTCGGGATCAGCTCCCGCCGGGCGACGCCAACGTACTCCTGGGCGGCGACTTCAATCTTGTGTGGGACCCCGAGTTAGATCGTGCGGGAGCCCCCTTCAATGGTGCGGGAGCAATGTCCTCTACCCTTAGAGCGCAACTTACCGATCTGGGGCTTGTGGATATGTGGCGTTACCACAACCCGGGGACCCGAGACTACTCCTTCTACTCGCACTCCCACCGGACATACTCCCGGATCGACTATCTTTTCGCCTCCCTTGACCTGGCCCGAGACTCCTTAGCTGCTGCCATGTCCGACATTTCCCTGTCGGACCACGCTCACTTAGAGCTCTTACTGCAGGATCCCCTGTCCCGGGCCCCTCGTGAACGCAGGTGGGCGCTCCCGCCGAGGATCCTTCGGGACCCGGACGACATTGCCAGCGTCCGCGACGCCATAGACTCGTATTTTGCGGTCAATGACACCCCTGACGTACCCTTCCACACGGTCTGGGATGCCTTCAAGGCCACCATTAGGGGCCACATCACCTCCCTGGCGGCGGCGCGGAGGAAGGAAGCGTTCAAGATGGAAGCCGATCTGGCGGCTGACATCAAATTAGCGGAGGCCCGCGACCGGGATTCCCCATCGAGAGCGTCAAAGAGGACTCTTGCCACCCTACGGGGACAACTCCGCACTCTGCGAACTAACAAGGCGGAACACTCCCTGCTGGCGCTCAAACAGCGGTATTACGAGGGGGGGGACAAGGTTGGCCGCCTGCTGGCTGGCAGGCTGCGGGCACGCGCCGCTAGGGCCCACATCGCCACTGTTAAGAGGCAGAATGGCACCAGTGCCACCGCTGAAAAGGCCAAGCAGGCTGCGTTCGTCGAGAATTACACCTCCATGTACGCCGAAGAGCCTACCTCTGCGGAGGCACGGGAGGCCGTCCTCGCGGATTTCGAGGGCTCCCCACTGTCCCCGGCGTGCGCTGCCGCGCTGGAGGGCCCGCTGCTGGAGGAGGAAGTGACGGAGGCTGTCAAAGACCTCCCCGTGGGGAAAACCCCGGGGCCGGATGGCCTGCCACTGGCCTATCGCCTGTTCCTGACCCAGCTTCGCCCGCACCTGCTGCGGCTCTATAGCTCCTTCTCCGATACCACTGGCCCGTCCCCCGATATGGGTCTGGCGGAAATCGCCCTGATCCCCAAGCCGGGAAAGGCTCCTGACCTTTGTGCCTCCTATCGCCCCATCGCCCTTCTTAACACCGATCTCAAGATCTACACTAAAATCCTGGCCAAACGACTGGATCCGCTCATGCCGGGATTGGTGAACCCGGACCAGGTGGGCTTTATACGGGATCGCCAGGGGGCTGACAATGTTCGCAGACTGGCACACCTCGTGGGGAAAGTGCACCACTGGAAAATCCCAGCCTGCCTCCTCTCATTGGATGCGGAAAAGGCCTTCGACCGAGTCGATTGGACCTTCCTCCGTGCGGTTCTTCAGAAGCTTGGTCTTGGTCCTAACATGATATCCAGGTGCATGGCCCCCTACCTCGGACCGCAGGCCAGAATACGAGTCAACGGCCAACTGACGTCGCCGCTTTCCATCCACAGGGGCACGCGGCAGGGGTGCCCGCTCTCGCCGCTCCTGTTCGCCTTGGCGGTTGAACCGCTGGCGGAGCTGATTAGGCGCGCCTCTGACGTTCACGGTATCCCCCATGGGGGACGCTCCAACAAGGTGGCGCTGTTCGCGGACGATTTGATTCTTACGCTCACGAACCCTCGGGTCTCCCTCCCGGCGGTGCACGAAGCACTCACACTGTTTGAGCAGGCGTCCGGCCTTAAAATTAACCATACCAAATCTTGGGCCCTCAACCTCACCATCCCTGAAGAGGAAGTCTCCTTTCTGAAGGGGGTGACGCCCTACCGCTGGGCGGATGACCACATTCGATACCTGGGTCTGGACATTACACCCCACCTCGACTCGTGGTCCTCCAGAAACTGGGCCTCTTGCCGCAGGGAAGTCCTGGCGGACCTGCGGAAATGGAAGCCTTTGATGATATCCTGGCTGGGGCGACTCAACGCGGTCAAGATGTCGATCCTCCCCCGTATCCTCTATGTCTTCCAGTGCCTCCCCACTCCGATCCCAATCCACTGTATCAGATCTCTTCAACGCGACCTCACGTCCTTCATATGGGGGGGTAAGCGACCCCGGTTCTCGCAGAAAGTCCTCATGGAACCGAGAGACAGGGGTGGTCTCGCCTGCCCGAATCTTCTCCACTACTACTGGGCGGCACACCTACGGTTTGTGATCGAGTGGGGTGTGCGCGAGAGCGACAAACACTGGTTCCATATGGACCGAGTGGTTACGGGGCGCACCATATGGGACCTGCCCTGGTTACCGCGGGTGGCGCGTTCCAGAAGCGCATACATGGCAGTCCCCACAAGGACGGTGCTGGAGGTATGGGACCGAGTGGCGGTATCTAAGGGATTAACCACGTTCCCTTCTCCGCATACCCCCATTGCGGGCAATCCACACTTTCCCCCGGCTGCCCAGACCCGCGCCTTCGAGAACTGGACGCAAGGCGACTGCAGGGTTGCAGGAGACCTTTTTCTCGGTGGGTCACCTAAGTCCTGGACGGACTGCAGGGAGGAATTCGACCTCCCTTTAACCGCTAGCTTACAGTATGCACAGCTGCGCCACTGGCTCTCGGGAGACGACATGTACCAAGCTGCTACCAGGGCCTTTACCCCTTTTGAAAAGTTGGCACGCTCCTTAGGGGGTCTGAAGCGACTCATCTCCCAAATCTACGACATCTTGCAGCATCCCTCCACACCGCCCGCACATCCGTACCAGAGGCAGTGGCAGGCGGCGACTGGCACCGACATCACGCCCTCCCAGTGGGCTAGGCTCTGGAACGACATCCCCAAAACATACTGCAGCATCCCACAGAGGGAAAACGCGTATAAGCTGCTGACGCAATGGTACTACACCCCCCTGCGGCTCAGCAAAATGTTCCCCGCGTCCTCGCCGCTGTGTTGGAGATGTGGTACTGCGACTGGCGACTTCATACATATCTGGTGGTCGTGTCCTGCCCTGGCTGTCTTTTGGAAGGAGGTCCTCAGCCACATTAGGAAGGTGTTGGGTTTCCCCATCCCCGAAGAGGCTTGCACACTCCTGCTGGGCATTCGACCCCCCACACTTCGAGCCCTCACGCGCAGCGACTGGATCCTCACCCTTCATATGCTAGGAGCCGCCAAGCAGCTCATTGCTCTATATTGGAAGCGGGCTGAGGCTCCGCCGATAGCTTCCTGGTTCGTGCGCCTCTGGCAGGTCCTGACCATGGAGCTGCTCACAGCACGGATACAGTTGAGGGGGGTGCGCTTCAGGGCGGTGTGGGAACCTCTTGTACGTCACCTGTGCTCCTTTACCTATGCCCGCCAAATGCCCCCCAGGCTTCGCGCCCTGCAGTTGTTCGAAGACGCCCTCCTCCCTGCAGATCCAAGCAGGCTAGGCTCTTAAATCCCTTTCCCCGGTGCTATCCTGTGTTTTGAACCCCCTGTAGGCACCCTCAGACGCTTCTTCCTGGCCCCTCTCCGCCTCGCCCTTGCCCCTTCTTCTCCGACTTTTTCTACTCTCCTACTTGCCACTCTGGCTTTCGCCCCTTCTCGGGACAGTTCGGTCCCTGTTGGACCTTAGAAAATGTGACACCACTACTCCCTTTCCCCTGCGCGCCTCCCCCGTACAGCGACACATTGTCAGCATATGGCTTCCTCTTGCTTTATCTTCCCCATAACTCACGCAGCCGGCCCCTCCGGGGGTTGTGGGCAGTACGCTGTGTTAAAGACTCTATCTCCCCTAGTCGCCTATGCCTGCTGGCTCTCTTTTTCTGCGCGGCCGGCCCCGATCAGGGGTTGTAGGCTTATCGCTGTGTTCACAATAAAAACAGATTTGAACACAGAGTGCACGCAGTGGTGGGCAGCGACCTCTGACCCTCTGGGCCGGTCACCCCACGCACCGCGCACACTCTCTGTGAGTGAGCCCAGGCTGCCCCCGATCCCGCCGAGTGCCGCTGCTGCCCGCAGCTGTGCTCCTGGTCTGCTGTGGTGGTAGTTCCTCTGCTGTGCTGCGTTGCTCCCTGTTGTGATTTGTATCGTATTGTCACTGCGTTGCTCCCTGTTGTAATTTGTATCGTATTGTCACTGCGTTGCTCCCGGTTGTAATTAGTATTGTATTGTCACTGTGTTGTTCCCTGGTTTAATTATCATTGTATTGCATTACTCTGCTGTCCGCTTGTTGTGCCCCTGCCCTCTGCTTATTCATTTTTGTTCCCACTCTGTTGTGCCCAGCCCCGGTCGCGTTTCCCGCCCGCTCCCCGCCGCTGCCCCCCTGCGACCTGCCCCTTCCCTCTGTCTCCCTTCCCATTCGCCGCCCCGCTCCCGCCTCCCAGCTGCTCCTCCCTCGCTCCGCCCCCCCACTCTCCACATATGGCAGAGACGCAGCGGGCGCGCCGAAGGTAAGCCCGTCTGAGTCTGGACCGCGCCCAGCGCCCGAACCCCTGGCCCTCGCAGGCACCAGCCCACCCGCCGGACCTACAACGCCACCGAACTCAACGCACTCAACACCGGCCGGATACCTGGGTGCTACCGAGCCACCCCGAGACGCACCCACGGAACCTTCAGCTGCCTCTCCTGCAAGTTCTCCTGCATCCGGACCTGCACGACAACAACACCCTCCAAGCCGAGAACCAGCACCAACCACCTGAAGTGCATCCTGCTCAACACCCGCTCCATCCACAGACACGCCGTGGAGCTCTGGAACCTGCTCAACACAACATCACCAGACGTCGCCTTCCTCACGGAAACCTGGATGAACGCCTCCTCAGCACCCGACATCACCATCGCCATCCCGGAAGGATACAAGATCTCCCGGAGGGACCGCGGCAACAAGACCGGAGGAGGCATCGCCATCATCCACAGGAACACCATCCGCATCACGACCAACAACGACGACACCCTCACAACCGCCGAACACCTGCACTTCCAGATCCACACCGACCCCAAGACCACCCTCAGAGGCACCCTCATCTACAGACCCCCGGGACCTCGCACATAATTCAGCGAAGACATCGCCGACTTCATCAGCCCGCACGCCCTCCCCTCCGCGGACTACATCCTCCTCGGGGACCTCAACTTCCACCTGGAGAACAACAACGACCGCAATACCACCACCCTGCTGGACAACCTCGCCAACCTCGAAGTCAAGCAGCTGGTGACCACCCCCACCCACCACACCGGACACACACTCGACCCAGTCTTCTCCTCCAGCAAGGACATCGCCTTCAGCCACACCACCAGACTCCACTGGACGGACCACAGCTGCTTCCACTTCAGCTTCAGAAAGAACACGATCCACCACCACCAGCAACAGATTGCACGCAGAAGCTGAAAGAAGATTACTGCCGACCAGCTCGCAGCATCCCTGAGCCGGGACTCCCCTGCCAGTTCAGCGAACCCCAGCCAGGCCGCCAACAACCTCACGAAGTGGATCAGCAACTGCGCAGACGACCTCGCCCCACTGAGGACCCCGCCCAGCAAACCCGGCAGTAAGAAAGCACCATGGTTCACCGACGAACTCAAGAGCTCCAAGAAGAACTGCCGAGCCCTCGAGAGAGCCTGGCGCAGAGACCCGACATCAGACAACATGACCACCCTAAAGATCGCCACTCGAAAACACCACCAACTGATCCACGCCACCAAGAAAACCGCATTCAAGGAACGACTGGACAACAACGCCCACAACAGCAAGGAACTCTTCAACATCGTCAAAGAGCTCTCCAACCCCAGCGCCGGAAACAACGACATCACCCCATCACAAGACCTCTGCAACTCCCTCGCCTCCTACTTCCACAACAAGATCGCGGACATACACAACAGCTTCAGCACACAGCCGGCGCACCCCACGACCGCACCTGCACCCCCCACTACTACCCTCCGAGCCTGGGCCCAGATCAACACCGAAAAAGCCCTACGCATGATGAACTCCATCCACTCCGGATCTCCAACCGACCCCTGCCCTCACCACATTTCAACAAGGCAGACGCTGGCATCGCGCCCCACCTGCAGGACATCATCAACACCTCCTTCGACACCGCCACCTTCCCGGAGAGTTGGAAGCACGCCGAACTCAGCGCTCTACTGAAGAAACCATCCGCAGACCCTACCAAACTGAAAAACTACCGCCCCATCTCGCTCCTCCCGTTTCCGGCCAAAGTCATCGAGAAGACCGTCAACAAGCAGCTGACCTCCTTCCTCGAGACGAACGGATCCCTCGACCTCCGCAGTTTGGCTTCCGGGCCAACCACAGCACTGAAACCGCCTTCATTTCAGCCACTGACGACAACCGAGCCCTGCTCGACAGCGGGGAAACAGCGGCCCTCAGCCTCCTGGACCTCTCCGCGGCATTCGACACTGTCTGCCACCGCACCCTAGTGCAGCGACTCAGCAACGTCAGAATCCAAGAGAAGGCACTAGAATGGATCATCTCCTTCCTCGCCGGAAGGACACAGAGAGTCCGCCTCCCTCCGTTCAGATCAGAAGCCACCGAAGTCATCTGCGGCGTTTGTCAAGGCTCCTCGCTCAGCCCCACCCTCTTCAATGTCTACATGAGCCCCCTTGCGGCCATCCCACGCCAACACAACCTCAACATCATCTCTTACGCCGACGACACCCAGCTGATCCTCTCCCTCACCAACGACCCAGCCACCGCCAGAGCCAACCTACACGAAGGGATGAAAGACGTAGCCGAGTGGATAATGAACAGCCGCCTGAAACTGAACTCAGACAAGACAGAAGTCCTCATCCTAGGATCTTCGCCCTCCGCCTGGGACGACTCCTGGTGGCCCCCTGCCCTGGGCAGTGCACCCAAACCAACGGACCATGCACGCAACCTGGGCTTCATCTTGGACTTCTCCCTCTCCATGATTAGAAATGTCAACGCCGTCTCCTCGTCCTGCTACAACATCCTGCGCATGCTACGTAAGATCTTCCGGGGGATCCCCACCGAGATCAGGAAAACGGTCACCCAGGCCCTCGTCACCAGCCGCCTGGACTACGGCAACTCCCTCTATGCCGGAACCACTGCCAAACTCCAGAAGAGACTCCAACGGATCCAGAACGCCTCAGCAATACTCATCCTGGACATCCCCCGACACAGCCACATTTCCGGACACCTGAGAGACCTGCACTGGCTCCCGTTCAACAAAAGAATCAAGTTCCGACTCCTCACCCACGCACACAAAGCCCTACACAACCAAGGCCCAAGATACCTCAACAACCGCCTCAACTTCTACACTCCCACACGCCAGCTTCGATCGACCAGCCACGCCCTCGCCGCCATTCCCCGCATCCGAAGAGCCACCTTAGGAGGAAGGTCCTTCTCCTACCTGGCCGCCAAGACGTGGAACTCCCTCCCGACCCACCTCCGCCAGACCCAAGACCACCTCGCCTTCAGGAAGCAGCTCAAGACCTGGCTGTTCGAGCAGTAGCGGACCCCCCCCCCCCCCCCCCCCAAGCGCCTTCACACTTGCACCACATGCTCTATTACTTCTTGATACAGTCATTCTTTGCCACAAATATTCCTGGATGAATCTTAAATGCTAAACCCAGATTTTGGGTATGTGCCCTGCGTTAGATCTTTGCCTCAGCTTTACCTCCTTTATTGCCACTCTTAAAAATATAGATGCTAATCCTCGATCACACAGCCCAAATAAATTATCCCTTAAACAGAATTATGTCAAGTAAAGAGTGACAACTTTACACAATACTGTTATAGCATAAGAATTCAAAATGAGACCATTTATTGCTGTATTATTTTCATTAGATAAACAGGTGATGGGGATTACGCTATTTCAATAACCAATAATTGAAACCTTTGGTAATATTTTTATATAAATAGTTTCCACTTTAGTCTATAAAGTAAGTAGTAGATTAATACCGTACTGTTTGTTCTAACCAGTAAATCAGTAAAAGTTTCACAAGAAAACATACCTTCAAATTATAAAGTTATTAGTGGACAAAACACGGAGTAAAAAAAGCCACTCTTGCACTGCTTTTAACATTTCTTTTTGATTAACATACCTTAGCTTTGACAATTCTTTCTGGTATGAAGACATTTCATAATCAGTCCTTTCTTGGTAAGATTTTGCCTGTAGCAGTGCTCTCTCCTGTTCTTCCACCCTGGATTTTAACTGCACCACCTCATTATTAAAAGTGGCAGATGAGGCATGACCCTAGGTAAAAAAAAAAAAAAAGAGTATGTTTTAGGTAAGAAAATAACTTTGTTTAGTAACATCAAATTAAGAGCAAATTATTTCTACACACTGTTTTGGTAACAATCTTATACATGATCTACCCCCATATCTTTATTTATAAATCACTAAATTTATTTATACAGTCAATGTTTTTTTTTATATAGTACAAAATGGATAACAGAACACTTTACAAAAGGCCAAGCTTCCAAAAACAACATAACCAAACAAGAATTTACATAGCAATTGGCTGTTGCAAAGTGAGGCACAGACTAGACAAAAGGATAAAAAGCAGTTCATGTAAACAAGTGTACATTTAAAGTGATAGAATAAAGGATGTGTAAAGATTAGACTGTCATGCACTGCCAATCTCGGAGTACATGAGTACTCCATATTCTGCTCGTACCAGTAGCAGCCTCATTTATCATATAGAGCGTCATTGGCATTATTTCTAGAGCCAGTGACCAGACCAGCTACAGAATGTAGAGATGGTATATGTGTAATGTGAGAACATAAATTGCTGTCATATTGTAACCCTAATAAAGATGGAATTAACACATGGCTAAATTAATCCTCAAGGATGAAAAATGTTGTTCCTCACAGTAGACTTCGGGACTAATTACGAGTCTGGCGGTCAGAGGACCACTAGACACTTGGTGGCGTGGTAGTGGCGGTCTAACCACGGCCCCACCGATGGTCGGACCGTCCTATTACGTATTGTCAGTTGCAGGTGGTGCAGCTGTGGCACCATCATGAATATTACAAGTTTCAGGACCACCTGCGTTTTCATGGCGTTTTGTCCTCCATGAAAAGGTTGGAGGTGCTGAAACAATTGGACCCATACAGGGCTGCTGTGCCCCCTCAGCCTAGGGATGCATGCAGGGGTAACAACAGGCACCCCCTTGTGTGCATGTGCCCAGTTCCTGTAGGGCATAGACATAGTCCATGCCGTGCAGGAACCTGTGTGGCGTTCCCATTGCGGTGCCCTTTTCCAAGGCGGCGCTGCAGGCATCACTATGGGCAGCGCTACTTGTAATCTGGCGGGGGCATCCACTGTTGGCGGTGCTGGGTAGAGGCAGTGGCTGGCCGCTCACCTCCGCACCACCATAAGTTTTATTCAGGACCATGGTCTGTACAGTGTTTGTTTTCTTTAAGAACTGATGTAGGCTAGGCGTTTCTAATTCTTAACCACGTAAAGGACTAGAGAGTTTAAGAATTCTACATAGGAAGGATTACATTTGAGTTCATGAACAAAATTAGATAAGAGTTGAGAACATTTGCATTTATTCTGTTTTTAGGGTATTTGTCTTACGATAGACTGCAAGTTATCCAGAAGTTAATGTATTTGAAAATCTAGGCAAAAAAGATCACTATCATGGAAAAGACTTCAATAGAAAAGTCTATGTAAAAGTGGGAAGAATCGGCAGTGTTTGCAAAGAGTGCCATGGTGATCCAGGTTAAAAAACTTTTTTTTTTTAAAGAATTGGTGGGAGGCGAGTGGGGGCGAGGGGTAGTGAGCCTAGAGGAGCTACTTGCAGAAGAGGGGATGGGTGAAAGTGTGAGTGACACTTCTACACATGGGCATCAGTATTCTTGGGACAAGGATAACCAGTAAACATCTTTAAAGAGAGATAAGCATATGGGATTAGTCAAGTGAGGGAATGTGTTTTACCTTGGTAAAAAGTATGGTACATTTCAGTTTCAGTAATATGTCTGTTAAACAACCAGTGACAATGAAATTTTGCTTTGGATCACTGATTCACTGCATGGACGCTGGATGGGTGGGTGTAGGAAAGTTGTTCTCCCTAATGTTGATCGCAACAGCGGTCAAAGATTTTTCTTTTAATGTTTAATGATATAAATAACACATTTGCTTGCAACAGTCCCCACTAGGTTTCAACCCAGTGGTTTTGAGAAAGACGTTTTCACAGCACACTGGATTTTAGAAAATATTTCTGAAGGCAAAACCATCTCAAAATGGCACATTGCATTTTTTTCTTCTGTTTGTGAGCATGTCAAGGTCTACCAAGGAGAGAGTTTTAATATAAGAAGCATTCAACTACTTTTCAGTTCTTCAGAATCTCAATGAGCAAATGTCGGTCTTCTTAATTTCGGAGAGGCTAGATCAATAGTTTTTTAGTCAGAGCATTTTTGTACTAACGCTTAAGTATGGTAACCTCCCATGCTGCCAGGATATAAGTGAGCGGAGAGGTTTCACACTATGGTTTCTAGAAGAGACCATTGAAACTGAACGAAGAAATGATCTGACCATTAGTTTTAAGTGTAGGTTTTCTTTCTGTAGCGATTAATAGGTAGGTCTAAACATCAGAAGATACTGGCAAGATTTGGTTGAGGGCATTGTTGAGCAAAAATGAAGACTATTTAGAGAGATGTAAGCATCACATGTGGTTCTTAGTTACTGACTGTATAAATGCACATCTACCTCCATCTGACTAGACTAATGAATTATTAATTAAGAGCTGTAAAGGTTGCCGTGTTTGAACTAGGTACAGAATTGAATGTTTTTAATGCAAAGTCTGGTTTTTCATAACCTGAATACATTTGGAAATATCAAAAATATTACAAATGAAATTTAACATTGAATCTCATTACTACTCAATCTGGCATACGTTGGTAGTACTTACCAGACTCCCTATATCCTTTTGAAGCACATTTACATTAGAGCTGGCAACAAACGACCCAGCAACTGATGTATTCCCTTGCTTTATTTCATGGATTTTTTTTTCATTTCTGACTTGCTGCAGCAATCCGTCTCGGTCATCTTGCAGGCTGGCCATGGCTTTAGTAAATGCATCAATTTGCAGGGAGTAATTTCCACACTCTGAAGACAATTTCTTTATTTCATGGTCTCTATTAGCCAGTGCATGACGTATATCTTTAATTTTGCTGTCAAGCTGATCTAATGAGTCTTTGTCGTCTACATCAGAAACTTCAAAGTTGTTTACTTCCATCAATCTAAAGAGTCTGGATTTAAAATTATTCAACCTAGATTCAAGACTGTCCCCTCGCATTCGTTCAGACTTCAGCTCAAATGCATACTTGCTTTGTAAAACCTTAAAGTCTTCAATCAATTGATCTCTGTCATTTTGTAGAGCAGCCATTGCTTTTGCAAATGACTTATTCTCTGATTTCAAGTGCGCATTTTGTTTTTTAACTTCCAGCATCCATTTCTCCTTTACTTTATCTAATTCATCCATTTTGTGTTCTACTGAATCAAGACTATCATGAGAAGACATTCTATGTGTGTGTTCTAAGTATTTGTTCTTATCTGCATGTTTTTTTCTTCCTAGGTGTTCTTGAGCTTCTATTTCAAATGGCCCTGATATAAGACTAAAATCATCAAAACCGTTATTTGTATTATTTTCTTTAGATTCGGAAACTATGTTTCCTTGGTTTAGGCTTGAAATCAGAGATTCAAGATCTTTATTTTTTGATAATACTTTTTCATTATCAAGTTCTAATACCTCAATCTTTTCATTCAGTAATGTATTTTTTCTTTGTATCTCCTTATGTTCTTTTTGGAGGTAGCATTTTTCTTGCTCAAGAATCTTAATGCGGTCGAGTTGCTGTTTTAACAACTCTTTGAGCTGGTGATCTTTAAGAGACAAGACTTGATTGAGATCTTCCCTGTACCTTATTAATTGTGCCCTTAACAACGCATTCTCTGAATGGAGGTCATCAATTTCATTTAAAAGGTTTCTCACTTCTTTCTTCAGATCAAGGTTTTGAACTTTACTTTCAACAAACAAGTCTTTATGTTGCTCGAACAGGTTTTGGTAGCTCTGATCTACACATTTAGGTTCTACAACTTTATTATCCCTTTCAGATTGTAGTGATGGAACTGGCTTTAAAATGTCTGTTTCAATGGCAGTCTCCAATTGCTCTTGGCATGTTTTGTCTGCATTTACTAGTATGTTTCTTAAATCAATTTGATTGGGGTCTTCTTCCAAGGCATAACATTTACTCTCTAGTTCCTTGGTCTGGGCCCCTTTCTCATTTATTCCATATTGTAGAAGTATTTTGAGATTTTGTTGTTTCATATGACTTTCTTGGTTTAAAATGGAATCTGCGAACTGGTTTTCTGAGACTTTCTCTGCATCTATGACCATATCTCCGTCATTTTGAAGAGGTGACTTGCTCTCACTGAAACTAGCTAGCATTTTAGGGTTTAATTCACTTTGTATATTCTGCTTGTTTAGGTATTTTAAATCCAAATCATTTTCAAATTCACTTTTCTGCAGTTTTAAATCATTTCTGATATGTTTTAATTCCTCTTGCAGTGTTCTATTCATCGAAGTTAGTGAGGCAATATTGGTGTTTGCCTCATTCAGTAAACAATTATAAGAATGTAGTTTTTTATTAAGAACCACTGCCTCTTCATGAGATTTGTTAAGGTCATTATTTGCAGTTTGTAGGTCATTTTTATATTTTTCACTATTTGACTGAGATAGCTTTACAGTTCTTTCCAAACTTAAAATTATTTCTTGAAAATGTATGGAATCACTTTGAAGCTGGATAATTTGCTGTTGTTTTTCTTTTAAAAGTTCTTGCAATTCCCTAGATTTGTTTTTTGAGCAGGCTTCTTTCACGTTCCCCTTGGACTCTTTAACCAACTGCAATTGCTGTAGCTTTTGTTCCTGGACATCAGTATGTTTTTCTTTATTTAAATCTCCTAACTGTTTTTCAAGTGTGGAGTTTTGCAACTGGACTGCTTTCAGGGTATCAGTTAAATTATCTATCTGTTTGACGTTGTTCAGAATTTCTGTCTCTAAAAATTCTTTTTCATATTTTTTTTTATCAGAAATTTCCTGAACATGTTCAAGCTCTTCCTGCAAAAGACACTTGTCATCTTCTAAAATTCTAACTTTTTCATTCAAGCTAATAGTATGTTGTTTAAAATCTTTAACTTCATTTTCCAATTTCCAATTAAAAATGTTTTTCTGGTCCAATAAATCATTCATTTCTTTTAATTTTTGCAATGTAACATTTCTTCCTTGCTCTACTGTGGCTAAATGTTCTCTCTTTTCTGAGATCTCATTTGTCAGACAGGTAACTTGACTTAAAAGGGACTTTCTCTCACTACTAATGTCATCAAATTTACAAAGCATGTCAGCCTTGAATGCTTCTATTTGACTCTCAAGTTCTACTACATTTGATTTACTGGCAAAAATGTCATTCTGAAGGCAATCATTTTCCCTCTGCTTTTTCTCTAAATCAAACTTAAGATTTTCAGAAATTTCCTTTAATTCTCTGTTCTCTACTGTTAAACGTGTGTTCGTCATAGTTAACTCAGAAAAAATAGACTGCTCCTCAACAGTTGAGTTTATCAAACAGTTTAGTCTTTCTGTTTCCCTCAGCAATTCACATATTTCTGCATCTTTGGATTTAATTTGATCTTTTAGATTAACATTAAGATTTTTATTCTCTTCACATGAATTATGAATTTCTTTTTCAAGCTCCACCTTTTTATATTCCAAATCAATGATTTTTTGAAGTACTTCTTGTTTCTCGTTTCTCGTTGATTCAATAATTTGTCTCATTTTGTCCATTTCATCACTGATATTTTCATAAGCTTTTAGAAGTGATTCATACTCCTTATTTAATTCACTGTGCTTTGCTTTCCAGTTAGATAATTCAACCACCTGAGATTCTTGCAAAGTGTTCAGCTGAATAGAGAAAGCTTCTTTTTCTTGAACTATTGTTTCCATGGTAGATTTAAGACTTTCACATGCAGCACTGAGATTTTCATTCTCAGTTAAAAGTCTATCATTTTCAAAAACTAGAACACCTTTTTCTTGATGTAATAAAGAAATGACATCTTTATCAAGTTTAGCTAATGAATGTTCAAGGCTCGAAATTTTATCCAACAGTTTGTGCTTCTCCGAAGTTATGGCATCCAGCTCCTCTTTTAAAACTTTGTTATCTTTCAGTACATCTCTGCGTGATATTAAAGCAGCATGGAGCTTTTTCTGTAGCTGTTCTGTAGGTTTATGTTCCTCACCAATTTTTGCCTCTTGGTGCTGACCAGTATGCTCTTCCGTGCTAACTGTACTGACATGTCCCTCTCTAATTTTTCTATGCTGTTGGATTTGGTTCTCCAAATGCACTATGTGTCTATCTTTTTTGGAGATAGAATTTTCTTTTTTTTCTAGACTATCCTTCAACATTTCCATTTCCAACAATAAATCTGTTAGTTGCGCTTTTTCTTGTTCTTTCTGATACTGTACTATTTCGTTAAGTTTTACTGCACTCATTTCTTCACTGGTAGCCTTAGTTAAAAGGTCCTCATTTCTTTTATTTTCTTGGCTTTTCGCAGGACACATTCGTAACTCTGTGGCATCCAACACACTTTCAGCCCCACCATGTTCTCTTTTCACATCTTTTAATGGAATTGAAGTTTTTTCGGATATAAGGCATATGCTACCATCTTCAATAGCAGAGGCTTCAACAGCAGAGGCTTCAACCTTTTGCCCATGCTCAAAAAAGGGGAATTCTTTATCATGTGCCTTTTTGTGATCAGTCCCACCAAAGGAATACTTTAATTTGGGAATCTCTTCATTTTCAGAAATCTGAACAGATTTCTTTCTTGCATTTTTCTTGAGATCTTCATAATCTTTCTGAAGTTGTTCATATTTGATATTCAGTTCAACTAATTGCATTTCTTTTTTGACTATTTCAGACTTTAGTTCTGCAGATTCTAACTTACACTGACCTATACTTAATTCTGTTTCAGAAAGATTTGCCTCGTGGTTTGTCAAACCCTCCTGCAGTGATAATATGAGCTTGTGCTTATATTCACATTCTTTGCATTTCAGTTGATTTCGATCATGGTGTGTGTTATGATCATAAGTCTGTTCAGAATCATTAGCTTGAATATCTTGCTCTTCCCACGATTTAGTGAACACTTTCCTCCTATCAAAATGTGATCCATGGAGTTTTGTCTGAACGAATATGTTCTCTTTATGTTCTAAATTCAGTTGATTACATTTGCTGTAAGACTGCTTTGCAAGATCACAAAAATCACCAGCTGAAAACTGTTCATTACTGTGAATATTTTGTTGGTCTTCTTTTCCATTAATACCCGATTTAATAGCTTCAAAATTAGCAGATTGTGCAAAACATTGTTCAAATAACTTTTCTCTTTCTTTCAGATCTTTCTGCAACTTATTAAGCAAAATATCCCTTTCTTGTGTATATTTTAAATGTTCTTGTAATTCTCTTTCCTTTTGAACATTATTATTATTCAACTCCTTAATGTTCTTCTGGCACTGTTCCAAGAGTGATTCCTTAGCAGCAATAATTTCATTCAGGTTGTTCATTTCAGAATCCTTTTCCAACAGCTGTAATTTCAAGTTTTGTTGGCATGACTCGTGTTCATTTTTCTCAATTTCAAAAAACTCCAAATTCTGTGTTAGCTCATCAATGGTCTTCAGTAAGGTATCTGTTTTTTGTTTCTCTTTGGCTAATTCATCTTGTCCAGTTTGTGCAAGTGCTTCATTTTTTTTAAGCAAATCCTTTCTAATAACCAGGGATGCTTGCAATTTCCTTCTGAGGTTATCCTTTTCTTTAGTAATTTTTTCCAAGAGAAGCTGCATCTGATCCTTTTCATTTAATACATCAGTAAGTCTTGTTTCTCTCTCAGATAGCATAGTTTTGTAATGATCCAAATCCACCCTACATTTTTCCAAATTGATAGAATCTATGTTCAGGTCTACCTCATGAGTATTTATAACAGATTTCAAATGCTCAATCTGGGTCTTCAAAACACTCTTCTCTTCTGAAAACTTTACCATTTCATTTGACATGGATTCCATAACCCTACTAACAGAAGCATCCTTTTCTTTCAACTGATTACTCAATGATGATATCAAATCTTTCTGCTGCATAGTTTGAGATGTTAAATTCTGTATCACCTCTTCTTTTTTCCTAACTTCTGCAAACAAATCCAATATTTTATCTCCTTCTTTTTTTAACATTTCATTGTTGATTTGTAGTTCCTTAATTTTAGTATCCATTTGTTCCTGCATAACACTCCTATTCAAGTTTAAGTTAGAAACCAGTAGCTCATTTCTTTCTGAAAAGTGCTGCTGTTGTTGAAGTGCCTCCTTGTTAAACTGCATTTCTTCTAAACAACCGTCTATCTCCATCTGATATTTTTCCTTTTGTAAATTCAACATTGTACAATGTTTTGCCTCACTTTCAACACATTCTTTCTCTTTTATTGAAAGCACATTTTTCAAATGATATATTTCTTTATCTTTAGCCACAATGTTTGCAATTATGAGAGACACCTTTTCTAATCTAGTATCATTATCAACTGGAAAGTTATCAAACAGAGGTTTCTTTACACTTCCTTCGTTTAACTGTTCATCACTAAATAATTCACAGCCATTAATCTTCTCATCTATGAAACCCAGGCTTTGTTGTAAAAACTGGACTGTATTCGCCCTTGATGTCAGCTCATTCTCTAAAAGACTCAACTGATCCCTGAGCAGGGCATTTTGCTGAGACAAACGTGAAAGTTCTACATTGCATTTACCATCTGACTCACAAAGAATAACTTCTAAACTTTCAACTTTCAGCTTTAAGGCACATAATTCTTCAGTACCCATACTAACCTGCATCTCAAGTTGCTCCTTTTCCTGCATCAGCTGCAATACTTTGGAGTTTATTTCCACTTCAGAATCTTTTAAAGTATGTTCCATTTTTTCATACAGTTTCTCCAGCTCATCTGACTGTTGCTGTACTTGGTTTTGAAATGCTGCTGTAAGATTTTCCTTTTCATTTGTTAGCATCCTAATTTCTTCCAGTAAGCAATTTCTCTCTTTTACCACATTTGCCACCTGCAGTTGAAGAGTCTCTATTAAAATAACTTTGTCATTAATGTCCTTTGATGAAACAGAATTTAAAATATTTAAATCAGACTTCAAATGTTCAATATGCTGTAACTGTTCAAAGCACTTCTCTTCAAGAGACTGAACATTTACATCTTTCTGCTGAATGTCATGCTGCCATGCACTGATTTGTTCCATGTTTCTTTGGTGTTCCATTTCTACAGCCTCCATATTGACAGTTAAGAAATCAATAGTCTTCTGTTTAGCACAAATACATTCTTCTTTTTCTCTAACAATGCTATTAATCTGCTTAATTTCGGATATGCTTTTATCAATCTCATTTGTTAGTGCTTGAACTTTGTCTTCAGCTAACTGTATACTAATATCTTTTTCATTCAATGATTTAAGTAGCTCTGAAATATACTCTTCTTTTTCCCCAAGTGTTTTATTGAGTTCATATATATGATTGACATGAGCTGTGCACTGCTCTTGTAGTTTTGAGAAGATCTGTTCTTTTTCAGTGGCTAATTCTTTTGAAGATATCAATTCATTCTTCACATCAAGCAACTGGCTCTGAAGCTGTGAAACTAACAAAATATGTTGCTGTAATTGAGAATTACAGGTATCTTCTTCATTTGCTCGGTCATTTAAACTTTTAATTAGATTATCTTTTTCTATCATAGAAACTTTAATACTACCCAATTCAATTGTTTGGTTATTTAACTCTTGTTTTAGATCAGAGGTTTCTGTATCAAGACGTTTAATCTGCTGCCTCAAAGTCTCACACACAAGTTCCTTATCTTGTAGTTTTAATTTGAGATCCTCTGTATAGTCTAGCGCATTTGAAAACATTTTGTCTTTTTCTAATAGATTTGCTTTCAACTGGTTTTCTTCGTGCATTAAGGTTTCAATCTGTTTTTGCTGCATACTGGAAATGCCTTCTATTTCTGAATATTTTGCCTTCAAATTAACATAATCATCTACTTTCTTTTTCAAGCAGTCCTCCTTCTCAATAACTAAAGTACTTAGTTCTTCTGATTTGGAATTCAGAATTTTAATCTGAAAGTGGAGGTCAGAAATTATTTCCATATTTTCAGAAAGCTGAACCTTAAACAAGTCATACTCGTCACTCTTATCTTTATAAGTCTTCATTTCTTGAGCCAACTTAAACATCTCATTTTCCCTATTCTGAATAGTCTGTTGGAGCTGTGTGGTCTCCAAAACATAGCTCTGCAGTTGAGTTTCTAAATCTGAAATGATTTGTGAAGACTGACCTTCCTCCTTCAATTTGTAGACTTTAAGTTCCTGCATTTCTGTTTCTCTTTGAGCCAGAATAGCTGTTTTGTCATCAAGACTGTTTTGAATTGTTTGCTTTTCAATATTCAAGCTGTCAATTTGGTCTTTAAGTGCTAAAACTGTATGAGCCTGTTGGGACAAATGTGAACTTAAAACTACAGTTTCCTCTGTCTTTTGTGTCAACTTCACACAATTTATTTCAAGATCAGCTTTAAGTTTTTGTTTTTCTTTGTCCTGGGTGTCAAATTGTTGCTTTAGAGACACAAATTCAGATTGGGTCTGTGACATATGTGTGTGAATACTATTGTATGCACTCATCTGATTACTTAACTTAATCAAAACCTCTTCATTTTCAATTTTCAGTTTGTCAATCTCTTTACATTGCATTTCAAGTCTGCCATTTAATTCTGCATTTCCTTTACTGTGCTTGTCATTTAATTGAGAAAGATTTTCAATCTCTTCATTTTTATGCATTAATTGAGAATCTCTCTCTTCAACCGCCTGGGTAAGTCTTTTGTTTTCAGATTTAATATATAGCAATTCATTCTCACGTTCATTCATTAGACATTTATTCTCCTCATACTCAATACATTTTTCTTGCAAACGTTTGCAGTTTAAATCTAGGTCGGCCTTTAATTCAAGCATTTGTTTCTGAAACAATTCTATTTGTTTCTGATTCTTATTAAGCTGTTCCTGTACAGTGCTTCTTTCAGCTGATATATTTTTTAAAGATTTTTCTTTTTCTAGTGCAATCACTTTAGCTTCAGCCAACTGCACACCCAAATCAGATATTTGTTTATTTAAGGATTGAATAGATTCTTGGTTCTTAAACAATTGCTCACTTAGGGAGGAACATTCCTTGGTTTTCTCCAACAACTCAGAAGAGAGGGAAGCATTGTTCTGTTCACAAAGCTTAGAAACATGATCAACCTTCTTAATCAATTCTTCTTTGTCACAACTAAGCAAAGAAATAGTTTGCTGAAATTCTAACATCTGTTCTTCATTAGTCAATAACTTTTTCTCCATTTCGGTTACTGTAGTAGCAAGTTTTAATACTTGACTTTCCTTTTCATCTAACTGTTTAAATGCACTTGTATTTTCCTTTATCAACTGTTGCTGCTTATTTTCCAAAATAGCCACACTGTTGGTAAGATCAGAGACTAATTTTATTTGATCTGAAAGGGAAACTGCTTTCTTTTCAAGGTTCTGTTTTAATATATCCATCTTGTCAATTGTTTTACTTTGCTCTTCAACTTGCCTTTTAAGCTCTCTATTATTTTTCTTTGCATCTTCCAACTTTCCAATGAATTTCAATTTCATATCCTCACTTTGCTGTTTAGATGCCATAAGGCTTTCTTCCAGTGATTTAACTGCATCAAGTTTCTCTTGCTGTATTAATTTTATGGTTTCTTGAAGTTGAATGTGCTCTTCAAGACACTTAGATAATGTAATTAGCTTTTCGTCTTTCTTAGTAACTTCAGAAATTAAAAGGGTATTATGATCTTTTATTGACATTAGTTGACTCTCAAAATGTTGAGTATTCATTTCTTTTTCCTCAAGTAAGGAACTCAATTTATTTTTCAAAGAAGAGTTTTCTTCCATTTGAGCAAAAAGATTCAAACGTTCTTCCTTGTTTTTTGTTTCTGCTTCAAGAAGCTTCTGGGCACATAAACAATTCTGTTCTTTAAGAAGAGAGATCTGAGCTTCACATTCTGTGAGATGGTTTCGATGTACAAGACCATGGGTCTGAATTTGTGAGTGAAGTTCCTTAATTGTTTCAGCGTATTCATTAACTTGGTTATTCAATTCTTTTGCTTCTTTACTTTGCACTTCATTTTGGTTTTTTGTCCATTTCAATGCAAGTTCCATTTCATTCAGTTTCTCACTTAGAGCTGACATTTTCATGCTTGATTCTTGTACATCCAAAGACTGAGATTCTCTTAGTAGATGATTTTCACGCTGAGCTTTTCCTAGGTTTTCTTCCATTACTCTAATTTCTTCTTCTTTAAATTGAAGTTCTTGCTTTAATAATGAAAGCTGTTCAGAAAATTCAATTGTGTTGGATGAAAGGGATGCTAGTTCATTCTCTTTTTCCTCAATTGCTTCCTTGAGATTATCATTTTCTCGCTCACATCTCTGAATGTCATGAATTAACTGTGATCTCTCTTCCAAATGGCAGTTATTGAGTCTCTCGAGTTCTTCATTTGTTTGGTCCAGCTCCCGTTGAATAACCTCCAAAGCCAAATCTTGTTTTGCGGTCTGAAAATAAAAACAATCAAGAATGTTATAACTGTGTATCAAACAGAGTAAACTGCTGTAGCTGGCTTCCATGAATATTAGCTGATCATTTATTCAATCTTATACATTAAAAATTGTAATTTTTCCTACTTTTATGTTCAGGTTCTTTCCTACTTTCTACTTGTGGGTCAGAGCCCTAACCTAAAGAGCAATGAGAAGAAGCAACCGAAGACAAATACGACTTGGAAAAAAAGAACTTTGTTGCCTGAATAGAAATTATAAGACCCAAACTGAAGAATGTGTGAAATATTCCACATTGCTTGCTTTCCTATATCCATGATAAAACTCTTTGGTGGATTTGTCTCACGTGTTCGGGCATCCCTAAAATGTTAAGAGCCAATTTGATGGATATCTGAAGCAGAACTATCCTGTTGCTGTACTGTTCTGTCAGAGATGGTTATGAACATGTTAACTGCCCCCACATACTACCAATGTTTATGGTTTAGTTCTTTTCCTCTAAAATATACTCATACATTTGTGTGCCAGAAGGAATCATCTAAAAATGTGCACTGCAAAATCTCAAATCTGAGGTAGTGGCCTTCTTACCATTACTTATAGGACTTGCTGACTCAGGTACCAAACTAGTCCTGAATCCCCTTTATCTAAGTGTAATGCCTCAGTTCTACACAGGAACTCAGTATCTTTCAGTAGAGGGCCCTTCTCGATATCAGTAAGAGCAGGATTGTCAACAACTGCAGAAGAAATTCAAGACAAAGGACAGAGGAACACACCAGATGCTAGATCGGTTTATCACACAAATGCCTTGGGAGAGTCAGTCTCTGAGAGCTGCTTACTACATGGCATACACTGTTGGAAACCTACTGTTAATGGCATATGCAAAAAGGAAAGGCAACAAATTAAAAAAATACACCATAAATATATCCCAACCACATACTCAAACCCTTTGCCTTTTCATCCGTGCATTACCAACCACCTTCACCTCATACCTACATTTTCTACCGATACGCAAGTTTGTTGTGAAGGAAGGTAAAAGAGGACTGAAAGCCCTAAACATGAAGTTTATAGCCTCAATCTGTTGCCATATCCTTCCACATTTTGAATTATTCACAATTCAAATTTATATGCCAAGAAAACCCTTTCTAAAATAGGCTGCTAGGTTAAACCTAATAATAAACATAATAATTACATAAATTCATGTGTGGCAATGTGGCACACACTGTTGTGTTGTGTATTGCTGTCTCTAGCTTCAAGTTTAGAAACATTTAAGCAGCTGAATGAGCCAGTCAGATAAGGAATACATGTTGCCTTGAAACAAATGAATAACAAAATGTCTGATACCCACTATTGCCATTTCACTGTCACAGAAATGTGATACTAAAGATTCCTACAATTGACAGGTTATCTCACCTATTATGTTGCTAACAAGGGAGAAGTTTGAGTTGGGTCTAGCTCTTGAGAAGGTCCGCTTGCAAATAAATTGGGTAACAACAGAAGTTATTTAATTCCATGCAACCCATGAAACAAAGTGTACTTTGTAAACAAGTTGCATTACATTATTGCAGGATTATGGTACAGGAAACACCTCACTGTTCTTTTATGACTCCGACAAAGAGTGGAGAAGTGGTCTTTATTGTAGAGGCTGGATGATACTCAATTAAGGTTTACAGTTTGCACACCTACACAGGGATTAGTACTACAAGGGATGAGAAGGAATATGCTACTTACCAGTATGCATCTGTTCTTGGCATGTAGGGCTGCTGACATTCATATCTGTGCATAGATCGCCGACCCAACACTAGGCAGCGATCTATGCACAGATATGAATTCAGCAGCCCACATGCCTCGAACTGATGTATAGACTTTGGGAAGTTTGATCTTGGTACAAGGTCATATCTCTAACATCTAATATCTTGGTCTGCAGTTTCACAATTCTGTTCTTGAATCCTTATCCAAAAATCTCATAAACTTGGTAGTTTGGCAGGGGCATTCTCTAGCACCTCCAGATTTGGAACTTCACTGAATATTTTCAGTTATTTTCTATTTCTTAACCTGGGTTGCAAGCTCTGCTATCTGTTGGCTGCAGTTCGAGCTTTTCTCCTCTATTGCACTACTTTCTGACCCTAACTTTTTTTGTCAGTCAGGTCTCACTTGCTCCACTAGCTGGCCATTTTGTCAACTATTTTAGATTTTTTTATACTGTTCAGGGGCACCACATCTATGTTTTTGTCAATTGTAAAGTTGAGGCATGATAGAATTATCCTTTCATTAGTGAGAAGTCAGAGGAGTACAATTTGTGGAACACGGTTAAACAGCTGTCTCATCGTGCATGGCAGCCAACCCCCACTGTGCCCTGCACTTATCTGCTGCATTGCCATCTGAAGTCTAGATAAACATCTGTTTGAAACGTTTGTCCTGATTTAGTAACCTTTGAAAATGGCCAACTAGCTTCTCTAGGTCTGCCACTGCAGCAGTGGTCAAGATCCCGATGAAATAACCAGCACCCAGGGGCTACATGTTCCTCTGTGCCAGTTAGCTAGACCTATAACCCTGCTCGCAGGCAGGTCGCTCCCCACGCTGCTGCACAGCTCTGTCTGCATTGTTTTTGCCTAATGTTGTATTTTTCCCCTGTGCCTAACTTGCTTTCTTGCCCAGACTTGTTTTTATTTCCCTGTGCCTGTACTTGCTTTCTTGCACACTTGTTTTTATTCCCCTGTGCCTGTACTTGCTTTCTTGCCCAGACTTGTTTTTATTCCCCTGTGCCTAGCTTGCTTTCTAGCCCAGACTTGTTTTTATTCCTCCATGCCTGTACTTTTTTTCTTGCCTAAACTTGTTTTTCCTTCCTGTGCTCAGTTCTCCCGCGGCCCCTGCCCATTTTTCCCACCGCTGCGTCCCTGCCGACCTGCAATCCCATTCGCCGCCCCGCTCCCGCCTCCCAGCTGCTCCTCCCTCCCGCATCCCCTCATATGGAAGCCGCGCAGCGGTGAAAGGAGCGACCTATGACCCTGCTCGCAAGCAGGTCGCTCCCCACGCTGCTGCACGGCTCTGCCTGCATTGTTTTTGCCTAATCTTGTATTTTTCCCCTGTGCCTAACTTGCTTTCTTGCCCAGACTTGTTTTTATTCCCCTGTGCCTGTACTTGCTTTCTTGCCCAGACTTGTTTTTATTCCACTGTGCCTGTACTTGCTTTCTTGCTCAGACTTGTTTTATTCCCCTGTGCCTGTACTTGCTTTCTTGCCCAGACTTGTTTTTATTCCTCTGTGCCTGTACTTTTTTTCTTGCCTAAACTTGTTTTTCCTTCCTGTGCCCAGCTCTCACGCGGCCTCCGCCCTTTTTTCCCCGCTGCTGCGTCTTTGTAGCCCCGCCCACTGGAAATCCCATTCGCCGCCCGCTCCCGCCTCCCAGCTGCTCCTCCCTCCCACATCCCCTCATATGGAAGCCGCTATGCGGCCACGCAGCGGACGCGCCGCTGGCACACCTAAGGCAAACCCGTCTGTGCCCGTCCATGCTTGGACCTCGCCCAGTGCCAGGACCCCCGGACACCACGACACCGCTACGATGCCAGAACCCACCACGCACTCAACACCGGACAATCATACACCTGCTTCCTGGCCGCCCCGAAGCGCACCCACGGAGCTTTCTCCTGCCGGAAGTGCAGCTTCAAAAGCATCCGCCCCACCATGCTGCCTACCAGGAAAGAACCCAACCACCTCAGATGCATCCTTCTCAACACCCGCACCGCCCAAAAACATGCTGTTGAACTCTGGGACCTACTCAACTCAAACTCCCCAGACGTCGCCTTCCTGACGGAGACCTGGCTGAACCCCGCCTGGGCACCCGACATAGCCGTAGCCGTCCCGAAAGGCTACAAGATCACCCGCAAGGACCGCACCAACAGAGCGGGAGGAGGAATCGCCGTTGTCCACAGGAACCCTCTCAGAGTCTCGACCAACACCAACGACACCCTCAGCTCCGCCGAACACCGGACACCTGCACTTCCAGATCCACACTGACCCCAACACCACCCTCAGAGGAACCCTCATCTACAGACCGCCCGGACCCCGACCTCAGTTCAGCGACTCCATCACCGACTTAGTCAAAACATACGCCCTCGCCTCCACGGACTACATCCTCCTCGGGGACCCGAACTGAAGTGCTGGTCTTGGGGAAACATGTTGAGCTATGGGGAGACCAGTGGTGGCCTCCAGAGCTGGGCATTACTCCCATCCCAGCTTACGAAGTGAAAAACTTAGGGATCTGGCTAGATCCTGCGCTCACCTTCACAGGTCACACGAAGAAGGTTGCAGCCACCTGTTACGGTATCTTGCGAGGCATAAGGCCGGTCCTGAAATACTTCAACCCTCCCATCCGACAGCTCGTGGTCCAAGCCTCGGTTTTATCCCGGTTGGACTACGGAAGTGCGCTGATGTTAGGGGTAAACCAGGCTGAGGCATCCAGGCTTCAAAGGGTACAAAACGCCGCGCCGCGGGCTATTGTTGGTCTTCTCAGACATTGTTCTGTTTCGGGCACCATCTCTGCCCTTCATTGGTTACCGGTCAGACAGAGGATTAAGTTTAAAGCGCTCTGTCTGGCCTTTAAAATCTTGAAACTTTCTTCGCCGCCGGCTCTTGCCAACTTGCTTATTCCCTACATCCCTTCGAGATCGTTAAGATCAGAGGCCCATCATCTGGCAGTCTGCCCCCGTTTTAAACTCAGTAGAATGGGTGGCCGCTCCTACCGGGTGCTTGCTGCGGGGCTGTGGAATTTGCTCCCGGTGCACATCCGAGCTCTGAATGACCTGTCCGCCTTCAGGCGCGCTATTAAAACTTTTTTGTTCCCTGTTTCTGAGTAGCCGCTCCCCTCTTCTTTTTTTTCTGTGTGTTATGTTATAGTACCTGTCTAAGCGCCAGGACGCCCCTTTGCTGGGGCAGCTGTGCGCTATAAAAATAATATTAACATAACATAACATAACTTCACCTTGAGAACAATGACGACACCAACTCCACCACCCTGATCGACAACCTAGCCACTCCGCCGGTCACACGCTTGACCCCATCTTCTCCGCAAGCCCCCACGTCTCCTTCAACCATACCACCAAACTCCACTGGACCGACCACCGCTGCATCCACTTCACCTTCAAGAAACCCACCACGCACCACCGCACCCAACAGATGCCTCACCGCTGCTGGAACAAAGTCACCGAAGACCAGCTAACCACCACCCTCGCCCAGAGCCCGCCCGCCGACCATACCAACTCCGACACCGCCGCCCGCAACCTCAGACAGTGGATCAACAACTGCGCCAACACCCTCGCCCCGATCAAGAAACCTTCCAACAATCATACCAACAAGAAAGCAAACTGGTTCACTGAAGACCTCCGGACCTCCGAGCAAACCTGCCGAAAACTGAAGAAGATCTGGCTCCGTGAACGAACACCGGACAGCCACGCCGCCCACAAGAATGCCCCCCGCAGACACCATCACCTCATCAGATCCGCCAAAAGGGCCTCCTTCAAAGACCGCCTAGACAACAACGCGCACAACAGCAAAGAGCTCTTCCACATGGTGAAGGAACTCTCCAACCCCAGCTCCAACACCAACGACGTCCCACCCTCGCAAGACCTGTGCGACTCGCTGGCCACCTTCTTCCACCGCAAGATCACAGACATTCACAACAGTTTCAATGCTACAACCGCCCCCACAACCACTGAGACCTCCGCCCCCACGACCACCATCCGCACCAACCACCTGCTCTACTGGACCAACATCAACGACGATGACACCAACAAAATCATGAACACCATCCACTCAGGATCTCAGTCACATCTATGCCCACACCACATCTTCAACAAAGCCAACAAATCCATTGCACCCAATCTCCGGAAAGTCATTAACACCTCCTTCGGGACAGCAACCTTCCCGGAGAGCTGGAAGCACGCCGAGATCAGCGCCTTACTCAAGAAACCCAAGGCGGACCCCAAAGGACCTTAAGAACTTCCGGCCCATCTCCCTGCTCCCGTTCCCGGCAAAGGTCATCGAGAAGACTGTCAACGAACAACTGACCCCCTACCTGAAGGAGAACAACATCCTGGACCCTTCCCTGTCCGGGTTCCGCAGCAACCACAACACCAAGACTGCCCTCATCGCCGCCACCGATGACATCAAGTCACTGCTGGACAAGGGAGAAGCGGCGGCCCTCATCCCCTTGGACCTGTCAGCCGCCTTCAACGCGGTCTGTCATCACACACTAGGAACACGCCTCCACAACGCTGGGATCCAAGAGAAGGCCCTGGACTGGACCACCTCCGTCCTCTCCTGCAGAACACAGAGCGTCCGCCTTCCCCCCTTCCGCTCCGAAGCCAATGAGATCATCTGCGGCGTACCCCAGGGCTCATCTCTCAGCCCAACTCTGTTTAACATCTACATGGCACCGCTCGCCCATGTCGCCCATCGGCACGACCTCTACATCCTCTCCTACGCCGATGACACCCAGTTGATACTCTCCCTCACCAAGGACCCCCACACCGCCAAAACCAACCTTCACGAAGGGAACAGGCCGTTGCTGAATGGATGAGAAACAGCCCACTGAAGCTGAACTCGGACAAGACGGAGGTCCTAATTCTCGGATCCAACCCTTCGGCCTGGGACGAATCCTGGTGGCAGACCGCACTGGGAACCGCTCCAAAACCCACCGACCACGCACGCAACCTAGGGGTCATCCTAGACTCCACCCTCTCCATGACTAAACAGATCAACGCTGTCTACTCCTCCTGCTTCAACACCCTCTGCATGCTCCGTAGGATCTACTAGTGGATCCCCACTGAAACGAGAAGAACAGTCACCCAGGCCCTTGTCAGCAGTAGTTTGGACTATGGAAACGCCCTCTACGCAGGAGCCTCGGCCAAACTCATAAGACGGCTCCAACGCATCCAGAACGCCTCTGCACGCCTGATCCTCGACATCCCTCGCCGCAGCCACATCAGACCCCACCTGAGAGACATGCACTGGCTCCCGGTCAACAAGAGGATAACCTTCAAGCTCCTCACCCACGCACACAAGGCACTCCACAACACCGGACCAATGTACCTCAACAGATGACTCAGCTTCTACACCCCCATCCCGCCAGCTCTGCTCCGCTGACCTCGCCCTCGCTACAGTCCCCCGCTTCCGAAGAGCGATCTAAGGCGGCAGATCGTTCTCCCACCTCGCCGCAAAGACCTGGAACACCCTCCCCATCCACCTACGGCAGACCCAAGACCTGCTGACCTTCAGAAAACTCCTCAAGACCTGGCTTTTGCGAACAGTAGCAGCATTCCCCACCCCAGCGCCTTGAGACCCTCACGGGTGAGTAGTGCGCTTTACAAATTATATGATTGATTGATTGATTTATATATGCTCCTGCCAGGGGAAGCCCCCAACTGTGAAAGGTGGGTCTTCACATAAAGTTCCCTATCATCAAACCACAAAAAAAACCATCTAGTAAGTACTGGCCCATGAACCGGTTACAGCTACCACTTTAAGAGTCCACTTGGAACGGCACACTGACATCCAGGTAACTACACAGTCGGCACAAGATGGCCGACGGGTAAGGAGCTCCAGGTGGGAGCTCCCATGTTTTGGGTTAGCATTTTGGCATAAACCCTCCGATCAGACCACCTACACTACCGATTAGACCTCCTCCTCTCAGGCGATCCTTGGAACGCTTTTCCAGGATCTCCAGGGCCAACCTGCGGCTTTCGCTGACTTTCATCAACGAGCGAGATGCCCTGAGTGACTGCCGCAATTGGGGCCCAGCTTTCTGGCCGAACACATCTGGACGACTGAGCTGCTCAGGCAGCTGAGGGGAGATGGGCTGGAGACAGCCCCCCCAGTGCTGTTCTGGGCCGTCACCTACCTTCAAGGCTTAGCTTTGGTAGCTTCGCTTTCCTGCAGTGACTTTCTCCTTGCTTCGCCTCCGATGGCTGCTGCTCTCTGCTCGCAAGCCGCTTCATCGGATGGTATGGCGAGTGCCCGACGTGACTCTGCCGCCCTTTGCTGCTCCCTGATTGATTCCCAGCGACTGGTGGAGAGAGCGGTACGTGCCTAGTTTTTCCACTCTCTCGTTTTCCCGTGACCGCGAAGTCCTTCCCCCTTGATTGGTATCTCAGGGTTTGATGGTCTGTGTTTCCGCCATTTTATGCTGAGGGTCGATATGAAGACGAGCCAAGCTCTCCATCTTAATGACGTGGATTTGTTTCTCAACTATCCTTTTGCTGCCGATCTCGGACTTTGATTCCCCAGCTGGACTGTCCCCTCTAACAGGATGCTTTATCCCCTTTGTTAACGAGGATCCGTCCAACACATCCACTACACCTTCCACTTCTGACCCTTCTCCATTGCCAGGTAGCACCAGCGTGGTGTCGTCAGGCCAGCCCCGGGAGCTGTGAATTCCCTGTACTTGATCTGTCTGGTTCTAGGTTGACTTTGTGACTTCATGATGTTTAGTTGTTTTTGTGCATGTGTTTCTTTTTTTCCCTAATAATCTATACAAAGCTGTGTTTTTTGTATTCGGGTAACTGATGCAGTTCTGTACTATTGCTACCTATTATGACTTTTCGATGTTCCCCTGATGTTCTTTCCCCCTGGCCGGTCTGCCTGACCCAATCAGCATGCTAACCCCTTTTATTCACCCACTTCCCTTTATGATCCTTAGAACTGTTTCTATGTTGATCTTCACCTTTGAGTTCTCCACATTCAGCCTACGCTCTCTTCACCCTTTAACTCACTTTTTGCTGATAGCCCCCTCCCATTTTAGACCATGAGGATAATTGATTTCGATTAAGTTACGTTCATTTTGGCAGACTATTCATATTATTTTTCTTACCACCCCTAACATTAGCTGCTCTCGGGCAGTAGGCGTCTGTACCAGCGTACCTACTCTCTTTTCCCCCAATCTACTGTATAGGTCCCCCCCCTCCCCCCCCGGACTGCTCAACTGTCCCTAAACAGCCTCAATGAATATGCCCATTGCCGAAGCACTCCTTCTCCCCTTGTTGGGGAGGGATCCTGCATTTATGCCTTGGAGTCTCAGATTCCCCTCTGAGAGAGTCCACAGTGTTAAGGGATTCACACACAGCAGAGGTTTGGGATTGTTCCCATTATCGCTGATAACTCAGCACTGCACACCCTGATAGGCGCTCTCTTTGATGACCTCCCAGAGGCGGATATGTCAACCCTCTGATGTACCTCGGCGACCCAGCAACCTTTGACCATGACCGGTGGAGTTGCCCTACACAACTATTGAGGAGTTTGGCTCTGGATCCCCCCTTGGCTGGCACCTCCCCTCCTGATCGTCACACACCGTTTCTTTATTTGTCGCCCTGTTGTGTCCCCTTCCTCCTCCCTCACTCTTTATTCTTCCTCTTCTATTCCTTCCCTCCCTCCCCAAATCTCTCCCCCCGCCCGACTGCCTTTTCTTCCCCGCACCTGATCCATACCTTTGTTACTCATGTACCCCAGTAACTACACACCTGAAACTGTTGTTATTATGTAACTATGTTTTGAAGCAATCCTACCTACTCATGTAAAGTGCTCCGAAACCTCTGGGTGTAGCCAGCGCTATAAAAATATTTTCAAATAAATAAAATAAATACACAGTACCAGCACTGGGGCAACACTGACTGACTACATATCAGGTCACCCCTACACTACCATAAAGATATTAAGTAGAACCTAAAAACATTATACCAAGCGAGGGATCTTGCTTTGTTTGAGTGGTTGCCTATGGGCCAGTACAGACTATTCATATTCTACAAAGTTCCTGCAGCAGAAATCACGGCCCCAGATTCATAAAGCCATGCCTTTCAATTACATACACAGCAGCATTGTATTTTTAGGCTAGAACAGATGACCCACAGCCTGAAACCGAAAACCAAACGTTTCTTAGAAGTC
The DNA here is from genome assembly GCF_964263255.1 of Lissotriton vulgaris. Lineage (NCBI taxonomy): Eukaryota > Metazoa > Chordata > Amphibia > Caudata > Salamandridae > Lissotriton > Lissotriton vulgaris. The sequence goes on along the minus strand of NC_141688.1, from coordinate 210,288,406 downwards.
TTGACCCAACTTCTGCATCCTCTGTAGTATTCACCATTGAAGTTTTTCTCTCGCGCTAGAGCTGAGGAAAGAACGCTGTGTATGGAGGTGTTTTTCTAGCCTGGAAGGTGTTCTATATTTTGAGTAACAGTTTTGAATGTTCTTTTTGCTTAACTGCTACTATTGTTTTCCTTTTACTTAAAATGAAAACATCCTCTCTTTGGATATTGAAACCGTTTAATCCTTACACCGCTAAAACCAAATACAGCAAGGTATTCTGGATAGCAATATCCCACATGAGATCAGTAGACCAAACGGGCATCTCCATTATTTGCCTTATTAAAGTTGAAGTCTCGGATGCTTATTTCAAAGGCTAATGTGGTGATAGTAATCCAAGCAGCATTGTAGATGTTAAAATTGATGCTCTACTTTTATAACTGTATCCCCTAGCACTAACTATGTTCCTACTGATTTAATTAAGTGTAAGAAAAACCTATGGGAACCATTATTGATTAAGATTCTGAAATCTCTAAGACATTCCACACTTTCAACATCTTGGCAACTATCCTAGTCCCAATTTTTTAAAAATGGAAGCAGATATAAGTCAACACACTACAGCCCTATATATCTATTAGATATCACTGCAAAGGCATTTGAAAAAGTTTTGTGCAACTGGATATTAACATGGGTTAATGAAAATAATATATTGTGAAAACCCTGGGTGCGGTGGTGACTCTGAACGGGAGCACTTTGAATTGATCATGTTGGCCCGCTATCACAAACCTGAGGTATTTGCGATGAGCATTGAGATGTGGAAGTAGGTGTCTTTTAAGTCCATAGTGTGTTAGAAAGTGGCTCTATATATACTGGACCAAAGTAAGGTACAGTGTGTAAAGAGTCCTCAATCTTCAGAGGTATAACAGAGGTAAAAGTCAGATATGACCTTACTCTCCAAAGTGGTAGCTTGGTCGAGCAGAAAGGCAGTATCAGAGGATAGTGTAAAGCATTTGTTGTACACACTCAGTCAGCAAAAGGTTTCACACACTCAAGAATTGAACTCTAGGCCAATTGTTTTTATATCAAAAGATATAGTTGTTTTATTTTAGAACCAACAGGTATCAAAATACACGTTTCTCAATATGAGTGACTTTAGGTAATTACTTTGCATAAGGGCAATAGACTTGGTAAGTACAATAGCTACAGTGGTTGCAATTGGCAACACAATTCTAAACGCAAGTCAACATTGAGCTCAATGGGTTTTTCTACATAAATGCAGTTGATTACTTTATGGATTACTTTTGGAACTCCAGGACTGGATACGAGATTCAGTCCCGGAACTTAAGATGAAAACAGTCTAGTAAAAGCGTTTTAGTTATTGCAGTGATTTTTAAAGAAAATAACTGTATTTTAAAAGTTCACAGACACATTTCAGTGAAAATCCAGCAATATTATCCTATGGGAGGAAACTCAGGTCACAGGTAAAATACTTTTTCGTTACTTTTGTAATCCAGTACTGGCCTCATAGGTTTAGCACTGGTATCTCTACGTAAGACTGGTAAGTAATTAAGTTTTAGTAGTTGGTACGATTTTTAAGGAATATTTTAAGTTTGCAAAAATAGACACTTAGAAGAAATTTCACAGAAAAGTAGTCAATGGTTTCCTATGGTAGAAAATTCTGGTTACTGGTCAGTACAGTTATAATTATTTTTACGGTTCAGTACTGGGCTGAAAGGTACAGTACTGCCTTCTCCCTTGGTCACAGGTGAGTAATTCGAAATTCGGTATTCGGCTGATTTTAGATTAATATTTTAAAGTTAAAGTTTCAAATCTTCACACTTCGAAGATTTTTTGAGTCAAACCAGTCAACGTTATCCTATGGAAGGAAGTGAGTTATCGGTTGAAGTTAAGGTTCTGGGTATAGACTCAGGGGTCTCCCAGGGTCGGAAAGGTACAGTAGTTAGACCTGCAGCCGCACAGGTGCAGCCGGGTGCAGAGAGTAGGCCCAATGCAATCCAATGGAGGTTAAGGGGCCTGCGGTTGGTGGCTGCAAGCAAGCAGACCACGCGGCTGTGGGAGCTGAGCTCCTGGTCACTTACTCAGGGCAAATGGGGAAGTAGGGTAGTAGTTGCACTTCCAGCGGCACTCGGGCGGCTGGGTGCAGGGTGCTTTTGAGCCGTCGGGCGCTCGATGTTATCCAATGGGGAAGTTAAAGAGTGAACAAAAGCTGCAGACTCAGGGACGGCGATTCTTCAGGTGCGACCACCACTTCGAGAGGTAAGTTGGGATCTTGGAGAAGAGGTAGGTACCCCAAAGGATGGCACAGGGAGCCGCAGGGCGCCGGTGTGTCTATTGGTGTCGGGAAATCTTACCCTCAGCTGTTCGCGGTTGGAGGGGTCCCTTGTTCTGAGGCAGCAGGCGGCGTCTGGGTCGTCGAGAAGGGCCTTTGGGCACTGGACTTTGGGTCCCAGTCGACAGGGGGACATCCTCGTTGTCTTGGATCACTTAGGCATGGGCCGGGCTCGGCGGGTGCAAAGTGGGCTGGATTTGCGGCTCCTGGCTGGCACTAAGGGTATTGCTGTTGGAGCAGAGCCTCTGCTCATGGGTGTCCCAATCTTTTAAAGGGTCAAGGTAGGCAGGTCCTCAAGGTTTTCAAGGTTGCTGTCCGTAGGAGTTGCCGGGATTTAGCAGGAGCAGGTTCCAGGATCAACAGACCGGTAGGGCTGGGGGGGCCAAGTCAGTTGGTGTTGTCCTGTTGTTAGCAGATGCACGGCAGGTCTTCTTCTTGATCTTCTTTCTTGTTTTCTTATCGGGAACTGAGGAAGGGAGGTACAGGGTGTCCCTAAATACTGAATTTAGGGGCGTTACAGGTAGGGCAAGGGCAGAGACCAATAGGTGCTTGTCCTGGGGTGAGTACACCCCCTAGTCTGCTCCTCTCCTGTGCGAGGGTGGCAGGAGCCTAGCTGGGATTGGGCAGGGCTCCCCATCTTCAAGATGGCCGAAGCCCGGGGTAGTGCTTCACCTCGCCTATACCACTTGAGGGGTGGGGTTGGCACAGGCTGGCACACACCACTTCCTGACATAGGGTTTCCCGCCAGTGTTCCCGCCAGAGTGGGGGTCAGAACTGGTGGGGGCCAGTTGCTGAGTACAGCAAGTGGTCTGGAGAAGCTCGCAAAGGCGGCAGGCCTTTGTAGCTTCCCCCTGCCCATCCTGGGGAGAAGACCTAGCACCTCGCCCAGGAGGTGCATTGGTGCAGGCCCAGGAGAGCGGGGGCTCTCCACCCAGGGGTCCAGCAACATGTCTGCTGTATGGCAGCCTAGGAGCCTCTTAGACCGGATGTGAATTGTAGGTAAGGTTTTCAGGGAGCATTTCTAAGTTGCCCTCTGGTGTATTTTACATTAAATCCCACACTGGCATCAGTGTAGGTTTAATGTGCTGAGAAGTTTGATATCAAACTTGTCAGTCTTCAGTGTAGCCATTATGGCGCTGTGGAGTTTGTAATGACAACCTCCCAGTACCATATATTCTTAATGGCATCACTGCACTTACAGTGCCCAGGAATGGCCCTGGGTACTGTAGGGGCACAGGGCTCATGTACCTGTGCCCACACCACTGGCATAGGGCACCCAGCTAAAGGGGTGACTGAGGTATGCCAGGGCAGTAGGTCTTGTGGGCATGGCACACAGGGATGTGTACCATGTCGACTCTTTGTTTAGTTCTATACTTAGACACTCATCCTGCAAAGGCAGTGTGTGGGTGTCAGGGTACAGGGCCCCTAAGGGTGGCACAATAAGTGCTGCAGCCCTTAGTGGTCTTCTCTGGTCACCATGCCCTGGGTACCTAGGATACCATTTACTAGGGGCAGATAGGTGACTAGAGATGCCATTGGGTTTTAGTTTCAACACAGTTGTAGGGAAGGAACACAGGCCCTGGGCTCCTGGTTGGCAGGAGCCCAAGGTACACTCAGTCAAACCACATCAGCAGTTTAGCAAAAAGTGGGGGCATACCAATGCAAGAAAGATGGCACTTTCTCACAGAATGTACATAAAGTCGCCTTGTTGAAGAAGCAGGGGCACTTGTTGGAATGTTACCATATGAAAGTGATCCGACAATGTATAGATTTATATCTTAGAGGACTAGTATAGTACTGAGAGAGTAGTCTTTCTTGAGAATCAAGAAGTACATGGAGTATACACCGGCCCCTTTATATTGTAATGGGACTAGTTCTATAGCTCCTCTATCCAACAGAGAGAGAACTTCTTGTTTGAGGAGGTTGAGATTATCTTGTGACATCACATGTGACCTTGGAGGAATGTAGTGACTGTTTTCTAGACGAGTAGAAATTGGGAGAGACGTTCCCCGACAGGAGTGAAATGATCGGGGTAGCTGAAGGAAGTCACTGTTTGAAATTTTCAGGGGAAGTGCGTGATGAGTTGCCTCTGCCTCTTTCCTTAACCTTGTTACCCCTAAACCCACCTCTAAAGTAACCTCTTGAGGAGGGTGACTGATTGTTGCCCTTGTAAGAGGAGGAGGGATTTTCTGGTGAAATATTTTTGGAGCCACCCCTGTAAAAGGAGCTATGAAAGGATCCCCTAAAAAAAGTTAATAGCAAAGCCCCCATGGACTTGGATACCTCAGTGTCTTTCTTTATTTTCTCTAAGGTGGTGTCCACTGTTGGCCCGAAGAGGTGTTCTTTATTGAATGATTGGTTATGAATAGATGCCTGGACCTCGGGATTGAACCCTGGGATTCTTAGCCAAGCATGTCTGCGTAGCAGTACACTGGTGTTAACTGCGCAGGAGTTGTGTGTGCTGCGTCTAATGCGCATTTAACAGAAGTATTAGTGATTAATTTACCCTCCTGAATGAGGTCATTGGCCCTTGTTTTGTGTTTGTCGGGCAAAAACATTAATTTTTCTAGCTCATTGTAATGAGCTCTGTCGTAGCAAGCCAATAGAGTTTGTGCATTTACAATTCTCCAATAATTGGCTATACAATGCTACTCTTTTGCCGGAGGCATCGATTAAATTTGACTATTTACCAGAAGGAGGGGCCTCACCTGTGTATTGGGAATTTGCTCTATTGTGAGCATTGGAAACTACAAGGGAGCCTACTTACCTCAAAGGTCGGCTCCCATTAGACTCTCTTGTAGTATTCAAATGCTAGTAGTATTAAAATGCTGCCAACTCGTCTGCCAGCTGGGACTACTGCGGAGCTAAAAACTCTGCCTAGAATCTTTCAAAGGCAAGATGCAGGCAATAATGGGCTCCTAAGGAGGAAAACTCTTGGGAACCCTGAAGCATCGGAACCTGATGGCAGAAAAAAAACAATGGAGTTGATGCCTATGAGCACTATCACTAAAAGTAAGTCAACTACCTTGTAAATGGAAAGACTTCTTTGAAGAAAAACAAAGTGCAAACATCCGGACTCAACACTAGATGGCAGTCTATGCAAAGCATGTGATCTACAGTTCACATGCCTTGAACACCAAGTTAGGAGGAGAGGTATGCTCACCTTTGCTAACCCCACCCCTCAAGTGAGGATGTCTAGGTGAAGCACAACTCTCAACCCCCACCATCTTGCATCCAGAGTGAGTCTTATGCCCCCTCCGACTAGAGGGTGGCATAATAGGGGGTGTAACCAACCCATGGAAGGGACCCATTTTTCCCGACCTTTACCTACCTGTAACACCCCTTAATTTAGTATTATGGTGCAACCTTGAACCAGACAAGAAGAAGAGGGACCGAAGAGCTGTGCTGAAGAAGTAGACTTGTCCCCAAATATACTGGTGTGTCCCAACCTCTACCTGCTACAGCAAAATTCCTGTGTGTCCTGCTACCAACAGCCCCCAAGAACCCGGAGGACCTGCCCTGCTTACACAAAACAGATGGTCTACCGTGAGCACCGGATTTGCTCACCCACAGACTCTGGCTCCGGCATAATCTGCGAGTCTGCACTGACGCCCACAGCCCAAATTCGAGTGGCCCAACACCACAAGGAGGTCTCCCCGGCTAACCTGACCTGCCTCAAGCCTGCAGCCCCTTTCTGGAGGATTCCCCGACCAGAGCCTGTAAGAGAAATCAGACGACAAAAAACAACCCTGCACCCAACGTCCCATGGCCTTGGGTGGCCCAACCGACTGTCCAGGCATCACAAAACACCCCAACTTACCTCTCCAACCCGTTGTCGTCTCCAGAAGATCTTTGCCCCGAGCCTGCAGTATTTGTTGCAACCAGAGAATCCCCATAGAAACCAAAAGGGCAGTTGTGTCAAACAGCACCCGGAAAACCCTGTGGGTGCACCTTGTGTGCTAAACCAGATCCCCTTGGCCCTGAGCCGACCATCAGGACCTTTGCTCCCACAACCTTGTGGTCTGCTAGTGAGCAGCCACCAACCGGAGGCCCCCGCTTCTCCATTGGGCCATAGCACTCTGCACCAATCTGCCCTAGTGCCACTGAGGGGGCTTTGAGAGTGCATCCTCGACCCTGGGGAAACCCTGGTTTTAACCCTAGAAGACCAATTCCAAAACCTAATTACTTTTTTTTAATTAAATTTGTACTTTATTACACCTTCGAGTCACACACACAGCCGACATCGCCTACAACCCGGAGGCCGGCGGCATCAAAAGGTCACTCTCAAATCCCCGGGTAAAGGTAAAACACACAGCCATAATACCAACAGCCCGGGGGCCTGGCGGCGTAACTGCAGGTGTAGAAGAAGCGTGCAGTAGCTTCAGTCCAGGGAAGCAGCCGATGTTTGATCGCAATATATCAAAAGATAGCCCACCCGGCAGCGCCAGCAATGTCAGTTCTAAGCGCAGTTTAGCGTGTCAGGATGGTACGATCAGTGTAGACACACAGTAAGAACTGCACGAAGACCCAGGGATGGAGTTTCTCCAGAGGGGAACCAGGAAAAGGTGTAAAAAGGAACCAAAACCCCCAGTCAAACACAAGCCCACCCACCCCAAAAACTAGCCAGACTACCTAAACCCGTGCCCACTCGCCTGCTCCCACCATTCACCACTACCACAAACCCCTCAAGAGGGCCATGGGTGTCAACTCACATGCCCACGAGGGCGAAACAAAGCTCAGGAGGGGGGTAGCGCCGATCTACAACTAGGACAGCCGTCTCAAGCAACCCTCCAACACAACTCACCGTGAAGACCAGGCACGATCCACTACTCACTCACAAAACCTAATTACTTATCGATAAGCCGATAACACTGTTTTGTCCAATAAGACTGCATTGACTGCTTTTCTGTGAATACATTTCTAAGTGTTGAGTTGGTTTGGATGAAACCTTAAGAAACTGCAAATTTACAAAAACTGAATTACTTACCTGTTCTCTAGGAAATGTCCCAGTGTGATATCTAATCATATCACATTGATTGGAAAAAGTACATTAAAAAGTAACTCGTAAAGTAATGTACACAGTAATCTCACAAGTCACTGTAAAGTCATTTGGACGGTTGACTTCCCTGAAACAAAACTAATTGCATCCAATTGCATTCCAATTGTATTCAACTGAATCATACCTGCAACAGTATTATTTCATTTACCTGCACCAGGCCTGGTTTGGTTCTAGACAATATAGTGCAACTAATTAATATTTTCATACAAGCAAATTGTTTACCACTACCCTCTGATAAAAGCTTTACTGCATGCCCGTACTACCTCACATAGGGAGTAAGGTATTATCTACTTTTACCTCTGCTTCCTTTTGGGTTCCACTGGACTCTGTGAACACTATACCTTACTTTGGTATAATATATACAGAACCAGCTTCCTACATATACCACTTGTGAGAGGCAGGCCTCATATATGATATCCACTAATGTAAGTGGACACCTTGCACTAATACAGACAATCCCTATGGTGATTTAAGAGGTCTTAGACAACAGTAGAAAGCTCTCTAAGTGGTAGCTGTGGAAAGCAGCCTTCAGGCTTAGTCCAGAAGAAATGTAAAGCAGCTTGGTTTACCAGAACACAATCTTGTATGTATAGATTAAGTGGAATAAAACCACACAAGTTATTTATAAAAATATGTATTTATTATGTAATATTCTCTAACATACAGATATCTCTTACCCAGAGATATGCACGATGCACACAATACTTTGCATAGAAATAACTGTAAATAGCTCAAAATATACAGTGGACCCCAGGGGGGAACCAAACCATATACTAAGAAAGTGTTATAAGAACAACGACTTGGGTAAAGACAAGGTGTACAGGACATATAAGTGCAGGCCCCTAAAGAAGCACCCAAGGTGAGTAACTAGGCACCCCACAGACATTGTGTGCAGTGTGGGAACACAACTGCGATCTCCGTACAAGTTGACGTGTAAGTTGCGATCGGATTTTTAAAGTTAAAGGACTCTTCCCAGTGGACCCTGAAGAAACTCTGTGAAAGAGAAGGTTGGAGAGCCGCCCACACCTGTGGTTACCTTAGTACCCACGTTACCTACACCAGGGAAGTGGAGTGCATACATGTGAAGTGGTGTCGGAAACTGCAGTCGAACCCAATAGAGGACTTCAGGGTAGTGCTACTGCTAGAAGAGAAGAAAGTGTCTGTGGGAATCAAAACGTGGATTCTTGAAGAGGTATACCTGAAAGCAGAGGGACAGAGTCTATGCCATTCAAGGGTGACCAGGAGACTGTGAAGATGAATTCACTCCGATGTCAGGTGCTACAGGAAAGAGGATGATGACCTTGACTCTGCAGCTGTGAGGACCAGGCGACGTTAAGGTAGACCACGACCCAGATACATGCTGTCCACTAAAGGCTGTCGAGTGCTGAGGGGTCGGTGTCTGGCGGGAGCACCAACAAGCCTTGGCAAAGGCAAGCCACGCAGGAATCATAGGAGGAGCAACGTCGGAACCAGCAAGGTCCAGGGAACTCACTTTACCTGTGGGTGGCTCCCTAGATTTGTCTTGGGACAAGATTCATTTCAGACACCACTTCTTCTACAGTCTGGTCACTATGGATTTCGCTGGACTCCGTTTGGGGCTGACAACGCCTCCCTTCCAGTCTGCTGCATTGTCTGTGCCTGTGCATCATACAGGAACCATCCAAGGCTGTGGGCATCACAGACACCTGACTAAATCTCCCTTAAAATGAAGGAGTTACTTCCCTGCATTCGCAGGCAGCGCAACAAAGCTGACCGGTCTGCTGATCCTGAGCTCCTACGGACTACAAAAGGTTCTGAAACACAGGTGGTGGTTCTTCACAGCTCTCGAGGCCATCCCTGCCCTCTCACCAAGTTTGAGGCCAGTATCCCTTGTGGAAGCCGCAGGTACTAACCACTGATCACAGTACAAAAGCTTGTTGGCTTCCTTCCAAGAAGATCTTCATGATCCAAGTAGCCCCAACCTCGAGCATCTCCAGTGACCAGAATCTTCGGCAATACCGCACAGTTTGCCTCGTGGCCTGCATCTTTTTGTGAGCTGCTTGAGATCCTCTCTCAACTCCAGTGCCTCCGGATTGTGGGTCCATTTGAGGATCACCTTTACTTCTTCTGGGCTTCCCGACTGCTCTGAGACTGCCCTGATTTCCCTGCTTGTGGTGAGTCCCTTAGCCTTTGCTGGTTCCGAGACTGCAGCTCTTCGACTTTTGTGTGGGTTGCATTTGCCAAGGCTTGTTGGTCCTCCCGCCAGACAACGACCCCTCATCAATTGACATCAGATGTGGGACAGATCATGCACATTGACTGGTACTCACAGCTGCAGAGTCAAGGTCCTCGTCAACCCTCATGCAACCCCGACATTGGTGGGCATTTGTCTTCCAGATCTCCTGGTCATCCCTGAGTAACATTTACTCTGTCCCCTCTGCTTGCAGGTACCTCTCAACTAGAATCCACCTTCAGATTCCACAGGACCATTTCTCCTTCGTCGGCAGCGGCACTTTCCTGAAGCCGACAGCGTTTCCCAACACCACTTCACACCTATGCACCGGGCTTCCCTGGTGTAGGTAACGTGGTTACTTGGGTATACACGAGTGGAGAACCTCTCCAATCTTCGGTCTTCCACTGGGTTTCTTCAGGGTCCACTTGGAAGGGTCCTTAATCTTTAAATATCCAACCGCAACTTACATGTTCACTTGTTGACTTGTACGGAGTACACAGTTGTGTTGCCACACTGCACACAATGTCAGTGGGGTTCCTAGTTACAAACCTTTGGTGGTTCTTTAGGGGCCGGCATTTCTACATCCTGTAGACCTTGTCTTGACCCAAGCTGTTGTACTTATACCACTTTATTAGCATATGGTTTGGTCCCCCCCTGGGGTCCACTCACTGTGCATTTTGAGCTATTTAGAGTGCTTTCTATGTAAAATAGTGTGTGCATTGGGCATATCTCTCGGTGAGAGATATCTGTATGAGTTACAGAGTATTACAAAATAAATAAATATTTTTATAAATACCTTGTGTGGTTCTTTTTCACTTAATCTATACATACAAGATTGTGTTCTGGTAAAACAAGCTGCTTTACAATTCTTCTGGACTAAGCCTGTAGGCTGCTGAACACAGCTACCACTTAGAGAGCTTTCTATGGTTGTCTAAAACCTCCTAAATCAACATAAGGGTAGTCTGGACTGGTGCAGTGTGTCCACTTACTAAGTGTACATCATATAGCAAGCCAGTTTCTCTCACACGTCCAGAATGGCTCTGCTGAAAAGGAGCATCTGATTAAAAGTCAGGTGTGACTTCGGCATGTTGATAGTGAACCCTAGCGAATGCAGGATGTTTGCCGTAGTCTGGAGGTAGGTGATAAGACTGCCTTCAGTAGACAGTTTTCGGAGTAGGAAGGGGACAAGCGAAACCCCGGACCTTTCTAAGGTGTGCTGCAATCACCGTCATCACTTCGTGACACCCGAGGGTCACTGGTAAGGCCATAGGGGAGCGCAGCAAGTTGAGGGGTATATTCACAAGAACGTGTGATAACTACTGCAAGAGTAGTGGTATGCAACCTCCAACATCGCAGCCCATCGTGGGAAAATAACCCAGTGTCAACGTGGAATTCACAACAAGGTGGTAGCATGAGATAGACACCAGACAATGCCGCAAATGTCTGAATGAAAATCAATGCCACGCAGCAAATATGCGATACGCAAATGCCAAAAAACATGCGATGGGGCCAACGCGGTACAAAAAGTATCGAAAAGAGGCCACAGGCCTGCAAATCCCATGCGTCTGGCGAGAGAATGCACCATAAAAACCCCAGTAAAAATACACCAGAGACAAACCAAAGCACGTAGCAACATGGATGCACCCTGACCCAGCGCAGAGCCTAACGTACAAGTTACATACCTTCGCTAACGATGTATCTGGTAGGGACGTTTCTAGCCGCAGATTCCTTCACCTAGAATTATCCCTAGGTGTGAGACTGAATCCGAAAACTTTTAGCCACAGCATCCCTGCGTGCCTGGGCTGGGCGACATCACGCGGCGACTCCTAGGCGTCGTCCACGCAGTGGACGTCAGCGAGGTCATATAAGCCCCACCCCAGCGCGCCAACGTCGGTTTTCTTCGGAGAACTCTTCCACACCACAACGCGGAACCACCAATAAAAAACTGTGGGAGCATGGGAACAGTGTGCAAAAGAGCATACAAAACAGAAACCCCATAGAAAAAGGGCTACATCGCAGTGTCCAAGGCCAAAGCATGAGAGGAAGAACAGAGCAGAGCCCTGAGCAGCTACACAACCAACTCATAGACAGCAATTCCGGCTAGAGAGCCCCAACCCAGAGGTGGTAGAGGGGGCCAGGCCCTGAACAGCAAGAGGAAGGGAGGAAGGAAAAATGGAAGGAAACCTCCCCTGATCTGGAGCCGCCATAGCAGTGGGGCATAGGAGCACCAGAAGCCCCACCTTCCAAGAACTAAAGAGGAGGGAAGAACAGGAACCAGACAGATAGCACAGAGGACAAGGCCCCCACAGGGAGGCGAGTACCAAAGTCCAGCCTAGGGTACCTCGTAGAATAGGGAGGAAGGGCGGGCCGTGAAGGAATCTGCGGCTAGAATCGTCTCTACCAGATACATTGTTACCGAAGGTAAGTAACTCGTACATCTGATAGGGACTACTATCCGCAGATTCCTTCACGTAGAATAGATACCCTAGCAATACCCACAGGGAAGGAGGGTCTGGGAAAGGACCCCACCAGTCTGGACAGGACAGAAGGTCCACAGGGGACCAGCCACGTGGACCAAGGAGGCAACCTCATTCCTACCAGGCAGGAGGACCACAACAAGTCAAACGCCAGCAGCCCCAGAAGGATGTAGGAGGAAGAGTGGAGGGCCATACACTCACAGAGGAACCAAGGACCAGGCCAGAGAGGCCGAGACACCACACTCTGCCCCCAGGACAACCGTGCTTCCACCCAATGCCAGGACAGGTAGAGGACAGGAAGAAGCCCAGAGGGTCCGAGGAATCAAGGAAGAGGCGGGCCCACCTAAAGGGAAGACAATAGGCCAGCCAGAGTGGCAGCTATAACCAAAAGTGGCCAGAAGCATGTAGGACACTAAAGCATCCCAGCTCTCGGGACAAGAGCAGGAAGGAAAGGAATGGCCGGACCTACCACTACAAGGGCAGCACACACAACCTTATGAAGCAATAGCAACATACAGAAACGCCATGGAGAACGGGCACCAAAAGGCAACCAGCACTCTCCAGCAGAGTAGAGCTATATAACAGCCACCACTACCCCACATAGGGTACGGTAAGTCTCAAAACACGGGTACCCACTTTGGAAGAACTTCGCAGCAGAGGAGAAAGCAAAAGCGCCACAGGAAAACACAGCCCAGCGGAAGGCTTGACATCAGCCCAAAGAAAAACAGAAGGCCTAATCTCAGGGCCACGTCTGTTTAATAAGTCCATTAAAAACACACACACAGGCAACAAGGGCCGTCCAGCAGCACACAATGCCAAAGTCCCAGCAAGGAGGACTCAATGGTCAGCAAAAACCACCTACAGCAAGGGCATCCAAAGGCCCAAACCCAGCTCAGGTCAGCAGTGTATTGTATTGTATTGTATTGTAAGGGGTGCTTGTAAAGCGCACTGACACCATGGGTTTCCTGGCGCTGGTTGGATATAAAGAGGACAGAAGAGCTAGCCAGATTGGGGGAAAAGCCAGGTTTTTAGAGACTTACGGAAGAGGGTCAAAGAGTAAGAGGTTTTGAGAGAAATAGGAAAAGAGTTCCATAGCTTGGGGGCCAGGTGTGCAAATCTCCAGCCTCCAGATCTGCAGAGCTTGTAAGAGGGGACGGTCAGGAGATGAAGGTGGGCGGATCGCAGATCCCGGGATGGGCGGTAGGGGATGATGAGAAATTTTACAAAAGCGGGGCAGGCCCCAGCTAGCGACTTAAAGATGATACAGCCGATCTTGAAGGCTGCCCTTGAGGTGACAGGGAGCCAGTGGAGTTTGGAAAGGAGGGGCCTGGCGGATTGCCACTTCGGGATCCCTAGGGCCAGTCTCGCCGCTTGATTTTGAACCGCTTGCAGTCTAGCCATCGATGTTTTAGGCAGACCGTGGTAGATTGCGTTGGAAAAATCTAAGCGGGAGAGGACGAGGGCCATGATGACCCGCAGGAGGGCATCAGGTGTAAGGAGGTATGCCACTTTCCTGATCCTGCGCAGCTGGTAGATGCAGGACGAGACCACCGTCCCCACTTGCGGCCCAAGGGATAAGCCGGAGTCAATTGTGACCCCCAGACTCTTCACCGAGGTCACAGGTGTGGGGGAGGGGCCAAGTTCCGCCGGCCAGAATTGTGGCCCCCAGAAGGTGGCGCTCCTGCCAGGGAGGAGGAGCTCCGTCTTACCGGGGTTCAATTTTAGCTGGTTGTGGCCCATCCAGTGAAGGATGTGGGACTTGACTGCCTGAAAGTTGGGAATAGCGGAGGGGGAGTTAAGAGAGAAAATGAGTTGTAGGTCGTCCGCATAATTAAACACGGTAACGTCCCACTGCCTCAATGAAAAAAGTAGTCACTGAGGAGGGAAGGAAGAGGAGATGAATAAGGCGGAGGAGGAGGACAAGGCGGAGGAGGAGGAGGAGGACGAGGAGGAGGACGAGGCGGAGGAGGAGGGCGAGGCGGAGGAGTACGAGGCGGAGGAGTACGAGGCGGAGGAGGAGGGCGAGGCGGAGGAGGAGGAAGACGAGGCAGAGGAGAAGGACGACGAGGCGTAGGAGGAGGAGGACGAGGCGTAGGAGGAGGAGGACGAGGCGTAGGAGGACGAGGCGGAGGAGGCGTAGGACGAGGATGAGGAGGAGAAGGAGGAATAGCAGGAGGAGCAGGAGGAGGAGGAGGAGGAGGGAGCCCCGCCAAGAACCGCTGGATGACAGAGACATGCTGCCATCAAACGGAAGATCAATGAGTCGCTCCCGAATATTCTCAGGGAACACGCCGTCCCGAAGCCAAGCATGGCGACAAAGGGTAACTGAGGAAGCCTTAGCCCGGCCCAACACCTCTGAGATGTCCAGAGCGGAGCGGAGAATAAACGCTGCTAGCTCCCGGCCATCCAAAGCATGATGCAGTAAGTCCACCTGAACAGTCTCCTGGGAAGCGGCAGAACACAGAGACTCAGCCGAGTCCTACAAACAAGAGGAGGCCCTCGCCAATACACACAAGGTGTTAAGGGCCCACAGGGACTCGCTGGTCGAGGCGAACATGTTGCGCCCCCAAAAGTCCAACCAGCGTGCTCTCTGGGACGGCTGAGTCATCAGTGGCGGCAGGGAGGGAAAAGCGGTCCTCAAGAGAGGATTGGCAGCAGAGGGGTGGAGGGAGAGGCATACTGGGTTACGTGGTGACGGTGCAGAAGGTGTTGAGGCACCGGATCCCCAGAGGCAGGACGCCTCCAAGCTCCATCCAGAGAAGGAAGGAGCGAACCTTCAAAGGGGAGGAAGATCTCCCTCCCACCAGAGCCCTGGTGGAGAACCTCCAAGAGATGGTCCGCTGAAAAATGAGCAATCGGGACCCCATGCGCAGAATGCCCACCGCTGTGGACACTGCATGCATGAAGGCCACACCCGCCTCTGAAGGGCCCTGCGGAGAAGAAATCAGCTCCTCCATAGGTGACGGCTGTATACAAGACCGCCGTCCACGAGGCCAATCGGGACGGGCAAGGGCCAGATCTGAAAGCCAGAAGGCACCGAGGAATGAGGTACCTGCCGCTCCTCCGACGAACACCTCGGCCTCAGAAAGTGCGGGGAGCCACCCTTCGACGCCGGTGAAAAAGACTCCACCCAGCGGCCAGTCTCCGGGGAAGAGGACATCAAAATGCAGTCAGCCTCGGGAGAAGAGGGAGCGTCCGAAGAGGAATCCGCTGCACGACCTCTGCGTGGAGTCGTGGAGTCCGCACCCTGAGGGAGGACCCAGCACCAACCAGCGCCGTAGGAAAGACCGGATAGGGCTCCTCCAAGTCACACCGCACCAGGAACCGGAGTGGGGACCGGAGCTGAAGTGGCCAAAGGGTGGCGCCGGAACGGCGCCGACTAGATCTCTGCTGAGGCAGCCGCCTGCGTGGAGGAACAAGAGTGACCCGTAGTTCTCCGCCAGTCTCGGCCCAGAATGTTGCGGAGGCGTCCCGGCGTCCCATGTGGTGACGCTAGAGACGACTCAAACTCCCACTCGCCCTCCGACGAGGCAGCCGCCCGTGGAGAGGAACGAGAAAGGCCCGGAGGAAGGCTAGGAGTCCCCACCCCACGTCGGCCCAGAGCAGGACAAGAAGAGGTCACCGACCCTTGTGGCGCTGCCTGGAGCAAACACCGGCGCCTGGACGGCGTCAGCTCAGCCTTGGACGAGGCCTTTGCATGCCCAAAGGGCCAAACGGGGTTAGGGGATGTGACCCGAGCCCCGTAGACCTCCCGCAACACCATATGGACTCCCGTGGGAGTTTGCGGCAAGGCAGAGGCGCCGTGGCGCGAAGGAAGGACCCCAGAGGGGTCGCACCCCAACAGCACCACATCCTCCAAGCCTGGCTCTGAACCAGTCAGTGCCGAGGCCAGAGCCGCCGCCGGCACCGCGGATATCCCTGCGTGAGGGGAGGGATTCGTCAGCACCCCAGGAGGGGAAGGAGGAGGAGATGCCAGCTAGGCCTGTAAAGCCGCCGTGTATGTCTCCATCTGGACTCTCGACGCCCACACACCGGGAAACGGTGGATAGAAAGACGATACGCGGGGCCGCATCACCCGTGGAGAATCCTCGCCCCCCGGAAGGCCTAGCACCAGCCCCCGGAGACAAACTGCGACACTTACCAACCGGGGAGCAACGCTCTCGCGACATCGGAGTAGGACCAGTGGCGTAACGAAAGTTGAAGGGGCCCCCCACTCCTGAGCTATCAGGCCTGAGGACTATGCTGAGGGGGGGCCCCATGCACCCCGGGCCACCACGCACCTCAGGGGGTGCGGGGGGCCTATGTTACGCCCCTGCCATATGAAATCAATCTTGATCCTGGTCTATTAGAAACTGCCAGACCAGGTCCTACCTGAACTAGAATAAAAGCAGCCCAAGACCGGTTTTGCCCTGTTTGAGGCTCGTCAGTAGATTCTAGCTTGGTTTGGTGCACCTGACGATTAGCTGAGCATAGGCTCTGAAACAGTTAGGACTGAAACTGGTCCCTCCTAAGCTGTGTCCAGGGTTATCCAATCACCAACGACCAGATCCACGATTACTGCATTAACCCACCAGTAGGCAGATTTCCCCTAACAACGAGGAAGTTCAATTTTCTGGGTTTAGGAACCTAGATCCCTTTTGAGAGGGAGGATTTTTTACAGGGCTTAGCAGTACTGGCACTCTGAGGCAACTCCTAGTCCCTTGCAGTGACAGCTGTTAAGAAACCAGGGTAATTGGCAGATTTATCACAGCATGCTGGATATTCTGTAACACAGTAAATGTACTGAGATTAAAGTAAGGATTTATTCAGACTGTGCTGTGGGGAACTTGCAATCTCCCGCCTGTAGAAAAGCCTGGTCTATTGATTTCAGCACTTTTTGCACCAGAGCACAGCCCTTTGTAGTCCTTAATTAAAATGCTTTAGTTGTTTCTTGGACCTAAATGGTGCCAGTACTTTTTAAAAGGGAGTTTGATACTAACTGTCCTACCTATCTGGGAATATATACCTATTCTTTTTAAAATGAGTAGCTCTGATGGACATCAAGTGTTTGAGGGAAGGAATAGTGCCCGCTGGGGTGGCGGAGGACATTGTCTCTGCCATCTCGATAGTACTCTGCATGCCAAATTTAGAGATGACTGCCGACCCAGCCGTCATCGCTGAACAGTGAAAGGAACCACTGTTAAGGCGGTTCCTTTCAGTGTACTAACAGTTTGGAGGACGTATTACATTGGTTTTAACAGCCACACACTAAACTTGTAAAAAGAAATTCTGTGTTTCAAAACCTAATTCTCAAAGTGGGCGTTTGGTGTTTTGGATTGGGAGCTGCACTGGAATTACAGGAGCTGCAAAGTTAACACCAGCAGTACCACCAGAATGCCACAATTCTGAAGAGGATGTGAGTCTGAGGTGAAAAACTCTGATAATAATCCTCCAATCTACCACAAAAAGAGAGAACCACCATCACAACATAATTTTTCCAAGGGGAAATGGGATATAAGAATGGAGAGTGAAACACAGAGGTCTTGGCGTGTCTCTCACAAGCCTTATCCTCTGGCAACAGGCAATGTCTCTCCATAACAGACTTGTATGGTGGCTTGTCTAAGAAATACAAAAATGGAAATATTTGTGAATATGGGCACTGATCATACATACTCACCAATTCCTTGCACAGTAAATAATTCTTATACATTCCTACGGTGAAGATGGCTTATAACGATCCCAGGAGGCTTGGGTACACCAGGACCCCAAAGTCAAGGAACTACTAAGAGTCTGAAGTCAAATTCTGATGAGAATTTATAGTAGGCAAACACAAATACCACAGCTGAGGGTTGTCAGGATTACATTTATGGACACACTGGGAAAGAGACATAAGTGCACGTATGTTTCTGTCCGTGAGATCCACGGATGAGAGGAAAGGGTTGGAGGCTGTCTCCTACCTGTTCTTGGTAGCTGGCTCATACAAAGAAGGGGAAGAACAAACAATTCCAGGTCAGAGCCAGCAGTAGGAACACAGACCCACCAGGTTGCTATAAAAACGCTACATACTAGCAAGATGGTGCCTGGTGACTTCAGAAATTATTGTGTAGCGCTCCCTATAGCTTAGTTGGTCACCAGATAGAATTTCTTCCAATTTAGTTATGTTGCTCCCTTCCTCTGTTTGTGGTTACTGCGCCCCATGTAGACCTACCTTCTGCTAAATTCCTGTGCTTCATGTTTCTTGGTCTCTTTTCCCCCTACCCTACCGCTGCCTAGTCTGGCAGTTCTCTATGAGCTGCTGGGTCTCTATGTGTTTTCTGTTCCCTTCAGGTTCAATACCGCCATGCCCACTGAAGTACCCTGTAATACGTCCCATTGCATCCCTCATATATATATTAATTGTTAGTGTGACACTTGTTCTTTTAGGGTCTTCAGTCCCGATTCGGAGGCCGTTTATTACAATGCTGTCCCGAAGAAGGAATCTCCTGTGAGGGGTCCTTGCTGGCCTGGTGTGTTTTGCTTGCACTTTCCCTGCTCCTATTTTCCTTTCCCTGTTCTGGACTGAGCTGGTAGGTCGTGTTATCATTCCGCCTCTCGGACAGTCCTCAAAGGGAGATTGGAGGATTACTGTCAAGAGTTAAGAGACTAGCTCTCCCTCGCTACTAGTGAGGGGGTATATGGAAGCTGCATGCACAGTACGAGTTGAATGGTGCTTACCGACAAATATACAGGGTATTGGAAGAGGTAGGGAAGGAAAAAGCCAGAAACGGCATGAAGGGAAAAACAAAAAAGTTGGGGGAATCGAAAGGTAAACCAACTAATGCCAGCGGGAACCATGCACCCAAGAATGCTGAGCTGCTACATTTTTCCGGTAAGGACTCTTTTTATACTGCTCTGAAATGTTGCCCTCATGATCTTCCTTTTCTGATTGGTCTGATGTTCCCCCTGTCCCTCAAATTCCTACCCCTGACTAAGATTCAGACCAGTATTCAACGGTTTAAGTCTGCCAGCTACCCTGTTGTCTTTAAGTGAGCCTTATCTTTGCGAGCTGTTTCTTCCAAATCTCAAACCTTCATTGTCAAAATATAACACAGACGGTGGTGGAGGCTGACTGCAACCACAGGGGTCTACCACTAGCCTTTAACTTTGCAATTTGAGCATCAAGGAAGAAGAAGTTATCAAGGACAGCATGAAAAGGTGAAACCTGAGCCAGATCTGTGTAAAGCTGGGAAGAGTTTAGTACCTTCCGATCCAAAGTGCTTCAGAAATCTGACCATGGAGTCCATAACACCAATAGGAAAGATAGCAAGGAAGTGGACATGTAGAGAAGGTGCAGGAGTCGCAAACTCCTTGGTGCACTGAGACTCTGGTTTGGGGGGGGGACTTTCCAAAAGGATTGGAGGCATTGGGCGTCATTAGAGATGATCCTCATAGGAGCCACAACTTCTCAGTGCTTTTGCTTTTTCCTATTCCTCCTACAAGACTACTGATATGCCCTAGCAATGATGAGACCTGCCATGTGTGTTTCATCTTGTGCTGATGTACTATACTTTGTGACTAGGTGTTGCTCGTTTTCTACTGCTGCCTGCAAACTGATATTATGACAGACAGCATAAGGGAGCAGCAGTATCCGACTCTTATTACCCATATTCAGAGCAAATGAATAAGTTATCCCTCGATATCTGCAACATAGCAGGTGGCACAGGCGACAGACCCGCTTGCAGATTCCATGCACAGAGTTTGACTCAACTCAATAGTGCAATGCACTCTGTGAAGCAGATGAAAGGCTAGATCCCGAGGTCCTTTTTTCTGCTGAGTCCTCCGCTTCTCTTCCTCGGGCCTGACAAAATGGGTAGCGTTGAAAGATTATGTGAGGAAAAACTGTCTTGTACCCAGCTACTTTACCCTTCCCTGAGGTTACATCACTTGTAACCAGCTACTATACCCTTCCCTGGGGTTACATCACTTGTAACCAGCTACTTTACCATTCCCTGCGGTTACATCACTCGTAACCACCTACTTTACCCTTCCCTGGGGTTACATCACTCGTAACCAGCTACTTTACCGTTCCCTGGGGTAACATCACTCGTAACCAGCTACTTTACTCTTCCCTGGGGTACATCACTCGTAACCAGCTACTTTACCCTTCCCTGGGGTTACATAACTCGTAACCAGCTACTTTACCCTTCCCTGGGGTTACATCACTCGTAACCAGCTACTTTACCCTTCCCTGGGGTTACATCACTTGTATCCAGCTACTTTACCCTTCCCTAGGGTTATATCAATTGTGTAGTTCCAGAGACGGTGACCTCCAGGGGAAGTCTTGCTATCCCCATACCTCTGCTGACAGAAAGAATGCCCCTGTACTTACCTCACTTTCCGGTGATTAAATCCAATGCCACCAAGGTTTGGTGCAAACTCACTCTAAATTCAATCCAGCAAGTTCCAGAGTGACCTTTGACTGATGCCAACAGAGTGCAGGTGTGAACATAGCAACACGATGTAGAAGTTATTCTGACCAGTTTACACAAAAGCTGAAAAACTAAAACCATAGAATATAGCCAGAAAGTGAAGGCAGAGGCTATCCAATCTGAAGGAAGAAGACGATGAAAAGAAAGGAAAAAAAAGATTCAAATATTCCCAAGGAGCTGTGGTGAGGCAGTGCATAAGAAAAATCACTTACTGAAATATGTTGCAATCCAAACATTTTGGCAGAAATTAGAGAACTATCGAGGCAGCACATTCAAGAAGGGACAGGGTACGTCACTTATGGCGCACAACTACATGCACAGTTCTGGCATGTTAAACTATTTTACATAACAGTTTTAAAAGTTTTTTTTGCCACAACTAGGTGCAGGGATACCTACAAGTTTATAATGATTTAGAGCCAGAACTAAAGGACTTATAACAGGGCTCTAGGCCTCCCCTTTATTAGATTTGTGAATAACACACACAAACAGACTGCAGCACGTTAAGGCATAGCAGCGCAACTTTTTTGCCAAGAAACCGGAAACCCAAAAATATGGAACCAGGGGCAGCTCCCTTAAAGTCCCATGCAGATGTTTAGTGGAAGCTCAAAGAGCAGATACTGCTACAGGCGCAACTTGTACTATAAAAACCTCCATGACAATCTAAAACACAAAAAAGCCACGTAAATGGAGTGTGAAAAAAAAGTGAAAGATTAAAAATTAGGAAAGATCCCATTTTAACTCCTCATCTGCTGCTTTAGCTACACTAGAAGTTGTCTTGAAAGATCCTGTGCTTGCTTCTTTACCTCCTATGACCTTTTTTCTTGCCTGATGCTGTGAAACCCATTGGTAGGGCTGACTACCTCGCCTAGATCTTGCTCGTGCTCTGCACGTTCTGACAGTCTTACAAAGCCACCTCTTTACTTTAAACCTATTTCTTATTTCCTCATACAGCTTCTTCTACAGCAGCTGACGTACTTCGCACGCCTGCTGTTAATTAGATCTGCATCCCTGCGCCTCTTGTCCTTGTATGAGTTTTAGCACACAGTATGTGACATAAACTTCCATTTTCTTTTGGTCCCACATAGGAACTAGAAATATCACTTAGGTGCCACCAGGTAACCTGTGTTTCTCCACAGGCACACCAATACAATCTGAGATTGCGGCCAGGTCCTCACATACAGATTTGGCACCAAAATCACGTCATCTGGCATGGTACATGGCACAAGCAGAGATCTATCTTTGTCACAAGATACAGCTTTTAGTCCCCACAGGTGTTTCTGTACAAAATTACCAAGAAAGGGAGAGCAGCAATGTCAGCATAGAACAAAGTGCCCTGCCTGCCCTGCTGAACGTTTCTTAATAAAAACGACAGCTCCGGGCTGCATTTTTCTGTTTGGGAGCATCCTGCAGGTGATATGTGCTTAGTTTATTAGCTGAAGCAGCACGCCGAGAGTCACTGCGGCGAGCTAATGATATTCACAGCTCAGGATGTAGCAGAAGGCTGACTAATACCAGGCAGGGGGACAGACACCTTTCTTGAGTTAATAGGAGCGCTTCAGCAGGCAGGGAGATGAGACACACTATGTTTACTTAAGGTTTATTGCTGGTCTGGCCCCACCCCACCATGATGCCCTCCCTCCCTGACTGATACCAGTCCAAAATAAATGACCAACCCGCCATCGCCACCCAGACTCAGACGGTCCTCGCCCCCACCTACGAACCACTCCTCCTGCCTACTAGGCTTTGACCGTCGGATGCAGACTCACTCACCTGACCTGGCTGAGGACTGGGCCTGGCCTGCAGGCAGCAGCTCAGAGTAAGGCGCCCGCGCCGCGGGACATTCAGAAGGCAGGGCCCGCAGGGGTTGAGCTACGGCAATGCAAGGCTAGCCAGGTAGGGGCTGGGGGCAATTTAAATTATGGATGAAACGAGGCCCGGCCGCAGACGGACTTCTTCGGACAGTCCCGATCTGCTGCATAGGAGTGTGGCTGGTCTTTTCTTCTTGGATGCAACACGGCACACCTAGTCTAACCGGCGTACGCGCATTTTTAATTACGTGGCCGCTCAATGCGCATGTCCTGACAAATGTAATTAGGGCATTGGTCACCAGCCCTGCCCCGCCCCCCTATCCTGTACAACTCCGGCAAGTAAACAAGTCTGTGCCACGCCTGCGCGTACCCACCCTTTCCCGCCATTTAATTAAAGAGTGCCTCAGGGGCCCCGGCCGGGGCCCGCGCAGCATTTACAAGAGCCTCAGGGGCTCCGACCGGGCCCGAGCAGCATTTACAAGAGTCTCAGGGGCTCCGGCTGGGGCCCGCACCATTTACAAGCACCTCACATGCCCAAGCCAGGGCCCGTGAAGCATTTACAAGAGCCTCAGGGGCCCCTGGCCAGGGCCCCCGCACCATTTACGAGAGCCTCAGGGGCCCCTGGCCAGGGCCCCCGCACCATTTACAAGAGCCTCAGGGGTCCCGGCCGGGGCCCCAGCAGCATTTACAAGAGCCTCAGGGGTCCCAGCCGGGGCCCAAGCAGCATTTACAAGAGCCTCAGGAGCCCCGACCGGGGCCCCCACAGCATTTACAAGGCCCACGCACCAATTTATTAACAGGATCAGTGCTTAGCTAAGGGGCCCAGGCATGCATGCCTTGCTTGTGCACCACCATTTAATTTATCAGAGGCCGGCCATGCGGCGTGCCCTGCGCAGCACACACACCTTTAAAATGATAATCAATGTGTAAGTCAAGGGAGGTTGCCGACCCGGGGCCCCCTGGAGCGCGGGGCCCCCACGCAACGCAGGGGCTGCGGGTGGTCTGTGTTACGCCCCTGAGTACGACGAGGACGACGACCACGGCGCCAACATATATGCCAACATATATGCAAACACAAAGGCAACACACACATCCCCTTCATATCGCAGAAGGGCACCCAACACTGGCAGCAGAGCACATAGTACAACGCATCAGTGATGTCGGAGAGGTACACCACACCGACCTCCTACAACAGCCCATGGATATCCCACGCAACCCCCCACCAGGACCCGCACAGCCAAGATACCCAGAGGAGAACACTGAGCCTGCAACAGACTACACAGCAGGAGGCACTCGCAGGCACAGCTGGCTCACAACACTTCACCCACCCACACAAGGCACCCCAATGAGATGAATGGCCCTGCATTGACCCTATTTGCAGATAATGTTGGGACGCGCGCATTTTATATTCTGTACCTTTTTTGCGGGCGATTGGAGGTTCCTCTTGACTCTAGACTGCTTCATCGTTGTGAGTCTAGGTTAAGGCTATAAGGCCATGCTGTACTTTACCTTAGTAATAGACTGTTTGGCATCCCGGCACCCGCGACTTTGAACTCGAAATCCCATGAACACCGGGGCTCTAGCGTCAGACGCAGAGCGACGTGATTGGCGCAACACGCGATCTGGTGACGGGACACGGAGGTTACTTCAACCAACTCCCAGTAAACCGCTGTTACCTACACGGCGGTCCGGAAGCAGGCAGTGGGACGAGGCTTTCCCTCGGAACAGTAAGGAGTTGGGAAGGGGGCTGGCTTGTGTGTTATGTCTTCACGCAAGCTCTCTATGATGCTCTAGTGATGGTTAACCTCACAATGCCTCACTATTTATGATGACGGGCGCAGGGTCTTTTCTGATGATCGATCTTTACTTTTAAGAGCCTGTTGCGTTTCTCTTACTTTGTTCTCTTGAACACAGGTTGTGTTATTGGGACACCTACCTTCAGGGCGCCATGTCGAGTTTACACCTCTAATAAACTCGGTGAGTACATTAATCAGTCACATTATATATCCCCGAGTGATTGTGCATGTGGGTTTTTTATCCCGCTAGGTAATACCGTAGCTTGACATACGTTTCGGACCTATGGAGACGTGGAGATGTCTATTTGTTTTCTTTTAGCATTGTACATAATTATTTTTTGGATTCAAATTGATGGGTGATGAATATATCATCGCTCGAGGCCACAATGAACGGACCAACTTTAAGATTTTTTCTTGTTGAAATCAAAGGGATGGCTGAATCTATTTGGGCACATTCCCTTTTACAATATACTTACATAGGATTATTATCATTCCAGTTTATGTTTCCCGTATTATTGGGATCCCCTCCACACATGTTGATTCAACTGGAATCTCGTGCGATCAGTTGTTTGGTACTTTAACCGAATTACGGTTTGACAAATAGTAGGGCTGGGAGCAACATATGTCTTGAAGAAGACCGGGGTGACCTTTTGGCGCAGTAAGTCGGTCGAAGCATGTTGACACTAGCGGTGATAGGAGGGTTGTTTTGAGAAACCTTATTTTCTCTTGGAAACACTACCCATCCTTCTTTTATTTTAATCCTGGTTGTGGAACCTATTAATAAAGCTTTGTTTGGATCCCCAAACCAATTTTAAACACTTCCCTATTAACTGCACGTGTTGTAGACCAGTTTGAGTCACAGGGTGACATTCACTGAACACTTTCTGTTGTGTGTATATATATGTTAGTTGGTCTTGTATTGTTTGGTCTTTTATGTAACCCCCTCTCTTATGCTCCGTCCAGAGTGTGGCTACAACTGGGCATATTGCAAGCAGATCCGATGATGAAGCATGTCACACACTTCGGTGTGTGAGTGAGGGCAGTATTTTCAAAGCAGTTATATTTTTTCTGTTTTGTGATGTTATATGTGGCATTTTTTGAGTCTCTCCACACCTTTATGTGTGTATGACTGTGGTTCAGGGGGTTCGGGTGGTAGAGTTGTAGATACAGTTGACCCTCTCCCCTTATTTGTGTTGAATGACCCCCAATGGCATGTGCCAGCACGCCAAAAGGAGGTGGCCCAACAGGTGCTGTAGGAGGTCGAACCCATGGAAAGAGAACCAGGACACATACGTAAGTTCTATCACCCTACAGGGCCCACCCACACCCCACAAAGAAGACCCACGATGCTATAGGGGCACATGCACAGGACAGAACCATGCCTAGCCGAGCGCAATTAACAGTCACACACCCATGTTGGCTGTGCGTACAACAGCCCTGGCCACTCCACTCACAAATGGAGTGGGTGCCGACAAAGCTACATGTCCAAGCCCAAACCTGCTGCCTCTGGTGACATGTTTGCATCCGTGGTACACTGCACAATGTAAATTCGTAGGACCCAGGGCCCACATGCATACTACAAGACCACAGGGACACACTCAGAGATCATGTTGAACTGGCTATAGGCACGTGCGCCTAGCCCCTTTATTGGCAGGGCCACATGTTCAGTGACGCCTCTGCTGGATGTGTGTGGGGTGAGTGTTAGCCATTCCGCACGGAATGTCTGGTGTTGGCAACCACTTGGGCATTGAACACTAGTGCAACTCTAAAAGAAAACACATGCAATACAGAATCAACTGATGAGCAACATGGGGTGATACGGATAAAGTCCAGAGGACAGCCAACATGCAAACAGAAGTCCACAGCCCAGGGCACTGCGACTCACGGACGTGAGTCGCATTGCCCTGGGCTGTGGACACTCATGTGCAGAAAATGTCTCGGATTGTGTCCCTATGATTCATTCCTGATGTAGATGCAGTGGGGTGTGTCAGACCTGCATCATCAACGTCTCAGGGTCCCCACACTGTTCGAGGTGACACACATACGTAACCGCTCCACAGCACAAAACACAATCAGCTATGGACACAGGTACCCAGCCACGGGGCGGTGACTTGCGGGGCAGTCAGATGGGCCATGCGCCCCGAGCGGGTAAGCATCATTGTCCAAGGTGTATGTTTCGGAGTGTTTTGGGGCACAGTGAAAGGTGTCCTCCAGAGCAAGACGCCAAAGAGTTTGATTTTATCAGGAAGCGGCAAATGGAGGAGTGGAACGCGACAGCCCCTTGCCACCAACAATTTAGTATCCGCAACATGGGGGTGAAAACTGCCCCCTAGTCCATAGGCTCAGACGCCACCACTGTTCGACCAGAGTGTCCATGAATGTCGGGAATAGAATTTGTGGCACCAGGGCTTAGTGGGGATCCAGACTGCGATTATGCCGTTACACTGATATGGACTCCGCCATTGCTGAATCATGACTGACCTACTGGACCGCAGTGTAGGCCGTAGGCAGCGGTCAGCAGTGGGTCACGGACACGTGTCTTCGGCTCGCGATGCACAGCGCAGTGACACTAGGGCAGTTGTTGGTAGTGTACGAACACCTCCATAATGATGATCCTTTTCTCTCCGCCAAGTAGCAAGGCGACATCCTCTTAGGACTCTCCTTGCGTGCAATGTGTCATCTGCCTTTGCATAATCAATGTTCAGTTCCAAATGTGTGGCCTACTCGAGCACAGTCTAGGCCGAAAGCAGTGTCGGCCGGAAGCAGCGGACAGCACAGGCCATTCACCGAGTGTCGCCGGCATTGGTTGGTGGCCCCACCAGCCTGTGTAGTCAGGTTCAGTGGCACTACGTGTTCGGTAACCTCCGTGACTGTGACCCGGCTTTCGTCCAGACTGAGCCGCATCTACCTCTTACTCCTCTCCATGCAACTACTGGTGTGGACTCTGCTGTACGTGATTCGCGACTAGGTGCTGGATGTGAGACCTACTGGTCGCAAGGTTGACCTGGTCCCTCATGCACGGTTCGGCGGATGGCGTTGGACAGAGTTTGTGGCAGCACGGCTCGCCGGTTGGCATTGGACAGGGTTTGTGGCAGCACGGCTCGCCGGATGGCGGTGGACAGGGTTTGTGGTAGCAAGGCTCGCCGGATGGCGTTGGACAGGGTTTGTGGCAGGATGTGTCACAAGAAGCACATATGGCACTATGCTTCATGGATCGTAGGGAGTCTCGTGTCTTGGAGCTTACACTGGCACGCCGGTGTCGGATGCTGATCAGTGTGGCCTGGCTGGGTAGGGTCGGGCATGATGGGTATGTGGTCCAGCGGGCCAGAGAATGTCAGGTACACAGGATCTCAGGCATCTCCGCTAACGAGGACGGCGTCTGCCTCGTGGTGGGGTGGGTGGCGCCGCCCTGGCAGAGACATTGGGCTTTCCGGATGAGGACAACGCCCAGGGCTGCGTGCTCTTTATTTACAACCCTGCCCTGGCCTTACGTACACCGGCCCATCCCTCTTTGCTCACGCTTACAGGGGGGAAGTAACATGCAACCTTTCCGCAAGGACCCCCACTGGCTGGGGTGACATGGTTGCGTCCACTATCCACTGCACTCCCTTCACCAGAGGCGTATGTAGCTGTGGATATGGGTGTGTACTGCATTTCGCATTGTGTACTTTCCCAATCATGGTTCTACTGCATCCTTCACATATGCCTGGCTGCCAACTCTCCCAACATTCGTCAATTATGTGGCTGAGGTGCCATGCCGTAGATTGATCATGTTACCATGCCCAGGTAACCATTGTGAGTTGTTCTATCGAGTCTGGTGGGTGGGCATGTTGTTGTGCATCTTTGTGGTGGACTTGGGACGTGTGCACTGCCAGAGTTGTGGATTGCATGGTTGTGGAGTTGAGGTGAGTGGGGTGATCATTGGGAAGTTGCCACAGGGTTGTGCATTTCCATTTGTGCCATCCTGGGACGGCTGGTTGCTGTTGTACTGTCGGAGGGAGAAGGGATCACCCACACTGGCTGTGTATGTGGAGGCAACATTGGTGAAGGCCCCACGGTGTTCTGATGTAGCCTGCACATTGATGTGTGACGTGTGCTACCTGTTGCGCAGATAGTGTGCTGTGTCACCAGGGAGCTCAGGTGGGACATGTGTGCAGTGGATTGCCCCCAACAGGTGCATGCATCCGGCTATGGCGTGTAGTCCTTGCTTGGTCTCCAGCTGTTCCTGCGGATTGCGTTGGCCGTACAGGGACTGGGTGCCAGGATGATGGTGATGTCCAGGACAGGCATGGGGGTCTTGGATGTGGCTGGCTTTGAGACTCCGCCGACTCTGGCTGGTGTTGTTTGGGGTGCACTAGGGGCCAACAGGTGGTGCACTGCCAGCAGCTTAGTGTAGGGTGGAATGGTGGGGGTGCCGGGTGGGTTCTGTGGCCCTCTTGGGTGTCTGTGCTGCATGTTCAGTTGCTCAATGATATCTGTTGCCCTTCCGATGACACCCTGGGCAGGGCTCTCTATTTAGGTGCTGGCTGCCATCCGACTTTACACCAGATCAGAGCAGGTGTAAAATACCTACTGCTAACGTGCCTTCTCGCGTGTTTTGTGTTCTTATCGCCAATTTGTCTGGTCATTGTGAATGTTGAGGTATGGTGTGGTGTTGTCGTGGCTTCTGTCACTGGAACGCCTACTCTGCATCTCATTAGCGATAGTTGTGGGGGTCCTCTGTGGCGAAGGTTTTTGAGGCTGCTATCTTGGCAAAAGTGGTGCTGCGGGTTGTTAGCACCAGCTTGTGAATGGTGGGGTATATTTATCACGACTTTGGCTGCGATAAAGTGCAGTTAATTCTGCGATTGCTCCTTGTGAATATGCCCCTGAAAGTGCTTGTGGCCCACTATAAACCATAAGTAACTCTTGTAGGTCTGCAGGATTGGGATGTGAAAGATCCAATGCTACAATCTACAATCCAGTCTCAGGGACCCAGTGCAGATAAAACCTTGGTCAGGTTGAATATTTAAAATTTCTCCATTCCCAATAAGGCATTAAGAGAGTGAAGGTCTGGACTCGGTAGAGGCAAGATGGCGTCCGTTGTGCGGACATGTGTGTGAGTAGCTCTCTGACCTTGGGCTCGGCTCACCTGGCTGTATCGTCCTGGGCGTTTAGATTGACTGCCGTGCTCTGGTGAGAGGTGCAGGAACCCGGAGGCGGCTGGCAGCTGCAGGTAGAGACGTTTTTTACGTCGCGAGGTCATTGTGAGAGGCGGTCTGGCGTTTTCGGACCGTTGGGCTGACTGCGGTGCTTGCCGACCTGGGACCCGCGGCGCTGGAGCAGGAGGAGCGAGGCCATGCAGTGGAGGAGTGCTGGCTTAGCTGTCACAACAGTATCTCGAGTCAGGACCTCGCGAGCAGCAGTGAGGAGATATGTGGCAGTTTTGAGGGGTAAAAAAACAGCCCGCGGCTGTCGGTAATAACTTTGGTCTTTTTATCGGGTAAAAACTTTGTGGCTGTTTGCTGACGGTGGAATCTCCGAAGAAAACTCCAGTGGCTGTATGAGTTCTAGTGCGGCTTATATAGTTTTATGCCCGTCGCCCACCGACTACTGCAGCAGTGAATGAGGAAATTTTTCCTGGTTTCTCTGTTGAATGGATGTAAGTGCTATCTGGCTGGTGTAAAAAAATGCTCGGCAGTTGTAACTGTTTCAATAATTTCTGAACTATTGGAAAAAAAAGAAAGGAGGAAATAAAAAAATAAAAATATAAAAAAGGAGGGAAAAGAGACCAGCACATTTGAAGAACCTGGACTGAGGTGGCATGTAACTGGTTGAAAGTGCTTGGTGAGCCGGAAAATTTCAACAGCTTTGGTACGATAGGATCACCCTAGTCTCGTCATGCCACCCAAGGCGGCTAGGGGTGGAAAAACTATACCCGCCGGTGAAGGGTTAGTCGGCACGCGCGCCGCTCTGGCCGCTAAATGTAAAGAAACGCAGGGCATTCAGGATTCTAGTCATGCTGCGCAGAGTAAAGATGCTATCTTGGGCAATCCTAAGATACCGCAAATGTTTCAGTCCGCTGCTGGGGCAAAAAAAACAGGTGTTGCTGCTTCTAACCCTAACCCAGGGGAAGGGGCTATGGCGATGGCGAAAATATGGAGCAATGTCCTCCATCTCAAGTAAATGTATCTCCTGTGATATCTTCTGTGACATTTAATACCTAAGCAGAAATTGGTGTAGGGGGTAACAAAGTCGCTATTCAGGAGGAGGAGGGAGAAGGTGCTGCTAGCGAAGTAGAAGCCCACGAGCCGTTAAGCAGCAAGGATGGAGAATTTTATTCACTTTCAGAACAGTCTGAAGGCTCCAATATGGAAGACTAACTCTCTCTCCTGGAAGATGATGGTGCTTATAAACATTCTTAATACCTCCAATATGTATGGAAGCCAAGATAAAAAATACTATTTTCGTAGATACTTCTGCTCTGGCTTCTACAATTCGGAAGAGGATGGATAGAGGAGGCAGCGCAGGATTAGCTACCACTGAAGTGAGAGATTGGAATCTATCTGTAGGTACACAGCTATTGGAATGATTAGATCTGTCAGCTCAAGTGGATGGGGGCACCGTAGTTGAGGTATCTAGTCAAGTACCTGGTCCAGTATCACTGGAGGAAATGTATAGATCCATCAACGACCATAAGCTGGAGGCCCGAGCTGAATATTTGAAAACTCATACAGCATGTAAGCAGTTACAAAACACTGTACGACGCCTCACTAAGACATGCAATGACTTTACAGATCGTATGGTGGAAGCAGAGGCAAGGATACCATCTTTAGAAGACCAGATGGTGTCCCAAAAGTCGGATGTAGCAGAAATGAAGGCACATAAGCATGACGTCCATGATAAGATCGATGAGTTGGAAAATCGCCTTCGCCGCAACAATCTACGGCTACTAGGGGTCCCGGAAGGTCTTGAGGGACAGGATATACGCAAATTTGTGGCAGAACTTTTTGAGGTAGCATTTCCTGAAGTGACAGAATGGAATTGGACGCGTAAGATTCAGCGGGCCCATAGATTTCCTTTTCGGCTGCGACCAGCAAGAAGTACTCAAGTAGGACCCGTGCAGCCACGTGCAATTTTGATATCTTTAAATAATTTCTTGGCAAGACAAGTACTCTATGATAAGGCCAGACCCGACCGGAAGAGAACTGGCAAAGGAATACAGTTTTTTTTCGGCCTGATTTTTGCCACTCTACTGTCGAGAAACGTTGGAAGCTTCAGCAATTAATTGCTCCTTTTCAAGCTAAGGGTCTCCAAGTATTTTTACTTCAGCCTGCAACATTAAAGACTGTTTATAAGGGCCAGACCTGTTTTTTTACATCAGAGGTGGATGCGAAAGACTACTTACATTCTTTGGCCTGATGGACTGGTACATTAATCTGGGCATTTTGTGATCTAATGCCGATTTGTTTTGTGTATGTGTGTATGTGTCTTGTAAAGCGCACTGCTGCCCTGAGGCGTCGTGGCGCTGTAGACCGCTGGGGAACCCGTCCTGGCTATCCCTGTGAGACGGTCCCTACTGGGTATCTTCAAGGTGAAACCAGGCATCCCTGGTGAATGTTGGGGGCAGTTGTAGAGATGAGGCAAGCTAATGCCAAGAGTTGCCGAGTGTGATCCCTGGTTAGAGTAGGTACCGAGGCGAGAATTATCGAGTCTGCTGACCCTGGTCCTGGTCCAGAAATAAGGTTTTTCCTTATCTCTGGATGTTTCGTTTGCTTCTAAATAAGAGGTCTGTGGTTTTGGTGAGCCGAGTATCCAGGGAGCTACTCACCGACCATCACAAGTGTGGATAACCCTATTGCCTTAGTTAAGGGGGGGTCACTTTGAGGGGGAGTTGGTGTGCTAGTGTGTGGGTGGGTTAGGGGGCACTGGGAAGGTGGGGGCAAGGGTTAGGAGGGAAAATTATAAAATGTCAGTACATAACATTTGCTTTGAGTATGGTGGAGTAGATGTAGTTTCTTGGTTAATAGTGAACGACCTGCAATTTACAAGCTTTGATGACGGCTAGGAGTTTACGAATCTGCTCCTTGAATGTTTGCGGTCTTAATAATGTCATGAAAAGAAAACGTGTGATTAATGAATTGCGTTTAATTAATCCTGATGTTCTCTGCAAGAAACCCATATTCCATGGTCTAACCATAACATTTTATCCTCGATGGGATTTACGTTACTTGCTGTGTCTAGACAAACTACTATGAATAGAGGTGTGGCTATAATGGGAAGTCTGGATGTTGTTGGAACGGGTAAGATGTGGGTGGACAACTTCGGGCGATGTGCCATTACTGAGTGTATAATAGGGGCTGCCAAGGTTACAATATGCACAGTATACGGATCTAATCTAGATGAGGCAGAAATTTTGGAGTTTTTAAATGTTGAATTGGCACAGTGGGCAACCCCTTTGATTCTACTGGGGGACTTCAATATACATGGTGACACCCAAACCTGGAACCCTCTGTTTAAGAACTATAAAGGCCGAAAGCCGAAGGTATACAGGGCTTTAAGCCAGCTGATATTACAACATGGATTGGTTGATGGGTGGGCAATCTAGCGATCCGGGGTATACTTCCTTTTCCTCCCCCCACTCTAAGTTAGTGAGATTAGATTATATTTTTCTACCCCGACTTTTTACTGCTGGTGCAAAAATACAAGTTATACCTCGAATCACTTCTGATCATAGCCCGGTATTTATAGATCTGACTTGCTGTAAGGTGGTGCGTGAAGTGCGAGCATTTACTTTTAGTAAAAAAGCTAGTCAGCGATGAGAAATTTATAACACATATGGGCTAAGCAATTTCTAGATCTTAATCGAGGCACTGCTACGCAACCCATGGTTTGGGATCGTTTAAAGCGGGTCTACGGGGGGAAACATGCAGTTATGGATGGGCTAAACAAAAACAACAGAAAGCTTTGATAACCGGATTGATTGCGGAACTTTGAGTGTGAGCCCACTGCCACAATCCGCTCGAATACCGACTCTCGCATAGCACAAACTAAGGTTGCTAGCTGTAAAGCTAGGATTAACGGGGTATGGAGCCAGGATATAGCTGTTCAATATAAGGTATATAAAACTGAAAGATATGAATATGGGGAGGTAACGGGAAGATGCTTGGCTCAAAGAATGTGGGGCAAACAAGCGGCTCAACGTATTGAGGCATTGGAGAATGATAGAGGGGAAACGGTTGAAACTCTGGAGGAGATTATGGAAGTATTATGTAAGTACTACCAAGCATTATATACTCAAGATCCTGTTGCGGAGGTCTTGATAAGAGTCCTATCTTCAGGACTTTGACTTTGCTAAACTGGGATCTTCTGAGAAGGGAGAAATTGGAGGCTCTGATTTCCATGTCAGAATTACAGATAGCAGTAGAAGAGCTTGCACTTGGGAAAGCATCCGGTCTGGACAAACTCCCTTTGGAGGTTTATCGTTTACTATTTGATATTTTAAAAGAGGACGTGCTTACTACTTTTATAACAGCTCAAAGCGGAAACCCTCCGGTTACATGGGACAACGCTAACTTTGTAGTTTTTAAAAAGAAGGTTAAGCCCCCTCTTTTTCCCGGGTCATGCAGGCCAGTATCTCTAATTAATGCCGACGCTAAAATATATTCTAAAATATTGGCAACCCGGCTTTTACAAGTTGTTCCTCCTCTTGTATCTCGGCATCAGCATGTGTTTCTCCCAGGTAGTAATCACCTGCATATGGTTATATCAATAATCAATTATGCAACTGCATTACAAAATAACATTGGAATTATCTTCTTAGATGCTGAAAAAGCATTTGACTGTGTTGCATGGGTCTTTTTATGGGCTACAATGCATTAGATGGGGTTTGGACCTGATTTTAGGCAGGCAATACGAACTATGTATAAGCGCCCTCGAGCTAAAATATGTACTATGGGGCATGAATCATCATTTGTATATATTACCAGGGGAACACGGCAGGGATGCCTGTGTACTCATCTGCTTTTTGCTATTTATATAGAGCCATTAAGACAGTTATTGGAGTCTACCAATTTCATACAACCGATGCCAGTTGGTGATTATGGAATATGTGTTTTAGCATATGCGGATGATATAGCGGTTGTGACATGGGACCCCGTATCTGCATTGAGAGGTCGAATTTTTAACGTTAGCGTTTGGACAGGTTGTCGGGTACAAATTAAATATTTCTAAAACACAAGTTGTCTGCACGGCAGGGCTATGCCCAGACGAGCCACGCGTAACACCAGAGGCTAAGTATCTGGGGATTAAAATTAGGATGTCCATCCAGGAAATAATCTCAGTTAATTGGTCTGAGATAGTAAGCTCTGTTAAAAGACAGCTTGAAAAGGTAGAGTGCCTACATTTGTCAATGGTTGGGCGCCGGAATGTATTAAAAATGTGCATACTTCCCAAAGTACTTTACTGTTTTCGGACAGTTCCTTTGGAGCGGTCTCGGATACAATTAATGCAGCTCCAATCCGTTGTTGATAGGTTTCTCTGGGGGTGGAAGAAAGCTTGTGGGGCATCAAAGTATATGATGCTTCCACTGGCACGTGGAGGGTCCCAAACTTTTTTTTATATTATTTAGTGTGCCTTATACAAAACTCAAAGTATATGGTAATAGGGGGGGAGATACGGCAATTTGAGTTGCCTAATATTTATCAGATGCTAGTAGGTGACCCGGTGTGTGCAGCTCTGTTGAAATTTTTCGAGCCAAGTTATTTTAAACGTACTAGATTCAAAATCAAGACCGCAGCATATAAGGGGTGGAAAATTATATGTAAAATTTTGGCTATAAAACGGATTAACTTCTATACACCCCTCGATTCTATGGAAATATTCCCGGGAATATTCTGGGATACAAAGATAAAAACTTGGAGAGATAAAAGTGTACGCTGTTTGGGTGATATGTATAAAGATGGGGCATTGATGGCTTTTTCAGATTTAATGGCAACATATGCAATAACCAAGAACGATTTTTTTAAATATCTACAGTTACGAGATTTTTTATACAAACATGACTGGTTGCAGGGCATTCTAGGTAATGAATTTATTGAAGCTTTGTTAAAAGGGGCAAAGATAGGGACTTTATATTAAATATTACTCTAAAAGTAACAAGACGATATTGCCATTCAAGATATAAAGTGTCAGACTCTACTAAGTACTTCCAGTGTATCGTTACAAGCATCAATTGATATGGCGGGTGAAGTAATTTTACCTGCAAATTTGCGCACACAACATTATAAAACCCTCTTTAATTTATATCATAGACCAGTCAAAATGATGAAATGGGGAGATATTTACGATTGTAAATGCTTTTGGTGTAAGATGGGTGAAGCTGATATAGTCCATATATTCTATGATTGCAATGCATAAACTCAGTTTTTTTAATGTATTGAGCAATTTTTGATAGAATCAACTATGGTGCCTTGCGCTATAAGTCGGGAAATGTTGCTCTTCGGGGTGTGTAAAAGGGGAGAACATGCGTTACTTTATTTTTATGGCAATGGCGGTGGCTAAACTGTGTATAGCTACTATGTGGTTGGAACCCGAGGCACCAGCATATGAAATGTGGCGAGCCAAATTCTAGAATGTGTTTTATTTTGAATTCAACTTATATTGTCTTAAGTCTTTGAAGATGAAACAATTAGGGCTGAAAATATATCAGCCCGTGTTGCAACATTTAGACGTCTCGTTGTAATTAATAGTAGGGATATGTCGTAACGATATATTTACTGTTGTTTGTTTAGAATGTTATTGGCATATTTATTCCTATGCTGGTCTCCTTTCCCTGTGATTTTTAGCTTTTTTTGTTTGTTTGTATGTTATGAACTGAACAATAAAAACATTTTTTTAAAAAGAATTAAGGTCTAGGATACGACTGCGGTCTCTGTCCTTTTTCAGTATCCGAGAGTAGCAGCAATAGAAACCACAATCTACTTATGATTCCAGGACCCTATTGATGGTTCCTTTGGCCAAAAAAGCCTGGACCAGGAAAGATGGTCCTCCGTAAACCTGTCTGAAGACAGTGGTAAGGCTGGTGGGGTTTCCTGAAACAGCAGGGTGTAACCCTGTTGATCAAATGAATCACCTACTTGCCTGATGTTATTTTTTAGCAGTTGGAGCAGATGGTGCCTGATCCTGCCACCAACAGGGTGACAGTGCTGTGTTGCGGGCATGCTAATGGGGCTCGCCAAAGGGGTGGGGGACTGAACAGTATACTAGCTCGGAGTCCCACACCCTCTGTTGGAAGCGTCCACAGCCACAAAAGGCTGGAGAGTCTGGCAGCCTTGAGGGTATGGTTGATATTGCAGATGTTTCAAGGAGTCCCTTTAGTAGCCACAGAATGGGCGATAGGAGCGGTATGGTTGGCAGATCGGCAGACAGGTCAGTGATCTGACTCTCCTTGAAACCCATGAGCACTAAATTGACCTTCTCGCCCAACAGGCAGGAGCCATCAAAGGGCATGTCCATCAATGCTGACAGGATGTCCCCAGGGAAGCCAGTTGATCTCAAACAGCCATGGCAGCAGAGTGCCACTATGGATGCAATGGACCTACCTAGTGAGTTGGTGGTGTCCAATCCACATCCAATTACGACCTTTCCTGCATCTCAGCCATCAAGTATGGCCTAGTGAGGGGCGTGGCTAAGCCACCTAAGATGGCGGACTGTCTTCTCTGAAGCTCCCGCAGCCGGCCCACCTCAATGGCCTGATGCAGGACTCCTAATGCCCTAAACACAATCCTGCGGGCGGATACCACAGTCGGAATCCCCAGAGCCGAACCGGAGACTATCGCCGCAACAAACGAAGCCCCAGAACGGGTCAGAGACGCCTGCGATCACGGCCGGTGAACTCCCCGGCAAAGTGGCGGCCGCCTAGTGCATCGGCGACGGCGGAAGGCCAGACGCGAGGGAAGAAGCGCAGAGACCGGGCGGCGCTACTGCGGCACTGACGGGTGTACATCACCCAAAAATGGAGGGCTCCACAGAAGAGTGAGGGGCAGCCGCTGGATGACCGCCACGAGATCGGAGGCTATGGAGTGAGGCTGGCTGACCAGAGAGAGGCGCGCTTATCGGGGACAATCAGATGGCCGCATCCAGGGCGAACAGGACTAACTGAGGAGAGCAGCTTCCCCTGGAGGGTGGTCACCGGCCCCAGAGACGGACGTGGCACACCCCCGGATCGGGGGCTACGGACCTCCGGCGAGACACCCGGCGCAGATAACAGGTGAGGGGCTGCCCTGCAGGGGGAGGTGAGGGGGAGCCAGTGGCACTACTAGCCTGGAGGCCCAGCATACCTGAGGCAGCCAACACGTCCGGGGGTGACCCCCCTCCCCCCAAGGGAGCGGCCCCGCACAACCGCGTTTCCTCGGGGGCACCGAGACATTGCTGGCGAGACACCGCCCCCACAAAGCCACCACAGGGTCAGGGGACCGACCGGAGGGGGCCTGGACAAAGCCTAGCCTCCCCCCCCCCCCTCCCCCCCAGGAAACGAGGCAGCCACACCGCAAAGTCGCCGCCAAACACCACCAAACCGAGATCACCAGGCCGGGGGAGGACCTAGGAACCGGGGACCTGAGACCATCCCCGTCAGATTCCCGAGACCACCTCACCAACACTGCCACTACCCATCCACGGGGGCAAACCATCGCTAGCCCAACGGGGCTCGGAGCGCCCGTACCCCTGGGACACCCCCCTTTCCCTCAGACTACAGGACCACAACACCTGGCGGCGTGGGTGAAACTCGAAAAAATACCTTGAAGGACCTGGAACTCACCATTTGGGAGCTCGGCTTATAGAAGAGGCTATCATCCCAGCAGCGTCGTCCGCCGACCCCCACACCAGCTGCGATGGGCCGCCGGACAACGCCAACGGTGCCAGTAGCGGACACGCAGACATCGCATGGCCAAGTGCCAACCCCGACAGCGCAACGCGCAGACCAAGATACAAGGGATCCCACATCAAGAAAACTGGATCAGGTGCTCGCAGCAATAGAACACTCTAGGGTGATTATGGAACAGAAATTCAATTCCTTGGCTACAGACCTCAATCTCCTGCGGGATAACCATAGGAAATTGTCGGATAGAGTGTCCCAGGGGGAGCAGAAACTCAAAACACTGCACCCACAGGTACAACAACACCACAGCGACATCGCGGACCTCAAAGCAAGACTCAAGATCCTGGAAAGTAAAACAGACGACTTGGAAGGGCGCTCTCGGAGGAGTAACATCCGAGTCATGAACTTGCCGGAGGGGCGGAGGGGACTGACCCTGTACAGTTCGTCACCGACTGGATTACCACCTTCACACCGTCCAAGGATCTAACCCCATTCTTCTCGGTGGAAAGGGCGCACAGGGTCCCAGCGCGCAAACCGAAGCCAGGTCTACCCCCAAGACCATTCCTGATGAAACTTCTCCACTACAGAGACAGGGACGCAATCCTAAGAGCGGCCAGGACACACGGCAGACTACAGGTGGAAGACAAAAAAAGTCATGCTCTTCCCTGACTATTCCCGAGCAGTGCAACAACAGAGGGCTAAATTCCAGGCGGTAAAAAGAACATTCCGGCTCGAGAACATACAATATGCCCTCCTCTTTTCTGCCAAAGTCAAAATAATTCACGACGGCACCACTCACTTCTTCACGGACCCAAGAGCCGCAGACACCTGGGTGGAACAACACACACAGCCCCATACAAAACCGGCAAGCCCACACAACATTCCACCATCAGGACGGCCGCGTGGCCGGAGGCGCAAGATCACCCTTACGTAACTCAGTGCCCACTCCACCCCGCCCGGGAAAGGCTTCCCGGACTGCGACTACATCATGGCGGAACGCAGAAAAGCACTCAAGGCGGTGGCTTCACTGGATCCGCCGGAGGCGTCAGATGGTGACAATGGCCCGCACATATTCAGCTCCGAAGACAAAACCAGCGACGCCCGGGTCTCCCGCGAAGGGTCGCAATCACCCCCAAGGGTGACACCTCAGACCTCAGACTTACTGATGTAACAAAAATACGGGGGTACAGACAACTCACACTGGAGAGCCATAGACCCAAGACGGCTCAGAATAAAAGACATGAGGTCGGGTGAACGGACAGAGCCTAAGGAACGCCGGGTTGATTGCACACACCTCCGGCGGTATCCAGCAATGCCCAAGCTTCATCAGGAAACACTTACGAACTCACTTACAAGTTGGACTTAGTTTTCCCCTATGGTTATAACTCTCCTAGTGACAGAACCCAATATGATACTATCGGAGCGCAGTCTGAAGGGGGCCTCGAGGTGGAGAGGGTAGGGGCAACCGGGGGGGGGTGAGGGGGGGAGGGGCTGGGGCAGGGACACTTCCACTCCATTCCACACAATCTTAGAGTGCGGTTAGATAGATTCCTCTGCTCTCCTCCGATATCATCCTCAATGCATCATACCGACTATCTGAGCCGCACTGTCTCGGACCATGATGCGCATGTTGTAACACTGCGCTGGCGCCCACCCCACCCGCCGATTCCCACGTGAAGACTTCCACAAGAGTGCCTTACCGATCAAGTGTTTTGCCGCACACATGGGGAGTTCTTGGAGGCAAACTTCCAAGACAACGCGGGTACCGCTTTCACTAGGGGCTTACAGTGGGACGCATTTAAAGTCAAGGCACGAGGACACTGCATCCAACAAATAGTAGGGGTGAGGAGAGCATTAGAATTGGCCTTGACTGAGGCGGAACAGACACTAGCATCGCTCTCCCGCGCCTCAGACCAAGGCGGGGTTCCCCCGGAGCGAATGGGAGAAGCAAAGCTGAAGTACGCAGAGACACTCCGGCACCTACGGAAGTACAACTTCCGCAAATATGCAACCCGCACTCATAAGGAAGGTAACAGGGCGGGCGCTCTCCTAGCATGGATAGCTAAGCAGGACACAACTATACAACCAGTCACGGAGCTCACAGATGCCACAGGCCACATACACTACACTCAAACGGGTATCCTTAATACATTTCGCACCTACTACACGGGAATTTATCACAATCCCACACCAGCGCCACATGACGCTTTACAACAATTCCTAGGTGAGCACAGACTTCCTGCCATATCTCCAGACGACCGAAGGGATCTAGACAAGAAAATCACAGCCTCAGAGATCAACCACGCCATAGGGTCTCTTGCTCGCAAGAAGGCTCCGGGAATGGATGGGTTCCCACTAGAATATTACAATAAATTCAAAGCCCAACTGGTGCCACGGCTGGCTCTTTCACTTGAAGAAGCCCTGGTCACGGGGATTCTACCTGCCTTATTTTGGGAATTCACTATGGTTACCTTTTTAAAGCCACACAGGAACACCACACACCCCTCCTCCTACAGGCCCATTACACTCAACGCGGATTGTAAAATTTTAGGGAAAATACTAGCTGACCGTTACAGACCACTCATACCCACGATAATCCATCCCGATCAGTGCGGTTTCGTGCCCCGACCTAACACCTCCCATAATTTACGGGGACTCTTCCACATCCAAGACAGTGTGCGAGACAGGTACCCCAGGTCAGCGTGTTTGATATTAGACATAGAAAAAGCGTTCGATACACTACTGTGGACACACTTGTTCGCGGTTCTCGAGACACTGCAATACGGCTCGACATTGTTAGCCTACACGTGGCTATTATACAAGGAGCTCACCGCTCGGGTAAGACTCGGAAAATTGATCTCGGACCCCTTCCCAATAGATCGTGGCACCAGGCAGGGTTGTCCACTCTCTCCTCTCCTATTTGCACTAGCAGTTGAACCTCTGGCCATACGGCTCCGAGAGGAGGGTGCAACCTGGGGGATAACAATCGCTGAGACGACTCACTGCGTCTCCCTATATGCAGACGACCTGCTGATTTATGTCCGTGACGTCACGGAGGATCTTACCCCAATTTGGGACACCCTACGAGCCTTTGGTGCCATCTGGGGACTCCAAGTCAACTGGGAAAAGTCAACTGTTTTCCCGTTACACCCCAACTTGGCATCACACGAGGTAACGCTGGGCTCACAATCGCTTCACTGGAATGGAGCAGCCCCACGATACCTGGGAGTACGACTATACCACTCCCCGACGGACCTATACGAAGGCAACCACCGTGAGGTACTAGCCAGCTTACGTTCAGCGGAGGCCTTCTGGGGAACTCTACCCCTAGCACCTATAGGCAGTGTGACATTAGCAAAACTGGTAATGGTACCAAGACTGCTATATCATTTCTCCAACCTCCCGGTGATTCCTCCCAGATTTTTCTTCCACGAACTGGACGCACTGCTCACAAAGCTTATATGGTGCAATGGCCACCATAGAGTGGCACTCAAAAAACTGCAACTGCCCACTACAGAGGGGGGCCTGGGCGCCCCGTCCTTCGAGTCCTACTTCCTAGCGGCACAACTACAATGGGTGTCCCATTGGAGGGCCAGAGCGTCATGTAGTTGAAACCACGACGGTCACCGGAAAGATACCCCTATCGGTTCTTACCGGGCACTAGACCGTCCCGTACTCTCCCGCTCCAGGTGTCCGTGGCACGAAAATGCATGATGCGGATTCACCGCCTCTCCAAAGACGCACCGCTCTACTCCCAACAGTTACCACTGGTGGGTCTCCCTCAAGGGGTGTGCCACTTCACTACCAGGAGCTTACAAACTTGGATCGATCGCGATGTAAGCGAGGTAGCGGAGCTGGTCCAAGACGGACAACTGCGCACCTTTGAGCAAATGGTCGAATGGTATGACTTGCCACGGGACCAATTCCTCACATACAGACAGCTCTTAGAGAATACTCGACAACACTGGGATCTGAGGGATGGAGAACCGCTGACACATCCGTTACTCCATACAATTCTTCGGATGGGGTCAGGACGACATCTGGTGACGTGGCACTACAAAGCCATTAGGGAGCTGACTAACGTCTCACTAGACAGCCTGAGAAAGACCTGGGAAGATGACATAGGCAGGGCATTCCATGACTCGGAATGGAAACGCGCCCTAGAATATACTAAAAAAGTCACCAGAAATGCAAGATTTAAGAACATACAGTTCAACATTCTACACCAAGCATAGCTCACGCCGGATAAACTTCAACGCTTCTACCCAGACACTAAGTTCAAGTGCCCACGATGCAGTGTACCTGCAGCGCACTTTAAACACATCTTCTGGGATTGCCCCTCCCTCCGGCAATACTGGGCCACAATACACCAGACACTTCGCACGTTGATCGGCCTCCCACAACTCGAATCCTGGGAGGTTACGGAATTGGGCACATACCATAGGAAAAAGACGGAGAAAGTGCAGTGGAAATTTGTATCCTTTGCCCTTTTGCTAGAAAAAAAAGCCATTGTAATGCACTGGAGAGCCCCTGCGGGTCCCCCGGAGGGGGCCTGGATAGGGGCGGTGCTGAAATGGGGGGCGGCCGAGGAGGAACTCCTGCGAGAAGAGGAGGTCAGAGGAATGCGCAAGAACCCCATCTCACTAGAATGGGCACACCTACTCATACAATTCCGGCACAAAACTACCCCAGAGGTTGTCCCAGACCCCTCTCAAGTCCCCCAGCGTCACCCCAGCCCAGTGCCCGACACCTGAAATCCCTGCACACATAGCGAGACACACCGACTATAGATCCCCCCTGGAGGACAGACTGCAAAAGTTTCGCCCAAGGCCCGTTATTTTCCTTGTATTCCAAGCCGGCGGTTCCGAGACCGGCGCACATTTCCCTAACCAGTATTTATCACATGTCTACATACCACAAACGATAACGTCCCACGCGGGAACAATACTTACACACGCCTCCACCAGCGTACAAGTTTATAGACATGGGGTCGTGGGCCCGAGGACGGGACTACCAGACCCCTGACACACGGGTTAAGGGCCCTGACATACATGGAGTGCTGGAGAAATTAGTGATTACAAGGTACTAAAGAGCTGTAGCATGTACCACTGCTCATTAGAATGTAATCTTCCACTGTGTGCAATAATGTGTAACTCATTGTTCATTGTGTCATATACCCCCCCGCCCTCCTTTCCGAGGGGACGTGATTTGTGAAAGTTCAATAAAAAAATGTAAACAAAAAAATTAAGAATGGCCTAGTACAGTATGGCCTGGGCCTCCTCCGGCACCATGGATAGCATGTGTTCAACCGAATATCACATGGTGTGAAAATACAGGCCCAGGGGGCATGTGGTGTTTATCGACTGCAATGCTAAAATGGTAGAAGTATAAGAGAAAATTCTCTTCCTAATGGTATCCGCCTCGGGTTTCCCTATCAGATGAAAAGGGTAGGGGTAACTTTGGCAACCAAATCCTGTACTACTAGGCTCTTGGGGGTGTGGTACTGGGTGAGGAAAGCTGGATCCTGGTGCAGGCCAGTGGCGATAGGCAATCAACCTGTGTACTGGAGCAACAGTGCAGGTATTGGCACAGGCCCCTAGGAGAATGTCCGTGAGGGGCTCATTAAAGGGAAGTATGAGCCCCGCCGCAGATAGCCCTGGTTAACGCACCTGTTAAGACATTGTCCTTTACTGTGAAAGAGTAGCTGCAGGCCGGGAGTCTCCACTGGATTCCTCTCCAACATGGC
Organism: Lissotriton vulgaris; assembly: GCF_964263255.1. Lineage (NCBI taxonomy): Eukaryota > Metazoa > Chordata > Amphibia > Caudata > Salamandridae > Lissotriton > Lissotriton vulgaris. Next base: position 210,244,677 of record NC_141688.1, on the reverse strand, counting down.
AGAGGATGCACCTCCCTCAATAATAGGTCTAGGAGGAGAGAACAGGCCAGAATCTGGAGATGTGTCCAGTCCCAGCTCCTCATTCCAGCTGTCCTTATTGTAGGAACAGCCCAACAGTTGGGTCAAGGAACCCAAAGCCATTGTCATCGCAACCTACAAAGTACAAGTCGGGTCTGTTAAAGGACAGAGTCAGGGTGTCTGTACTGGATGGGACAGGCAGTACAGGTGTCGACATTGAACAGCGCCATCTCAGACAGGACAATGAGTACCACAAAGTCAGGTGGTGCCAGTAATATCTGGTGTGATGGCACTGGTAACGTCTGGTGTGGTGTCTGAAGTACTTGCTTCGAATTGGGCCTCGAGGCAGAAGTCAGTACGGATGTGGGGGTGAATCCAGATGGCGTCGGGGGAAGGCACATTAGTGGCAAATCTGCTAGGACACCTCACCTCACCATCTCGATGGGCCTGTAGGACAGCCAGAAGGAGTCGGTGGCTCAAAGTAGGAGTGCACGGTGGACTAGAACTTTATAAGTTGGTCAGATGTTTCACTATTTCCAGTGAACTCCTGGAGGCACAGAGTAAGCCCAGCCTCCGGCTCAGCAGGGAAAGTGTGGGAGTGGGGCATCATTAGTGGCAAATCAGCTAGGACACCTCATCATCTCAATGGGGCCTGAAGGAGTCGGTGGCACAAGGAGGAGGAGTGCACAGTGGACTAGAACTCTATAATCTGGGCAGATGTTACACTATTTCCAGGGAACTCAGGGAGGCGCGGAGTAAACCCCGCCTTCGGCTCTGTAGGAGAAGTGTGTGAGTGGGGCATAGAAGCACGAGGTTGAGAGGGGGAAGATTAAGAATGATTTGAGACCTTCTGTGAGTGCTCCATCAACTTACCAGGCTTTGATGACAATGAATTTGATTTAGAAGACGACCGATCACAAGACCGGCTTTGTGACTGTGTGCTAGACCTCCCCGAGGATGGGGACCGGGAATGGCATTAAGCCTTCTGTGACGCGCCGCTAGCAGTTTCATCCCTTGCTCCTGGATTGCCTTTGGCACAGGCCTTGGCATCACTGTCTGACCCCCCCCCTGGACACCAAAGACAAACCATTTGGAGATCAGGAACAGACAACTGCCTGTGACATTCCCCACATATTATGTTAATGTAACTTACTGAACGCACGAATACCCGTAGGAGTTTTGGAACTAAAACCAAAGTAAGCACAAATATGTCAAGAAGGTAGTTCCGGAATAACCATGTTTTAAGACACTTTCTGAATGAGGCAAGTAAGTTTAAAGCTCTGATATCCATTGAAAGTGTAATCCATAGTCTAGCCATGCCATGACCAATGCTACAGCCTCTCCAACTGGAGGTGCGAATCCTAGGAACCATCATAAACCTGGTGCCAGTAGAGCATAGCTGTCTGCCAGTATTATTCCAGGAGAAAGTATTTTTGAGAAACACTGGTCCCATATTATTAAAGACCTTGTAGGCTAAACATAGCGTCTTAAACTTGATACGATGGGCCACAGGAAGCCAGTGAAGTCTCCGGATTTCTTTAGAGACTGACTCGTACTTAGGCAGATTTAATAGGAGTCTCGCAGCTGCATTTTGTCCCATCTGCAGTTAAGTTGTTTCTGCGCAATCTGATAAAGTCTGTTGAAATAGTCTAATTTTGATAGCACCAGTGCAGTCACAACCATCCTCCTGGAATCAATGGGGATATAGGGAAGGGTCTTCTTCAGTTTCTTAATCAAATAAAAGGTGGCAGAAACAGTAGCATTAGTTTGCTGAGAGAATGTTAGTTTGTTGTCAATCACTACCCCGAGATTCTTTGCCTTTTCTACTGGTTTTGGCAATTTTCCCATCTCTACAGGCCACCAAAGAATGTCCCATCTCGGTTGGAGATTACCAAAGATCACTATTTCGGTTTTCTCCGAATTAGTTTAAGACAATGCTTGCCCATCAAGCTGTTAATTTCCAACATATACTTCTGAAAGTGCTATGCAGGCGAGGTTTGGTCTTTGTATGCAGCTACCACAATCTGTGTCTGGTCGGCATACACTGTTAAATTGAAGTCGAAATCCTGGATCAGAGAAGCCAGTTCCAACACGTAGATGTTAAACAGGGATGGGCTAAGTGCCGAGCCCTGTGGAACCCCACAAGGTAGAACATAAGGGGTCAATTTAAACTAGGGTCACTGTTTGTCTTCTTTACTTTAGAAGAAACAATAGCAAGGACAGTGCCAAACCCTTAACCCATAATTTTTCCAAACGCAGTTGTAGTAAATTATGGTCAACAGTATCAAAAGCTGCCAAAAAATCAAGGAGGATAAGGCAGTGGCATCCCCTCCAACCATTACAGTCCTAATCTCCTCGGTGGCCTTGGTCAAGGCAGTCTCCGTACTGTGCTCTGAGCTAAAGCTGAATTAGGAGGAATCAAGTAAATAATTTTCTTGGATCAATAGAGCTAGCTGTTTATTCATGATTTTCTCCACTATCTTAGCTAGAGGTGGTAGCTTGGCAATAGGACAATAATTGCTTGGATTTGATGCGTACAGGTTCGATTTTTTTTTTATCAGTGGAAGGATTGACGCAGCCTTCCATAGAGCAGGAAAAATACCAGAGGTGAACTTGTTATTAAATATTTCCTTGAGAAAAGGACTCACCTCCTTCGTTAGATCTATCAAAACTGCGGCGGTACAAGGGTTCAAAGCGGATCCAGATTTAATTTCCTTAATTAGTTTTTCCACTAACTCACTAGATACCTGTAAAAAACTCTAAAGAATATTTTTTCCAGGATCAATGCTCAGAAAATTCCTCGGCTGGCCTGTGTGTGAGGGTGGCTTCAAAGGAGTCATAGATATCATTAATCTTATTCCTAAAGGGGTTCGCAATGTCGTTACAGAAGCGTGGATTGCTCTTTGTGGATTTTTTATTTGGCATGGAGGTGAGTTTCTCTACCACCTCAGAGCGTTCTTTTGTTGAATTCTTAGCTCTCTCAATCTGCCTGGTAAAAAAGGTCCCATTTTTAGTAATCAGCATGGTTTTGTATTGGACCAATGCAGACTTATAAGTGCTTTTGTCTAATTATCATATTTTGCTCTTCAACATCTTTCGAGTCTACAGCTTTTTTTTATCCTGTCGCAGAGCCTCTGTAAATCAGGGAGCCGAGGGTAATTTGCAATTTGCCTAAATTGTTACAGATGGGTACCGCAGCCCTAAAAGCTATGTTTGGCCAGTCTGTAACTTTGTTGGCAGCCAAATCTGTATGTGCACTTACAGTTAGCCGAGTCATATCCCCTTGAGTCTGAAGCATGGTCTTCCAATCTTGTTCCAGGCTTTATAAGAAATTTGGTGTGTTCTAGCAGTCACAATCAAACAACAGGAGAGTAAGGGTATAAGTGATCACTCTCTTACCCCTAGTTCTACTCTTAATAAACAACAGGAGAGTGGCACAATCAAAAAACCAAAACCCCACACAGAATTATGTGAGGGACAGACAAAGAACAAGTGGAAAAAGGTGAAGGTCACACACAGAATGATGATTAGGAAGAACCCTCACTCACCACCTGGTGGTGACATGCTTCATCATCGGGTTCCCACTGGAAGGACCTAGCGTCCCCCCAGTGTGCTGCAACGCCTGTTTACAGCGGAGCTGGTTCTTGTGTGTGTTGAGGTGATAGTAGTAGCCCAATTGTGCTCAGTGAAGTGCAAAAAAAGGGGGGGGGGATAAGAAAAATTAAAAATGCTTGGTTGTGACTGCCAATTATTTTATTATTAGTCCAACCAGCACTGGTTAAAAACGGGTGATGAGTGGAATCATAGGGATAATCTCAATTAATGGAGACCCCTAGTTCTCAAATTTGGTCAACATGTTTCAGCTAACAGAGCCCGAGTCGCTCAGCATTCGTCAGGACCGGAAATGTGATCCACCGGCGGTCTACACTCACTAAGGTGCATCCGACCGTGAGGATATTAGTGTGAAAAAGGATGAAAAAAAGGTTAAAAAAAGTATCACTTAACTTAAGTATACTCACGGCAAAGGCCGTAATGAGGCACACTCAGCTAATCGCTGGGGCCAGGTTTACCTAACCTTTCACCACCGCAGTCCGGGCTGCGGTGGTGAAAGGTTAGGTAAACCTGCAGGGAGCCGCCTGCGAAGAAGAAACGCAGCGTGAAGATAACCCCCCACCGCATTGACTCATGATAAGTGATGCATTGACGCTTCTTGTACCTGGCCCCAGCGATTAGCTGAGTGTGCCTCATTATGGCCTTTGCCGTGAGTATACTTAATTAAAGTGATACTTTTTTTAACCTTTTTTTCATCCCTTTTCACACTAATATCCTCACGGTCGGATGCACCTTAGTGAGTGTAGACCGCCGGTGGATCACATTTCCGGTCCTGACGAATGCTGAGCGACTCGGGCTCTGTTAGCTGAAACATGTTGACCAAATTTGAGAACTAGGGGTCTCCATTAATTGAGATTATCCCTATGATTCCACTCATCACCCGTTTTTAACCAGTGCTGGTTGGACTAATAATAAAATAATTGGCAGTCACAACCAAGCATTTTTAATTTTTCTTATCCCCCCCCCCTTTTTTTTTGCACTTCACTGAGCACAATTGGGCTACTACTATCACCTCAACACACACAAGAACCAGCTCCGCTGTAAACAGGCGTTGCAGCACACTGGGGGGACGCTAGGTCCTTCCAGTGGGAACCCGATGATGAAGCATGTCACCACCAGGTGGTGAGTGAGGGTTCTTCCTAATCATCATTCTGTGTGTGACCTTCACCTTTTTCCACTTGTTCTTTGTCTGTCCCTCACATAATTCTGTGTGGTGTTCTAGCAGTCCCCACTACAGGTACTTTTGGGATTGTATACTCAAATAAGATTATAGAATGATCTGACTAAGGGAGAGGGTAGATATCTTTCACGGTCAGGAATGGTACAGAGGTAAATATGCCGTCAAGTATATGTCCTACCTCATGAGTAGGATTGTGCAATATCTGTGATAATCCTAGAGCCCCAAAGCACAAGTTACTTACCTTCGGTAACGATGTATCTGTAAGAAACAGTAGTTAGTATTAGATTCCTTACCTTAGAATACCCCTAGGCGTCAGACTGGATCCGGAAACTTTTGCATAGCAGTACCCTTGCGCGTCGGTAGGCGTTGTCTGCGGCTCCGCGTCCATCGTGGGCGTCGTGGGCACTGGGATGACGTCGCCGTAGTACTTAGACGCCGCCCTCGCGCGCTGACGTCAGTTCTTATACATAGCCTTTTCCACGCCATAAACGCAGAGCCATGATAAAAACCAACACTGGTGCCATGAAACTAGGGCCCTGAAAGGGGATGACCTTAACCCTAGATATCGGTTCACAGAACGGGGAGGATGGATGGGGCGGTAAGGAATCTAATACTAACTACTGTTACAGATATATTGTTACCGAAGGTAAGTAACTTGTGCATCTGAAAGAAACAGGTTAGTATTAGATTCCTTACCTTAGAATAGATACCCCAGTAATACCAACCCCAGTGGTGGGTCTGCAAACCAATGATCACACCAGAAAGTCCTGGAGTACGGAACGGCCAAAGAAGCCATCTCTCCAGACTTGGCTGTCCAGACAGTAGTGTCTTGCGAACGTGTGCAGCGAGGCCCACGTAGCTGCCTAACAAATGTCCTGCAGGGGGACTCCCTGGCCCAGGGCAGTAGTAGCCGCCGTGGCCCGTATGGAATGAGCACGAAGCCCCACAGGAGGCTCCTTTCGAACCAAAGAGTAACCAGCCTTGATGCAGAAGACGACCCATCGAGAAATGGTTAGTTTTTGCACCGCCCGTTCCTTCTTAGCGCTCACGTAACCAACCATCCGCCCAGAACTGGCGTGTGCGATCCAGATAGAAGGATAGCGCACGTTTTGGGTCCAGATGGTGGAGTCTCTCTTCCTCTTTCGAGGGATGCGGAGGCGGAAAGCAGGTGGGCAAGGTGATGGACTGCCCGATGTAGGAGGCTGTGACTACCTTGGGCAGGAAAGAGGGTCGCGGCCGCAACACAACTTTGTCCGGATGGACTGAAAGGAAAGGAGGCTTAGAAGAAAGGGCCTGGAGCTCCAAGGTGATGGTAACCAGGAAAGCAATCTTCAGAGTAAGGAGGCTAAGAGGACAGTTATGAAGTGGCTCAAAAGGGACCGCACATCAGAAAAGTTAGAACAAGGTTCAAGTCCCACTGAGGCATCACAAAAGGAACTGGAGGAAACATATGATTGATGCCCTTCAATAACCTATTTACAACTGGGGACTTGAACAAGAGGGCTGATCAGGGAGCATTAAGAAGGGGGAAATGGCAGAAAGGTAGCCCTTTAGAGTGCCCAGAGCAGAACCCTGCTGGGCAAGAGAAAGAAGAGGAGAACCTCTGAAAGAGGGACAGAAAGGGGACCCACAGCCTTTGCTGTGCACCATGCTACAAATTTGTTCCACCTGCAGGCGTATACCGATTTTGTGGAGGGACACCTGCCTGCCAGAATGACATTACAGACCTCGGGCGAATGCAAGTCAAATGGCCTCAACTGCCGCCGCTCAATCTACACGCATGTAAGTGGAGCCTGGACAGGTTCGGGTGGAGGATTGTCCCCTGCTGCTGCAACAGAAGGTCCTCCCGAAGGGGCAGACAAATCGGGGGATCGACAGACATGCTGAGTAGCTCGGGATACCAGAACCTCCGTGCCCAGTCCGGGGCCAAATGGATGGATGACTTGGGCCCGGTCGCGCCTGATCTTTTTCAGCACTCTGGGCAGAAGTGGTATAAGTGGAAAGGCGTACAACAGATCGCAACTCCACTCGCGACGAAAAGCGTCTCCGAGCGAATGTCGCCTTGGAAATTCCAAAGCGCAGAACTGATGACATTGCGCGTTCTCTTCTGTGGCGAATAGATCTATCCAAAGCTCTCCCCACTGCTAAAAGAGGCCTTGCGCCACGTCCGAGTTCAGACACCATTCGTGAGCCATCATGCACAGACGGCTGAGTTTTTCCTCCCTGGCGTTCAGGGAACCTGCCAGGAGTTGAACCACCAGGGTCACGCCCTGATGTTCCAGCCACTGCCAGAGGCGCAGAGCCTCCTGGCACAGGGTCCACGACCCCACCTCGCCCTGTTTGTTGCAGTACAACATGGCGGTGGTGTGGTCTGTGAACACCTGCACTACACTCCCCCGGACAGAAGGGAGGAATGCCTTCAGTGCAAGCCGGATCGCCCGCAGCTCCAGACTCCTTTGGTCTCCTTCTCTCCCACCCATGTGGCCTCCCCAGCCCTGGAGGGACGCGTCAGTCACAACTACGCGCTCCGGTTGGAGTAGGGAGAGAGATCTGCCGCTGACCCAATCGCGGTCCGTGAGCCACCACTGCAACTGTCTTGCAGTGCCCTTCGAGATCAAGACATGGTCTGACAAGTTACCCTGATGCTGGGCCCAGTGACACTTCAGGTCCCACTGCAGAGCCCGCATCCGCCAATTGGCGTGATGCACCTGAAGGATGCAGGAAACCCTCAGCCCAAGGAGCCGCAGCGTCAACCTGACCGAAACTCGGGATAACGGCTGAAAGATCGGAATCAGAACCTGACTATCCCGAACCCGCTGTTCGGGAGGATAAACCTGAAACTGCGCACAGTGTAGAACCGCTCCGATGAAGAGGAGCTTCTGAGAGGGACACAGGTGTGACTACGGCACATTGATGGAGAACCCTAGCAGGTGCAGGAGGTCGGCCGTAGTCTGGAGGTGGCTGACGACTGTCTGGGGCGAGCCCACCTTCAACAACCAGTCGCCGAGGTAGGGGAAGACTGAAACCCCTAAACTGCGCAGATGAGCTGCGACCACCCCCCATCACTTTCGTGAACACCCGTGGGGCGCTGGTAAGGCGGAAGGGGAGCACAGTAAACAAAGTGCTCGTGGCCTACCGGGAACCGCAGGTAGCACAGGTGGGCCAGCAGGACGGGGATGTGCAAATAAGGGTCCTGCAAGTTCAACGCTACCATCCAGTGTCCAGGGCAGCTAAGACCTGAGCCAGTGTTAGCATCTTGAACCTCTTCTTCCGGAGGAAGCCGTTGACGTTCCGCAGGTCCAAGATAGGGCGTAGGCCCCATTTGCCCTTCTTGGGAACCAGAAAGTAGTGGGAGTAACAACCACACCCTACTTCTGGCCCAGGAACACGATTTATGGCCCCCTCGGCTAAGAGGGCCGTAACTTCCTCTCTCAGAAGATTCAAGTGATCCCCCAACACGCGGTGGTACTGCGGTGGCATGGCTGGAGGGGTCACCTCGAAGGGGAGGGAGTAGCCCCTATGGATGATTTGCAGCACCCACCTGTCCGACGTGATGTTGCGCCAGTGGAGGAGGTGATGGCGAATCCTCCCCCGCCCCCCCCCACTGGCGTCAGTGGGCCTGAAAGCTCGGACTAGGAGGGCTTTGAGGCGGATTCTGCGGGGTGGATGTGGACTGTCCTCGCCGCTGTCCTCGGGCACCGCCACGGCGGTTACCACGTCCGCCACTGCGCTGGATGTTAGTCTGCGGCCCGTGGCTGGCAGGATGTGTGGGGTCGCCCCTACCTTGGCCACGAAAAGAGCTAAAGGCAGGAGGTTGCTGGCGCGGGCCGACAGGCCCAAGAACTTGGCCGAAGCACTGGAGTCCTTAAAGCGCTCAAGAGCACTGTCTGCCTTGTCGCCAAAAAGGCGACAGCCATCAAACCGCATGTCCATAAGGGTGTTTTGGACATCAGCCGAAAAGTAAGCGGACCTCAGCCAGGCGTGGCGACGAATCGCCACAGTCGTTGCCATCGCTCTACCTAGAGAGTCCGTTGTATCCAGCCCACAAAGGATGGAGAACCGTGCTGAATCTCAACCCTCCTCAAGGGCTTGGGCGAGTTTAGTCCGGGCCTCCTCCAGACATTGTGGCAGCACGTCCGCGACAGTGTCCCACAGGGAGTGGGTTTAACGGCCCAAGAAGCACGTGGTGTTAACGGACTGCAACCCCAAACTCAGGGAGGAGAACATATTTCTTCCATACTGTTCCTACCTCTTGGATTCCCGATCGGGGGAGCCGTCAGGAATGCGGTCTGGGAGATGGAGGCCTGGATGACCAGACTCTCGGGGGTGGGGTGGGTGTACAGGAAGAAAGGGTTGCCCGGAGACGGGCGGTGGCGTCTGGTCACGTTCCTATCTACAGAGGGACCTCGACCAGGTGCCCAAAAGAACGTCAGATAAGGCCTCATTAAACGGCAACAGAGGCTCTGAAGAGCTTGCTTGCGGTTTAAGGACCTCAGTGAGGAGGTTAGCCATCACGGCCGCGACGGAGTTCAAGGGATAAGGCCTTGGTCGCCCGCGTCAACACCACACTAAAGGCTGCCCTCTCTTCTGAAGCCATGGTAGGACGGGAGACAAATCCAGTGTCTGGCGAGGTGTTCAGACCACTGGTTCAGGTGTTCAGCTCACGTGCCCAGTCCTGATAAGGTTGGCACTCACGTGCCAGAGTACCCTCAGACCCCTCCCAATCCGCCTCGCCACCCATCTCCTGGTACTCAGGGCCAAATGATGGGGCCGGGTCATAGAAGTAGAAATCTCCCATCGGCGTCGAGAGCGGCATCGAGAGCGGCGTTGAGCGACGCCGGACCCAGATCGAGGTGAGGACCAGGGACGACGATGTCCTGGGACGGCGCCGGGGGTGACACCCTGGGGGTCGGCGCCGGCGAGGTTGTGAGGTCGACCGGCGACAACCCAGATCCGGAACCAGATCCGGTGGGGCCCTGCGGCATCGGGACCGAAGTCGCCGACCGCGCCGAAGTCGCTGGGGCCGAAGCAGCCGGCCCGCTTGGGCTCCCAGGCGGGGATGCTTGGCCTGAAGGCGCCGCGGAACCAGACGGAGGAGTGAGCGAGCTCATGGCGCCATGAGGAACGCCTCAATCTCCCCCAGCGTCGCGTGCTGCCCAGGGACCAGCGGGTATGGAGCAGGCCACGACGCCTGCGGCTCCGGCGGAGCCGCGTGGGCGGTGTCGCCTTAACCCCCGGCCACGTCGCGCGAGCTTCGGGGGTGGTTGGGGGAGGGGGAAGAGCGATGTCGCCTCTACGACTTCTTGTGCCTCTTAGCTGAGGACTTTGAGCTCGAGAATTGGTGACGATCCTCCGAGCCGTGATGACACCGTTCCTGCGACCGAGGCGCTTGCGGGACCGCTCCCGCCTAGTCTTCGACGTCAAGGCCCGGCAGTCGGGCATGACTTGTCATCGTGGTCAGGCCCCAGGCAATGAAGACACCGGCAATGGGGGTCGGTAACTGACATCAGTCGGTTGCAGTCGACGCAGGGTTTAGTCCCGGGCATCCCTACCGGCACCGTCGGAGTCGTTCGACTTCGAAAAATGATAAAAAATGATCCAAAAAGTTTCGTCAAAAAGTGACTAAGGGTACCACTGTTTCTGGATCAGCGCTTGCTGGCGCGGAAAAATAGGAACGGACATCAGCGCGCGAGGGCAGCGTCTAAGTACTCCGGCAACGTCATCCTGGCGCCCACGACTCCGACGACAGACGCGGAGCCGCAGACTACGCCTACCGACGAGCAAGGGTACTGCTACGTAAAAGTTTTTGGATCCAGTCGGACGCCTGGAGGTATTCGAAGGTAAAGAATCTAATACTAACCTGTTTCTTTCAGATAGTATCTCTCAGAGTGACTATATCTTTATTAGCCATATCCTCTAAATATACAATAATATCATGTAGAAATCAAAGAGAACTAGCTATAGGTTAGAAGTTCATTGTGTGGGTTCCAGAATCAAGAAAAAACATGTTTTTTTTATGAAGGCCCTCACCCACCAACCTAGTTGATAGCCTGCTTCATCATCGGGCCCCACCCAGGGCACCGAGTGTGACTCTGGTGTGCTGCGACGTCTGCTTACAGCGTAGCAGAGTTTGTTAGGAGAGTGTGTAGTGATGGTGTTAAAAGTCTGAGTTTAAAAACTGTCTTAAGGGTCCCAGGGCCCACAGTGGTAATTTTAATGATGGGCCCTTGGCAGTGTTAAAAGAAAGGAGGCGGAGGTGTGTGGAGGTAGCTATGAACTCTGTTGGGGTGGAAAAAAAGGAAATGTGATCAGCACGCTGGTGTGGTCCTTATTTACGCACTGCTAACGTCACTTTCTAATCTAATCTTAATGTGGAGCCACTGATGTCCCCTACCACCGAGCAGATTTCAAGATTTTCCAGATCTAGTCATGCCGGGGGAATATTCTAAGGTAAGGTATCTACGGTTTAAAAGTTTCTATAAGAAATTGCTGCCTACAGTATTGTAAAAAGGGACAGGATTCTGTTCTATATTAAACATAGCTTGTAGGGTACAGCGTTGCAATAGATCTGCATGAAAGCCAGTCAGTATACAGGACATCCTTTAGCACTAAAAGTACACAGAGCAAACACCTGCAACAGTTGGTTGGCTGCTCAGAAAAGACCAGAAAGCATGCATTACTTACCGCATAACTTTAAACCATTACACCCCCCCTCCCCCCCGGAATCACACAGCAATGCAGATGTGTTCTATAGATCATTCTGCAACTGGATTGTCCAAGTGCTGGCCTCCCTAATTCCAGCCAATTGCTCTAAAGATCGCACCTCGGACTCAAGTACGTGGTACAATGACTCTCTGACCGTATTGCGTAAATCGCGTAAGAAACTGGAGGGCGCTTGGCAAAAGGATTTTGACCCTGCGGCTAAAACTTTTTATCTGCCCGCCATTAAAAGTTATCATAGGTCCATCTGCACTGCCCGGGCGGCCTATCATGCGAATGAAATCAAGCTATGTCCTAACCCATCCAAATGTATTTTTAAAATCCTCAAGGACCTTAAAGTAAGAAAAAACTCCTCTGCCTTCGTAATTACATCTGAACAACAGTGTGAGGACCTGGAAACCTATTTTGTTGATAAAGTTGATACCATCTATCGGTCCTTCCGGAAAGGGTACTTTCCCTCTGTTGATCTTCGTGATTCACCTCCTTCGCAGCTTCTGGAGACCATTCCCATCATTACACAGGAAGAATTCACATTATTGAGCAGGAAAGTCAAATCTGGCTCCCCGACCTATCCTTTAAAACCTGCCCAGTTTAGGGACTCGCTCTCTGTCTTCCTGCCCCCTCTGTGCCAGATCGGTAATACTTATTTTATTACAGCTATGGTCCCCAGGTTGTGGAAACAGACGAGGGGGTCTCCTATTCTTAAAAAACCTTCACTAGATTTGGCCAAACTGGAAAACTTCTGTAGGATTTCCATTCTCCCATGGGTAGCTAAGATAGGGAGGTTCCTGAACACCAATAACATCTTGGATCCATCTCAGGAAGGTTTCCGCCCTGGTCACAGTACAGAAACTGCTCTCCTGGCTGTAACAGAACATCTGCGGACCATTCTTGACTCCGGTCATACGGCGGCACTGATCTTGCTTGCTCCCAGTGCCGCTTGCCACGATTTCCAATGGGATACTGTTACATCGTTTGGAGGAAGCGGGTGTTGTCGGCCCAGCCCTGGAATGGTTCAGATCGTTTTTGACAGGGAAATCTTTCAGAGTGTCAGCCCCCCATTTCTTTCTCAGGCTCATTCCATCGGTCAGGGCGTGCCTCAGGGCTCTGCGTTGAGCCCTGCATTGTTTAATCTATACGTTCAACCTCTTGCAACGGTGGTCAGGTCTCAGGGCTTCACCATTGTTTCGTAAGCAGACAATACGCAGTTGGTGGTGGCCCTCTCAGATGGCTCCATGCAGGATGCTCCTAGGTTTAGGAGTGGCCTGGTGGCCGCCGCTCAGTGTATGACCACCAACTGCCTCCGGCGGAACGCCAATAAAACGGAGGTGTTGCTGGTGGGGCAGGATAGGAGTCTCTGGAATAAGCAATGGTGCCCTACTGCTCTTGGTGTTGTTCCCACCCCTAAGTTGGTGGCCAAGAATTTGGGGGTATGGATGGACACTACCCTCAGCTTTCAAGTTCATACTAAGAAGGTCGCTGGCACCTGTTTAGTCTCCTACAAGGACTTAGGCCCTTGTAGAGATTCTTGGATCCTCCTACACGTCAGCTGATTGTCCAACCAACCATTTTCTCTAGATTGGACCATGCTAGTTCGCTCCTATTGGTGGATAATCAGGCCGAGGTCCTGCGCTTGCAGCGTGTCCAAAATGCTGCCGACAGAGCACTGCTGGGGCTTCCGCGTAGCTGCCCCCCACTGAGACCATCCAGCAGCTACATTGGCTCCTGTAGCCAAGCGGATCCAATTTAAAAACGTTTGTCTGTCATTTAAAATCCTGAAGCTTGCGTCTCCCGGCCTCCTAGCTAATCTGCTAGCTCCTATGTTCTGACGCGCCAGCTGCGCTCCCCGGGACAGCACTTGGTTAGAGTCCCCGAGTGAGGCGTCATCGGGCCGGGGGACGTCCTACCTCTGTTTGGCGGCCAAACAATGGAACTCTTTGCCTTTTCAGATCAGTAGGCTGGACCGCCTGTTGGACTTCAGGAAAGCAATTAAAACTTTTCTTTTCCCCTCTGCCTAGACTGTTCCTGTTCATTGTGCTTACCTGTTTTGTTTCTTAGCCCCTTGGTCATTTCTGCTGCTGGCAGCGCCCGGACGCCTCTTTGCTGAGGCAGCTGTACGCTATATGAATTCAGGTAACATAACAACTTAACATCAAGGTGAGAGATGGCACCAGAAAGGTAGTAGACGTGGAGAATGGAGAACATATATGGCACAACAAATGTGTGGCATTAGTTGTGCAGGCCTCAGTTCTAAACATTTTCTTTTTCAATTTCTCAGATTCGCCACATAGTGTCAATATACGCAAGTAATGTTAATAGGTGAGTCTGGACAGAGAAGTAACTACAAGGTTATCTTCAATTTCTGATATCCTTGCAGTGCCCCATCGATATAGAAATAAATAAAATATTTTAAAATTTACCTTTTCTTTAAGGGTATTAACTTTATCTGTTAGATCGTTGTTGGTTGCTTTCATTTCTCCACATTCCACCTTACAGGAATGTAACTTATTCTTTACATCTTCCAGCTAGGAACAATAAAACACATGGGTTTGAGTTTTTTGTGTTTTTACAATTAGTTTAGAAAGTATATTGATTAACATCATTCAAGGAATTTGCGGACCACCAAACTTATCCAGCGTATCTACAGTAAAAACACAGCCTCTTATAGTGCCCCGTGTCGCCTTTTGCTCTCACATAACTCTCAATTGCAAATATTTGTACTCCCATTGTCTTTTTTACTCCTCAATCGTATCTTCCCCCACAACTCAGTATTACAATTGCTCCCATTACTCCCAACCCCCACCCCTAAATCCACAAAACGTATGGCATTTCTTTTCAAGAAGTACCTCTGCACAGTAATAATTGTAAACTCTCTAATAACCTTACACTGTTGGAGTTTTACATCCGTTACATCTCCTCTGACTGACCTCCAATCTAGACTATTCACGTGTATTTACTTGCACCTTTCTTCCGCAGACTACTAGCGCACTGATCTATGAAACTAATGGACTATCAGCAACAAGCTCTTCCTGCATCATGAAGTTATCACTGTTGTTGACCAATCAACACATCCAAAGGCCGCAAATGCCGATCCACAGAATGCCAAGAGTAGAAGTAGTAACATCACACACCCATTGACCTAAGTGACATCATATGATCTTTATAACATCACAGATATATGCAATGGCATTAAAGGTTGCTCAGCAATCTTTCAACAACCTGGTCACATGAACAATACAGTGTAGACTTGCCCTGTGCAAGGGTAGTTTGACATCTGCTTGAAAATTGGAATAATAGCACTTAGAATAACAAAGCAGAGCAGATTACATGGTAAGAAGCTTTTCTAAACCGGGTGAGATGGTTTTTCTGCCTAAAACTCCCAGATAGCCCAACCACTTGCTGTAGCGGTCTTTATATCCGACCAAGCTTGCAAGCAAGTATTGTTTGCTTTGGAGGACCTAGGGATAGAGGTGCTAGTGGATATTGCTGCCGGATTAGTGCAGGGATCTCACCTTCTAAGGGGTCAGAAACGTGTCTGTGGTGCAGGCCGGGCTACACCAGTCAGCCAGCACACTAGAGGACAAGTAGGGTTAAAGCGGCACTTCTAATGTACCCTTCGGATGTACGCATTAATAAATCCTTCACTGGAATCAGTATGGGTTTAATAATATGTTTGGAACCAAACATCGTATGTTTCAGTGAACCTATTTAGTAGCTGGAGAAATTGTTTGACCTGTGCCCAGTGCATACATACCTAAGATGGCTTCCCTGTTCACTTCTCATATCTAGTAATGGAACTAGATATTATAGGGGATTATCTGCTCAAGCAGATATGTCCTCGCATGCAATATAATGCACCTTGCCATAGGGTTGTAGGGCCTGCTGTAGGGGTGAGCAGTGTTAGGGAACATGGCAAACAGGTGTGTGCCATGTTGTGGTTTCACTTTTTAGAGTATCTTGTCACGCAGCCTGCAGTTGCAGTCTGCACGAGTTTGGTGCTGGGTCCCGTTGAGTGGCAAAAGATATACTGCGGCTCTTAGGAACCCTCTTTTAGTACCTATCCCTAGGTACCAAGAGTACCACTAGGTGGGACTTACTAAGGTGCAAAAGGCCTGGCCAATTGGGGATAAACCAACCAGTTACCTTGTTTTGGGGAAGGAACATTGGCACTAGGGACCTAGTTAGCAGGAACCCAGTGCACTCCAGTTAAAGTAGCACCAAATACAAGGCAAAACGTGGGGGAAGGGGCCTACTGCAACAAAAACCTAGTTTCCTACATTGTTCAGTATATGAACAAAGGTACAGGTCTTGGTTTAAAAACTGGTTTCTTGTCTATACTCCGTTATTTACCACATAGCTTGGTTTTAACATAGTCATTCAGCTAAAGATGGCAAACAGGACAGCTGGGCCAATGAAAACCCCACAGAAGAGAAAAAGAGAGCAGCATGGAGCACTACAGAGAGGGAGAAGAGAAGTACATGAGTGCGACAGCTGAAAACACATGCACTCTCATGGAGTTGTTAACCATAAAGGAAAATGTAGCTCCAAAAAATTAAGCATTGGAAGTATATAAAAGTGCACTTTTTGACATAGTCCCCCCCCCCTCACTTATCGCCTAGTATCTGATGCAATTTTGATAAATGTGCACTTCGTTCCTGCTATTCAGGTCCCCAGTGCCAGAACTCTTTCCCTAAAACTGTAGGGCTAGTCCCACCCTTATAGTGGGTTACTTGATGGGGACACAACTTTTAGAATTTCACCATCGTAGTTTTGGTAGATTTATGCTGTTTGGGCTAAGGTTAAAACTAGTTCCCATAGAAAGTGGTCATATGAGGGTGTAGGCACCCTACAGGTAAGTAGACCATACGCTACTACCTGTCCCTCCCTGTAATGCCCCTAAATTGAGTATTCAGGTGGCACCCCTGACACTAGCAACTTAGATTTGGCAGATAAAGAAGCACAGGACACCAAAAGCCACAAGAAAAGCGAGAAATTAAAAGACTGCTAAAGACTTTTGGCACCAAACCCTTCCTGCCAAATCAAGTCTAGACAATCATGATCCAGCGACTCGTTCTGCAGCTGAAGACCTGCCAAGAACCCTGGTGGACTTCCAGCACTTCATAAATTGCCAGCAAATCTTCCCTTGGAGTAGAGGAGCTACTCTCCTGCAGTCCGAAGGCACGGAAACGCGAAGTCCAGTCTACCTAGTTGCCATTCCCTGACCAGCCTGACGCTGCATCTCTCCAGGTGGAGGACCATGTGTTTCTGATGGTCAGATCCTTCCCCCACCAAGTGAGAGAACACAGGGCCAATCAGAGCTGCACAGGACCAATACTCTGAGTACCGCACCCCTTGCAACAAGCCAAGACGTGAGAGTCCAGTCATGAATATTACAACTCTAAGACAGACCAGCAGTCCTAAATTTACACTCTCAACTGGTGAGAACAACTATCACAAGACTGGGAGGCGCAGACAGACCAGGCCTTTCTACTCTGCACCCCAGCCTGGGTACCAACGAACCGACCATGTCCCCTCGTCCCCAAGGCCCTTGTGACCCGGGACCCCCTGTTGGGAGTCCATAAATGTGTTCCCAAGTCTCCCGTTGCAGCCTGTTTCCAGGTGCCTACTTCTTTCTTCCAGAGTGGAGCGCAGAGCTACCAACCCGACCAGCACTTCTGCAACATGAAGCCCGAGGGCAGTTAATTAACTGCTAGTGGTACTTTGAAACTTGGCTCTCTACAACCCTAACTCCTGTACAAAACCTCAAGAAACAGACTGCAAATAACTGCATGGAACATATACCTTTTCTAAGATAGCGAAACGTTGTTGGGTAAAGACGCTTTAAATGAAAAATTTTACTTAGCAGCTAAAATCGAAATATTAAAAAGTACTTACTTGCTAACTAAGTTCTTGGTATCAAAATGTATATAAAAATATGACTTCATTTTCTAAATCTGTCTCGGATTTATTCTTGAGTGTGTGTCTCCTTTATTGCGTCTGAGTTAAAAAAAAATTTAGAACTACCCTCTGATACGCCAAACTGCTTGCCCATACTATCACAAAAGAGAATTTGGGTTATCATTTATGCCCCAGTAAACCAATTGGGGTTTTCCTGGACTCTTTACACAGTGTACCTCTTTTTGGTCCACTAAATAAAGACGCAGCCTCCTACAAGAAGGACATAAGTAAAGAGACTGTGCTTCAGTGGAGGGACAAACAGTATAGGAAGGCAAGCCCACACAAGGCAATGACTAAAAGGAAAATTAAAGAGACTGACAAAAAAATGGCAACCAGTGAACAGTTCTAAGCCCAGTGTAAATTTCACAGTAGGTCTTTTGCACCCAGATAGTTTGCACTCCCTCGTAGGCTGGAACAAAAAAGGTCTCACTAGTTCAACATTGAGATTAACAGCCTACATGACCATGAGAGGAGATGGAGAAAATTCCAATCCTTTTTAATGCTACTAAACTACATTTCCCATCAAAATCCTCATTTCTCACACTCAAACTCTAGGGTTGCTAAAAACAGGGATAGCAAGTTTTCGAAAGTATTATATGACCAGACACACAAAGTCACACGTTCCTCGCCTAATATTTCTAATTGAAACAACCTACACCTTGAAAACTACAGAGCTATTACAGTGCTAAACCTCCTAGCTAGAGTCATACAGAAATGTGTAGCTAGCCAATAGTACAAATATACATTGGATTACGATTTACTGTGACTGCACCTAGGTTTAGATTTGGTTGTAGCACAGAAAATTCTAAGCTGAAATCATAGATGACTCCTTATGGATCATCGCTGGAGGCAAACATTGTATGCTAGTACAACCGGGAGCTATCGGCATCTCTAAATACACTTATTACAACATTTCAGTAACACTTTATGAAATGGAATGGAATGGGCAAAGAAAGCATCTTTCTGAACTGCTTTAAAGCATACCTGTCTAACAGACCAGTGCATTAAAGCAGATGATTCAGTGTGCACCCCACACCCGTTCCATTTGGACCACCAGCACCACAAGGACTTATTCTAGCCCAGCAACTAGTGATCTCTAATATTCAATCGTTGGGAGACATTCTCCACGGTAGGTAGGGACTACCACAAGCATGCGGATAATATGCAGCACAACCTCAGGAATAAGAACCCCCCTATGTAGTCTTAGCTGCTGCCCTACCTGACTGGTGAAGTGCCCAGTCCTCTGAAAAGGCTCAGCCCTTTTGGGCTCTGCTTTGCTGGGGTTTGAGGCCCCTCGGCCACCAACTTCCCTGTGACCTCTCCTTTTTCTCTCTACTCTGCTCTCTTCTGCCAAATTGAGGCTTGTGGCACCCTGCTCTCTCGCTTTTCCTTTCCGCTTTCTCACCTGTGTCTTTTATCACTCTCTGTCATCCTATCCACACTACAATTTCTTCTGCTTTAGCCCAATTTTGCCCACTTTCCACCCATTCTCTTTGACTTTTTCTCTTTCTTTCGCACTCTTGATCACTTATCTCCAAGCAGGCATGTAGAAGGTCAGAGAGAAAATGGTACAGTCTAAAGAAGAATACGTTAGTACTCTGGCAATATATAAAAAAACTAATTATAGAAGAAAAAACTATCTATATCACAAGGAAAATAAATGAAGCTAAGAACTCTTGTAAAGAGCTGTTTACTATGGTCAAAAGATAACAAATCTTACTACAAATAAACAAATAGAAGGCAGCACTGGATTATGCAAATACACTGGGTCAATTTTTCATGGATAAAGTTAAATCAGTGTATGAATCCGTGAAGACGAATAACATACCTGACCCCTCCCAATCACTTGGACACCCTAACCTTAACAGGCACATTGGAAATGCCAACACAGGGTTCTGTTTTCTGACCCCATCAGTGGAACATATACGACAGGCAATAATAACAACTAAGTCCAGGGCCTAACAGACCCTGTCCACCCAAGGTGCTACATCTGTTCCCAGATTTACTCAGCGAACAGTTATATCTGCTATTTGCAAAGATATTACACTCAAACTGTTTCCCAGATGCTTGGAAAAATGCATCAGTCCTTTCTCTACTAAAAAAGCCCAATTTGGATCCACAGGATCCTGCGAGCTATAGACCGATCTCAAGAATACCTTTCCCAGCTAAAGTTCTGGAAAAACTATTGAATAAACACCTGTCAGACTTTCTCATGCATTAGATCCATCACAGTATGGGTTCAGGGAGGAACAAGGAACAGAGACAGCTCTGGTCATTGCAGCTGAGGAACTCAGGAGTGTACTGGATACGGGTGGTAAGGCTGCCCTGATCCTTTTGGATCTTTCGTCAGCCTTTGACACTGTTTACCATGATATACGCCTAGCTGCTTAGCAAAACTAGGAGCTCACGACTCAGCACTCTCGTTGTTAACCTCATGCCTGACCGAGAGAAGCTACACAGTCAAATTAGGAAGCCACACACCTAAACCTTTTAAGTCACCATGGGGTGGTGCCTCAGGGATCTTCCCTGAGCCCTACCCTCTTTTACATCCTGTTGCCCCTTTAGCAACAATCATTAGGAAGTGTAGGTCCTTACCCGTTTCTTACAAAGGCGACACACAGATAGTGGTCTCAATCATGAATAACGCAGACTAAACAGCAGACAGATTTAGTAACTGCGTGTAACAAGTTAATCGCTGGATGCAGCTAAATTGTCTTAAACTGAACAGGAAAAAAAACGAAGTCATGATACTTGGGACAGACCTTAACACCTAGTCGCCTAAATAGTGGCCTGATAGCTTAGGCCTCTGCCTTCCCCAGGGGATAAAGTCAGGAACCTGGGTTTTGTTTTCGACAATAAACTAACGTTTAATGCTCAGATTAACAAACTGTCCTCGTCAGTGTGGTACATCCTAAAGATGATAAAAAAGACTTCTGCCTTTTATTCCCCAAGAAGCTTGCAAACACTGGTAACAGCACTGGCCCTATCCAGGTTGGATTACAGAAAAGCCCTGTATGCGGGGCTACAAGCCCAACATCTGACGAAACTACAGCGTCTACAAAACGCAGCAGCTACGCTGGTTACGGACATCCCCAGATCTGAGCTGGTTGCCCAAAGATTAAGAACCCTCGACTGGCTGCCTCTGGAGAAAAGAATAAGGTTCAAGTCAGTGTGCCTAGCTTACAAGGCACTTCATGGGGTAGACTCCCATTTTCTAAAAATGCAATTGAAACTATACGAACCTCGAACCTCCTAGGAACCTAAGATCGAGTGAGGCTGAGCTGATAAAGGTTCCCAAATTCAAGCAATTAAGAGGGGAGGTATGGAGTTTTCTATTGCAAACAGCTAAAACTTGGAACCAACTACCACTTTCAATAAAAAATAGCTCCTCGCTGCTAATATTCAGGAAGGCTGTTAAAACGTGGCTCTTCACATCTTAGTTAGACTCCATCTTACCAGTAGCTCCAGTAGTTTTTTACATTTAACTCAGCGCCAAGACGCCATTGGGCATTCGTGCGCTCTATAAATTTATAAATCAAACCAAATTAAATCAAATGTTGCTGTTTCTTGCTTTTGACCCCACTTTTTGACTCTATCTTCTCTCAAACTGTGCCCCTTTTATGATTTCTTTTTTTACACTCTGCATTCTTTCTTTCATTTGAGCCTTTTCTCATACCGGTGGTCACGTGCGGTCTCCTGCTTGCCTCTCCCACCTAGCATGCCACTACCACTTTGCCGTCCTTTCGACCCCACCAATGTTAGCGCAACTAAAGGAAAGCCTATCCACACTCAGGCCATATTTTGGGGCAGAATAATGAGCCAGTCTGGTGGCTCAGTGGACTAATGCATCCACTGTTCGACTCCAAGGTGACAGGTTCAAATCCCAGCGGGTCCACGCAGCCTTTCATCTATTTGGATCGATAAAATGAGTACTATTGAGTTTGGGTAACAAAAAACTGTTATTCAGTGCCAAGAGGCCGTGGGTGAAAGTATGCTTTACAAAGACACATGTTATGTTAGGATACCTGACAATGCCTACCAACAGCAGCTTGGGATGCTGCTAGTCAAAAGTCCTTCTCACCATAAATGCCTAGATGGCCGTCCCTGCGCTAAGGCCTCCCCACTTGTACCAAAGGTGCTTCCTCCGGACCACATGAACTTCTTCTGCACAACCCCTCTTACCTCCTCCTGCACCCCTCCCAACTTGCGCTCTCCCAGCCCTCGCTGCACATACCACCACTGCACCCCTGTGCACTGTACACACAGCCATTGCACCCCAAGATGCTTCTCCTTCTCTATCATCATGTACCCTCTAACCTCCCCATGTGCTTTCTCTAATCCATCCCCACTGGCCCCCACCCACTTGGCACACCACACACACAACTCCCACAAGACAAAATCACGCACAAGACTCACTTTCACCCTCATCTGCCTTCTCCTCAACACCCACTCTAACAGAATATCAACAGCTCTATTACCTCATCAAATACCAGCAACAGCCTAGAGCACATGGCTTTCAAATTGTGCACTCTAGGAGGAGCTCACCTATACCAGCCTTACATACCCAGATCCAACTATGGCACCATCCTCTCATATCTCATTGATGGAGCTCGCATCAAACTCGCTCATACTACTAGACCTCAGCACACTACCAACCTTCTGACTCTCGCTCTCAGAGGTCGCTCCCACTCGCTCCTCATACTACTAGACCTCAGCACACTACCAACCGTCTGACTCTCGCTCTCAGAGGTCGCTCCCACTCGCTCCTCCTCGAGCCGTACCCTACAGAGAGTGTACTGCTGCACAGCGCCTGCCTTCTCCCCTGCATAGCGCTCCTGTACAGCGCTTGGTATCGTTTTTCGTTTTTCTTTCTGTCAAGAATTGTAGTTAACATTTGACTAATAGCATTTTTCCTGCGCTATAATTTATATTGTTGATCTGATCAGTGCTCCTGATATCTGGCAACTTTAGCGCGTGTACTGCTGAAATCGCGCTACCCCACCGCCATTTTGCTGTTGTTGTTTGTTTACCTGCCCCCGTGTCTCCTCCCCGCTCCCGCCTCCCAAGCTGACCCTCCCACACACTAGTATCAACCTGCAGACCCCGTCCCCCTCTGCCCTGTGACCGTCTGACTCTCGCTCTCAGAGGTCGCTCCCACTCGCTCCTCCTCGAGCCCTACCCTACAGAGAGTGTACTGCTGCACAGCGCCTGCCTTCTCCCCTGCATAGCGCTCCTGTATAGCGCTTGGTATCGTTTTTCGTTTTTCTTTCTGTCAAGAATTGTAGTTAACATTTGACTAATAGCGTTTTTCCTGCGCTATAATTTATATTGTTGATCTGATCAGTGCTCCTGATATCTGGCAACTTTAGCGCGTGTACTGCTGAAATCGCGCTACCCCACCGCCATTTTGCTGTTGTTGTTTGTTTACCTGCCCCCGTGTCTCCTCCCCGCTCCCGCCTCCCAAGCTGACCCTCCCACACACTAGTATCAACCTGCAGACCCCGTCCCCCTCTGCCCTGTGACCGTCTGACTCTCGCTCTCAGAGGTCGCTCCCACTCGCTCCTCCTCGAGCCCTACCCTACAGAGAGTGTACTGCTGCACAGCGCCTGCCTTCTCCCCTGCATAGCGCTCCTGTATAGCGCTTGGTATCGTTTTTCGTTTTTCTTTCTGTCAAGAATTGTAGTTAACATTTGACTAATAGCGTTTTTCCTGCGCTATAATTTATATTGTTGATCTGATCAGTGCTCCTGATATCTGGCAACTTTAGCGCGTGTACTGCTGAAATCGCGCTACCCCACCGCCATTTTGCTGTTGTTGTTTGTTTACCTGCCCCCGTGTCTCCTCCCCGCTCCCGCCTCCCAAGCTGACCCTCCCACACACTAGTATCAACCTGCAGACCCCGTCCCCCTCTGCCCTGTGACCGTCTGACTCTCGCTCTCAGAGGTCGCTCCCACTCGCTCCTCCTCGAGCCCTACCCTACAGAGAGTGTACTGCTGCACAGCGCCTGCCTTCTCCCCTGCATAGCGCTCCTGTATAGCGCTTGGTATCGTTTTTCGTTTTTCTTTCTGTCAAGAATTGTAGTTAACATTTGACTAATAGCGTTTTTCCTGCGCTATAATTTATATTGTTGATCTGATCAGTGCTCCTGATATCTGGCAACTTTAGCGCGTGTACTTCTGAAATCGCGCTACCCCACCGCCATTTTGCTGTTGTTGTTTGTTTACCTGCCCCCGTGTCTCCTCCCCGCTCCCGCCTCCCAAGCTGACCCTCCCACGCTCCGCCCCCCCCACTATCCATTTATGGACAGATGCACCCACGCGCAGCGTCCACGCGCTACGTACACGCCGAAGGTGCGGCAAAGGTAAGCCCGTCAACGCCCGTCCGCGCCTGGACCGCACCCAGCGCCAGAGCCCCTGGTCCTCGCACTGTCCACCCCTCCCGCATTACTTACGATGCCACCACCCTCCTTGCCCTTAACCCCGGCCGCTCCCCCAACCTGCATCCAAGCCGCTCCTGGACACACCCATGGACCCTTTTCCTGCAACTCCTGCAAGTTCGACGGCACCAAGAACAACTCCTCAACTACGAACACACAACAGATATCCGACCCCAACCGCCTACAATGCATCCTGCTCAACACCCGCTCGGTCCACAGGCACGCCATTGACCTCTGGAATCTACTAGAAACCATCTCTCCGGACGTCGCCTTCCTAACAGAAACATGGATGAACGCCTCCTCAGCCCCAGACATCACCATTGCCATCCCGGAAGGCTATAAGATCATTCGCAAGGACCGTACCGGCCACACAGGAGGAGGCATCGCTATCGTCCATAAGAAATCCATCCGCATCTCAACCAGCTCAGACGTCAATCTCGCCAACTCTGAACACCTTCACTTCCAGATCCACATCGACCCCAAGACCACACTCAGAGGCACCCTCCTTTACAGGCCACCAGGACCCCGCGCACAATTTAGTGAAGACATCACGGACTTCATCACTCCACACGCGCTCCCCTCCAAGGAATACATCCTTTTGGGAGACCTCAACTTTCACCTTGAAAAGAACAACGACCGCAACACCACCACCCTCTTGGACAACCTCGCAAACCTCGGACTTAAACAACTTGTCACCACCTCCACCCACATCGCAGGTCACACACTCGACCCTATCTTCACCTCCAGCAAACATGTCTCTTTCAGCCACACCACAGCTCTCCTTTGGACTGACCACAGCTGCGTTCACTTCACCTACAACAAGCCCACATCCAACAACCTCCCCCAACCCACTCTGCAAAGAAACTGGAACAAAATTACCATCGACCAGATCTCCTCGTCGCTTCTTCAAAACCCCCCCGCCCACTCCTCAAACCCAGACCAAGCAGCCACCAACCTTACCCAATGGTTATCCAACAGCGCCGACATCCTAGCACCACTGAAAAAACGACAAATCAAACTAGGCAGCAAGAAGGCCTCCTGGTTCAACAATGATCTTAAGAAATCCAAGAAACTTTGTCGCTCCCTCGAGAAGGCCTGGAAAAAAGACCCAACCACCAGCACCAAGGACGCCTTCAAAAACGCCACCCGCACACACCACCAACTAATCCGAAATGCCAAGAAAGCCGCTTTCAAGGACCGTCTAGATAACAACGCCCACAACAGTAAGGAACTATTCAACATCGTCAAGGAATTTACCAACCCCTCAGCCAACTCCAACGACATCACCCCCTCTCAAGCCCTCTGCGACTCCCTAGCCTCATTCTTCCACAACAAAATTGCAGACATCCACAACAGCTTCGACAACCAACCCGGAGACCAACCCACCCAATCCCCTGCAGGACCACCACCCCCCCTGAACATCCTCAAGGACTGGAAGCCAATCTCCACTGAGGACACCATCCGTCTGATGAACTCTATCCACTCAGGATCCCCCACAGACCCTTGCCCTCACCACATCTTTAACAAAGCAGACTCCATTATTGCACCGCACCTCCGAGACGTCATCAACTGCTCCCTCAACTCCGCAACCTTCCCGGAAAGCTGGAAACATGCCGAACTCAGCGCCCTCCTGAAGAAACCCACAGCTGACCCCACGAACTCAAAAACTATCGCCCTATCTCACTCCTTCCATTCCCGGCCAAAGTCATCGAGAAAGCGGTCAACAACCAGCTTGCCGCATTCCTCGAAACCAACAAATCCCTTGACCCCTCACAATCCGGCTTCCGAGCCAAGCACAGCACTGAAACCGCCCTCATCGCAGCAACAGACGACATTCGAACTCTACTGGACAATGGAGACACAGTCGCCCTCATCCTCCTCGACCTCTCCGCAGCCTTCGACACGGTCTGTCATAGCACCCTTCTACAACGCCTCAGAAACGTCGGAATCCAAGAAAAAGCTCTGGATTGGATCACCTCGTTCCTCTCCGGAAGAACCCAGAGAGTCCGCCTTCCACCATTCAAGTCAGGGGCCACTGAAGTCATCTGCGGCGTACCACAAGGATCTTCACTCAGCCCCACCCTCTTCAACGTATACATGAGCCCCCTCGCGGTCATCGCACGCCAACACAACCTCAACATCATCTCCTACGCCGACGACACTCAACTGATCCTATCACTCACCAGAGACCCTAACACTGCCAAAACCAACCTGCATGAAGGAATGAAAGAAGTAGCAGAATGGATGAAGCACAGCCGTCTGAAACTGAACTCAGACAAAACAGAAGTCCTCATCCTAGGCACCTCCCCCTCCGCCTGGGACGACTCTTGGTGGCCAGAGGCCCTTGGAAAAGCACCCATCCCGACGGACCACGCACGGAACCTGGGCGTCATCCTGGATTCCTCACTCTCGATGAACAGACAAGTCAACGCCGTTTCTTCATCTTGCTTTAACATTCTTCGCATGCTCAAAAAAACATTTCGCTGGATCCCTACCGAAACTAGAAAAACAGTCACCCACGCTCTGGTCACGAGCCGACTAGACTACGGAAACACACTCTACGCCGGCACCACCGCAAAACTCCAGAAAAAACTACAACGCATCCAGAACGCCTCAGCCAGGCTCATATTAGACATCCCGCGTAAAGAACACATCTCTGGTCACCTGAAAAACCTCCACTGGCTCCCCGTCAATAAGAGGATTACTTTCCGACTCCTAACCCACGCACACAAAGCACTCTACGAAATCGGACCCGAATGCCTCAACACACGACTATCCTTCTACACCCCCTCCCGCCAGCTACGATCCTCCAACCAAGCCCTCGCCACTGTACCTCGCATCAACAAAACCACCATGGGAGGTAGATCCTTCTCCTACCTAGCAGCTAAAACTTGGAACTCACTTCCCACTCACCTTCGCCTTACTCAGAACCACCTAGCATTCAGAAAGCAACTCAAAACGTGGATATTTGACAAGTAATTCCCCACCCTTCTTCAAGCGCCTTGAGACCCTCTGGGTATGTAGCGCGCTATATAAATCTATTGACTTGACTTGACTTGAAGGAACTGAGCATACTAGTACTCACCCAACGATCCCCTGGACTGGCCACTTCTTCCACCACTTCCACCTGGACCTGCCCAACCACACAGTTTCTGGCACAAATGGAACAAGATTCCCAAAGAATCTGGACCTCTCAGGTACAGTCACGAAGCCTGTCTCACTGCCACGACCTTACACGCTACATCAAGCACTGCTATTAATGAATCACCTCCTGTGCAGACTCCCTGGCTCCGCTAAAAACACCTCCACCACTCGATCTGAGCCAAGATCAAGCTGGTACATAAAAGACCAAGTTTCTCTGCAAACAGCTGGCGCAATATGACAATAGAGAACTAATATACATACAGATCAGCCCTCCGGTTCTACCACCAGAGAGTCAGCGCTATCAAACGCACAGTACTCATCCAAAACAGCATTGACACCTCGAAATAAATGAATCGCCTTACTGCAGGAATTTACTTCCCCTGCTGCCTGCACCACAATTATTATACCTCACTGGAGCTCAGCATTCAGTTTTCCCACTACTCCACTAACAAAATTGATATAATCTATAATAACTATGTACCTCAAACGATTATCTCCACTCTTGCAGTCCTCCACCCGAATGACTCCACTGAAACGTCCCTGACCTGCTTGCCAACCATCACCCCTACTAGACACCACTGACACCATGCACTTGATCCACTCAGGCGCCCCATTGGATTTCTGCTCACACTTAATCTTCACATAAGTACTTTACCACATCAGCATGGACCTCAATCCTTTCCTCAATGACTCTCACACAAAGCCACGATCCCAGACTCCTTGAAACATGTCACAATCTTACTACCTATAGGCTGCATAGACTATGGTAACGGACTACTGAAGACCTGTCTAAACTCTATCAAAAACATCTTGGGTTATGAAACCAGGCGGATAACTCGCACAATAGAATTTTACGGAATTGTTCTGTTTCTTTAACACAAGTAGTATTTAACACTGGAGATTTGCTTGACCTATAAAACAGCTTTTATCACATACAAATTACCAAATTGATTGTATAAAGTTCAGTAGAATGAAAAATTGTCTGTATGTATTGGTCTTTGACGTGACAATAAGGATGTGAAGTAAGACAACAATTTGAATTGTTATGAGAATAAATTTCTTCTATCATGTATAACTAAAAGAATATGTATATCTTTGTATCATAATATTTATAATGGACGAATATTTGATACTTTTATAACAAAATGAAAATAAATAGAAAAATAATATATACATATATATAGTTTGCGTTCCTATTATTGTCAGTTAGCATGTC
Organism: Lissotriton vulgaris; assembly: GCF_964263255.1. NCBI lineage: Eukaryota > Metazoa > Chordata > Amphibia > Caudata > Salamandridae > Lissotriton > Lissotriton vulgaris. The sequence goes on along the minus strand of NC_141688.1, from coordinate 210,216,393 downwards.
AATACATTCTGAATTTCTCTGCCTGCTATAATGGCAAACTAACCAGGCCCAGATGTGTTTATTTACATGTTCTTGATTATTCACTGTTAGGGATTGTTTATCCTAGACACAGGGGCCCCAGTTCTTTTCAAGACAACACATACAAAGTGTTACACCTTAATTCTTCCCCTATCTCCTAGTGTCCAGTAAAAATTGCAAATCTAAACACCGTCTTAAAATCCCTTGTTTAAAAAAAAAAAAGTCTACTGTAAAGCAAAGCGCACCTTTATCCAGGCAGTCGCCCATGATCTGGAATGGCCAATTAACCCACTTAAGGCTTGCTCCCTCACCGCAAATCTTCAGAGCAAAACCTATTAAACCTATCCCTAATATCATTCACTTTGATTATGACTGCCAATATAGAATTCCCACTGTTTCATTAGTAATGGAGCTGACCTCCAACGTATAATCCAGTCAGTTACACTACTAGACACATTATGTCAACTTGTGATAACAATGGAGAGGTACATGTGAGATCCATGTCTCCATTACATACTAGCCACACCCTCCTCCTATGATCTTTTCTATACCTGTAGTTTATTACAAATGTATACAGGTTACTAGTGTATTATTGCCCCATTTATCTTTTGTCACTGTTGACTACAAATGTATGTCTTAAATACCCTGGCGCAGAGGTATCCAAATGTTTTAGAATCACAACTCACTTTATTAAACAACATAATATCACGAACCACCTAGCTTTAGTGGACCCGAGGTGGCCAATTTTACTAGAGTGGCATAGCTCGAGGGGTAGTCTATAAGGCAAGGGAGTATCCCCTTCTGACAATTTGTGAAACCCATCTGTCCAAAGTGATGGTGCGCCAATGAGGCATGTAATGGCGGATCCTGCCGCCCATTGGCGTTTGATGGGCTTGAAAGATAGGACTAGGAAGGTTTGGAGGCAGTGGTAGCTGGGGTGGAGGTGGACTGACCCGCCCGCTGGCCCCCTAACCCACCTCAGCCGGTTCCACGTCTGCGGCCTCACTGAGACTGTTGCTGCGCATGCCTGTGGCTCTGAAGCAAACGTGTCGGGCGCCCCTTCCGTGGCTACAAAAGGAACGAAAAGCAGAAGGCGGAGGAGGGCGCGTGGCAGAAAGGTCCAAGGACTTGGCCATAGCCTGGGAGTCCTCAAAGCGCTCCAACGCACTGTCTGCTTTGTTGCCAAAAAGGCGAACACCATCAAAGGGCATGTCCATCAGGATGTTCTGGACATCCCCAGATAAGGCAGTACTCCTCAGCCAGGCGTGGTGACGGAGCACCACAGTAGTGGAAATCATCTGCCCAGCGAGTCGGCGGTGTCAAGGCTACAATGAATCGTGAACTTCGCTGCGTCTCTCCCCTCAGCAATAGCTTGAGAGAGCACTGTCCGGCCCTTCTCCGGACACTGAGTCGGCACTTGCGCCACTGTATCCCACACAGAATGGCAATAACGGCCCAAGAAACATGCAGTGTTCACATACCGCAGCCCTGAACTGGCGGAAGAAACATTTTTCTTACCGAAATGTTCCAGTTTCTTGGACTTTCTGTCCGTGGGTGCGGAAGGAAATGCGCTTGGGGACGCAGAGGATGAGACAACCAAGCTCTCAGGGGTGGGGTGTTGGGAAAAAAAATTGGGGTCGCCCAGAGCCGGGTGATAGCGTTGGGCCAAGTTCCTATCTACTGGAGCCAGTGTTGGGCCGGGACCAGGTGCCCAAAGGAACGTCAGAAAGGGCATCATTAAAAAGGCAGCAGTGGCTCCGCAGAGGTAGCTGCCGGCTGAAGCACTTCTGCCAGGAGGTTAGTCCTGACAACTAATGTAGGGAGTTGGAGGAGGAGAGCCTCTGTCACCCTATGCAAAACCACAGCGTAACTCACACCCTCCTCTGTAGCCACGGTAGGAGGAGATGGCATGCCAAGATCAGGAGAGGTATCAAGACCTCTGGCATTCCCCAATTCCTCTGCCCAGTCCGGATCAAACTCACACTGTGCTGTGAGAGGGTCCTCGGACCCCTCCCAGTCCTCCCCTGGATGGACATAGGGGTAGAAAGGGTCCATCGGCGTTGGTATCGGCTGCGAGCGATGCTTTTCCAGTGCCGTGTCCACATCAGGGCTGAAACCAGGGATGATGTCGCCCAGGGGCATGGGCGACGTCGGAAGTGGTGCCGCTGGGGTCGAAGTCGGTGGAGGTGTCACAGGCCGGAGCAGACAGCGATCCCGCAGCTGCCAACAATGCAAAGGGAGGGCACCCAGTCGGGCCCGCGGGACCCAACGTCCCAAAGAGGCGGGCCATGGCTGACAGAAAATCCTGCAGCTGGGCCTGAGTCGCCGACGGACCCGGGAAGGGTGGGAAGAGAGGTAAGGCTGACGGCGACTGCAAAGGCTCTGCCGGAGCCGAGAGGGTGGCACCACTCGAACCTTTAGCCGCATCACGGGCGAGGGGAAGTCAGAGAGCAATGGCGCTTCTACGACTTCTTGTGATGCTTCGCCTTACCTGACCCCGAGTCCGAAGACTCCGATCCCGACGAACGATGGCGGTGGCTCCGTGACCGGTCTCGCAAACTCTCATGGGACTGGGACCTTGAAAGGCACGGAGCCGACTGCCGGGCTTCAAGCAACTTTCAGGACCGCTCCCGCAAAGTCTTTGTCTCCATGGCCCTGGCAGTAGGGGCATGACTTGGGGTCGTGGTTGCGCCCCAGGCAGTAGAGACACACTCAGTGCGGGTCTGTCACCGACATCATACGATGACAGACCTGGCAGGACTAGAAACCGGGCATCCCTATAGCACCAGGAGGCGATCATCTCGAAAAACAGAGACAAAAAGGCCTCGAAAAACTTGTGCTTGCTGGAGCGGAAAAAGAAAGAACTGAAGTCAGCGCGCAAGGGCAGCGTCTAAGTAGCTGCCACAACATCGTCTCGGGGACCTCGACGCCCACGACGGACGCGGAGCAGCACGACGTTACCTTCCGACGCGCAGGGGTACTACTGTTGAAAACTTTCAGGATCCAGTGTGATGCCTGTGGGTAATTCTAAGGTAAGAAATCTATCACTACATGTTTCTTTCAGATGTCATTTTATATCACTTCACTTGCAGATCTTGTGTGCTTTATTCTATTATCCTCTGTTGTAAAACTGTCATTCTGCGGGCTATAGCAGCCCTATAAAAAAACATTTAGAATTTTAAAAAATGTAGTATTAAGTCTTGTATGTCTCCTGATCAGTTGAAACACCTGGAAGGTCACCTGATTATAAGGTTTTAATACTGGAAGTTACTCTAAAGAGAAGGAGGATGACTCAGTCTTTTCAATTTGGTGAGGTGTGAACAATCTTTCTTCTGCTTTTATAGGTGCTTTTCATAGGGCTCCTAAGGGGAGGTAGATCTAAACTTGATTCTCCTTTTGCAACAAACACGAGAGCAGGAGCTCCCCATCAAGATAGTTTTAAACATCTGGAACTGTTTCTTCCCAAAATGGTGTACAGGTGTCTCGTTAAATCACACTTTATCAGTCCATGGCTGTTATAGAGGCAACAAAGGCAAAAGGGATGATGATCTGTAACCAATATATACATCTACAGTGCTGAAAGCCTGCACACTTGGAAGACGACAAATCAAGAAAGAGAAATCAAGAAAAAAGTAAGAAAAAGCAAAACTCGGCTCAAAAACACACGAAACCAAAGTCAAAACATGTTGGTAAATCTTACTGACTTTACATCCTGTATCTCTTGGGCAGCCGCGGCACATGCAGGCAAGAGCAGTCGGGCGGTGCCACTACTCTTACCTGCACAGGCAAAGGACGGTCTTGGGAAAAAGGAACTTAAGTCAGTGGTGTACGTAATGTCACTTATCCATTACAGAAATAGTCCTTGAAAATGACAGGTTCATTTTGGAAAGATGCTCTTGCGCAAGGATTGTGGCTACAGGTCTTACTAAAAAAACAGTCAAGATTGCAGTATTCGAAGACACAGCGCAAGAAAAGAGATCTGCACAAGGCAGGAAAAGAGATCTGCCTGCAGGGCTCATGATTCCTGAATGCCACAGACTGCAAATGCTACTTACCAGTATGCATCTGTTCTTGGCATGTAGGGCTGCTGACATTCATATCTGAGCATAGTCCGCCACCTAGTGTTGGGTCCGGATGATTGCACATTGTTGTCCTGGAAGAGTCTTCGAAGTATCACGAGATAGGTGGCTCCTCCCCTGGACTACAGTGCGCATGGGCATCGCCTCCATCCCCAGATTGTTTTTAGCCATAGGCGGAGATGGAGTGAAGAAGTGAGTGATGACCATGCTATGAGCATATGTGTGTATATGAATACATACTGCAACTGCTACAGGCGCCGGGGAGGAGGGTGGGCGATATGAATGTCAGCAGCCCTACATGCCAAGAACAGATGCATACTGGTAAGTAGCATTTGCAGTTCGAGGCATGTGGGCTGCTGAATTCATATCTGTGCATAGAATACATAGCAGTCCCTCCATTAGCGGCGGCCGCCCGTGCCAGCTGCAGCAGTCTGAAAAAGCGTTTTTAGAACAGCCTGACCAACAGCTGCCTGTTGTTTTGAATGCACGTCTACACAGTAGTGCTTAGTGAAAGTATGAGTGGTAGACCATGTGGCTGCTCTACAGATGTCTTCTAAGGGAATGTTACCTAAGAACGCCATAGAGGCCCCCAACTTCCTAGTGGAGTGGGCCCTCGGTGGGATAGTGAGAGTGCGCTTAGCTTTAGCGTAGCAGATCTGAATGCACTTTACTATCCATCTAGCTATTCCTGCCTTGGAGATTGCATTCCCCTTGTGTTGTGTGGCAAAAGCAACAAAAAGTTGTTTGGTTTTGCGGAAATCTTTGGTCCTGTCCACATAATACATCAAGGCCCTCTTCACATCAAGGGTGTGGAGCATCCGCTCCGCCAGCGTCTCTGGGTTTTGGAAGAACACCGGCAGTTCAATTGTTTGGTTTATGTGAAACTGCGAGACCACTTTGGGTAAGAACTTAGGGTTAGTGCGGAGCACCACCCTGTTGGCATGTACCTGGAAGAAAGGTTCTTGGATGGTGAGCGCCTGCAGTTCGCTAACCCTCCGTAGCGATGTGATTGCTACCAAGAACGCGACCTTCCAGGTCAAAAACTGCAGCTCGCAAGAGTGTAGTGGCTCAAAGGGAGGACCCATCAGCCTTGTGAGAACCACATTGAGGTTCCATTCCGGAGCTGGTGGGGTCCTTGGTGGAATGACTCTTTTGAGTCCTTCCAGAAAAGCCTTGATAGCAGGGACCTTAAAGAGTGACAGGTGTTGCCTATTTTGGAGGTATGCTGCCATAGCCGACAGGTGAATGCGGATGGAAGAGTAAGCTAGATTACACCGATACAGGTGAAAGAGGTAACATATGATGTTTTGAATGGAAGCGTCTAGCGGGTCAATGCTGTGCTCCCCGCAGTAGACGACAAACCTCTTCCATTTAGCCGCATAACAAGCTCTAGTAGTGGGCTTTCTCGCCTCCCGAATGATGTCCATACAATCGGGAGGAAGATTGAGGTAGCCAAACTCTAGGACTTCAGGAGCCAGATCGCCAGGTTGAGCTGTTGCGGATCTGGGTGCTGAATGTCGCCATGGCTCTGCGTCAGAAGGCTGGGAGTGAGATGAAGCCTTTGATGCGGTACCACGGAGAGTTCCAGAAACGTGGTGTACCATGGTTGGCGAGCCCACGTTGGAGCAACCAGGATGAGAGTCATCGAGTGCTGCCTGAGCTTGCGTGCCACCAGCGGTATCAGAGGTGCTGGGGGAAAAGCGTACGCAAATCTGCCTGACCAGTTCATCCACATCGCATTGCCCTGTGAGTGGGGGTGTGGGAATCTGGCGGCGAAGCTTTGGCATTTTGCGTTCTCCTTTGTGGCGAACAGGTCGATCTCTGGATGACCCCACCTTTGGAAGTACGGTTGGAGTACTGATGGATGTATCTCCCACTCGTGCATTTGATGGCTGTGCCTGCTGAGCAGGTCCGCCATCTGGTTGTCTTTGCCTGGGAGATGTTCTGCCATGAGGAAGATGTTCCTCTGAATGGCCCACTTCCACATGCTCTGAGCCAGATGAGACAGCTGTGGAGAGTGTGTTCCTCCCTGCTTCTGAATGTAGTACATGGCCGTCATGTTGTCCGTCCGGATCAACACAACTTTGTTGCACAGATGTACTTTGAACGCCTTCAAGGCCATGAAGATTGCCATCAGTTCCAACACATTGATGTGCATCTTCCTTTGCTGTAGTGTCCATAGTCCCTGCACAGTGTAATGGAGTACATGCGCTCCCCATCCCTGGAGAGAGGCGTCCGTCGTCAGGATAATCTGTGGGACAGGCTCTTGGAATGGTCGGCCCTTGCAAAGGTTGTGTGGATTCCACCAATGCAGAGAGTTGTATGCCCGACCGCTCACCAACACTAGGTCTGTCAGTTGCCCATGAGCCTGAGTCCACTGACGTGCAAGGCACTCCTGAAGCGGACGCATATGTAGTCTCGCGTGCGGGACAATGGAGATGCAGGAGGCCATCATGCCTATCAACTGCATGAACACCCTCGCTGGAAGCGAGTGTTGGGGTCTGAATCGTTGGATCAGCGCCTGGATACCTGCGATTCTCACTGAACTCGGCTGCGCAGTGGCTGCCAGAGTGTCGATTTCCGCGCCCAGATACTGTCGCACGTGGGCGGGCTGGAGATGGGACTTTGGGTAGTTCAGAGAGAATCCCAGATCGTGCAGGAGGTGAATGGTGCGTGACACGTGGTCTACGCACTGCTGTTCCGTCTTTGCCTGAATAAGCCAGTCGTCTAGGTATGGAAAGACGTGGACGTGCTGGCGACGGAGATGCGCTGCTACAGTCGCCAGGCATTTGGTGAAAACTCTCGGTGCCGTGGTGACCCCGAACGGCAGGACTCTGAACTGGTAATGCTGGTCCAAGATCTTGAATCTGAGATACTTTCTGTGTGAAGGATGCAGGGGAATATGAAAATAGGCATCCTTCAGATCCAGCGTCGCTAGGAAGTCCCCCTGTTGAAGCAGGGGGAGCACCTGCTGCAACGTGAGCATATGGAAGTGCTCTGAATTGATGTACCAGTTCAGGGGCCTGAGGTCCAGGATCGGCCTGAGTGATCCGTCCTTTTTGGGGATTAGAAAATACAGGGAGTAAACCCCTGTTCCCCGTTCTTGCAAAGGAACGAGCTCTATCGCCCCTTTTTGAGCATGACCAGTACTTCTTGCTGCAACAAGGTCAAGTGCTCGTCGGACATAGCACGGCTTCTTGGCGGTATGTCCGGTGGAATGGACGTAAGTTCCAGACAGTACCCGTACTGGATAATAGACCTCACCCACCTGTCCGTGGTGATGGACCTCCACGCCGACAGGAACTGCTGGAGTCTCCCCCCGACAGGTGTTGTGTGATCGGGGGGAAGTGACAAGACGTCACTGCTTGTTAGAGGTGGTGGACCTGGAGGCATTGTTTCCACGTCCCCTGCCTTTGATATTATTGCCTCTGTAGCCACCCCTGCCCTTGTTGTTGTTATACGAGGACTGGGTGGTACCCTTGTAGTATTGCGTGGACTGGGATGCCTGGCCTCTTGAGGTGCCTCTTGAATTGGAGCGGCGAAAAGAACCACCCCGAAACTGCTGACTCTGTAAAGCCCCCATAGACTTGGCAGTTTCGGTATCTTTCTTCATTTTTTCTAGGGAGGCATCCACTTCAGGGCCGAACAGATGGTCAGGATTCACTGTTTGACCCAGTATTGTGGTTTGTATGTCGGGTTTGAACCCAGAAATCCGAAGCCAGGCATGGCGTCTAAGTAACACACTTGTATTGATAGCCCTGGAGGCAGTGTCTGCTACATCTAGAGCACATTTGATGGATGCATTAGTAATGAGTTTACCCTCCTGAATGAGCATCTCCCCCGCCTCCTTGTATTGGTCAGGCAAGTGTTGCAGGATGGCCTCTAATGTGTCATAATGGGCCCTATCATAACGTGCAAGCAGGGCTTGAGTGTTAGAGATCCTCCAGATGTTTGCTGCCTGTGCAGCAATGCGTTTGCCTGATGCCTCAAAGATTTTTGACTCTTTGTCTGGGGGAGGAGCATCACCAGTAGTCTGCGAATTCGCCCTCTTTCGAGCGTTGGACACCACCAGGGAGTCCAATGGCAAATGTCCCTTAATATACGTGGGATCCGTGGGCGCCGCCTTGTACTTCCTGTCGATGCGAGGATTGACCACCCGCGCTCGGGTGGGCTCCTTGAATACCTCCTGTGCATGCTTCAGCACCCCTTTGAGCATCGGTAGCGTCTTGACTTGCTTTTCGGCTACCGAGAAGGTGTCGACTAAGAAGTCCGCATCCACAGGGTCTGAGTGCAGTTCGACGTCATGGTTCGCAGCAGCTCTCTCTATTAACGCATTAAACGCCGCCGAGTCCTCTGTCGGGGACGTCTTCGCGGCGAAAAGTTGAGCGTCCTGGCCCGACTGCGGGTCGTCCGCGTCGCCACCTGCTGTCCAGGGCACTTGCTCCTCTTCCGGATCCGAGTACGCCGGATAGTTGTACTCGTCGTCCTCCTCGTCCACATCAGGCACTGGGGAATGGGCTGGCGAGTGTTCCGTGGCTTGTGGAGACAGAGGTTCCATCAGAGCCGAAGAGTCCGCAGAGTACTTTTTGTTCTTTAGTGGAATCCTGAAGGGTTCCAATGGCGGCTCCGACGTAATTTTTCGTTTGAGGAGCGACAATTTTCCGGTGTTGGCGTCGATGGTCACCTCCCGACGCTCCTCCACCGCGAGCGGTTGGAGCCGAAGCTTCGACACCACCAAGGCAGCTTTCGGCGTCAACACCTCCTGAGAGTGTCCGCTCGTCTTAGGCGCGAAGGCCTTCGGCGCCGACTTGGGAGGAAGGGTAAAACGAATTGGCGTTTGTTCCTTGGCAGGCTTCGGCGTGGGCCTAGGCACCACAGTGCTGGGAACCACAGTGGACTGTTGGATCCGCTTCAAGGATTCTCCCACTTTCTTTGTAAGGGATGCCGAGGGCTGAACTGTCCCGAGCGACTCTTCGTCTCCGAGAGCCCGGTCGCCTGTAGGCCTCTTCTTCGGTGCCGACGCCCCATGGCCTGGCGCACCGTCGGCGTGACGCTTCTTCGAAGCCGTCTTCGGGTCCGCGACCCCTTTCGGTGCCGACGCAGCCGCGTCGGATGCCTTCACCTTCGGCGCCGACCCAGAGGGCTGTGGGTCGGCCATTTTGGCGCGGCTCTTGTGGTCGGCCATTTTGGCGTGGCTCTTCGAGTCGGCCATTTTGGGTTTCGTGGAAGTTGACGCCTCCAGAACCTTCTTCACCAACGCCACTTTCGGTTTCGATTTCGCATCCGAGGGTGCGGGACCAGTTGGCTTCACTTTCGGTTTCTTGTTAGAAATGTCCGTGACCGGGCCCGGAGGCGGGGACGTAGGACTCATAGCAAGATCTTGGGTAAGGCCCGAAGGCGATCCCTCGACCTGGGCCGTATGACGGGGGGTAACCCCGGAGTCTGGTTGGGGATGCTCTTCCTCAGAGCTATCTCCCATCGTGGCACAAATCAGTTCGTCGTCCCCTACCTCACCGGGGACTTCGTCGCAGGCCTCTTCCTCCGCGTCATAGGTCTCGTCCTCGGACGCGGGGCCAGAGTCCGACTCTCGTACGTCGTCCTCTTCCTCGACCGATTCCTGAAATATGTCATCAGGTGAGGGCGCCGAAGCCGACAACTGCGCCTGGAGTCGATTAGCCCGGCGAATCTTCAAAGTTTTCTTACTCCTAAACTTTGAACACGCCATGCAGGTGTCTTCACGGTGATCCGGTGACAAGCATGTGTTGCACACGGGGTGCACGTCGAGGTGCGAATATTTCGAGTTACACAGCGGACACCTCTTGAATGGAGTCCGCTCCATAGCAAATGTGGTAGTGTAGGCCCGTCCGCGTCGAAGCACGTGGAAGGGCAGTAGGAGATTGGAGCTGAGAGTCAGTAAGAAAACCCGAACGCAACTATACCGACGCCCAGCCTAAAGACCTTTTGGTCTCAAGTAAAATCGAACAACTATCGGTTCCGAAGGAGGGAACCGAAAACACATCCGAACCCTATGGCGGAAAAAAACAATCCGGGGATGGAGGCGATGCCCATGCGCACTGTAGTCCAGGGGAGGAGCCACCTATCTCGTGATACTTCGAAGACTCTTCCAGGACAACAATGTGCAATCATCCGGACCCAACACTAGGTGGCGGACTATGCTCAGATATGAATTCAGCAGCCCACATGCCTCGAACTAGCAATAAACAGGGAAGAGTGCAGTTAATTTGCTTCTGGGGCCATTTGAACATTACACTTTAAAAACAAATACTGCAACCCAAAAGATAAAGCTCTAAAACAATGTTGTTTACCTGTAGTTCAATTAGCGAATTTTTTTCAATGAGTTCTTTGTTCAAAACGGTTTGATCTTCAGCCGAGTGCCTCAAAATATTCATCTGCTCCATTTTCCCAGCTGTTTCCAAAAGCTTTTGCTCCTTTTCCATGAGGGAAGTTTCCAGAAATATTTTTCGGTCATTTAACCTGCAATACCAATATACATTTAAAAAAGGGCAATTCTTTTTTCAACTCCCTAAAGAGTCAGTCAAAAGAATGAAATTAATCTACACATTAAATGGACTTACGTGATGTGGGCAATTCTCTTCTTCATCGTTCCCTATGAAACGTCTGATTTCATACACTGCACTAAATTCAAAGGGTCTACGCTCTGAACATGCTTTCTGTTCGGACTAAGGACGTTAACTGTATTCCTGAACCTAGGCTGTTATTTGACTGCTCAAAGCCATCAACATTATGCCATTTCTGTGCTTTCAGAAATCCTCATCACTATCTAAACCAAACACAAGAGTTCTGCTAGTGACTTGTATGCGGTATGAATCCAAATGACTTACAAACATGTCCAGGGTGGAGTGGCCCTTAATATTTTGGACAGAAAATAAATAAACTTAGGTGTGGAGGTACCATGCCCCCTGACCACACTACCATTACTACTAGTAATCTCTGATTTTGCCACGCGGAAACAGCCATTTCAATAGGGTGGTAGAGATTGACTCATGAAAGCGACCGAATATGCTACTTACCAGTATGCGTCTGTTCTTGGCATTTAGGGCTGCTGACATTCATATCTGTGCATAGATCGCCGCCTAGTGTTGGGTTCTGATGATTGCACATTGTTGTCCTGGAAGAGTCTTCGCAGTATCACGAGATAGGTGGCTCCTCCCCTGGACTACAGTGTGCATAGGCATCCTCTCCATCCTCAGATTGTTTTTCGCCATTGTGGCAGAGATGGAGTGTAATACAGTGAGTGATGTCCATGCTCCATAGTAATTCTGAATGCTACAGCTGCTACAGGCGCCGGGGAGGAGGGTGGACGATATGAATGTCAGCAGCCCTACATGCCAAGAACAGATGCATACTAGTAAGTAGCATATTCGGTTCGAGGCATGTGGCTGCTGAATTCATATTTGTGCATAGATTATATAGCAGTCCCTCCTATTAGCGGAGGCTGCCCGTGCCAGCTGCAGCAGTCTGAAAAAGAGTTTTGAGAACAGCCTGTCCTACAGCTGCCTGCTGTCTTGAGTGCACATCTACACAGTAGTGTTTTGTAAATGTATGTGTAGTGGACCATGTGGCTGCCTTACATATCTCTTCTAAAGGAATATTCCCCAGGAAAGCCATGGATGCTCCTAACTTACGTGTAGAGCGTGCTCTCGGAGGAATGGTTAGTGTGCATTTAGCCTTTGCGTAGCAAATCTGTATACACTTAACTATCCATCTGGCTATTCCTGCCTTGGAAATGGGGTTGCCTTTGTGCTGTGGAGAAAAGGCAACAAACAGTTGTTTTGTTTTCCTGAAATCCTTTGTTCTGTCAATATAGTACATAAGAGCTCTTTTGACGTCTAATGTGTACAGAGATCTCTCTGCGACATTTTCTGGATTAGGAAAGAAAACAGGCAGTTCTATGGTTTGATTCATGTGGAACTGCGAAATCACCTTAGGCATGAACGTAGGGTTGGTGCGTAGTACAACTCTATTTGCGTGGACCTGTATGAATGGCTCTTGAATGGTTAGTGCCTGGAGTTCACTAACTCTTCTTAGTGAGGTAATGGCTACTAGGAAAGCAACTTTCCAGGTACAAAATTGAATCCCACAAGAGTGTAGAGGTTCAAAAGGTGGTCCCATCAGTCTGGTGAGGACCACGTTTAGGTTCCATACAGGTGAAGGTGGGTGTCTGGGAGTCCCTCCAGAAAAGCTTTAATGGCAGGCACTCTGAATAATGAGAGGTGCTGCCTGTTTTGAAGATAAGCTGCTATCGCGGATAAATGTATACGAATGGACCTGTATGCCAGATTACATCTGTATAAGTGCAACAAATAACAGATAATATTTTGAATAGATGCATCCAGTGGGTCAATGTCATTATTGTTACAATAGATGACAAACCTCTTCCATTTAGCCGCATAACATGCTCTGGTCGTGGGTCTCCTTGCCTCCTTGATGATGTTCATACAGTCCGGTGGCAAGTTGAGGTAGCCAAATTCTAAGACCTCAGGAGCCAGATCGCCAGGTTGAGCTGTTGCGGATCTGGGTGCTGAATTTCGCCATGGCTCTGTGTCAAAAGTCTGGGTGTTAACCGCAGTCTTTGATGCGGTACCACGGAAAGTTCTACTAGCGTGGTGGGGTGCCCACGTTGGAGCAACCAGGATGAGTGTCATCGAGTGTTGCTTCAGCTTGCGTGCCACCAGTGGTATCAGAGGCGCTGGGGGAAAAGCGTACGTAATCCTGCCTGACCAGTTCAACCATATCGCATTGCCCTGTGACTGCGGATGTGGGTACCTGGCGGCGAAGCTTTGGCATTTTGCGTTTTCCCTTGTAGCGAACAGGTCTATCTCTGGATGACCCCACTGCTGGAAGTACGGTTGGAGTACTGATGGGTGTATCTCCCACTCGTGCATCTGGTGGCTGTGTCTGCTGAGCAGATCCGCCATCTGGTTGTCTTTGCCCGGGAGGTGTTCCGCCATGAGGAAGATGTTCCTCTGAATGGCCCACTTCCACATGCTCTGAGCCAGATGAGACAACTGTGGAGAGTGTGTTCCTCCCTGCTTCTGTATGTAGTACATGTCAGTCATGTTGTCCGTCCGGATCAACACGACCTTGTTGCACAAGTGTACTTTGAAAGCTCTCATCGCCACGAAGATTGCCATCAATTCCAGAAGGTAGATGTGCATCTTCTTTTCCTGTGCTGTCCATCGTCCCTGCACTGTGTAGTGGAGTACATGAGCTCCCCATCCCTGGAGAGACGCGTCCGTCGTCAGTATAATCTGTGGCACAGGCTCTTGGAACGGTCGGCCCTTGCAAAGGTTTTGTGGGTTCCACCAATGCAGAGAGTTGAATTCCCGACCGCTCACCAACACTAGGTTTTTTAACTGTCCTTGAGCCTGATTCCACTGACGTGCCAAGCACTCCTGAAGCGGACGCATATTTAGCCTCGCGTGCGGGACTATGAAGATGCAGGAGGCCATCATGCCTGTCAACTGCATGAACACTTTTGCTGGAAGCAAGTGTTGAGGTCTGAATTTCTATAGCAGCAATTGCATGCTGTTTATTCTCGCTGAATTTGGCTAAGCTTTGGCTGCCAGAGTGTCTATTGTCACGCCCAGGTACTGTCGCACGTGGGCGGGTTGAAGATGTGACTTTGGGTAATTAAGCGAGAATCCCAGACTGTGAAGAAGATGAATGGTGTGGGACATGTGGCTGGCACACTGTTGGGCCGTCTTTGCTTGAATAAGCCAGTCGTCCAGATAAGGGTAGACATGTATGTGCTGTCTCCTCAGGTGTGCTGCCACCGTCGCCAGACACTTTGTGAACACTCTGGGTGCCGTCGTTACTCCGAAAGGGAGGACTTTGAACTGATAATGTTGATTTTGAATAGTGAACCTGAGATACTGTCTGTGTGATGGGTGTATGGGTATAGGGAAATACGCATCTTTTAGATCCAGTGTTGCGAGGAAGTCTCCCTGACTGAGTAACGGCAGAACCTGCTGTAAGGTGAGAATATGAAAATGCTCCGACAGAATGTAACTGTTTAGAGGCCTGAGGTCCAGTATAGGTCTGAGAGACCTGTCCTTTTTGGGTACTAAAAAGTACAGAGAGTACACCCCTAAGCCTTGGTCTTCTACAGCCACGAGCTCTATGGCTCCTTTTTGCAGCATGCTGACGACTTCCTGCTGCAATAAGTGTAAGTGCTCTGCGGACATAGGACGGTGTCTTGGTGGTATGTTGGGTGGAGTGGACGTTAATTCCAGACAATACCCGTACTGGACAATGTCTCTCACCCACCTGTCTGTGATGATGGAGTTCTAGACTGGCAGGAACTGTTGTAGTCTCCCCCCGACAGGTGTTATATGGTCGGGGGGCAGTGACAGGGCGTCACTGTTTGTTATTGGCAGAGGATCTGGAACTGTTGTTTCCTCTGCCTCTGCCCTTGCTGTTGTTTCCACGATATCCACCCTGGTTGTTCTTATTGTAGGTGGATTGTGTACCTCCTTTATTGTACTGTGTCTGTTGTGTGGATTGGCCTCTTGAAGGGCACCTAGTATTGGAGCGACGAAAGGAGCCACCCTGAAACTGCTGTGACTGCAGAGCCCCCATAGACTTTGCAGTCTCCGTGTCATTTTTAATTTTTTCAAGGGTGGTGTCAATCTCAGGTCCAAATAAGTAGTCCGGGTTAACTGGCTGATTGAGGATAGAAGTTTGTATTTCTGGTTTGAATCCCGAGATTCTCAACCAGGCATGTCTCCTTAACATAACGCTAGTGTTGATGGCCCTGGCTGCAGTGTCCGCTGTGTCTAGCACGCACTTGATGGAAGCATTGGTGATACGCTTCCCTTCTTGGATTAGTAGTTCTGCACCCTCCTTGTACTGATCTGGTAGGTGTTGCAACAGTGTCTCAAGGGTATCATAATGGGACCGGTCATATCTGGCTAAGAGTGCCTGAGTGTTGGCAATGCGCCAGATGTTAGCCGCCTGCGCAGCCACCCTTTTTCCTGAAGTTTCCAGTACTTTCGACTTTTTGTCCGGAGGAGGAGCATCACCTGTAGTCTGGGAGTTTGCTCTCTTACGTGCATTAGAAACAACTAATGAGTCCAATGGCAACTGTCCTCTTATATATGTAGGGTCCACAGGTGCCGGTCTATATTTCTTTTCAATCCTTGGGTTTAACACCCTGGCCCTAGTGGTGTCCTTAAAAATGTCAGCAGCATGCTTAAGGACCCCTTTTAGCATGGGCAGGGTCTTGACTGTTCTTTCTGAAGTGGAAAAGGTGTCGACCAGAAAGTCTTCCTCCACAGGGTCAGCATGTAGCTCGACGTCATGATTACTGGCTGCTCTTTCAATAAGGGCGTTAAAGGCAGTAGTGTCCTCAGTAGGAGATGTTTTCACACTGTATACATGTTTGTCAGGGGCAGTCTGCGGATCCCTTGGGTCAGCCGGGTTCGCCCATGGTTGGTTTTGATCATCGGGATCAGTGTCCACATGATAAGGGTCATCTTCATGCTTGTCATCCCCTGCATCCACATCTGAGTATGTGGGTGAAAAATTCTGAGGTTTTTGTCCATAGGAATGGAGGGGTTCAACAAGAGCCGGTGACGTTGTTGAAACCCTCTTCTTCTTCAAGGGAATCTTGTATGACTCCATGGGTGTTTCTGGTATTATTTTCCTTTTATATATGGACAGTCTACCAGTTTCCGAGTCGATGAATTGCCTGGACTCCTGTTCTTCAGGCTCCTCTGTAGCCTCTAGTTCCGTCGACACTTTTTTTAATGGCTTCGATACCCCGTTTTGGTTTAAACATCTTCGGACGCACCAAGGGTGGCAACCCGAACTTGATCGGTGTCGACGCAGTCTGAACGTTTCCCACCAGCTTTGGTGTTGGGGCCGTCTTTGGCCCGACCGCAGTAGCCGTATCCTTGATGCGTTGGAGTGACTCCGACACTTCCTTGGCTATGAATGGACTCGGCTGCGTCGACTCGACAGGGTCCTTGGAGCCAGTCTTCGCCTTGTCCGTGGGCCTCGACCGAGGATCGATCCCTTCTTTCGGTACGAGTCTTTTGTGCGTGTCGACTCCTTTCGGCGTCGGCCATGTTCGTTCGACAGCCTTGACCTTAGTCTTCGGTGCCCCAACTTTCGGTTAGATGACCTTCTTGAGCTTTTCGGCATCGACGGCCATTTTCTGTTTCTTCAACTCCGAGGGGTGCAAGGCCTTGGAGCAGACCAGAGTTAGTTGCACTTTCGTTTTTGACAGTGATGCTTTCGGTTTCGATTTCTTTGGATCGACCGATGGCCGTTTCGAAACCGATGGCTCTTTATTAATGTTCGAAGCCGGGCCTTTCTGCGGGGCTGTAGAACGAGACTGTAGTTCTTGGGTAAGGCCTAGTGGCGATCCCTCGACCTGAGCCTTATTGAGTGCGTCATCGTCAGCCCCCATGTAACCGGTTGGGCCTAGCTCCTCGCCTGAGCTATCTTCTACGGCCCCAAGGACCTCTGCGTCGTCTCCTACCTCTTCGACGACGTTTTCGTCTTCTTCTAGCACCTCTTTGTCTTCGGCGTCATACTCTGAGTCATGGTCCGAAGCCGGATCTGAGTGGTATTCCTGATCCTCCAGATCAGATCAACGACCTCTTCGTCTTCGGTCCCGAAGATGTTTTCTGGAACAGGCGCTGATCTTTTCGACTCTAATCGAGCCGCGCGTCGATTCCGAAGAGTTTTCTTCGACCTGAACCGGGCACAGGCCATACAGTTGGCTTCGTTGTGATCCGGGGACAGGCACTTGTTGCACACCGGGTGGACATCGATGTGCGGGTATTTTGCATTGCAAAGCGGACACCTCTTGAATGGGCTTCTTTCCATTGTAAATCGAAGATCGGGTCGAGGGTGGAAAGAAAACCGTCTGATTCTTCGATGTCCTCTCGAAGCAAAGTTACCGGTACCGAACGAAACGATACCGACGCTGTCGAAAGCCTTTTGGCTTTGTAGAAAGTTTTCCTAACTTGAGCTAAGATAGTAACATCCGAACCCAATGGCGGAAAAAAACAATCTGAGGATGGAGACGATGCCCATGCGCACTGTAGTCCAGGGGAGGAGCCACCTATCTCGTGATACTTCGAAGACTCTTCCAGGACAACAATGTGCAATCATCCGGACCCAACACTAGGCGGCGATCTATGCACAGATATGAATTCAGCAGCCCACATGCCTCGAAATACTGAATTCTCATTGCAGATTTTTGCTCAGAGTTTAGAATTTCTGCTCTAATCAGTTTCTAATCTACACCACTATTCTTTGTTTTGGAAGTCAAGAGTAAGACCAGATTTAACAAAATGACTGTGTTGTTTCACTTTAGGTTGCGTGGCCCAACCCGCATAGAGGCAGAGCAGCCCTGGGGCTTTGCAGACTAGTCTGATTATTTCATCAGAAATAAACAACACTGCTACTTGATTGTCAGTGCCAAAGGCATCGTCCATCAGTTTAAGTTTACGGAGGTCAGTGTGCCCTTTAATAGGCCATATACAAATTTAAAGGGATGTCTAGTCACAAAAAGTGGTCTTAAAATGCTGAAATCATCTTGGGTATTGGTTTATAAAAATACCTGCCAACGGGTTCACACATAAACTGCTATCAACCAGCTATCTAGGTTATGCGTATTCAACTATTTTGCTGAACACCATTCATATCGGCGTTTAAATGTGTTGAACACCATTCATATCGGCGTTTAAATGTGTTGGTCCCGTATTAGCTTTGTTATTTTGATAAGGTGCTTGGCTAATACCTAGAAAGCAAAAACAATTCCTTCGGTGCAGATCTACATTGCTTCCTGTATTTATAACCAGAAAGTAAACAAAGCTTTTTGACGGTTTGTAAAATTAACATGCTTTTTAAAACTGTATTACCTTTTTTTTTAGCATGTCTACATGCCTTTCAAACAGATTTTAAGTCAGGAAAATTTGTCAATTTAACTGTAAACATTGAGCATGCTTATAATTATTCATTGTTTCACTTTAAATATAGACATTTAATTGCACATTTTTCGTAATATCTATTCTGTGGATATACAATTTTCTTCGACGACTTGGCTATTTTCCATATTTTTCTAAAAATATGGACTGTTAATGGGGGAGAGATTGTAATTCTCTGATTCGATTAACTGATAACTGTTGTACAAGCAGAGGGCAAAGCCCACAGACTAATACGGGGTACATTAACAGAGGTTAATCAGCAATGCAATGTGGCAGTACTGCAACATCCACTATTCGCATCTATTTAGGTTGAACACTGTTCACCAATACCCACATACGCTAATTATACCAATCCCAGCCTACCAACAGTTTGAGAGACAACTGTAGCTACTTAATCAAGTTTACCCCTTTAGCTGCTCGTTTAGACTGGAGCTAAGAGCCTGGTGCATCTCTGCTTCTCGACTGTACTGAGCACGCAGCTGCATCATCTGTGTCTGCAATCGCTCATTGTCGTTCTGTAATGGAATAGAAACCAGTGTTACTGCTGTAGAGAGAATGCTCCTGAACAAACCCACTTACTTATAACCTCAAAGATGGCCATACACCGTAATGTGTCCAGATCCTAATATTCTTTTTACCATTTACTACTTACAAGTAAATATTCAGGTTCTGCTAAAATGTTTACAAAAGTAACACACAATAAAATAATCCACGTTATGGCAATGTTTTAACATGCTTAATTTTTTATTACAAGTATTAAGCGGGATAAAAACGTTCGCTCCAAAGAGACTCTAGTATTCTTAATCCTCACTCCCGGCCGCCTTCATCTCTGCCTTGGAATTGCCTGTGCCCCACAAACAGAACTAGGGCGCTCCTCAAAAGGAAAGCTGCCATTTAAAGTTTTTTTCCGAGTCGACTTTTGTGGTAGTGTCCCCTTGCGTGCTAGTGTTCATGAGTCCAGACCACCTTCCATGTGTGCATGTGCCCCAGATCAATTCTCACCAACTATCTTCGTCCAGTCGCCTATATGCTTCTGACTTTAAAGCTTGAAGCCAGGCACATCCTGAGATGGGATGGCTGAGTGTTGTGAAAGAGGGCCGAAGTCTACTGGTTCCGCCATGAGGATTTTAACACTCTGTCAATCTGTTTAAACAGATCTGTCAATTTGCGCTCCCTCCTTCTTGACTTGCTAGCTAAGTGGCTTCCCGACCTATAAAGATGAGGGGACGGATGGCATATGTAACAGAAGGTTTCATGCAAATAACTCCACAGAAATTTGTGTCTGAAACCTGCTTTGTGCTGGAGTTAAACATCCAGTGAGTAATACTTACAACAAAATAATGAGAAGTAGTCATATGTGGCTGCCTCACAAATGTTTTGACAGGTGTTTCACATTGAAAAGCTAACATGCACATGGAATCATTGAACTCCACTCAGCACTTATTAAGGAAGGACAATAATTAAGTCTTCATCCAAGAAGATTATGCAAGTCATAACCTTTTATATTTTGAATTAAACAACAGTCAAAACATATTTTGCTGAAGCTATTCGCTACAGAGGTTTCTCAAGGAATATCCACATACAGTAACAATATGTGACCCTTCGTAACCTAGTCTCTACTTACATCAATAACTGTGGTTGTAAATGTAATGCACATTGTAGTTTGGGTGTAGGAGAGTAGGGTCTGCTATCCTATGGTCACCCCAATTTTTGCTTTTGCTTCACTGGTTTTCGACTTACTGAGGCTGTGGGCCTGCTAATCAGACCCCCAGCCTGCTGTTCTCTCTCTAAATTTATAATACATGTGCTATAGGTACATACCACAATTGGAAATGGACTCCTTGTCAGCCCCTGTACCATGCACTATAGGTGCTCAGGGCATAGGTGCCACCAAGGCCTACCAGGGGCTGAAGCATAGCTTTTGCCACCCCTGGCTGATTCTTAAATTGGCACAACTGGCTGATTACTCAGCTGGGGGCAAGTGGGTGTAATCACCCCTTGCTTAGATATAGTATACCTATATCTAAACCTATATCTGGACACATATAAACATGTGAGCCACTCCTAGGGAAGGCCTCATCAATCCTGGAGGCAGAGTGCGTGGTTTTATGTGAGATGGAGCTCTGGCATGAGCTGAGCCTGTCTGCAGCTGTCGGGAACGACTCCCTAAGCTGATCCGGGATAATGCCATACCATATACTCTTAAGCGCCTTATAATCCTCGCGGTTATATAGCAACTTTGGTTTGGCTTTATCAAAACATGTCGTGTAAGGTGTCACACGAATTGGAATACTACCCCCTCGCCAGTTCTGGCGACGGGGGTAGCATTCCACCCTTCTAGAGGGATAAGACATGTTACTTTACTGAAACGCGGTTGATTTAAAATGAGCCTCAGATCCACAAAATGGATGCCTCTGCCACAGACACGGGTCTGGCCTCCTGCTGCTGACCGAAACTCAGCAAATGGTGGCCTGGACAAAGGGTTTCCTGTCGCAGGGCGGTGTCAAACCACCCCAGACAGGAGATAGTGGATTGTAGCAGGGAGGTTTCAAAGAAACCAGACACTGCCTGGGGAGCACAAGGCTGCCCCTTGCATAATCCGGCCAAACCGGTTCTGGGGCCTTCCAGCCCCAGTCCCAGCGCGGCCTGGATCAAAGGAAAGGGGTGTAACCACCCCCTTCCTGGGTCCCACCCATAGGAGGGGACCTAGCAGGATGTCCAGCCCACCAGATTCGAATAAGAGTGGGAGCAGTGCCAATGCAACTCAGATCATCCTGAAGAAACATAAGAAACGAATTCTGGACCCTTCGACATTCTACTCAACATAGAAGACTGAAGAATCTCCCTTGTGGTCAAGGAGTGACCACCCTGTGCAAACAGGCACCATCCAGCCCTCGACCCTTGCTTTGTTGCAGTTCCCGCCGGAACTCGAGCGACAGAGATCGACGAGATCAAGCTTGCCTGCCTTCTCGCAGCCAGATTCACAGTCCCTGCAAAGCTGAGACCAGTGGAGGCGACCGGAAGCGTGGGGCACGCCATCTTAAAAAGGCCACGAGATGCTGACCGTGCAGCCCACGAGTGACCCTCGAAGCTGTGCACCGGGGTTTGAGAAGCCCCCACCCCAAGCTACACTTGCACCAAACCTACCCCCTCCACACTCGACGAGTGCTGCGTGGGGCCCTTCTGCTTGTGTTGGCTCGCCGCGTTGGCCCGGTCACTTGCCAGCTGGCTTGTGGCCCCTGTGCCGACGAAACCTTGAATACAACTTGCTTTTCTGGTTGCTCCAGATCTGCGCCAGCTCCTGTGAAAAGGAGTCCCCACTCTGACCCTCCTGGTTTGAGTGAGAAGCAATCTCCCGGTTCCGCGTGGATTGCTTTTGCCAAGTGCTGTTTGCTGCAATCTTGAAGCCGACGGTGCTGACGGCGAGAGCCTACGTGGGACAGATCGTGACCTACTCCTGCATGTCGCAGATGCCCTAGAGCCCACGTGACAGCGGAGAGAAGCCTCTCGACAACCACCTGATTGCGCCCGACATTGCCTGGTTCCGTCCTGGTTCCACCCTGGTCACTGCTGAGTGACCCAGACTCTGTCCCCTCTGCTTTCAGGTACATCTCGACTTCGATCCGCCCTTGGATCACACCGGACACTTCTACTTTCCATCGCCTGCAGCTTCTTCAGCTCCAAGCACCAAGAGCCTGCGTGTCAAAACCCGACGCCACTTCGACCCTGTGCACCCACTTCCTGTGGGTGAGGTAACATTGCAACGCCAGTGTGCCCACGTTGGTACACACCTCTAGGGTCTGTGTCTTAAGTTTTTGTTCCTCTAGGTTCAGCGGAAGTATCTTTAAACTCACTTTGTGTAACTTTTACGCACCATTGACATTGCATTGGTGTAAGCCGCACTTTCCGTGCTGCACCCGAATTCCGTGGGCTACTCCCGACTTCAGCATTGCTAGTCCTGACTGCTCCCAGCGATTCTCTAGGCCCTAGGCCTAACCACTGTTCGATTGGTATCTCTTATACCACTTTTTTAGTATATGGTTTGAGTGGCCACCGGCCCTCATCCAAAATTGTGCAACTTTGTATGTTATACTGTGCTTTTGATTTAACGCTTGTGCCCCTTTCCTCATAAAGAGTACTGGGGAGTAATTTAGAAATAAATACATATATTTTTATAATATATACTTGTGTGGTGTCCTTTCATTTGATTACAGGATTGTATGTGGTAAAACAGCTCGCTTAACACGACCTCTTAAGTTAAGCCTTTAAGGCTGCTTAGTCCATGCTACCACTAGGATAGCTTGTCTAACAAGGTTGACTTACAACCAGACATCTTTGGGGTTTGTTTGGACTGATACCAAGTGGTTCCAGAATTGGAAACACTACATATCAGGCCAACTTCTCACATTGGTGTGCAGCAGTGCGGATTTGAGCTTGCTGTTTGTTTTACCATTGCAATCTTTATATCAAATTGAAAGATCACATCAAGTACCTTAGGTACATATAAAATCAAAAGCTTAGCATATTAAGTACTACTGAACTTAGTAGTTGTAGATTAAGGGGAGTAGCACACCCTGACTACAACTCACTAGCAAGGTACAGTAGGAAAACACTTAGTGTAGGTAAGTGCATCACTTACACCTCACTAGCAGTCATGTCTGATACAGGTGGAGCCTCGGGCTCTGCTCCTGTAGCAGTTGACCCTACCAAGGCAACTTCCAGATATGACAACCTTAGCCACAAATATTTGAGTGCCTTGTGCACAGCAAGGGGGCTAAAAAAGGGCAGAGGCCCTACCATTCCTTCCCTGATAGCTATCCTGGAAAAGGATGACTTAGACAAGGTGAGTCAGGCTCCCTTAGATTCAGGTGAGGGGATAAACTCCCCTGAGAATGAGGACCTTCCAGATGAAGAAGAGGAGGAGGAAGAGGAAGGCTCAGATGTAGAAGAGCCTGAAGATCAGGATCAGAGGGTGACCCAGGTACAGGTTGGCAGGCTTAACCAGGCCAATCTAGACCTACATGGGAATGGAGAGGGCCAGCACCTCCCCAGATCTCATAACTTAATTCTCCCAGGCAACAGGAGGGTGAGATCTCCATCAGGGGACTCTCATGTTTCTAGTGTCTCAAGAGAATCTCAAAGAGGAATGACTTCCTCCCAGAGGAAAGAGCATAGGGCCAGAATGAGGGCTGTCCAACTCCAGATAGAGAGGAAAGAGGTAGCCTTGGCTCAAGCTAAACTTGCTTTAGCAAGAGAAAGAAAATTGTGTGGCTTAGATGCCACTGGTGGCAGCAAAGTTCCTAAAGAAAAAGACAGGGCCTATGATAATAGAAACCTGACAAAAATTGTGCCCCCCTACAAGGAAGGGGATGACATCCACAAATGGATGACTGCGCTTGAGAGGGCCTGCATGGTACAGCAGGTCCCTGAGGATCAGTGGGCAGCAATTTTATGGTACTCCTTTTCTGAGAAAGGGAGGGATAGGCTCCTCACTGTTAGACCTGAGGATGCCAAAAACTACTCTGTCCTGAAGAGTGCTCTTATTGAAGGGTTTGGCCTAACCACTGAGCAACACAGGTTGTTGTTCAGAGACACCCAAAAAGCACAGACTCAGGACTGGACTGATTTTGTTGATTGTGCCACTAAGGCTCTGGAGGGTTGGCTGCAGGGAAGTAAAGTCTCAGACTATACAGGATTGTACAATCTTATGATGAGAGAGCAGATCCTTAATAACTGTCAGAACCAGCTGTTGCATCAATACCTTGTTGACTCTGATTTGACCTCTCCCCAAGAATTGGGAAAGAAGGCAGACAAATGGGTCAGAACAAGTATTAAGCAGAAAACCCAGAACCATGGTGACCAGAAGAAAACAGACCAGAAGGGTGGAAATCAGAAAGATAAAGAAAAGGACCAGAAGTCTTCAGGCCCCCAAACTAGCAATAAGGAGGGGGGTTCCCAAAATGGAAACAAGAAAAAGAAGAATGATGGCCCAAAGAAACCTTGGTGTAATACCTGCAAATCAGTTTCACACTGGGGCAGTGAATGCACTAAGAAAAATCCAGTTCCTACCACTGCAGCTCCTAAAGCAACTGCACCCCCTAGTACAGTCAGCAGTGGTAGTACATAACCTAAGGGGCTAGTAGGGTTAACCCTGGGTACTGAGGTGGAATTTGGCTTAGTCAGAATCCCCACACAGGCAGTTCTCCTATATGATGTGGACTTACCTTTGACCACTGCAGTGAGCCCCAGTAACCTGGGCAAATATAGGAAGACTCCCTTAACCAATGAGAAACTGGCTCAGGCCTACAGGGACACTTGTGCCAGTGTCACTATGGTGACACCAGACTTTGTGGACCCTGGTCAGATTGTACTAGGTGAAAGTTACCTAGTGACCAATGCAAGCAACTCCACTACTACCCATAGTGTGGCTGTTGTGAACTTCTCCTGGGGAGGGGTAGATGGCCTGAAGAAAGTTGTTGTGAGTGCAGACCTCCCAGTAGACTGTCTGTTAGGCAATGATCTTGAAAGCTCAGTTTGGTCAGAAGTGGAGTACAGGACTAATGCAGAAATGCTAGGGATTTCAGCTCATGTCCTTGCAGTGACAAGGTCTCAGGCTAAGAAGTGCCTTCCTGAACCAGTGGTGGATCTTGAAACATTAGACCAACCACAACCCAAGAGAAGGAGCAAGAGGGTTAAGGATGTGCCTTCCCACTTGCCCCAGGTTGAGGATCAAGTTTCACAGGAAACTGATCCTGCAGTCCAAGAGGAGACTGTCTCTGAGGAGCTTGAACCTGACCAGGTTGAGTTTCTGGGGACAGGGGGACCCTCAAGGGCAGACCTGGGGCAGGCCCAATTAGATTGCCCTTCCCTTGAACCCCTCAGACAGCAAGCTGCTGCTGCTGAGGCTGCAGGGAATGCTCAAGGTGCCCATAAAGTTTATTGGGATGAAGGACTCCTTTATTCAGAGGCTAGAGACCCCAAACCTGGCACAACCAGGAGGTTGGTTATACCTTTGAAGTTTAGGGGTTTCCTTCTCACCTTGGCCCATGATATTCCCCTTGCAGGACACTTAGGCCAGAATAAGACTTGGGACAGGCTTGTTCCACACTTTCACTGGCCTCACATGTCAGAAAATGTCAAGGAGTTTTGTCGCTCCTGTGTCACTTGCCAAGCCAGTGGTAAGTCAGGTGGCACAACAAAGGCCCCCCTGATACCACTACCTATGGTGGGGGTACCCTTTGAAAGAGTTGGAATAGACATTGTGGGTCCCATGGATCCTCAAACAGCATCTAGGCACAGATTTATACTGGTGGTAGTGGATCATGCCACCAGGTACCCAGAGGCAATTCCCCTGAGGACCACCACAGCACCTGTGGTGGCAAAAGCCCTCATTGCAGTTTTCTCAAGAGTGGGCTTTCCAAAGGAGGTTCTTTCAGACAGAGGTACCAACTTTATGTCTGGATACTTAAAAGCAATGTGGAAAGAGTGTGGAGTAAACTATAAGTTTACCACACCCTACCATCCACAGTGCAATGGGCTTGTTGAAAGGTTCAACAAGACCCTAAAGGGAATGATAAAAGGGTTACCAGAGAAGCTCAGGCGGAAATGGGACATCCTTTTACCCTGCTTGCACTTTGCTTACAGAGAGGTCCCACAGAAGGGGGTTGGCTACAGCCCTTTTGAACTTTTGTTTGGCCACCCTGTGAGGGGTCCATTGAGTTTGGTGAAGGAAGGATGGGAGTTACCTCTCAAAAAGCCTAAACTAGACATTGTGGACTATGTACTTGGTCTCCGCTCCAGGATGGCTGAATACATGGAGAGAGCATCCAAAAACCTTGAGGCCAGTCAAGAATTACAGAAAGCTTGGCATGACCAAAAGGCTGTTCTGGTTAAGTTCCAGCCAGGGCAGAAGGTGTGGGTGTTGGACCCAGCAGCTCTCCAGGACAAATGGACTGGACCCTACCCTATCATTGAGAAAAAGGGAGAAGTCACCTATGTGGTTGACTTTGGCACCCCTAGGAGCCCCCACAGGGTGCTCCATGTAAATCGTTTGAAAGCATTTGTTGACAGGGAGGACATGAGTCTCCTCATGGCCACAGATGGGGATCAGGAAGAAGAGAGTGACCCTCTCCCAGACCTGCTTTCTCAGAACCCTGATGATGGTTCAGTTGATGGAGTAGCCTTGGCAGGCAGCCTCACTGAGCAGCAACAGGTGGACTGCAGACAGGTGTTGCAGGCCCACAGACATATGTTTTCACTCACACCCAGCCAGACTAATTGGTGCACCCATGAGGTGGACACTGGTGACAGTCTTCCTGTGAAGAATAAGATCTACAGGCAACCTGACCATGTCAGGGATTGTATAAAGGCTGAGGTGCAAAAGATGTTGGAGCTTGGAATGATTGAGCCATCAGAGAGCCCATGGGCTAGCCCAGTGGTCCTTGTGCCAAAACCTCATACCAAAGATGGGAAGAGAGAAATGAGGTTTTGTGTGGACTACAGAGGTCTCAATGCTGTCACTAGGAAAGATGCACATCCCATTCCAAGAGCGGATGAGCTCATTGATAAATTGGCTTCTGCCAAGTTTCTGAGCACATTTGATTTGACAGCTGGCTACTGGCAAATCAGACTAGCTGAAGAGTCAAAAGCCAAAACAGCATTCTCTACCCCTAGTGGGCATTATCAGTTTGTGCTAATGCCCTTTGGTTTGAAGAATGCACCTGCCACCTTCCAAAGGTTGGTGAATCAAGTCCTTGCTGGGTTGGATGACTTTTGTGCAGCATATCTAGATGATATTGCTGTCTTTAGCTCCACCTGGGAGGATCACCTGATCCACCTGAAGAAGGTTCTGGAGGCCCTGCAGAAGGCAGGTCTGACTATCAAGGCTACCAAGTGCCAGATAGGGCAGAGCAAGGTTGTGTACTTGGGCCACCTAGTAGGTGGGGGTCAAGTTCAACCACTGGAGAGCAAGATCCAGACCATACAGGACTGGGCTCCTCCAACTACCCAGACACAAGTCAGAGCCTTCTTGGGCCTGACTGGGTATTACAGAAAATTTGTAAAGAACTATGGGTCCATTGTGACACCATTGAATGACTTGACATCCAAGAAGATGCCCAAAAAGGTTCAGTGGACAGTTAGCTGTCAAAAGGCATTTGATGACCTGCACCTATCCTGAAGAGTCCTGACTACTCCAAACAGTTCATTGTACAGACAGATGCTTCTGAGTTGGGGGTGGGAGCTGTGCTTTCACAACTTAATCAAGATGGTCAAGACCAGCCCATTGCTTTTATTAGCAGAAGGCTGACCCCCAGGGAGAAACGTTGGTCAGCTATTGAGAGGGAGGCCTTTGCTGTGGTTTGGGCCCTGAAGAAGTTGAGGCCATACTTGTTTGGTACTCACTTCCTAATTCAGACAGACCATAAGCCCCTCTTGTGGATAAATCAGATGAAGGGTGAAAATCCCAAACTGCTCAGGTGGTCCATTTCCCTACAGGGGATGGACTTTACAGTGGAGCACCGCCCAGGGACTGACCATGGTAATGCAGATGGTCTCTCCAGGTACTTCCACTTAGAACATGAAGACTTATCTGGTCAAGGTTAAGTTTAATGTCCCTGCGCTGGGGGGGGGGGGGGGGGGGGGGGTTGTGTAGGAGAGTAGGGTCTGCTATCCTATGGTCACCCCAATTTTTGCTTTTGCTTCACTGGTTTTCGACTTACTGAGGCTGTGGGCCTGCTAATCAGACCCCCAAGCCTGCTGTTCTCTCTCTAAATTTATAATACATGTGCTATAGGTACATACCACAATTGGAAATGGACTCCTTGTCAGCCCCTGTACCATGCACTATAGGTGCTCATGGCATAGGTGCCACCAAGGCCTACCAGGGGCTGAAGCATAGATTTTGCCACCCCTGGCTGGTTCTTAAATTGACACAACTGGCTGATTACTCAGCTGGGGGCAAGTGGGTGTAATCACCCCTTGCTTAGATATAGTATACCTATATCTAAACCTATATCTGGACACATATAAACCTGTGAGCCACTCCTATGGAAGGCCTCATCAATCCTGGAGGCAGAGTGCGTGGTTTTATTTGAGATGGAGCTCTGGCATGAGCTGAGCCTGTCTGCAGCTGTCGGGAACGACTCCCTAAGCTGATCCGGGATAATGCCATACCATATACTCTTAAGCGCTTTATAATCCTCGCGGTTATATAGCAACTTTGGTTTGGCTTTATCAAAACATGTCGTGTAAGGTGTCACACGAATTGGAATACTACCCCCTCGCCAGTTCTGGCGACGGGGGTAGCATTCCACCCTTCTAGAGGGATAAGACATGTTACTTTACTGAAACGTGGTTGATTTAAAATGAGCCTCAGATCCACAAAATGGATGCCTCTGCCACAGACACGGTCTGGCCTCCTGCTGCTGACCGAAACTCAGCAAATGGTGGCCTGGACAAAGGGTTTCCTGTCGCAGGGCGGTGTCAAACCACCCCAGACAGGAGATAGTGGATTGTAGCAGGGAGGTTTCAAAGAAACCAGACACTGCCTGGGGAGCACAAGGCTGCCCCTTGCATAATCCAGCCAAACCGGTTCTGGGGCCTTCCAGCCCCAGTCCCAGCGCGGCCTGGATCAAAGGAAAGGGGTGTAACCACCCCCTTCCTGGGTCCCACCGATAGGAGGGGACCTAGCAGGATGTCCAGCCCACCAGATTCGAATAAGAGTGGGAGCAGTGCCAATGCAACTCAGATCATCCTGAAGAAACTTAAGAAACGAATTCTGGACCCTTCGACATTCTACTCAACATAGAAGACTGAAGAATCTCCCTTGTGGTCAAGGAGTGACCACCCTGTGCAAACAGGCACCATCCAGCCCTCGACCCTTGCTTTGTTGCAGTTCCCGCCGGAACTCGAGCGACAGAGATCGACGAGATCAAGCTTGCCTGCCTTCTCCCAGCCCGATCCACAGTCCCTGCAGAGCTGAGACCAGTGGAGGCGACCGGAAGCGTGGGGCACGCCATCTTGAAAAGGCCACGAGACGCTGACCGTGCAGCCCACGAGTGACCCTCGAAGCTGTGCACCGGGGTTTGAGAAGCCCCCACCCCGAGCTACACTTGCACCAAAGCTACCCCCTCCACACTCGACGAGTGCTGCGTGGGGACCTTCTGCTTGTGTTGGCTCGACGCGTTGGCCCGGTCACTTGCCAGCTGGCTTGTGGCCCCTGTGCCGACGAAACCTTGAATACGACTTGCTTTTCTGGTTGCTCCAGATCTGCGCCAGCTCCTGTGAAAAGGAGCCCCCACTCTGACCCTCCTGGTTTGAGTGAGAAGCAATCTCCCGGTTCCGCGTGGATTGCTTTTGCCAAGTGCTGTTTGCTGCAATCTTGAAGCCGACGGTGCTGACGGCAAGAGTCTACGTGGGACAGATCGTGACCTACTCCTGCACGTCGCAGATGCCCCAGAGCCCACGTGACAGCGGAGAGAAGCCTCTCGACAACCACCTGATTGCGCCCGACATTGCCTGGTTCCGTCCTGGTTCCACCCTGGTCACTGCTGAGTGACCCAGACTCTGTCCCCTCTGCTTTCAGGTACATCTCGACTTCGATCCGCCCTTGGATCACACCGGACACTTCTACTTTCCATCGCCTGCAGCTTCTTCAGCTCCAAGCACCAAGAGCCTGCGTGTCAAAACCCGACGCCACTTCGACCCTGTGCACCCACTTCCTGTGGGTGAGGTAACATTGCAACGCCAGTGTGCCCACGTTGGTACACACCTCTAGGGTCTGTGTCTTAAGTTTTTGTTCCTCTAGGTTCAGCGGAAGTATCTTTAAACTCACTTTGTGTAACTTTTACGCACCATTGACATTGCATTGGTGTAAGCCGCACTTTCCGTGCTGCACCCGAATTCCGTGGGCTACTCCCGACTTCAGCATTGCTAGTCCTGACTGCTCCCAGCGATTCTCTAGGCCCTAGGCCTAACCACTGTTCGATTGGTATCTCTTATACCACTTTTTTAGTATATGGTTTGAGTGGCCACCGGCCCTCATCCAAAATTGTGCAACTTTGTATGTTATACTGTGCTTTTGATTTAACGCTTGTGCCCCTTTCCTCATAAAGAGTACTGGGGAGTAATTTAGAAATAAATACATATATTTTTATAATATATACTTGTGTGGTGTCCTTTCATTTGATTACAGGATTGTATGTGGTAAAACAGCTCGCTTAACACGACCTCTTAAGTTAAGCCTTTAAGGCTGCTTAGTCCATGCTACCACTAGGATAGCTTGTCTAACAAGGTTGACTTACAACCAGACATCTTTGGGGTTTGTTTGGACTGATACCAAGTGGTTCCAGAATTGGAAACACTACATATCAGGCCAACTTCTCACATTGGGTCACCATCGAGTTCACTCCAAATTGTTTCTTGTCCAGTGTGTTTCTCAAAGTTAAAATCTTTGAAAGGTTACAGGCGTTAACTTTTCAGCATGAAGTCTCAAGAGCTCACTAGTGTTACATGGTAATTCTATATGAGTTTGAGATGCAAGATACAATACATCTAGTTCATTTATCATCTGCAGCTATTTACAGATGATATGCAATTCTGAAAGGAGTTGTTGTTTTTAGACAGAATATCAAAACTTTGGGAAAGGTTTACATTAAATATGGTTTCTTTGAGTTTGTTTAGAGTCTCCAAAAGAAGGAATTTAGCTGAGGGGTACAAACAGTAGACTGAGGCTCTCTGAAATGATTCTGTTCAGAACAAGGGGTGGCTGAAGAGTTCTCTACAATCACACCAAACTGACAATATTGTTTCCCAAAGCTTTCATGCCAAGGCGTCTCAGTCATCATCTTGTTCCTGATTTTTGGGACGTTAATGGTTACAGCAAGGCTAGAACAGTCTCTAGTGGTTGAAAACGGATGCCTGCAGAGGAGTTTATTAATACTACTATAAACTGATAACTCCAAGAAGAGATACAATGCTGTTCATCTGATTAAGGAAACATGCATACATTAGTGAGTGATCCAACCAAAGAAAGGTTTTCTTGTATGTCTCTGGAGATTCAGCTTTTGCCAGTCATCGAGGTAAAAGAAAAGGTAATGCTACCACAACGCAGAGAACCTTTGTAAACATTCTGGCAAAATAGTTCAAGATGAAGAGTAAACTTCTATAGTCCTAGAGATGATATCGGACAGTAAACCTCAATTTCTGAAGAGGAGTTTCTTTGATTGACATTTGGAAGTCGGCCAGCTATCTGCATGGTTCCACGTCTTAATCTAAGGATTTGGAATCAGTGCAAGGTTACTTGAAATCTTTGGCACAAAAAGAAAATGGATACAATAATTTTCCTCAGTTTTTCTGTCAGGAGAACATAGTTTTAAAGTTCAAAAATATGCTTTGTAGAAAACAAATGTTATACTGGGGGCCATGAAAGGAGCACTAAAGGACACTTAAGATCGTAGGCCTACTTGGCAGCATACAATGGTCTTGGATACTAAGGGTTCATTGATGGTGATAACTGAGCACTTTGTCCCAATGGAGATATGTTCTAATAGATTCTTATGGGATCTTTTTCCATCTCTGAAATGTCAAGAGATGATTTAGAGCTCTGTTGCCCAAGAGAATGGGAAGAGGTGTGGCGCAGCAGTGAGGGCGGCAGACTCTAGAACCCGGGAGCTCATGGTTCGATTTCCGGCAGCAGATCAGCATCATGTGACTCTGGGCAATAGCTCGCTCAATCTTCCCGACGGCCCCCAGCGCCTTGACACCCTCGGGTACTTGTTCATGCTTTACAAAATACTGGACAATGAAATGACATCCCAATGCTATTTTACCAAGCTGCAACAGGCGTAGGCATAACTCATTCTTTAGTCTCGGATCTTTATTGCTGCTAACACCGGAGTGCACTCATCCTTGGAGATCTTTTAAAGGACACAAGAAACTTCCACTTATGTGCTTGCCAGTTCTGTAGTCTCATCAACAGATGTTTCCTAGGAGCATCCTGTATGCTTGCTTTCTGCCATTACGCCGTATTTATGATACAAAAACAATACCGCTAATTTGTTGGAGTCTCTGGTAAACCTACATATGGATGTCATTAGTACCAAGCTTTTGAGTTTTGGAAATCCTGCTGACAAGAGGTGCCGCAGCTTTTTGTTTTTCATATCTCGTTATGGCCATCCTGTCTTGTCAGGAGGCAAGGCTGGAGGTGCTGTAAGATCCAAGTGTTTGGACATGGTGAGTCAAGTCTACTTACACTGGGGTGTCTCAGAGCCAAGGGAAAGTCAAAAGTCAACGGAGAGTGCTGGTGCTATGTTTTAATACCCTTATTAATCCTCATACTCTGACTAATACACATTATCATTACTTTTAGGTTAGTGAAGTGATTTAGTGAAGTGACTCCGCATTGTTACCTGTATTTCACCAGGTCTTTTAAATTATTCCATAGTATATATTTGAATTTATAATATCAAGCATGGCACTGGACCATCATATTGGTATTGTAATGATCACTTATTTTGCCTGTATTAAAGGGCAGAGCTTGGCGAGTTCATATTATTTTTGTCAGCTTTATTACCCATGTGGCACGTGAAATAGTAGGGATGGATGCAATTAATTTACAATTCAACAAATATGGCAATCTTAGAATAAATACGATTTCCAAGGCCTCCATTCCTGGCTGAAATTTCTAAGAGCAGAAAGATGAGACAATTCACCTGTGAATGAATGCTAAAGAATAAGGATCTGGTAAAGGTTTTCTTTAGATTGGCCTCCGTAGCAAACTTGTCCATAATATGTAATAGGAAAGTCATATAAGAACTAGTGTGACATTATTGTAGGTATTTACTGTTTTCTGATGTTTCTGGCCAGTAATGCAAGAACTTAATGGCATCTCCTCTTCACAGAAGGCCATTGGTGAAGTAAATCAGCACTTAGTTGGGACAGATTTTAGCGGGGTCAAGGAGGCAATGAACACCATGTGCAAAATAAATTAAACACTGCAGGCCTATTAAAGTAGGTGTTGCTGGAAAATAAGGAGTCAGATTAAAAGATCTGGAATACTTGTTCAAAGTAAGCAATGAACCTCAGTCACCACCATGGAAACCTTTAGGGGTTGGAGTTTTTATTTCCCCGCGTCAAGTGCAAAAGCTGTTTTAGAGAATACGGAAAAAGTCAAGCGCATTACAAACCTCTAAGAATCAGAAACTTATATTTCACCTGGATCTGAAATGAGAAAAACAGAATTTGGTAGTTCTTTGGTACCAAACTTCCCACTTCTGGTTAATTCTCGTTAAATTGGATGATTTACTCTGTTTTCTTTATTATTTATATGGTTATGAAACTAAGAATAGGCTTTCCATGCCACTTTAGGTTATCACAAAAGACATGACATAGATGGGGACGGTAGTTGACATACCAGTATGGGTGCGACTCAAATATGCATACCATAAAGGCTCAAAGCAAATTAATTAAAGGGACAGCTTTCTTTTCCTGCCTGCGGGGCATGAGCAATCCCAACCTGTTGGGAAGGAGCCTCTGAAGTTTAACAGGGTAAATACAATTAAGAAAAAAAGAATCAGTGGATAAAATATTGGATTCAACAGCATTGCCTCAAGTAGAGATCTCTCTTCCCATGTGAAAAAGAAAAATTAACAGATTAGCCCATATTTACACAAACTACTTCTCAGATTTACATTGCAAAACTGGAATACTACAATAGAGACTTGTAAAAGGCAAGCCCTTTTAAGAAACAGAATAGTTTTACAAAGGTGACTATGAATTTACAGGTCTGACACCCCCCTTCCCCCCCAACCCCTTTTTAATAACACACTAGATTTAAGAGACTAAATACATTTATTTTGGTAAATAAATCTGTAAAGTAGTTTGTACAAACTGTATAAATTGCATAGTTGTTACTGTACACAGAATTCACTTCACAATGTGAGTAAAAGAAATAAAACAATAGCTATCAGAAATAGCACACCATCAGACATGTGCAACCAAAACCCAAATATTGTGAATGAGGAACACTGCAAATGGGTTCACCTCTGCTAACGGCACTCTGGAGAGAAATAAACACACCTGTTTACACCTCACTGGTTGACATTCTTCGTCTACACCATATGCAACCTGCATTAAAAGTTGTTGTTACAAGATTCTCAAGAGCATTTACAAGATGTTTACCAATCACAATCCATACAAAATCTCAATTGTATGTACGCTTACCATATATATATATATATATATATATATATATATATATATATATATATATATATATATATATATATATACACACACACACAAACACAACCTTCAGCATGAGTCACAACATAAACAAACGTTTTAGCTAGAACAAATAATTCAATGACATTAATCAATTAATTCTGGACGAATGTATTATTCATGCATTATTCCTCCACAGGTCTACTTTATCTTTCTAAACGACGAAGTGCGAGCATGACTAGTACAGCAAGCACTGGCAATACCAAATGGTCTAGCTTTAATGTGCAGCACTCCCCACTCTCAATAGTACACCGCTAATCGTGCATTCGCATTTGCAGATCGTATTTGCTCTGGTATGCTGTGAAGAGTGAGAACCAAAAAAGCGATTCTGCAGTCTCTGTCTAATGAACAGAACATGGTCAGAGCCAAGAGTGCATGTGTAGAGGTACGAAGCACATGAGAAGGTACTGTAGGGCAGAAGACCAGATCGGATCTACTCATGACTATTAGCAGGAAGTACTTTGAGTACCAGGCAAAGTGTCTTAAAAAAGATCTGTTTATTTACAAGTAACCAATGGAGGAATTAAACTGTGATGTTCTAGAAGCTCGCTGAAGTGAATTCAGTAACAGATTGGGCAAAATGCACCCGTCCCATCTAAAGGAAAAGTATAAGATATTTAGGTATGCCAATGTGAGAAAGTGCCATCTTTCTTGCATTGGTATGCCCCCATTTTTTTCTGACTGCTGATGTGCTTTGACTGAGTGTGCCCTGGGCGCCGGCCAACCAGGTATCCAGGGCATGTGTTCCTACCCTAAAAACTGTGTTGAAACAAAACCCAATTGGGATCTCTGGCCACCTATCAGCCTCTAGTAAATGGTACCCTAGGTACCCAGGGCATGGTGTCCAGAGAAGACCCCTAAGGGCTGCAGCACTTATTGTGCCACCCTTAGGGGCACGGTACCTGGGTACCCGCACACTGCCTTTGGCAGGGTGAGTGCCTAGGTACAGTACTAAACAAAGAGTCGACATGGCACACATTCCTGTATGCCATGCCCACAAACCCACTGTCCTGGTATACACCAGTCACCCCTCTAGCTTGGTGCACTTTGTCAGTGGTGTGGGCCCAGGTGCATGAGCCCTGTGCCCCTACAGTACCCAGTATTTAAACAAAAACAAGGGAACCCAAGGCGCAATAGGCTAAGGACCATGGGTAGGTACTTTATTACAGAGACAAGGGTCCTTAGGCAAGGAAACAAATTATGACAAAAATGAATATAGACCAGATGAAACTATATTTTTAGGGGAATGTCAAGCCGGACAATTTATTACCCTAATACAAAATAGTCACAACATAATAGAACACTGCGTGTGATAGAGGTGCGACACCAGCCGATGTCCGACTAACACACTAAAGGAACATAAACAAGGAAGAAATAGTAGGCAATAACAGGTCATCTAATTATTTTGAATCATATAACAGACAATCTTTGCTATACACATATGCATGAAAAATGTAAATCAACTATGCATTTAGTGCATTTATGTCGACGACGTTTCGAACCACATTGATAATCGGTTCATCCTCAGGACAGAGGTTAATTGCCTTAGAAGTTCAATTTTACAGTAGTATCACTTATGTTGATAAATATGCCATACCGTAGAAAAAATGCAAATGAAAGGGAGACACAAAAAGAATGAAACATGGCTGGGGGTGGCTTGGACGGCAGGAGGAATGGCCGCCTAGACCGGGTGCTCTGCGGAAAAGGGAGAGCGAGCTCCGTGAATCTTGTGTTTTCCGACGGCACGATCCGGCTGCAATCGGAGGTACCTGCACCGGGACCTTCACCACGACTACCGATGCCCTGAGATCGGACTGCGAGTGCTGTTAGGGGGCTTTTCTGGCCTTAAGACTTTCGCGCGTCCCTCGCTCCGGGCTCAGCCCAAAATGGCGGCGCCTAGTCACGGCCGGTGTGCCTGACCCACGCGAGCACCGATGGTGTGCTGAAAGCCATCGGTCAGCCAAAGCCGGCGGTAAGGACTCAACTGCCCTGTTATCCCGCCCTAAATGCCCATTTGCCGTCAGGAGAAAGTAGCGGGGAGGCAATGCGGACTTCAATCGGCTCGTGTTGCCTGACCCTAAAATGGCGTCGACTTTGAACTCGATCTTCACGAAATCCCTACACTCCGGCTCTCAGAGAGCTTCTTGAGACGCCTCGAGGGTATCCACTGCCATCCTGAGCCCTGACCTCCCTCCAAGTGAAGGAATGTACAACCCCAGCCTGCCTCGCCACCAACATCTGTGTACTGCCTGCACCTGAGCCACTGTGCCCACGTGGGGTGCCTAAACCGGCTCATTAACACATGGCTGCATTCTACCACCCATAGTGGCGTTTCTCACCCTGGAGAGAGAGCATTGCACCTCACCTACTACGCAGTGATCATCCTTTGCGCCTACGCGCTAATCTAGGTACTTCCTGCCTGTCTGCAAGCAACAACCGGGGCCATTTATGCCTTGGACCCTGGCCCCATCACCCCAGGCGCTCCCAGTCGGATAAGCGGTCCTGCAGCCGACTCTTGTCACGAGAGAGCTCACCCTTACCAACCAGCGGTGTACGTCTACAACGCCTTCGACCTGTCTGCTTCAGGGCAAACGAGAACACAATCCTGACGCGGTCAGCAATCCTGCAACCCACTCAAAACGCAAAGGTGCTAATCCGTGCCGTCCATGAGAGTTCTCCGCCAACTCTACATAGGGTCAGACAGACTCACTGCGAGCGAGCACACTCACCAGGCAATAATGGTGTACAGAGAAGACAGGAACAATCCAAAAAAGGTGAAACCAGACTCTCTCTTGGACTCACCCATCAAAGGAAAAGCCGATATGGCAGCTAATATGGAAATGATACTCAGGAAACTGGCAGATCTACAAGAACTCTCTAAATCCACCAAATCCAATACCGAC
Source organism: Lissotriton vulgaris (assembly GCF_964263255.1). NCBI lineage: Eukaryota > Metazoa > Chordata > Amphibia > Caudata > Salamandridae > Lissotriton > Lissotriton vulgaris. The sequence goes on along the minus strand of NC_141688.1, from coordinate 210,179,127 downwards.
TCAATGCAACTTGAACTTACCGCGATCAGAGCGGATATAAATGTAATTAACACAGGCCTGGGCGCGGCAGAACAGCGAATAAGCGACATGGAGGACATCTCAAAACAGTCAGTCTCCAAAATCAAATGCCTAGAAAAGACAGCGGATGAGCTGAAATGCCATAACGCGGAGTTGGAGGACAGGAATAGAAGAGGTAACATCAAAATCTTTGGCGTTCCGGAGAATTCAGAAAAAGATGCAGATTCCTTCGTGGCATTCCTCGAAGCATGGATCCCAATGGTCACCAAACTGGACTTCCCGCACGGCCTTGAATTGGATAGGGCACACAGGATCCCCACTTTCGCTACTAAGAGCTCAAATGGTCCCAGACCATTTATCTGCAAACCACTCAGATTCCAACACGTCGAGATGATCCTCCAATTCGCAAGAAGAAACCACTCCATCTCATGAGACGGCCATAGAATCATCTTTACTCAAGATTACTCAAGGGACACAGTGGCAATCCGCAAAGGTTTCCTGGAGCTCAGAGAAAAGCTAAGGTCCAAAAGCATTCCTTTCTCCTTTGCTGGTCCAGCGAAATTCAGGATTGTAGTCAACGGCCACCCGAGATTCTTCACGGACCACAAAATCCTTGCTGATCTTCTGGAAGACCGTCAGGAACAAGAAATGGACCTGGCATCCGGCCTCTCGAACAAGAGGAAGACTTGACCCCACTCGTAGTCTGCACAAAAGTCCATGAGTAATCTGTCAGTCTAATCTCGATTCCACCTTCACTGTTATACTTCCACAATTGTTGTCCTGCGTCGTGTTGTCGTCCTCCAGCGCAGCATGCCGAACTATGCTTAATAGCGGACATTTTGTTCCCTTTGCAGGACTCTTCCATGTGGTAACAGGTACCCACATCGGCACTGTGAGTAGGCCTTGAGCCCTGATGTTCTGTTGATCCTTCGTGTACAACGCTGTATGATTGTCAAAATAGTGCCGATTATACTTGGACAGCAATGTTCTTTATGGCTCACCGTTACAGATAGTTATATGTGATATAGTTATATCCTGTTCGTACTACTGCCTTCCATTCACCGCCCATGTCATTGTTATGGTTAATAAGTCGCTCTTTCCACCGCCTAGGCAGTTTGAACTAGTTAGAATTTTGTAAAATTGCAGGTACTAATGCCAACATTATCTTACATTAGCCTAAGGAAGCTTACAGCTACCACATATGTATCCCTGATTTCCGCCTTGCACGGGACTGCCGTCGCACTCCCGAAGTACGTATAGGGGGGAGGGGAGGGAGGGACTGTGGGAGGGGGTGGGGGGAGGGGAGAAAATGGAGCTACAAGAGTTCAAAGTGCCTTATTCTTTTTTTATACTATGTATTGTTTTGTTCCTATGTTTACCTTTTCCACACTTGTCAAATGCATTTCATTGCAGTCCACTGTACCTTCACGCACAGGCCCTCACGCTGACTGTAAGGAGCATTTGGGGGAGTCACTAATGGTCTCCCTTAAATCAGAGCGCATTCTCTCAACGATGCTTCTCAACCCAAATGGCTAAGACAAACTCTCTAGCCGACGATCTTACGATTGTCTCTCTTAATGTTAAGGGCCTCAACCACCCGGTAAAAAGGAGGAAAGTTCTTGAGTATATATCCAAATCCAAGGGGGACATAATTTTACTCCAAGAAACCAAACTGTCCGAGGATGATCTCCGCTTCTTGAATATCCACTGGGCATCACATATCCTATCCTCACCAGCATCTCACAAGAAGGGAGGGGTTATCACCATCTTAGCGAAAAAAGCTAACCTTACTCTAGTCTCACACTCCCATGACGATGCTGGCAGGCTATCCATCACTAACCTTCTCAGGGAGGACGACCCATTACATATACTAAATATTTACGGCCCAAACGCAGACAATCCGGAATTCTGGAACTCTGTCTCCAGCTCATTAGAACCTATCCCTTCAGATGACTTGTTGATAATGGGAGGCGACTTTAATCTCCCCCTTGACCCAATTCTCGATAGGCAATCCAAGTGTGCCTTCCACCCCTCCCGCTCACATGAGGCCCTCCTTCGTCTATGTGATAGATATCACCTGAAAGACTCATGGCGCCTACAACACCCAGACGGTAGGGATTACACATTTTATTCTGCTCCACACAACTCCTATTCCCGTATCGACTTCATATTGATCTCAAGCCCCTTCACGCATCTTATAGAAGAGACCGATATAGCCCCCAAGTTAGTCTCGGATCACGCCTATATCCGCACCAAACTAGCTGGTTCCAGATCGATCCTTCCCCCGAAGAGATGGCGCTTTAATGAGGAGACACTCTCAGACCCCACAAACAAATTAATAATATCGAACGCAATTGAGGAATACCTTTCCCTAAACGACACCCCTGACACCTCACCTAGCACCCTGTGGGATGCGCTGAAAGCCACAATACGCGGGGTCATCATCGCCATTAAGGCCAAAACTAACAAGGCACTTAATAAGGAACTTGAGTCTAAGGAACGCCAGATTGGCACTCTAGAAGCTCAGCACAAATCCGACCCGCTTGACTAAGGTGTTTTATGTTATGTTATGTTATGCGTTTTTATTTGGCGCACAGATGCTCCAGCTAAGGAGCGTCCTGGCGCCCGACAAGGTAGCTGCACAACACAACTAAACAAAAGCAAACGTATATACACAAACTAAGGGAATAAAAAGGTTTTCACCGCGCGGCGAAAGGAAAGCAAATCTCTCATAGCGCGAATCGCCGGGGGCAGGGAGTTCCACAGGGCCGCCGCCCGCACTCGGAACGAGCGTCCTCCAGCTCTACTCCGCTTGAAGCGCGGCACAACCGCCAGTTCTAGGTCCGCAGATCTTAAGAGTCGCGCAGGGGTGTAGTTGGTAAGGAGGGCCATAAGGATCGTTGCTGGGGACCCCTTCAGAATTTTATAGGCGACGCAGAGGACCTTAAACTGGATCCGCTGGGCCACCGGGAGCCAATGCAGTGACCGCAGGGTACTAGAGGTAGGACAGAATCTTGGGAGGCCTACCACCGCTCTAGCTGCGGCGTTCTGAATCATTTGTAAGCGCCCGATCTCTGCCTGATTCAGACCAGCCAGCAAGGAACTCGCATAATCCAGCCTGGAGATGACAGTGGCCTGGATCATGAGTTGCCTGGTGGGGGCATCGAAGAACTTAAGCACAGGACGGAGCCCGCGCAGGATGCCAAAGCAACATGCTGCCGTGCGTTTGGTATGGCACGCAAACGTGAGGGAGGGGTCCAGCCAAACCCCGAGGTTCTTAAGCTCGGCGACTGGGATGGGAGCAGGACCCAACTCCCCAGGCCACCATCTCTCTCCCCACAGATCCGGCCGTCTACCAAAAACCATGACCTCGGTCTTACTAGCGTTCAGCTGGAAACAGTTGGACGTCATCCAGCTGGCGACCGCCCGCAGTCCTTGTTGAAACCTGGGGGCATCGACTTCGGCATCCCCGCTGATCGTGACCGCTAGCTGGGTGTCATCGGCGTATGACACCATCGTCATGCCCCATTGTCGGACAACCTCAGCTAGCGGCCGTACGTACAGATTAAACAGGGTAGGACTCAGCGAGGAGCCTTGGGGGACAACGGATGGAATTTGGACTGGTAAGGTGGGACGGTTACGCTAAAGGCCCGGTTGGTTAAAAACGACCGGAACCACTGGAGAGCGATACCGGTGACACCAGCCTCCTCTAGGCGCAGCAGAAGGATCGGGTGCGAGACGGTGTCAAAGGCAGCGCTCAGATCAAATAACACGAGCGCTGCCGTTTGTCCCGCGTCAAGCACGGAGCGAAGATGCTCCACCATATAAAGCAGAGCCGTCTCCGTGCTATGATCAGCCCTAAACCCATTCTGCGTTGCGTCGAGGATGTCTGCGCGGCGAAGATGTTCCGAGAGGACGGCGTTTACATGCGCCTCCATAACCTTAGCCGGCCACGGCAAGAGTGAAATCGGCCGGTAGCTCTCAGGCTTGCTGCCGTCCAGGCTGGGTTTCTTAAGTATAGGCCGAACCATGGCTCGCTTCCACTTCAGTGGGACCTCGCCAGATGTTAGCGACGAGTTGATCAAAGAACATAGCGGTGAGCTATCATGTGCCGCTAGGTCTTTGAACACATCTGGACAAAGTGGATCCTCTGGGGGCCCAGACTTCACTCGGCGGGCCAATGTGTCAAGGCTATCCGATGTTAACATGGGTAAGGAATGCAATCCCTCAGATGGTAATGGCTTAGGAGATGGATTAGCCAAGGGAGTGGCCGGAGGAAAGGCCCGATAAATGGCATTTACCTTTTCCAAGAAAAACTCTGCCAACTTTTCACAGTGCTCAACAGAGCTCTGGTGCGTCGTCGTTACTTTTTTGGCAGTAAGGTCTTTCAATACCTTAAAGATAGCCTTAGACGGGTTCGAACTACTCCTAAATTGTGCAGCATAAAATGCGGCACGAGTTCTACATACCGCCCGATGATACACTTTCACAGTCGACAGGTAGAGAACTTTGTTCGTGCTGTTATAGGCTTTACGCCAAGCCCGCTCTGCACGCCTACAAGAGACCTTCAGTGCCCGCAGTGAGTCGTCGTACCAGGGGCTGGCTTTACCAGCTCCAGTTTTACAGCTTACCAAGGGAATAAGGGTGTCCAAAGCCCTGGATACCCAGTTGCAAAACCTGTCATAAACCTGATCAGGCGATCCCAAGATGTCAAATGGGTCAGCCGATAGGAGATGGAAAAACTCATCCAGCTTAAGTTTGTTCCAGCGTCGTCTTGGAACCGAGCACACCACTGGCTTAGGTTGAGTAGCCGAAATAGGGCAATGGATCTGTATCAAATAATGATCAGTCCATGCTAGGGGTGTGTAGCTGGTAATGCAGGCTTCCGTAAGATTAGTAAAAAACGGATCAAGGGTGTGACCCCCTGAGTGGGTGGGCTGTGCCACCAGCTGATTCAGCTGGAGCGCCTCAAGGTCTGCCACAAAACTGGACACCGAGGGACTGATAGAATTGTCAAAATGCAGATTTAAGTCTCCAATGGAAAAATTGGAGCACCCCGTAGCCAGTTCACTAATGGCGTCGGGTAGCGCCGCTCTGAAAGCCGCTTCACTCCCCGGGGGCCGATAAATCAATAGGCCCGACAGGGTGAAGTTTGATGTAATAGCTACCTTGAACAATGCACTTTCGCAACCCGGGATTTTTTGCCCATGCCACGTACAAGAATAGCAAGATTTAACCGCAAGCGCTATTCCTCCGCCTCTTGAAGCTCGGTTTAGAGTGAATACCGAGTATTCCGGCGGGAAGGCCAGATTGACAATGGCCGTGTCGGCATCCTGCAGCCAGGTCTCTGTCACACAGAATAGATCAGGCAACTCCTCATCTAGCAGATCATGAATGTCTAGATGATGCTTAACGAGCGACCTGGCATTGAGATTCCATACACTAATACAAGGCTGTGAGCTTATGGCCGCGCGGGTGGCCTCTCTGCAGCTCCTGCTTACGGGGGCGGACAAAGAGAAGCATCCGCAGCCACACGAAAACGGGCCGCATAAGGGATCCACCCGAGACGCAGTGCAGGTCACCCAGGACCGGTTGATGGCAACCAGACTGTCTCTAGTATAGCACCGCATGATGTAAAGAAGTACGGCCAGGAGGGGGGTCAGAGTCCAGCCACGTCCAGCGCGTACTGTCGCGGACGGGCGCAGACGGGCAGGACTCTGGCACGACTCCGGCCACGCGAGGACGCGCCCGCTCCGCGATCCCGCTACGGAAGGGAGGAGCATTTAGCAGGCGTCCCCTCGCACACACATGCGCAGTCACGCGCTGGCAAAGGAAGCTGCTCTGCCCCTAACAACTATGGCGCCCACCCCGGGAACCAAGCCCGCCAAGCGGCGGTGGGGGGCACAATTTACTGTGAGGGTAAGAGGGAGAATTTTAAAAACCCACCTGTCTACGCGCAGCACAATTTGGTGAACAGACTGTATTTAAAAAACGCGGTAAACACGCAATGCGCTCCAGTATCACAGCGCTTCGCTACCTTGTCAACCGGAAGACGCTAGGGACTCGCCTTTAGTAGGCGTCCCCTCGCACACACATGCGCAGTCACGCGCTGGCAAAGGAAGCTGCTCTGCCCCTAACAACTATGGCGCCCACCCCGGGAACCAAGCCCGCCAAGCGGCGGTGGGGGGCACAATTTACTGTGAGGGTAAGAGGGAGAATTTTAAAAACCCACCTGTCTACGCGCAGCACAATTTGGTGAACAGACTGTATTTAAAAAACGCGGTAAACACGCAGCGCGCTCCAGTATCACAGCGCTTCGCTACCTTGTCCTTGTTTTAGACACGCTAACCAAGAAAAAATACGAATACAACACCATCACCAGTAAACGGGCGGGGGTTTGGATTAACCGCTTTAACCCCTTCGAGGCTGATGACGAGCTGGGCTCGTCATGGTGTAGCCTCCTCAAACACTGATGACGAGCCCAGCTCGTCATGAACAATGGGTTTTTTAAAAAGCAAGCACAGCAGCAGAATAAGAGCAGCGCGCATGTGGTTAAGGCCCTGAAGTTATGCGAAGGCAACAAAGCCGGGAAACTGTTAGCCTCCTATCTTAAACACAAACAGAAATTGTCTACCATATCGTCCATTAAAAACTCATGCAACGTCACACACACTAAACAGTCAAACATCCTCGACACCTTCAAGACATTCTATGAAGCTCTATACAAAAATGACAAGGTATTAGACGAACCCGCCTGCAAGGACTACCTCAATTCACTCCGCCTTCCAAAACTCTCCGAAGCTGACAGTGCACAGCTGGGATCACAAATCTCTAGTTCAGAATTCAAGGCAGCAATCAAATCCCTGAAGAATAATAAGGCCCCAGGCCCAGACGGCTTCACTGCACCCTTCTTTAAGGCCTTTGCAGACCAGATTGCCCCTCCGCTCCTTAAGCTTTATAACTCTACTGCAACCTGTGGCGGAGATTCCCCTTCAATGAGTGATGCCACAATTATAGTATTACCCAAAGAAGGGAAGGACCCACTACTCACTAAAAATTACCGTCCAATATCCCTGATAAATATAGATTGTAAGATATATGCTAAAATATTGGCGACCAGACTAAATACCATCCTACAGAAATTAATTAGCCCCTCGCAGGTTGGCTTCCTAAAAAACCGGATGTCTAACGACAACACTAGATTATTGTGTCATATTATAGAAAAGGCAAAATCCACTTCTGTACCAATGGTGGCGATAACCTTAGACGCAGAAAAGGCCTTTGACAAGGTCTTGTGGTCTTTTCTACGCCAATGCATGCTCTCTTTCAACCTTGGCGATCCATTTATCAAGATGGTGATGGCCCTCTACTCGGCCCTTTCTGCCAGGATAGCTATTAACGGCTCCCTCTCGGATCCCTTCCGTCTGTACCAGGGGACCAGACAGGGCTGCCCTCTATCACCAGCTCTCTTTCTTTTAGCCCTTGAACCACTCCTTACAGATATCAAAAATAACAGGGACATTGAGGGTATCTCCTTTGGGAACTCACGCATCAAATTAGCAGCATACGCGGACGACATCCTGATAGCGACCGAAAACCCTGCCAAATCCATTGCCGCGCTAATGTCCTCAATAGATAAATACTCCTCCCTCTCCGGGTACAAATTAAACAGAGATAAGTCCGAAGTAAAACCTCTTAATATCCACACTTCGAGAGAAGTGCTGGGCAATTCGGGCCTATTCTGGCAAACAGGAGTGAATAAATACTTGGGGATCGAATTCACTGATGAGCTTTTGAGTACCCTTAAACACAACGAGAACAAAACCCTAGACAAAATCAAAAGTCAGTTGGACGGTTGGTCACCCCGCTTCATCACCTGGTGGGGCTGTGTTGAAACTATAAAAATGATGATATCCCCCCTGGTTAACTACCTTGTCACGATGCTCCCACTCTTCCTTTCCAATGTATTCCACTCCAAATTGGACAAAGTCATCTCGGCATTTCTCTGGCAGGGCAAAAAAGCCAGAATCAGTTTGAAAAAACTTCGACTAGACAAGATATTAGGAGGGGTCAATCTGGCGGATTACAAAACTTACCAGATCGCCTTCTTAGCGAAACAAGGGTTGCATTGGATATCCTCCCAATCTGACTATACCCCAGTGTGGCTCTCTGTGGAAAAGTCTATTCTTGAGGGTCTTAACCCCTGCGCCTTACTCACCGCCAAACTCCGTCCCAGCCTAGGTCCCGGGCCCATCTTCAAAAATACTAAATTGGCCCTGCTAAAGGTCAGTAAATGCCTCCCGCATCAATTCCGTCTCTCCTCTTGGGAGTCTTTATGGCATAATCCCACAATTGTATACAAAGGGAAGCCTCTAAACTACCCCACCTGGATAGACAATGGTATCTTATTCCCACACCAACTCGTCGAGAACTCGATTCCACTAACCTTCAAAGAAATTCAGGATAAGTTCCAACTCCATAACGTTGAATTCTATAACTTCTTACACATTAAAGTAGCACTAGCGAAGGCTAACCTGACGGCTGTCCCCCCCTCCCTCCCAGGTCTATTCACCTCACTTAACAAATTGGGGCACCAAGTCTCTAGACTGTACAAACTATTGCGGCCACAATCGTCCACCCTAAATGCACCTCTCCAACGGTACTGGGACTCATTCTTCTCCACACCTAACTCGGACACTATCTGGGCCAGCACTTAGGAATCCACCACTCGCCACAAAATTAGCCCTACACTCTCACAGACCAAGTTCTGGCTGCTTTATAAGGCCTTCTGGACTCCCAGGAGGTTGTTCCTTCACAAAATCAAACCCGACGACACATGTTGGAATTGTACGAATGTGGGAGGAGATCTGGAACATCTAATCTTCAAATGCCCCTGTGTTACCTCCTATTGGGACAGGATCTTTGGTTTCATACACACAGTGCTCCATATCACCTTACCAAGGGAATTTTCAACGCTTGTTCTAGGTTTTGCCAAAGCCGTCACACTCAATGATGATGACAAAGCCCTACTGGACCTGCTGCTGACGGCTGGGGTCAAAATCATACTTAATAACTGGAAAAGCACGAACAAAGCTTCCTTTCCCCACTGGCTAAATTGGGTCTCCCACTTAAGAGGAGCGGATAACATATCCTTAACTTCTACCCCATGGAGGCCGCCGCTCAGGAAACTCTGGTCCGCACTAGATGACCACTTTGACGCATTCAAACCTCCATGAATCTGAGCACATGGTACTCAGAGCGCTTTTCTGCATAGCTGTCACGTGCATCCTTCCTTTGTATACAGGGTAGATCTACACAAATGCTTAGCTCATGATGCCTCTGCTATCCAATGTTGGTGTTCTTTTCTCCTCAGGTCATGTCATGTGATAATGGTCATGTTAAACAAGTCATCGTGTAACTTTGGACGCAACTCGTCTACATCTGCCTATTAGACAATATGTGTGGACCCTTTGTTTTTTTCTGGACTTATGTTTTTATCTGGACTTGCCTGTATTACAGAATGCAATTTACGTAACCAGTAGCAAAGTTTATAATTCTTTTTTTATGATTTCATTATAGCACTGTACGTAAGTTCTTGAACTGGTCTTTTGTAATGTTGTATTTCTTGCAGCTCCTAATAAAAAACCTTTCAACACAAAAAAAAAAAAGAATGAAACATGTCATTAAAACACTAATCCATTGATACAACTGCGTATACCATGCATGACTCATACCATGCCAAGGTGACGACGGCAGCGGAGTGTACTGCATGCTACATACAGGCAGTGTGCAAAACTGGAGGAGTGAAGCTAAAGGCTCAGCGTCCCAATAGTGAATCAAGTGACTCTGAATAGTCCAGGAGAAAATTGAACAGTGGTGCATAACTGTGCAAATAACGAAACGTCGGCAGGGTGCAGTGCCGTGGAAGTATAACACAGTGCTAAGGGGGAGCGCACGGGAAATGGTCTCACGCAACAATTATAGGCAGCTTACCGGTTGAGTGAAACTAAGGTGGCAAAGAGGAGGGTTTTACCCAGGAAATGATTTACGGCAATACTCTGTTGGGGAATAAATTAAGGGAATCAGACATGCCGATCTCTTAGTAACCAAGTCTATGGCCGAAACAAACGATATCCTACCGTACCAAGGAATAATGTCCAAGGGGTGACAAGGATCTATAAGGAAATGGAAGGCAGTCAGAGAAATAGTACTAACAGCACTTCAAGTGAGTCGCTATGTGGACATCAGCTTACCAAAGGAAGAATGCCTTTGAAATCGGGGTCTAGAAAGACAAAAATTGCGAGCGGCATCAGTGCCGATATATAAGACTGGAGGGGAAACAATGACCGGGCAGCAAGCGGGGAGAGTCCTTACCTGGCGATACAGACAGCAAGTCCACAATGGGGAGGCTTGCGGGCTTGAAGATTCAGCGCGGCGTCTCCACAGTCCGGTAGACACAAAGTAATGGAAATGTATGGTCACATGGGTGCTATGGGCCAATGGGTGCTCGGCGGAAACCGTCGGCCATTTTGGATTGGGTAAAGATTCGTGTGGGAACGATCACAGTGAATATATCGTGATCAAAAATTACGTGTGTGCTGAAATAAACAAGTGAAAAGCGGACATTTAAACGGCAAACATACCCAACATCTAGTGACAGGGGTAAAGAAACTCAGTACATTGAAGGCTTTAGAATTCCAAGTCATTAAGAATTATAGATTGTTGGCATAAAAACAGTGCAGGGAGGTTATGAATGAACCAGTCAGAGCATCTTGGGAAGAAAAATTAATTAAAACCATGAAAGCAGATTGTATAAAAGTTCCAGTTCATGATACTTAGATCAAGGAGGTCCAGTGCTCAGTACGATTTAGGCCTGTATGCAGACTTTTTGTCTTCAGTACCCAGCGTAGTTCCTCTTTATTCAGCAGCTGTTGTAGATTGCCTCCGCGGGTAGGGAGTTTTACCAAGGAAATGATAGTCCATTTGAAGTCCATTTCTGTGTGGACATGTTCAGTGAAGTGATGTACAAGAGGGGCATTAGCAGTCCTGCACCGTATTCTGCTCTGATGTTGGCACATTCTTGTGCGCACTTTTTGTGTCGTTTGCCCTATATAAATCATAGAACAGGGGCAAAAAATTGCGTAGATAACATTTATGCTGTTACAGTTAGAAAATTCTTTGCGTGCATACTTGATGTCATTGTACACGAATTCCTTGCCCTCTATAGTATTTTCACACATAGAACAATTTCCACATCTAGAATGCCCAGTTAGTTTTGGTAAACCCCAGAGTGTATCAATTGTGGTCAATTCTTCAGGCATGGGCAATGCTGCACGTACCAAATGATCTTTCAAGTTTTTAGACTTTTTAAAGGCAAACAAAGGTCTCTCCAATTGAAGTTGATCTGCATTCAACACCGACCAGTGTTTTTCAATGCTCATGGTCAAGGAATTTGATATTGGTGAGAAAGTAGTCACACAAATCAAACGGGTCTGTGTTTTTTTGGGTTTAGGTTCAAGCAGTACTTCCCTTGGACAGAACCACGCTCGTTTTAATGAAGTTTTTATTAATCTGCGAGGATAGCCTCGGGCGCTAAGTAGTTGTGCTTCCTTGAAGTAATCTTCCTTGAGATAACAATTTCTCCTAAGCCTTAGAAATTGCGAATACGGGAGGGAATCACGAAGTGCTCTAGGAATGGTTACTCTTGTAACACAATAAAGTGTTGCGCTAGGTGGATTTTCTATAAAGGATAGTGATAAGGACACCAGCTTTTTCCTGTATGTTAAGGTCTAAGAAAGAAATGCTTGTGTGGCTTGTGGTTAAAGTAAACGTCAAGCCACTACAATTAGAATTGAGCCAGTGTAAAAATTGGGATAGTAGATCAGCTGAATCATCCCAGATCATAAAAATGTCGTCAATGTACCTCTTCCATAGGGCAATGCCACTATGGAAGGGGTTAGACGGGGTCAAAATACGCCCACATTCTAGACTGTCCATGTACAATACTGCCAGATTCGGGGCAAAAACGGCCCCCATGGATGTCCCTTTGATTTGGCCGTAATATTGTGCATCAAACAAAAAATAGTTTTTGGATAGACAGATTTCTAGAAGCTGCAAAATAAATAATGTAGGTATGAGATGAGGTCTGGGACGGTTGTTCAAAACATTTTGAATTACTAACAGAGTCATTCTGGGGTATGTTGGTATATAAGGACTCCACGTCCAGAGTACAAAGTACACTGGCCGTGGAGTCAAAAGGATGTTCCTCTATCAGATTGATCATATGTATTCTGTCGCGTATGTGACATTGAGTAGAAGGCACAAATTCTTTAATGAAATGGTCCACAAACAGACCCAGAGGTTCAAGAACTGAGCCGCAACCAGACACGATGGGCCTGCCTAGGGGGTGTTCCACATTTTTATGCACCTTCGGTAGTGTTGATGCACAAGATTACGGCCTTTAGCTTCACTCCTCCAGTTTTGCACACTGCCTGTATGTAGCATGCAGTACACTCCGCTGCCGTCGTCACCTTGGCATGGTATGAGTCATGCATGGTAGACGCAGTTGTATCAATGGATTAGTGTTTTAATGACATGTTTCATTCTTTTTGTGTCTCCCTTTCATCTGCATTTTTTCTACGGTATGGCATATTTATCTACATAAGTGATACTACTGTAAAATTGAACTTCTAAGGCAATTAACCTCTGTCCTGAGGATGAACCGATTATCAATGTGGTTCGAAACGTCGTCGACATAAATGCACTAAATGCATAGTTGATTTACATTTTTCATGCATATGTGTATAGCAAAGATTGTATGTTATATGATTCAAAATAATCAGATGACCTGTTATTGCCTACTATTTCTTCCTTGTTTATGTTCTTTTAGTGTGTTAGTCGGACATCGGCTGGTGTCCCACCTCTAGCACACGCAGTGTTCTATTATGTTGTGACTATTTTGTATTAGGGTAATAAATTGTCCGGCTGGACATTCCCCTAAAAATATAGTTCCATCTGGTCTATATTCATCTTTGTCATAATTTGTTTCCTGCCTAAGGACCCTTGCCTACAGTACCCAGGGCCATTCCTGTGCACTGTAAGTGCAGTGATGCCATTTAGAGTATATGGTGCTGGGAGGTTGTCATTACGAACTCCACAGTACCATAATGGCTACACTGAAGACTGACAAATTTGGTACCAAACTTCTCAGCACAATAAACCCGCACTGATGCCAGTGTGAGATTTCATTTAAAATGCAGCAGAGGAGCAACTTAGAGATGCCCTCTGAAAAACCTAACCTACAATCCACGCCTGGCTGAGTGGCTGCAGAGGCTGCCACATAGCAGACATGTTGCTGGACCCCTGGGTAGGAGAGCCCCCGCGCTCCTGGGCCTGCAACAATGCACATCCTGAGCGAGGTGCTAGGTCTCCTCCCCCAGGATGGCAAGGGGGAAGCTTCAAAGGCATGCCGCCTCTGTGAGCTTCTCCAGATCATTTGCTGTACCCAACAACCAGCCCCCACCAGTCCTGCCCCCCACTCTGGTGGGAAGACTGGCGGGAAAAACTAGGTCAGGAAGGGGGGGGGTGCCTGTTGGAAAAACTAGGTCAGGAAGGGGGGTGTGCCAGCCTGTGCCAACCCCACCCTCAGGTGGTGGGGACGAGGTGAAGGACGACCCCGGGCTCTGGCCATCTTGAAGATGGGGAGCCCAGCCCAATAACAGCTATGCTCCTGCCCCCCACAGCTAGGCTCCTGCCCCCTCCCACAGGAGAGGAGCTGGCTAGGGGGTGTACTCACCCCAGGGCAGGGACCCATTGGTCCCTGTCCTTGCCCTACCTGTAACACCCCTAAATTCAGTATTTAGGGGCTCCCTGAACCTTCCTTCCTCAGATCCCGATACCAAAAGAAGAAAGAAGATCAAGAAGAAGAAGACCCGCGGCGCAGCTGCTAACAACAGGATGACAACAACTGACTTGGGCCCAGCCCTACCCGCCTGTCGATCCTGGAACCTGCTCCTGCTTAATCCCGACGACTCCTGTGGACAGCAACCTTGGGACACCCGGAGGACCTGCCTGCCTTGACCCTCTTGAAGACTGGGACTCACATCAGCGGAGGCTCTGCTACAACAACCCACCTGGTGCCAACCAGGAAGCTCCGGACCAGCCCACTCTGCACCCGCCGAGCCCGGGCCGGGCCCAACCAAGACCAAGACCACAAAGACGTCCCCCCGGTGACTGGGACCCGAAGTGCCTAAAGACCCTCCTTGACTAACCAGCCGACGCCTGCAGACTCAGTACGAGGGGCCACCCCAACCGCGACCAGCCGAGGGTAAGCTTTTCCGACACCCAAAGGGACCCCTGTACCCAGCGCCCTACAGCCCCCTGTGCCTCACTTTGGGGTACCTACCTGTGCTCCAAGATCCCAACTTACCTCTCGAAGTGCTGGTCACCCCTGGAGAGTCTCCGTCACCGAGCCTGCAGCCTTTGTTCCCTTTTGACCTTTCCCATTGGATAACATTAAGCGCCCAACGGCTCAAAAGCACCCTGCACCCAGCCGCCTGTGTGCCGCTGGCTGTGACCCCTGTGTCCTACCCTACTTCCCCCCTTGCCCTGAGCAAGTGACCAGGAGCCCAGCTCCCACAGCCGCGTGGCCTGCTAGCCAGCAGCCACCAACCGAAGCCCCCCCTTCCCTCATTGGATACCATTGGGCCTGCCTGCCTCTGCACCTGGCCTCCCCTGTGCCGCTGGGAGTGAACTAACTGTACTGACCTGACCCTGGTGGACTCCTGAGTCTATGCCCAGTACCTTAACTTCACCAACCAAGTACTCACCTGGAAACCGGTAATTTACTTACCTGCCATTGGATAACATGGACTCATTTTGACTCAAAATTTTTCTAAGTGTGAAGTTTTGAAATCTGAAAATATTCACATAAAATCAAGTCCGAATTCCGAAGTACTCACCTGTGTTCAGGGGAGAAGCCAGTACTGTACCTTTCAGCCCGGTGCTGAACCGCAAAAGTAATCCCTAGCGGGGTTACTGGTAATCTGCATTTCCTCCATAGGAACCCATTGTCTGCTTTTCTATGAAATTCCTTTTAAGTGTCTACTTTTGAAAACTTGAAATATTCTATAAAAATCACACGAAATACTGAACCGCAATTACCTACCTGTTTTGAGTTAAGACCCCAGTGCTGGCCTTAGGAGATCAATGCTGGGTTACAAAAGTAATGTGATCGTACTTTACCTGCAACCTGAATTTTCTCCCATTGAATAACATTTTCAGATTTCCATTGAAAAGTTATAAAGTGTGAACTTTTAAAACCGCTTTATATTCAAGAAAATTCACTACAGTAACTAAAACGTTTTTGCTAATCTGGTTTCAGCTTAGATCCCAGGACTGAATCTGAGATCTAGTCCTGGTACTACTAAAGTAATCTATATAGTAATCAACTGTACTTCCATGTGGAAAACCCATTGAGCTCATTGCTATAGTGTGTTTTAGGATTGTGTTGCTTACTGTCAATACTGTATTAATCGTGTGCACGAACTTTATTGCTCCTTTGCAAAGTAATTACATGAGAGAACTCATAACAAGAATAGTATATTGTCAGTAGAGCGAAGGGCCCTGCCAGGGATATGGCGGGACACCAGAGAATAGATACCTTCTGCCCCAAGTCCATGCAGGGCACAGTGAGTAAGGCACAAGTCCTTAAATTCAATCCTTGCTTGCATGGGGAGCATGCAAGCAAGGATGCGTTTTGTATAATCTGGAGACGCTGGACAAGTTGCTTGTTTATTCCTAGATA
This sequence comes from Lissotriton vulgaris, assembly GCF_964263255.1. Taxonomy (NCBI): domain Eukaryota; kingdom Metazoa; phylum Chordata; class Amphibia; order Caudata; family Salamandridae; genus Lissotriton; species Lissotriton vulgaris. Next base: position 210,163,304 of record NC_141688.1, on the reverse strand, counting down.
GAGTACATTGCAGTAATCTAACCTTGAGGTTATGAGGGCCACCGGGACCTGTGTACGGGCTTCGATCGAGAGATAGTGGGCGATTTTCTTTAAGATTCGCAAGACCCCACTGCAGGTTGTGGCAGTCCTGCTAACCTGCATGTCAAAGCGAAGCGAGGAGTCAAAAATTACACCCAGATTCCGGGCTGAGAGGGCGTAGGGCAGACACCTAGAGCGGAAGGCCACCAGTCGGCAGACCAGGTCTCCTGCTTGCTGTCAAAAATTAGCACCTCCGTTTTCTCCCCATTTAACTTGAGGTCATTTCTCGCCATCCAGTTCGCAACTGCTTCCATGCTTCCATGCAGGCTCTAAAATTAAGGGCAGTGATGTCTGTGGTTTGTGAGATGGAGACAATGATCTGGGTGTCGTCCGCGTAAGATACGACTTCCAGCCCAAAGGATCTGACCAGCCTTGCTAAAGGTGTTACATAAATATTAAAAAGTGTGGGGCTCAGGGACGAACCCTGAGGAACCCCACACTGCACGGGCTTGATGGGGGAAAGGTAGTTATTCAGCTTGACCCTCTGTTCGCGTTTAGCCAGAAAAGATGTTAAAAGGCTAAGCGCGGGTCCCTCCACTCCTATATCCCCGAGGCGCATGGCCAAGATGGAAGGAGACAGGGTGTCAAAAGCGGCTGTAAGGTCGAGCAGGATCAGCAGGGTGGTCTGGCCACTGTCGACCTTAGCCCGTATATTGTTAGTGACAACAGTGAGGGCGGACTCGGTGCTGTGAGCCTTCCGAAATCCGAGTTGGGATGGGTCAAGGAGGCTAGGGTGTTAAGGCGAAAATTCTTAAGAATCCCTGGGTCTAGAGTGGATTTCTTAAGAAGAGGTTTAATAATGGCTAGTTTCCACAGCTCCGGATAGACACCCTCATGAATAGCCCGATTGATGATTTCCAGGAAGGGAGGGAGTAGAGCGTCTCTGCAGTCCTTGAAGATTTTAAGAGGGCAGGGGTCAAGAGGCGATCCCGACTTGAGGGCATCCAGGTGCAGATTAAGTTGCTCTAAGGTTAATAAGGGAAAGTTGGTGAGATAGCCACCCTGAGGTCTGATAGAAACCGTATCTACAGAGGGTGCTATCATGTTGGGGGGGGGCCTAGATCATGGTGGAGGGCTTCTAGACCTGAATGGATATCTGTAATTTTCGCGTGGAAAAAGGTGGAAATTTGGTCGCAGAGGTCCTGTGAGGCAACAATGGGGTCAGGAGTTTGAAGGACACACAGGGAATCCACAATTTTAAATAGTTCCCGAGGGGAGCTGAGAGAGGCGGTGATTTTAATGTAGTAGGATTTCTTTACCGCCAACACAGTGGTTTTATACTCCTTAAGGAGTCTTATGATTGTCTTTTTCAAGGGGGTCAAGGTGGAGCCTCCAAAGCCTTTCCTGCTTCCTACAACCCTGCCTGAGTAATCTAAGAGCTTCTGAGAACCAGGGTGCTGTGGGGCGTTTTCTTGCGGAGTAGTGCTTCTTAAGCGGGGCCAAAGTATCGACGGCCTTGGAGATGGCGTTATGAAGGTCCAGAGCCGCCGCATCGATGCCTTTAGGTGACGAGGTCATGGAGCAGGACAATAGTGGAACTAGGGTTTCATTATTTATCCCCGGAAAGTTTCTCTTTGATTCCTATCTGCTGGGGTCTGCCAGCGCAGCGGTGGAATAAGAGGTTTGAAAAGCAAAAGGGACGGCCATGTGGTCTGACCAGGACAGGGGGAGGGGGAGGGGGGTCCCTATCCTTAATCCCTATCCTTAATCTGGGGTCAACGTGTGTCTAGCAGAGTGGGTAGGGCCCATGACGCCCTGTGTGAACCCACAAGAGGCCATGGAGTCCAACAGGTGGATATAGTCTGTGGAAGTGTCATTCTCCAAGTGGAAATTGAAATCCCCCAAGATTGTTAGATTAAGCCTGTCTATATAGGGTTCAAGCACTTTTAGTAAATCAAGGCTGAAACTGGCCCTCTGTCCTGGAGGCCTGTATATCAGAATTCCCGCAAAGGTGACCGTGGGTGCGGGGTTAAGGGCAAAATACATAGTCTGAAAAGAAACTGATGGCAAGTGTTCGATACGTCACTTTATAGAGGTTCTATGTAGGATTCCTAATCCCCCACCCATCCGACCTACCCATTCTACCCATTCTGGCCAGGGAATAACCTTCTGGGATGGCATTCAAGAGTTCTGGGCCGGAGGCCTCGGAAGCCCGGGTCTCTGTGACAAATGTCCAAGCGGGGCTTCTGTCAGAGATAAAGTCTCTGAAGGCGAAATTGTTTTTGACAAAGGACCGGGCATTGATAAAAAACCCGGCCTCCACGGCCTGCGGGGAAAGCTCGGCTTTACCTGACCCCAAAAGTTTGTGGCGAGGGATAGGGGAGGGTGGGGGAGCAGGTGGCTCCTCCAAGGCACTGACATCTAGGAGACATAACGTCCCCTTTTATGCGGCAGCTAGACCGCGTCCGAGCGCTTCCACTCATCCAATATGGCAGCTAAGTAGCTTTGCCTGCCCGGGATCGAACTACTCAGCGTCAATACTCGGCTGAGAGTGGCCCAGGTAGCGAAGAGATGGGGAGGGGTGGTAACAGGTTTAAAATGCTTATTAATCAAGCCAGAAATACAATTTTTAAAAAGAATAGCGACACAACAGCCTCCCGGCTTCCGCCTCAGGAGGGGAGAATATCCCACTGCAAGATCGTGCGGAGGCTCAGAGAAGCCCCTTTTATGCGGCAGCTAGACCGCGTCTGAGCGCTTCCACTCACCCAATATGGCCGCTAAGTAGCTTTGCCTGCCCGGGACCGAACTACTCAGCGTCAACACTCGGCTGAGAGTGGCCCAGGTAGCGAAGAGATGGGGAGGGGTGCTTATTAATCAAGCCAGAAATACAATTTTTAAAAAGATTAGCGACACAACAGCCTCCCAGCTTCCGCCTCAGGAGGGGAGAATATCACACTGCAAGATAGTGCGCAGGCTCAGAGAAGCCCCTTTTATGCGGCAGCTAGACCGCGTCAGAGCACTTCCACTCACCCAATATAGCCACTAAGTAGCTTTGCCTGCCCGGGACCGAACTACTCAGCGAGATGAGATCCTCCCTGGATCATCAACCTTTTCCCTTTATCTAAGAGTTAAGAAAAATAGTCCTTAAGCTCTTAACAAGGGAGCTACATGTATCAAAGATTTTGCTGACATAGGGCCTAAAGATCAGCTTTAGTAGTAACACCAACATTTTTTTTATTGTAGAGAGGGACAATAGCCAATGACAACTAAATGGAGGTCTAAGTCTACTCATGATTTCCTAGAACCACCACCTCCATTTTATGCACATTCAACTACAAATGGTTATTGGGCATCAAACAAGAGACTGAAGCAAGCCATTCTTGAAATTAATGGAAGCATTAGTATTAATAGCACTTTATTGCAGGAGGAACTCCATATAAAAAGCTTAGTTAGAAATGTAAAGCCAAAAGAGGAAAATCTAAAAGAGACTGTTATAGATTCCTTACCTTAGAATTACCCCCAGGCGTCCTACCTAATACGAAGAATTTGTCTCTTAGTAGTACCCCTACAAGTCGGTAGGTGGTGCCGGTCGACTCCACGTAGATCGTCGGTGTCGTGATTGCCGTAACTGACGTTGCAGTGCCTACTTAGACACCACCCCTACGCGCTGCCATCAATTATTTCATTTTGGACACGTTCCTCATTTGCCTCTGGTGTCTGGAGCACGACAACAACCCAAAGTCGTTCTCCGACTGCCGGGCCATGAATCCGAAGTCTTTGCTGGAGTGGTCCCGAAAGCTCTTGGAGGCCCAACAGTCGGCTATGCGTCGTTCCCGGTCTTGCTTGAGAGAAAGGTCTCAAGAGCGGTTGTTGAGCCACCACACCTCGTTCAAGTCTTCGTACTCCTTGGGTAAGACGAAGCACAAGAAGAAGGCGAAGAAGTACTGTCGCTCTTCGCCTACTCTCCGTTGGTCGACTGACGCGATGCGGGATCCGGAGCATCGTCGCTCTAAGGTTCCATCTTTGGCACCTGACTTAAGGAGGACTCCGAGCCTCCCCCCGTTTCCGGGAGCGAAGGCGTCCCGTGCCCAGCTTTTTACGTTCTACGAAGCCCTTCACCGTGTCTTTGGGCAGCCCGACTACGCTGGCACGCCTTAGGGCCCCGGTAAGCCAGTTGGGGGCCCTGGGCCTTTGTTGCCTACAGCTGCCTGTGGATCCAGGCCTGGATCCAGATAGACACCAGTCTACCTTCCCTGGCGGTGATCCAGACGAGCCTTCCCCCCAGCCGGCGCTGCCCCATCCTCATCCCCGAGATGGAGCCGGACTGCATTCACCCGACGCCGGAGGATACTTTTGTTCCCTTGTACATCCCTGGTGCTTTCTATCGCCCTGAGGGTGGAGATGAGAACTGAGAGGTGGTCACTGGACCCTTTAAAAGACCAGCTGGAAGAACTGTACTGGAGAGAGGAAATAGGTGACGTCAATAGTCTGGACACTTCCCCAGACCTGGGCATGCTTTCAGCCCCTACCACGGCTACGAAGGAGGGGCGCCCTGTGGTGGTGCGCAGGGCAGCAGGGTACTTGTGCCTGCAGATCAGTGGCAGTCAGGGCTAACCTCCTGATAGAGGTGCTTTACCCTGTGGAACCTTCCTCAGTACCCCTTCTGCCCTTCAATGAAGCCCTCACAGACATCCTTCTAGGCACTTTAACCAAGCCCAGCACAGGGTCTCTTCTGGAACGTATGATTGCCCGCCGCCAGCTCTGGAAATCCTATTTTCCTCACCAAACAACCTTCCCCCGAGAGACGAGTGGTCCAAGCCTCTTCTTTCAAGGGCGCATACCCTTCTTTCTCCCAGACAAGGAATCCGAGAAACTGGATCTCTTCCTCTAGCTTGGCACTGCGTTCCGTGAATACCGCGAGCCTCTTGGACTGATACTCCCATACAATCTGGGATACAGTGGCTAAAGTGCAGCCTCAGTGCGCAGAGGAGGCCCGGGCCGTACTCTCCCAAGCAGCGGTAGATGGGAGGGAAGCAGTAAGTAAAAATCACAATCCGCTTTGGACTAGATACCACTGGCTAACTGGGCACACGATTGCCATGTCAGTAGCAGTTCGGTGCTACACCTTGTTGGGGACGTCTGGGTTTTCGGGGGATGTACAGTCAACTTTGCTGGGCATTCCCTTTGATGGCTGTCGCCTTTTTGGTGACATGGCAGACTCAGCACTGGAGCGCTTTAAGGATTCTCAAGCTAAGGCCAGATCCCTAGGCCTCGCGGCATCCTCACGACCACCACAGTCTGTCTTTCTCCCTTTTCCTGGCTACGGAATTGGCAACCCCACGTCCAATCCAGTCTAGCCACTGGTCCACACAAGCTACCCAACCTCTGCGTGGCCACGGATGGTCTGGGAACCAGCGGGTGGGCTGGGCCACCATTTCCCCCCCACAGCAGCCTCCAAACCCTCCTAGTCTGACATTTCAGGCCTATCAACAGCCAGTGGGTGGCAGGATTCGTCATCACATCCCCCACTGGGAAACTATCACGTCAGACAGGTGGATTTCGCAGATAGTCCGAAGGGGCTACTCACTCCCCTTCGAGACTACCATTCCTTCCATGCCACAGTCTTTCGATCGCATGTCAAAGAGCATTTGGTGCCTCTCCACAAGAAGTTCATGCCGTGTTGGCCAAGGGAGTTATCGGAAGGGTCCCTGCAACAGAAGTAGGTTGTGGTTGCTATTCCCGCTACTTTCTGGTGCCCAAGAAGATTAAGGGCCTGTGTCCTATCCTAGACCTCGGGGCCCTCTACCGCTTCCTCAGGAAGGAGAAGTTCAAAATACTAACCCAAGCTCAGATCCTGTCTGACCTCGACCCTGGGGACTGGATAGTGGCGCTGGACTTGCAGGACACCTGTTTTCACATTCCTGTCCTGCCAGCCCATAAAGGTTACCTAAGGTTCATAGTAGGCCACAAGCATTCCCAGCTCCCCGTGCACCCCTAAGGCCTTATCAGTGCCGCTTGGGTGTTCACGAAAGTGATAGCGGTGGTCGCAGCTCAATTGCGCAGATCAGTCTTCCGTTATCTCAACGACTGGTTGTTGTAGGCAGACGAGCCCCAGGCTGTCGTCTCTCACCTCCAGACTACGGTAGACCTCCTGCATTCACTGGGGCTAATTATCAACGTGCTGAAGTAACACCTGACTCCCTCTCAGTCGCTCCTTTTCATCGGAGCCGTTCTGGACACAGTGCAGTTTCAGGCCTAATAGGATATTCGGGCTACGATACCGATGTTTCAGCCTCTATCCTAGATTTCGGTGAGAATGACCCACAGGCTGCTGGGCCTCATGGCTTCCTGCATCCTGCGGATGATCATGCCAGGTGGCATATGCAGGCTCTGCAGTGGGCCCTGAAGTTCTATTGGGCCCAGCACCAGGGGAATCTCTCCGGCTACGTACAGATCTCAAAGGGAACTGCGCAACAACTGCTGTGGCGGTTAACGTACCAGGACTGGGTCAGAGGCAGATCCCTCTCCCTTCACCAAACTGACCTCACGGTGGTGACCGATGCATCACTCTTGGAAAGGGGAGGCTACCTGGGAGAGGCGGAGAGCAGAGGAGTCCGGTCTTTTGCCAAGTCCGGGCTCCATATCAACCGGTTGGAGCTCTGGGTGATTCGCTTGGCACTGAAGGCATTCCTTCCTTCCCTTAAGGGGAAAGCAGTGCAGGTTTTCACAGACAACGCAACCCCCATGTGGTTCTGGAACAAACAGGGCGGGGTGGGGTGGGGTGGGGTTGTGAACACTATCAAGAGGCTTTTTGCCATTGAACATGGCTGGAAAATCAGAACATGACCCTGGTGGTTCAACACCTAGCAGGTACTCTGAACTCCGCCTTCGGTGCCTGGAGGATCACAATCACAAATGGAGTCTTTACTCAGAGGTATTGTAGATGTACTCGCCACCGAAGAGAACGCGCAATGTCAGCAGTTTGGTGTGTTGGAGTTTCCAAGGCGACACTCGCTCGGCGATGCTGTTCATTGCGAGTGGAGCTCGGCCTACTGGTATGCATTTCTGCCTGCACACCCCCCTCCCCTCCCCACCCCCACCCCAGTGCTGAAGAAGATCAAGTGTGCCCGAGCCCAAGTCATTCTTGTGGCTCCAGACTGGGGACAGAGAGTCTGGCAGCCCGAGCTCTGGAGCATGGCCAACGATCCTCCGATCAGACTGACCCTTTGTGTGGATCTTCTGTCACAATAGCAGGGGACGGTACTCCACACGAACCTGTCCAGCTTTGGTTCGGAGGGACTGCTACTTTGCCCGTTCTGTCCTCCAGGATTTTCTGGAGTGAACTTGGTTCGCAGACGCTCCTACGGGGATGATATTGCTTGGGTATCTATTCTAAGGTAAGAAATATAGAACGGTCTCTTTCAGATGAACACGTTACTTATCTTCGGTAAAGCTGTATCTGTAAGAGATATAGGTTAGTTATAGATCCCTTACCGCCTCACCAATCCTCCCAGCTCTGCCAACTGACTTCTAGGGATAGGTGCTCCCTTACAGGGCCCTAGTTGTGGCCCACCAGTGGTCAGTGTCTTGCATGACTCTGCGCTTCTAGCTTGGTGAGTCGTGTCAGAACTGACATCACCGTGCAGAGGCAGCGTCTAAGTAGACCCGCAACGTCGACAACGGACGTACAGTCGACCGACGCCTACTACCAATGTGCAGGGGTACTGCAAACAGAAAAATTCTACAGATCCAGTCTGACGCCTGATGTTAATTCTGAGATAAGGAATCTATAACTAACCTATGTCTTTTACAGAGACATAGTTACCTAAGGTAAGTAAGGATTAGTTACTTACCTGTAATCCTAGTTCTCTTCCAGGGGTAGCCTCTTGCTGACCTTTGGACCCTAAGTCTGGAATTGCAAGTGTTGTACTTACCTGTTAAACCACATTATTATTCTCCTCCATATCATAACACTGAATTGTTCCGATATAGCACTGTCGACTTTTCAAAGTGAAAAAGATTTTTTTTAGTTAAAAACGTTGTTCCCTAATTGCAAAGAACTGTGTTAAAATACAATACAAACAAAATTTATTTTTATGAAGTTGGTGCGGATCTTTTTTTTGAGTTGTGTCCTTTAGCGGCCAATGTGTGCAATAAATGTCTTACTCATTGAGCCTGTACACTTTTAAGGAGCCCCTGGACACCTAGTAGCAAACCATATATAGTGCCAGCTTCCAACATTGGAGTTGTTCCAGAAATTAAAAAAATAGGACACAACAAGTTTCTTCAACCGGTCCCTTCTACTGGCTAAGAGAACTAGAAATCATGACCTGGAAATCTTCATCGTCACCTCAAATAGCGCAGTGGAGAAGCATTTATATGTTGAGTGGAAGGTATAGCGCTGCGTAGAGAAGAGGAGACTCCCCAAACACTCCCAAGTGGAAAACTGTAAGTCGGTTATGCGAGACTATACTGCGCACATTAAAAATGATGCAAGACTCCACATGAGGCGGTCACCTAGCCGTTTTAATCTGGCAGTGGACCTATGTACTCCTCTTATCTGTTCTACTCGGAAATAGTGGCTTCCTTATGTCCTCTACAAACTTTACCTCTCAGTGAGCCACAGGGTGGGGCCTCTCAGTGTCGTGAAAGGTTGACCGTTGCGACCTCAAGTGTGCAATAGGTTTAGCTTGTGTGATCCTAATTTCTGTAGTTTGACGGACACAGTGGGAATGGGCGAGTTAGATGTTGCTTACTCAGTTTTATAGACTTTCTCCGCTGGTGAGTCTGGTTCGACACAAGATAAACTGTGAATACCACCTAAGGTGCAACGTGTACAGAGACATTGTCTACCTCTGCAAATTCTAAATTAGCCAGGGCAGCACCCAAGCTTACCCAAAGAGGTCACCCACAACTTGAGCTACTCCACCACAAACAGGGTAAGGGTGCCTAACGTACTATTTGGCATGGGGTCAGACCTCTGTAACAACAACAGTGCAGCCATAAAGGCTAACACACAGCAGCGGCCACTGACAGCTGTCCATTTCTAGAACCACACCTTTATCTCTTCACTGACAGGTAAAGGAGCTAACTTACAGGCTTCTTGGGGTTCAAGTTTCCTGTCAGCTACTGTATAGTGGGAGCCACTACATTCTGTAGAGAGCTCCCTTCTTCAACCCTCTTTTCTGTCGGAGGTGGTGCCACCATCTCAAGCTGTACAGTTGCCTGACTGGTCAAGACTATTTGTGTGTCCTGTAAGGCTTCACCAGGACTTCTCTTCCACTGGTGTAGAATCTCCTTGGTTCACTGTGGCTAACTGTGGCACACCTCTCCTACATTTTCTCTTCTTTTTCTTCTGGGGCTTACTTGCATTAGCTGCAAGTACAGCCCCCAGAATCCTTGGATGAGTGCTGGCACTGGGCAAGTATCTCACTTTGGCTCAAACGGCCTCTCATGGTTAAGGTCTTTAATGACTAACACCATTCTCCCACTAAGGTGCCCAGAAATTTTTAGGAGCACTACAGCGATGGGCTGAACAGTGACCTCCACTGAGATAGCCCATACTCTCTTTGTCTTACCTAGGATGTACTGGTTTGAGAAAAGTTACCACAGGGACAACTGGCTTGTGGCAGCCAAGCGTTCATAGTGACATTGTGTTTGCCAAATGTATCTCATGGGGGCAGTGGCTGGAATCTGTTCACCAGTAGGTGGTGAAAGTGTCTACTCCCCTCTGGAATCTCTAACTCACCTTTTGGACCCACTTTCCAGTTGAAGGCTAGAAGGACTTCCTCATCAATCAATCAGAAGTTTGTAAAGTGAGGGTCCCAAGGCTCTAGGGGGTGGGTGGGTAGAACGTGTGCAGGGTCGGTGAGCGTCTGATGTTCACACGGAGCTCATTCCAGGTCTTGGCCGGGATGTAGGCGAAAGCTCTCCCACCTGCTCTGTCTCTGCAGATGCGGGGGACCTTTGCCAGGGCGCGGTCGGCAGAGCGGAGGTTCCTCTTGGGTGCGTGGAAGGAGACTCTCGTTGAGGTCTTTAGGGTCCAATGTCGTTGAGGGATTTGTAGGCGTTGGTGAGGAGTATGAAAGTGACCCTCTTCTTGACCGGGAGCCAGTGGAGGTCTCGTAGGTGTTTCGTCATATGTTTGTGACGCGGTGTCCTGAGTACGACTGCGGCGTTCTGGATGGTTTGGAGTTTGTGTAGAAGAGTTCTGTTGATGCCGGCATATAGGGCGTTGCCATAGTCCAGTCTGCTGGGTATGAGCGTGTGGGTGACGATCCTTCTGCAGTCCCCCCCGACTGCACTTGAAGGTGTTGCGCAGAATGCACAGGCAGTTGAAACTGGTGGAAGTGAAGGCGTCGATGTGGCGGTTCATGGAGAGGAAGGAGACCAGGATGATGCTGTGGTTTTGTGCATGGTCTTTAGGGATGGGTGGGTTCCCTAGGGCAGAGGGCCACCAGGTGTTTCCCAGGCGGAGGTGCAGGGTCCAAGGATGAGCTTTAGGCAGCTGTCTTTCATCCAGGTTGCAACGTTCTTCATTCCTTCATGGAAGCAGTCTGGTGTCCACGGGATTTGTCGTGAGTGAGAGGATGAGCTGGGTATCATCGGCGTAGGATACTATGCTGAACCCAGGCTGTCGGAAGATGGCGAGGGGGGCCATGCAGATGTTGATGACCGTGGGGCTGAGCGACGATCATTGGGGTACTCGCAGTTGATATCAGTGGGTTCGGAGAGGAAGGGAGGGAGTCTGATACTCTGGGTTCTACCGGAGAGAAAGAATTGGAACCAGTTGAGGGCGGCTCTTTGTATCCCTGTGCTGTGGAGTCTGAGTGCGAGTGTGCAATATGAAACGGTGTCTAAGCCTGCGGAGAGGTCGAGAAGGAGAGGGTCACAGTGTGTCTCTGGTTGAGTAGCATGTGGATGTCGTCAGTGGCGGCGAGGAGGGCGGTCTCGGTGCGCAGGTGTCTAGGATGGAGTTCTATGAGATGAAGGTGGTCTGCTGGGCCTTTACGAGCCTCTCTGTGATTTTGGCTGCGAAGGGGAGGATAGAGATTGGTTGATAGTTTTTAAGGTCCGTTGGGTCGGCCATTGGTAATTTTAGGAGGGGTTTTACCTCCGCCCGCTTCCAGTCGTCTGGAAAGATGCCAGAACAGAAGGAGGCGTTTATGGTCAGTCATAGTTCGGGTGCAATGGAGTCTTAAAAGTATTTGCCATTTTGAATATAGTATCATTGCATGTGCATTAAAGTATCTTTTAAAGAAAGAAATATTGGTTGTACATTGATTTGTAGTGTTATTTGTGCGTGTTGTTCGGTTCTGAGTTTTTATCGAAATGTCCTGGGAAAGGGGTTTATATTATCGCCAACCTGACAAATCATAGATTAAAGGGTTTTACATTGAGAACTCTGTGACATAGACAGTATGAAGGACTTCCATTGTGAATGCTGTGAAAAAACCCACAGATAGACTCTATACATTTTTTTTTAACTCTTAAGAACTTTTATAATAGATTTCTAGTTCAGGTGGTGCTAGAAAGGTCTCAGTTTCATGGTGTATATTTTAGATTATATAATTAGGTGTGGAAATGAATGTACTTACTCTTTTTCAAAAGTAAAACACTGGACTTTGATTAATTAGAAATTATAGTCCACTTTGTAGAATTCCTTCATGTTTATTTATTACTTGTATTTGCTAACAGAACAAATTCTCTTCCAGGGGATACTCATTAATAGTCATAAGCACTGAATAATCTTTGCCCATGAGCGGGAACCCAGAACACATAACTAAATACATATATATGTGTGAATATGTAACAAAAAGTACATAGTACTAAAGAAATTATACCCATATACATGTATATACTACTAATATGCAGCCCAACCATAACCTATAGGCTAATAAAGCCATAATTACATATTTTCTGCAGATTGAAAATAAACCATAGAAACAATGCAAGAAAAAGACAGGAGCCTAAAATGCATTCCACAGACAGAAAAACCTTTTATTTTCATCAAGGAAACTGTAATAAAAGGCAATTAGCCTATGTAGGGTGCATACAGAAAGAACATCCCTGTACAGAAAATCAGACTGGCACCTCGCCTTTAAGGCCTCAGATTATCTGAACACTGTCTTTAAGGCCTCCAGGGGGAACTCTGCTCCCTTCATGCCCCACAGGTGACAGTTAAGTCAGTTATTTTTTCCGGCTTGTTCTGTGAGGAACCTGGAACTTGAGCTCTGCTGAATTTGATTATTTTTCAGTCAGAATTTGTTTTTTTACGGTCTTATTTGACAGTATTTGTTGCTAGTGGTAATATTCTACCTTTTCTGATTAATTCTTCTGGTATTTTTTTGTCAGTTATGCCACCTTTATTCTACAACTGTCCTTTCTGTGGGAAGAAGATGTCAAAAACAGATCCCCATTCTGTTTGTGTGGTTTGTCTACCTTCTACACATGATGTGGAAAAATGTTATCATTGCCTCAAGCTTTCCAGAATAACTTTAAAGGAAAGAGAGAAAATTTGACTTTTGGGACTTCTGGAGAGAGAAAAGCATCAGGAAAAGGGTGCAAGTAGTGTGTTGTCATCTGCAAGACCCCTCCTGTTCGTCAAAACGTCTAAGATCTGCTTCTCCTGAGGGTAAAAGCAAGAAAAAACGACATTAGGAAGCGTCAACGTCGAAAAAAAGAGAGTTTGACGCCGAAATCTAGATCGCCGTCAGGTATGTGGACGTCGAAACCAGTGGAAAGAAGTACATTGACGTCGAAGTTATCGCAGCTAAGGCACAGGTCGACGTCGTAGCGGAGATCGAGGTCGCCGTCGAAATGCTTGTCGACGTCGAGGCGTTTGGTGTCGGTTGCTGTGAGGACGACGTCCAGAGTGAGACGATCGACGTCGAGAGAGAGAGTGAAGTAGACGTCGAGAGGAAGAGTGAGGTCGACGTCGAGAGTAAGAGGTCGACGTCGAGAGTAAGATGTCGACGTCGAGAGGAAGGGTGAGATCGGCGTCGAGAGAGAAAGTGAGATTTCCTTCCTTTTTCTTGCATTGTTTCTATGGTTTATTTTCATTCTGCAGAAAAAATTTAATTATGGCTTTATTAGCCTATAGGTTATGATTGGGCTGCATATTATTAGTGTATACATGCATATGTGTATAATTTCTTTAGTACTATGTACTTTTTGTTACATATTTACACATATATATGTATTTAGTTATGTGTTCCGGGTTCCCGCTCATGGGCGGAGATTATTCAGTGTTTAGGACTATTAATGAGTATCCCCTGGAAGAGAATTTGTTCTGTAAGCAAATACAAGTAATAAATAAGCATGAAGGAATTCTACAAAGTTGACTATAATTTCGCATTAATCAAAGTCCAGTGTTTTACTTTTGAAAAAGAGTAAGTACATTCATTTCCACATCTAATTGTATAATTTAAAATGTACACCGAGAAACTCAGACCTTTCTAGCACCACCTGAACTAGAAATCTATTAAAAAGGTTCTTAAGAGTTAAAAAAAAATGTATAGAGTATCTGTGGGTTTTTTCACAGCATTCAACATAGAAGTCCTTCATGCGGTCTATGTCACAGAGTTCTCAATGTAAAACCCTTTAATCTATGATTTGTCAGGTTGGCGATAATGTAAACCCCTTTCCTAGTGCATTTGGATAAAAACTCAGAACTGAACAACACACACAAATAACACTACAAATCAATGTACAACCAATGTTTCTTCCTTTAAAAGATACTTTAATGCACATGCAATGATACTATATTCAAAATGACAAATACTTTAAAGACTCCATTGCACCCGAACTATGACGGACCATAAACGCCTCCTTCTGTTCCGGCATCTTCCCAGACGACTGGAAGCAGGCGGAGGTAAAACCTCTTCTAAAGATACCAATGGCCGACCCAACGGACCTTAAAAACTATCAGCCAATCTCTATCCTCTCCTTCGCAGCCAAAATCACAGAGAGGCTCGTAAACGCCCAGCTAACCACCTTCATCGAACAGAACTCCATCCTAGACACCTCAGCACCGAGACCGCCCTACTCGCCGCCACTGACGACATCCACATGCTACTCAACCAGAGACACGCTGTGACCCTCTCCTTCTCGACCTTTCCGCAGCCTTAGACACCGTTTTACATTGCACACTCACACTCAGACTCCACAACACAGGGATACAAAGAGCCGCCCTCAACTGGTTCTAATCCTTTCTCTTCTGTAGAACCAAGAGGATCAGACTCCTTCCCTTCCTCTCCAAACCCACTGATATCAACTGCGGAGTACCCCAATGATCGTCGCTCAGCCCCACGGTCATCAACATCTACATGGCCCCCCTAGCCGCCATCATCAGACAGCATCGATTCAGCATAGTATACTACGCCGAAGATACCCAGCTCATCCTCGCACTCACGACAAATCCAATGGACACCAGACTGTTTCCATGCTGGATGAAAGACAGCTGCCTGAAGCTCAACTCAGAGAAGACAGAGGTCCTCATCCTTGGGCCCTGCACCTCCGCCTGGGAAACACCTGGTGGCCCTCTGCCCTAGGGAACCCACCCACCCCTACAGACCATGCACAAAACCACAGCATCATCCTGGTCTACTTCCTCTCCATGAACCGCCACATCGACGCCTTCACTTCCACCAGTTTCAACTGCCTGTGCATGCTGCGCAACACCTTCAAATGGATTACCCCCGACTGCAGAAGGACCGTCACCCACACGCTCATACCCAGCAGACTGGACTATGGCAACGCCCTATATGACGGCATCAACAGAACTCTTCTACACAAACTCCAAACCATTGAGAACGCAGCAGTCGTACTCGGGATGCCGCGTCACAAACATATGACCCAACACCTACGAGACCTTCACTGGCTCCCAGTCAAGAAGAGGGTAATTTTCATACTCCTCACCAACGCCTACAAATCCCTTAACAACATTGGACCCAAATACCTCAACGAGAGAGTCTCCTTCCACGCACCCAAGAGGAACCTCCGCTCTGCCGACCGCGCCCTGGCAGAGGTCCCCCGCATCCGCATAGACGGAGCAGGTGGGAGAGCTTTCGCCTACGTCCCGGCCAAGACCTGGAACGAGCTCCCTGTGAACATCAGACGCTCACTGACCCTGCACACGTTCAGGAAGGACCTCAAGACCTGGCTCTTCAACTGATCCAGAACTGCTCTACCCACCCACCCCCTAGCGCCTTGAGACCCTCACAGGTGAGTAGCACACTTTACAAACTTCTGATTGATTGATGATGAAGTCCTCCTAGCCTTCAACTGGAAAGTGGGTCCAAAAGGTGAGTTGGAGATTCCAGAGGGTAGTAGACACTTTCACCACCTACTGGTGAACAGAATCCAGCCACTGCCCCAAAGAGAAACATTTGGCAAACACAATGTCACTATGAACGCTTGGCCGCCACAAGCCAGTTGTCCCTGTGGTAACTTTTCTCAAACCAGTACATCCTAGGTAAGACAGACTATGGGCTATCTCAGGGGAGGTCACTGTTTGGCCCATGGCTGTAGTGCTCCTAAAAATTTCTGGGTACCTTAGTGGGAGTATGGTGTTAGTCATTAAAGACCTTAACCATGAGAGGCCTTCTGAGCCAAAGTGAGATACTTGCCCAGTACCAGCACTCATCCAAGAATTCTGGGGAGGGGGGGCTGTACTTGCAACTAATGCAAGTAAGCCCCAAAAGAAAAAGAAGAAAAGATTTAGGAGAGGTGGGCCACAGTTAGCCGCAGTTCCTGTGAACCATGGAGATTCTACACCAGTGGAAGAGAAGTCCTGGTGAAGCCTTACAGGACACACAAATAGTCTTGACCAGTCAGGCAACTGTACAGCTAGAGATGGTGGCTCCACATCTATCAGAAAAGAGGGTTGAAGAAGGGAGCTCTCTACAGAAAGTAGTGGCTCCCACTATAAAGTAGCTGACAGGAAACTTGGACCCCAAGAAGCCTGTAAGTTAGCTCCTTTATCTGTCAGTGAAGAGCTAAAGGTGTGGTTCTAGGAATGGACAGCTGTCAGTGGCTGCTGCTGTGTGTTAGCCTTTATGGCTGCACTGTTGTTGTTAAAGAGGTCTGACCCCATGCCAAATAGTACGTTAGGCACCCTTACCCTGTTTGTGGTGGAGTAGCTCAAGTTGTGGGTGACCTCTTTGGGTAAGCTTGGGTGCTGCCCTGGCTAAGTTAGAATTTGCAGAGGCAGACAATGTCTCTGTACAAGTTTCACCTTAGGTGGTAGTCACAGTTTATCTTGTGTCGAATCAGACTCACCAGCGGAGAAAGTCTATAAAACTGAGTAAGCAACACTTGAGGTCGCAACGGTCAACCTTTCATGACACTGAGAGGCCCCACCCTGTGGCTCGCTGAGAGGTAAAGTTTGCAGAGGACATAGGGAAGCCACCATTTACCAGTAGAACAGGTAAGAGGAGTACATAGGTGCGCTGCCAGATTAAAATGGCAAGGTGACCTCATGTGGAGTCTTGCATCATTATGAATGTGCGCAGTATAGTCGTGCATAATCGACTCACAGTTTTCCACTTGGGAGTGTTTGGGGAGCCTCCTCTTCCCTACGCAGCGCTGTACCTTCCACTCAACATATAAAGTTGCTTCTCCACTGCGCTATTTGAGGTGACGAAGATTTCCAGGTCTTGATTTCTAGTTCTCTTAGCCAGTAGAAGGGACCGGTTGAAGAAGCTTGTTGTGTCCTTCTATTATTTTGATTTCTGGAATAACGCCAATGTAGGAAACTGGCACTATATATGGTGTGCTACCAGGTGCCCAGGGGCTCCTCAAAAGTGTACAGGCTCAATGAATAAGACATTTATTGCACACATTGACCGATAAAGGACACAACTCAAAAAGGAGATCCGCACCAACTTCATAAAAATAAGTTTTGTTTGTATTGTATTTTAACATAGTTCTTCCCAATTAGGGAAGAACGTTTTTAACTAAAAAAAATCTTTTTCACTGTGAAAAGTCGACAGTGCTATTTCTGAACAGTTCAGTGTTATGATATGGAGGAGAATAATAATGTAGTTTAACAGGTAAGTACAACACTTGCAATTCCAGACTTAGGGTCCAAAGGTCAGCAAGAGGCAAGGGTCAGGTGAGTATCAAAACTGAACCACTAGCAGCACAGGGGCAGTCGGGGGCAGAGGTCAGAAATCGGAGTTTGCCCCAATGCCTTTCAATTGAGACTGGGGGTGCCCGAAGCCACACTGCTTGAAGGAAAGTAAATCGGTGGCAGGGGCCAAGCTTTGGGGGTTAGGTGCAGCAAAGGGGGTAACACACAACAGCACTATACATACACCACCAGAGGCACAGGGGCAGCCGAGTGTCGGGTGCAAATTCAGCATTGGGGGACCCAAAACCTTTCAATGGAGATTCTGCTTTTAACAAACCGGTGTCGCACCGGAGGAAGACCAACGACTGCAGAGATGTAGAGGTACCGTCAATTCAGCTCACGATGGCGCTGGGGTGCCTTTAGACGTTGGAGTCTCCTTACTGGAGCTGTTCACGGTCAGGGGGAGCCTTTGGATTCAGGCTGCAGGCATCGTCGTTGAGTCCAGGATTGATCAGCCAACGCTGGACTCTAGGTCAGGATTGCTGTGGAACTTGTTCCCGTCGGTGGATCACCTGGATAGAGGCTGTAGGCGTTGGATGCAGAATGGGCAGGACACACGGATCCGCAGGGCACTGAGTCCTTTGGGTTACATTCTTGGGGGACAGTACCACTGTCCTCGGGAGTTCTGGTCGTTTTCGAAGTTCAGGCAGTCTACTTCAGGTTTCCCGAAGTTGAGGGCTGCAGGACAAGAGTAGACTTCTTGCAGGGTCTTGTAAGCTGTAGACAGGCCAGTTGTGCCAGTCGTTGTCTTCACGCTTTGCAGCATGGTGTCTTCGTCATCCTACTTCTAAGGTCGCAGATAATTAACTTCTATGTCTAGGGAAATAGCCTAAATATTGCATTTAGGGGTCGATTTAGGGAGTAGTAGGTAGAGCCAAAGGGCACCTTATCTGGGGTGACTACACCCACTATTATGCCACCCTACTGTGGGATGGGGCATAGACCTAGCCCTGATTGTAGGAGTCCCCTCATCTTCGAAATGGACGGGACTGAAAAGCGTGTTTAACTATGCATCCTCCATCTCAGGGATGGGGTTGGTGAAGGTGGGCACACTTCCAAGCCTTTTAAAGTTCCCTGCCCAAAGTGGGGGTGTAAACTGGGGGCACCATCTGCTGCTGGCAGCAGCAGCTGGAGGTCGCATTACAAAGGAGGCAGGCCTTTGTAGCTTCCCCTACCAGCACTGGCCACCCTGTTGGCAGGAGGTGGGAGACCTCTGCCCAGGATGTGCATTCTTTCCGGTACCAGAGATCAGAGGCTCCCCACCCAGGGGTCAAGAAACAGGTCTGTGTGTGGCTGGCTGCCTAAAGCCAGTCAGTGCCCACACCAGAGTCAGTAGGTTTTCAGGTGGCACCTTCAAGTATATGTTATAATAAATCCCACACTGGCATCATTGTGGATTTATTGTGAGGAGTAGTTTGGTACCAAATACTCCAGTGCTAAGTGAAGCCATCATGGTACTGAGGAACTCGAGTGCACAGTTCATGCATTCTCTATGGCTTCACTGGCACTGGCAATATTAAGGAAAAGACCCCAAAATTGTAGGGGCATATCTATTCATGCGCCTTAGGGTTGGTGAGGCCTGCTGGGGGGTGACTAACCTATCTTAGACAGTGCTAGCTTGTATGGCACACAAGTAGCGTTTGTTATTTTGTCTGCATCAGGCCAGGCATGCTGCAGTGGGAGTCTGCATGGACTAGGTGAGGGGTCCATAGGGACCCCTCTTCAGTCCCCATGCTCTTGGTACCCAGGTACTTTTTACTAGTTATTTACAGGGGCCTGAAGGGGCAATTGGGTTATAGTTGTTAGGGAAGAAGCACCAGCATAGGACACCTGATTGGCAGGGACCCTGTGCACTATAATCAAAACCACATCAATGTACAGGCCTAAGTGAAGGCCAACCGTGTCCAAAGACACTTTCTCACACCCAGCTAACATTGGTGGGCATCTGCAAGCTCTATATGCTAACTGTTGGCTATGAGTTTAGAACAAAAAACATCAGTTGGTGGTCTCTGCCTACAGCGTAGCACCAAACATTTTAAGAAGACTTAAAGTATACATGGACGTGAGCTTTACATTTACAATGCCAGACCCAAAAGATTAAAAAGCCCAAATGATGGACAGAATGCTGTACAAATCAAATATTCACCCCTAGTCACAAACCAGGGTTTAATCCATCATTTGTTTTGCTAACCATGCACCTGAGGTTGGACACAGCCCTGTGCTAATCAGTCTTGACCCTGCTCCCCATGAGAACAGTCCAACCCGAACTACAAGGGCACGCCCTCCCTGAACCAGAAAAAACATCCTGAAAACGATTTAGGGGTATCATCCCTCATCGGTTAGGCTAGCTTCAATCCAGGGCCATCTTTACGCAAAGACCGGTCCCCACAGACTTACATTGGGCACCTAATGCTGTTTTGCACCCTTGCAACTGGTCGCTCTAATGCCGCTGGTGGTCTTTTGCTGGTGCTGCCTTGGACCTTGCCTACCACTCACATTGCAGCTTCTGAACAATGCTCTGTGAAAAGTGCCGACTTTTTAAATGTAACAGTATTTCAATTGAAAAACTTACGTACTTGTTGAATTGATTTTGGTGCCTTAATAAATATAAAGATATGTTCTTTTTTATAAATTGGTGTGTTCTCCTTATTGAGTCTTGTGCATCATTTATTGACTATTGTGAGTATTTGCAGATTTCTTACACCACTCTCTGATAAGCTCAACCAACCTACCCGCTAGAAGATCTCCTGTCCATTCAAAAGGGAAAACCTCGACTCTGCACAGTATATTATATCTTTTTGATATACTTAAAGAGCCAGCTTCCTTCAGCTGGGAAGCACCCAATGCACAGAGGAACTCAAATTGCTTCTTGGGCTTTGGATTAGAGATCACAGGGATAACACAATCTTGTTTTATAACAGTATAGCGCAAGTCAGCATCCATCTTTTCCAGCAAATAGATAGGCAGCCGTCAAAGAAAATAAGTCTTCTGCAAGCTTGATAAAAATCTTTCAGTGGGATTGGGCCACAAAGGCACCTGCTTTGTATTTTCCAGCACATCAGCCAGGGTTGACGAGGCACATGTACTTTCAGTTGCATTTTATTTTATGTCTGATACATTAGAACAGAAGAAGTGAGCAAAGCTCACCTTTTCTGTTTTCTAATACTAAGTGCCATGCACTTTGCAATTTTAGTATGTGTACAGGCCATATAGAGTACCCACCTATGGCAGTTACTGACATGTTTCGACCTTTTATTTATCCACAGTACTCAACAACATTACTAGATAATAATCCTAGCGCTGGTTTATCTAAACAACAATAACACATTCTGTCATACTGCTTTACAAGTGCATTTTAGGCACTTTACTTTTTCCAGAGCTGCTGAAGCCTTCCATGCAGATAAAACAAAGACTAGTTACCTAACCAAAAGTGCTCTGACAATGTTTCTCACCAGTACAATAGATCATCTAGAACTCTTTTGAATAGCCTCATCTATTTAAAGAACATCCTACTACACTGGAATAAGTAAAGTGATGCCTCTTTCTGTGTAGGAGAGCCCAATTTTTCCAAGGGACAGGTTCCTCTGCTTTTTGGCTCCAGGTCACAATGGTCTTCTCTCACAAAGGGAAAAGTCACAATGGTATTTTCTCACAAAGGGAAAAGTTACTGA
The DNA here is from genome assembly GCF_964263255.1 of Lissotriton vulgaris. NCBI lineage: Eukaryota > Metazoa > Chordata > Amphibia > Caudata > Salamandridae > Lissotriton > Lissotriton vulgaris. The sequence continues at coordinate 210,142,481 of NC_141688.1, read as the reverse complement.
CTAGCAAACACAGTTTTGAAGCCGGTCCATTAAGTACGAGTTTTACCTTTGGTAACAATGTATCTGGTAGAGACGATTCTAGCCGCAGATTCCTTAACGTAGAATTACCCCCAGGTGTGAGACTGGATCCCGAAACCCTTTTAGGTACAGCATCCCTGCGCGCCGGGTGGACGGCATCACGCGACTCTGCTCAGGCGTCGTACGTGACGTCAGCGAGGTCACATAAGTTCCACCCCGGCGCGCCTATGTCAGTTTTGTTCGGAGAATGGTTCCGCGCCACAACGCAGAGCCGTCAGACAAACTGTGGGAGCATGGGAAATGTGTGAAAAATAGCAGAAAAAGTGGAAAAAGAGGAATGTGATGAACAACACCAGAAGCAGCAGTGTCAACACTGTGGTACCCAAAGGTGTGGTGTGTGGTGTGTGATGTGTGATGTGCGATGTGTGATGTAATGTTACAGAGGCTTATATAGCGCTCAGCTGCCCCACCAAAGGGGCATCCCGGCGCTTCCAACAACAGAGAGATAGAACTGATTGCAACCGCGGAAAGCTCAACATAGCAGCAGCAAACAAAACTATATTAGTGGGAAGAGGTAAGTTTTAATAGCCTTCCTAAAATCAAGCAGATCCTCCAGTCCCCGTATGTGAACCGGCACAGAGTTCCATAGTTTGGCTGCAAGGTATCGGAAGGTACGTCCTCCCGCTCGGCAGCGCTTCACCGGAGGAACGCTGACCAAGTGCTGTCACAGGGAATGCAGTGCACGTGGAGGAACATTCAGGGTCAACAAGTTACAGAGTAGATTAGGTGCGGCAAGTTACAAGATCTTAAAAGAAAGGCAAATAGTCTTGAATTGGATCCGCTCCGCCATAGGGAGCGAATGAAGTCTCCAGATGGTATCGGCGTTAGGACGGAACCGTGAAAAACCTACCAAGGTTCTGGCCGCAATGTTTTGAATACGCTGCATCCGGATGATCTCTGCTTGGTTAGCTCCCAATAACAAGGAACTAGCATAGTCCAGGCGAGAAAGAATAGTCGACTGGACTATCAGCTGGAGCGTTGACGGGTCAAAGAATTTCAGGATGGGTTTAAGACCTCGTAGAAGGCCAAAACATGTACCTGCCACTTTTTTAGTGTGAATATAAAAACTAGGTGAGGAGTCCATCCATACCCCCAAGTTCTTGACTTCCTTCTTGGGTTCCAGGCCCTGGCCAAAGCATTCAGCCACCAATGCTTACTCCAAAGGCTAGCATTCTTCCCAACTAGCAAAACTTCAGTTTATTTGCATTTAATTGCAAATAGTTAGAAGTCATCCATTACGCCACCGCCGTCAGGCCACTTCTGAACCTAGAGGCATTCAGGGTAGAACCTTCCGCCAATGCAACCACTAGCTGCGTGTCGTCCGCATAAGAGACCATTGAAATGTACCACTGCCTGGTGAGCGCAGCTAGCGGCTGAAGATAAAGGTAAAACAATGTGGGGCTCAAAGCCGAACCCTGAGGAACCCCCTGCTCAATGGAACGTACCCGAGATAGAAATGGGGGAGGGGAGACATGAAAGGATCTTGTGGTTAGAAAGGATCTAAACCATTCCAGAGCCAGGCCCGAAATACCTGCCTCCTCTAAACGTTGGAGCAGAACGCCATGCGAGACCGTGTCATAAGGCGGCACTAAGATCCAGCAGGATCAGAGCCGATAATGGTCCGCAGGTGTTCAGTCATGGCCAGGAGCGCTGTCTCTGTACTAAGGCCGGCGCAGAAGCAGTGTTGCGTAACATCCAGAGTGTTATTGCAGAGCAAAACGTTGGTAAGTGTGATGTTGACATGTGCCTCCGCAACGTTCGCCACCCAAGGAAGAATATAAATAGGCCTAAAATTCTTGGGTTTAGTTGAGTCTAAGGTCGGTCTTTTAAGAATGGGAGACACCCAAGCCTGTTTCCACTGCGCCGGCACCATGGCGGACGAGAAGGAGGAGTTTATTATCTGACGAAGAGGTGTCAGAAAAAGCAAGGAGGTTCCCTAAATTAAGCAGGCTTTAGCGGGTCGGCCGGAGAGCCAGACTTAATTTTCACGCTCAGCCTACTGAATTCCTCATAAGAAATCTCAGGGATAGCCATAAGCCTAGAGATCGGCCCTGGTCTGGAAAGGGTGTACATACGGATAGTGGTTATGGGAGGCAAGGATCTGTAGATCGCACGTACTTTCTCTACAAAGAAGGAGGCCAGTTCTTCACAGTGGAGTTCGGAGTTGGCTATGGTACAGAGGTTTTCTTGGCGCTGAGATCTTTTAAGATTTTAAAAATGTATTTAGCAGGATTAGGGCTAAGCTTAATCTCATTGGCGTAGTAGGCCGCCCGCGTCTTACAAATGGCTCTATGATAGGATTGAAGTTCAGCCAGATGATGAGCTTTTTTTCCAGGGTCATAGTCTTTCCTCCAGTCAAGTATGTCAGTATGTAGACAGACTCTCCTCCCCCCACACCCCCCGGAGGCAAGGGACATATGTAAAATGACATGACAACATGTAGCAGGAGTATAACCCCCAACCAATAACAGAGGGACCCTTCCCCTCTCCCTTATCGGGCGCTTGGCGATCGCCAAAATGGTGATGCTCCCCAGGATTTTATACGTTTTGCAGAATACCCTGTGTCCGCTTCCTCCCCGCGTGTTTCGCACACTCTACTCGCTTCTCACGTCTCTACTTTGGGCAGGCGGGCGTAGCAGAGTAGCTCTGCGCACGGTGACCCGATGTTGGGAGGAGGGAGGCATTGAGGCCCCGAGATTTGACTTATATTATTATGCGGCGCAGCTCCTCCCCGCCGCAAGGTGGTTCGCAGATGAGGAGAATTGGGAACTGTCATTACTAGCGGGCACGACAAACGAGAAGGCTTGGAAGGACGCCCTAATGCAGGGAAGGGGTGCAGATGAGGCTTTACCCCATGTGGTACGACACACAGCAGGAATTCGGCAGCGATTTGTTGAGAAAGTATTACGATGGGCCCCCTTCCATAGGGAACTGCCGGTGTGGATCTTAGCCCCGGTGCTCCGGATGGAGGAGAATATGTCCTACCGAGAGTGGCGTTGTGGCGGATGAGAGACGCCGGCGGACCTCTATCCGGATGACTCTTTTGTGTCCTTTGAACGGGCTACAGAGTTCTTTGGGTTAGGTAGGGGACAGTATCTCCACTATAGAGGGCTCCAAGACATAGCTAGAATGACGTGGCCTCAGTTCCCGGAGGCACATCCACTGACCCACACCCTCGACATCATTTTGTCATGTGGTAGAGGTAGAAGGCTGATTTCCCTGCTGTACTCGGCCATGCGTAGGGATTCGCCCCCTCCGACCGCACCTTCCTGGGCGGCCTGGGAGGCAGACTTGGGGGTGGAGTGGGAGCCGGGACAGCGTAAACGAATTGGGCTTCTGACCCGAAAAGGCTTGTGTAATGCCCGATTCAAACTAATACATTTTAACTTTGTTCACCGTACCTATATGACCCCGGTATCCCTGAATCGCATTTCTGCGGATAGGAGACACAACTGCCCTAGGTGTGGTGCGCAGAAAGCGTGATTTTTCCATCTAGCGTGGGAGTGCCCTCAGGTCAGTGCCTTTTGGAGGAGGTGGTGGACCACATTGGTCGTGCTACAAAACTCAGGATGGCGCTGGATCCACTCCATTGTCTTTTGGCCCTGGTACCCAAACCTAAAAAGAAGAATTTGTCCTATAAGTTTTTACAATTATTACTAGTCTTGGCAAGGCGGCTCGTAGCTATAACCTGGATGGGTCAGAGGGCTCCCGAGATGTCCCTCTGGCTGCGAGATGCTAGAGAATGGTCCCTAGCTGAAGAGACGCACATGCAGCGCACTCGCTGAGATGGGAAACTACAGGATGACCTGCTTGCCTGAAGGTTGATGTGTATGGAGGGGCTAACGGAGGATGATGATTCAGATACCACTAGCGCTGAATTGTTCACCCCTGAGGAGTCCGAGTCTGGGAGCGACGGGGAGGGGGTCGGGTTGGGGGACGCAGGTCAGGTGTAGTGCCCCACTAGCTGCACACTAAGGTTCCTTGTTATATATAACTGTGATTAACTGCGATCCCTAAAGGTCTTCTCCCAGATATAATGACTGCACCCACTTGGGCCTCACATGGATAGCCTGATTCTGTAAGTAAATTATTAATAATGCCACGCAGGGGGGTTTGTTTTTTGTTCTATGTTAAAACAGTGTTTCATTATAAACAATAGAAAAAGTGCCTCTCCAGAGGGATAGAAGTGGGATTACATGAAGGACATAGGAGGGGAGTATATTGTAAAAACCAGCAAATACAATGATATATACGTATCTTCAATGCAAGGCTAAGTTTCCCTGACACATGCTCCAATTCTACGCCGACCAGCCTCCGGGATGTGGGCCTTTATGGCTGTGTACTGCCCCGCAAATTGCATGTAGATGATCTTGCCTTTGATTGCCCTGCAAAGCCATAAGTACCTGTGCCTTCTATGATTTCACAATAAAAATATTTTTCACAAAAAAAAAAAACAACAACAGAGGGGAATCAGTTCCGGACAAACAGGGAACTACAACCTCCAATGCAACCTCAGTACAGAGAGAGATAACCCCCCGAAAAACAAGGGCAGGGCACGGCCGGATGACCTCAATCCAAAGGCTAGCAGAGGGGCCAGGACCCTTACTAACAATAGGGAGGGAGAGGAGGGACGAGTATAAAGAAAAGCCTCAACCCCGGAACGAGCAGAGGGGCACAGGAGTACCCATAGACCCTGCCTCCAAGTGCCAAGGAGGAGGAAAGGAACAAGAAACCAGACAAATCCTCCTGTCAAAAGAACAAAAGAATGCACTCACAGAAGACATAGCCACCCACCGGGAGGCGAGTGCAGTTGGCCAAGCCAAAAAGTCCTCGCAGAATGGGAGGGAGGGCCGGCAGTGATGGAATCTGCGGGTAGAATAGTATCTACCAGATACATCGTTACCAAAGGTCAATAACTCGTACATCTGATAGAGACTACTAGCCGCAGATTCCTTAACGTAGAATAGATACCCTAGCCATACCCATGGGGAAGGAGGGTCTGCGAAAGGACCCCACCAGCCTGGACATAAATGGGGGCCCACAGGGTACTAGTCCAACGGACAGGTCGAGGAGCCCCGTCCTCCCAGGCAAGGTAAACCCCCACAAGCAGAACACCACTGACCCTAAGAGGGGTGTGGGAAGAAGAAAAGAAGAGGAAGCCTATTCACACTCAACAGAGGTACCAAGGGCAAGGCCAGGGGAGGCCAAGCACCCCACTCCCCTACACAGCAAAAGAACCTCCTTCAATGCCAAGGCGAGGAAGAAGTACAACCTAGAGGGCCCAAGGAGACAAGGGAAAAGTAGGCGGGCCCACCACAGTCGGAAGTCAATAGACCATACAGAACGGCTCCAACAGCAATAAGCAATCGGAAGAAGGAAGTAGAGCCCAGGGCCCCAGGAGGGCCGGCAGGCTGCGTCTGAAAGAAGGAGAAACACAAAAATATCTCTGCCTCTAGGACAGGGAGCATGAAGGCGAGGAAAAGCCCAGACACACCTCAGCGAGGGGTTCAAGCACATGACCCAAGAAGCAGAACCAGAACCATTACAGGCCGCAGACAGCAAGTCAGACCTGCAAGCAGTGCAGCAACCCCGAAAGGGACACCTGGGGCGCCACCAAGGCATGCCAATCCAGCTAGGGAATTGCATCTGCAACGTACGTGACGCCATGGAGAGCAGAGGCCCGAGGGAGACCACAACAGCACAGCACGAGCTATAGAACAGCTACCACTAGCCCACAAAAGGTATGTTAAGTACCAGGACATGGGTTCCCTCTTTGGAAGTACCTTCAGCAGCAGAGGACAACAAAGAGCCACGGGGGGAAAAAAAAAACACCGAAGGCTTGTCAAGCAGCCCAAAAGAAAAACAGAAGGCCTAATCTCAGGGTCAACCTGGTGCAGATAACCCAAAGCAAAAAACACACAGTCAAGAAGGGCCGTCCAGAAGCCCCCAGAACCAGTGTCTCAACAAGGTGGACTCAAGTGGCCCTAAACACACAAAATCAACAACGAGGGCAACTCGCCCAAAAGGAGGAGCATCTCCAAGAACCAGATCGAAGAAGAAGTCGAAGTCGAAGAAGTCGAAGCAGAAGAAGAAGTCGAAGAAGAAGTCGTCGTAGAAGTAGAAGAATAAGTCGTTGTAGAAGTTGAAGAATAAGTCGTTGTAGGAGGAGGAGGAGGAGGTGAGGAAAGATACGCCGGTTCACGCGGTGCTGGAAGGTGCCGGTGCAGAAGCTGTGGGACGCCCTCAAGTCCCTATCAGGGAAGAAAGGAGCGAACCATCAAAGGGAAGCAGCAGCTCCCTCCCACCAGAGGCCTGGTGGAGAGCCTCCAGAAGATGATTCGTGGGGAAATGGGAAACCGGATCACCCATTCGCAAAATACCCTCGCCTTGGACACAGCGCAAGCGAAGGCCGCACTCGCCTCCGTAGGACCCCGCAGTGGGGAAAGCAGCTCCTCTGTGGGTGACGGCTGCAAGCTAAGGTGGCCGTCCCCAAAGCCAACCGGGGTTGGCAAAGGCCATGTCCGGAAAGAGTAACCGAGGAGTGGGGGATCTGTGGCTCCTCCGGTAAAACCTGTGGCCGCAGTAACTGCGAGGAGCCGCCTTTCGATGACGTCGGGGAACAAGCCACTACACTGCGCTCAGTCTCCGACGAGGACGACACCAGCAGGCGCCCGACCTCCGAAGAAGAAGGGACGTCCGAAGAAGGGTTGGCGACTCAACGCCTGTCCGGCGCCGTAGAGTCCGCAGCCCGAGGCAGAACGTCATCATCGTCCGGCGCAAAAGGAGATGCCGGACAGGCATCCTCCACAGCGCTGCGGACCTGGGCTGGGCTGGGCCGGAGCCGAGGTGGCCCCCGCCAGCCTCGACCCATAATGGGACAAAGGGGGTCCACAAACCCATGTGGCGCCGCCAAACACGACTTAACATCCGACTCGACCTCCGACGAGGTAGCCGCCTACATGGAGGGACGAGAGGGGCCCGGAGCAAGAGGGGCCACGAGCCAGTCTCGACCCATAACGGGATGAGGGAGGAGTCCACAGACCCCTGTGGCGCCGCCAGGGCCAGCAGCTGTTTGGTTTCCTAGCGGCGTCACCTCGAAGCATATGTCTTCTTCTGGGCTCTCGATGCCCCCTCACCAGGAAATGGTGGATAGGGGGACGATACAGGGGCGCATCACCCATGGAGAGCCCACGCCCCCAACAGGCTGGTAACCAGCCCTCGGGGACAAAGTGCGACACTTACCCACAGGGGAGCGGCGCTCTTGAGGTATAGGAGAGGAATGAGGACGACGACGACGATGGCTGCTACGAAAACCTTCTGCAGTAGCTGATCGAGGTGACAAAGCCGACCTGGAAAAACTAGCCGAGAGCAGTTTCATCCAGCGATCCCGTCGTGACTTCGGCTACAACTGTTGTCACACCTCACAAATCAGTGGAGCCGTTATATTGTCCCAAACACCACATGCAAATGAGGTGAGAGTCCGTCGCCGTCATAAGGCGTCCACCCGAGGAGCAAGTCTTAAAGCCCGAAGGCATCCGCACACTGTTTCCACAAAAACACGCAATAGCGAAGAAAAAAGGCCCAAGCAGGCCATGAACACCAACCGGATTCGCGCTGCATGCAGAAAAGGAAAAAAATGACTTAGGGGCGCCGGGGAGGGACTTATGTGACCTCACTGACGTCACGTATGCGGACGAAACCTGAGCGGAGTCGTGTGATGCCGTCCTCCCGGCACACAGGGATTCTGTGGCAAAAAGGTTTTCCGGATTGAGTCTCACGCCGGGGGGTAATTCTACGTTAAGGAATCTGCGGCTAGTAGTCTCTATCAGATGTAAATTCACAATGTTATGCATTATCTGCTTTTTGGCTTTGGCTAGGAAACTGCAGTGTTCCTTTTCATACTGTGTGTATTAATGCTTAGTATGACTCCAACAATAAATACACAATGCAAATGTCACAGACTCTAGTTTGAGATAGTCATATGTACGATTTTGTGTGTAATTGGCACCAGTGACTCTTTTTATGATTGAGATGGTTATTTTTTGGGATTACCAAAAATGTATGTTTATTAAAAGTGAAGAATTAGATTAATGGGGCTGTAGAATGTGGCAGTTAAAAGTGCTATCGCCACTGCAAAATCCACTAGACAGATACACAGCAGGCTTTACATCTGTAGGGATACACATTTTGCCCTACAGTGATTTATGATACCCACAGAAAATTAAAACCTTAGAAAAATGAAAATAAATATTTTTGGCATGTTACCTGCAGTGTTTCTATTCGTACTTGCAGCTGCAGTCTATCCTCCAGATCTTGGCAGCGTTCCTCTAGAGTCATAATTTGCTCTTGGAGTTGGTTCCTCTCTAGTTCCAGTTCTTCCACAACTGTTTGCAATCCTTCTCAATAAGAAACGGAAATGTGTTCATTAGACTCATCCCCCAAAAAATTGAATTTTACTGAATGCCTCAGCTCACAAAACTCATATGATGCAGTTTGACAGCTTTGTGTTCTGATGCTATTAAGTGCTCTGCTGATTTTGTCTATGTCTTTATAACAGCCACTAATATTTAAGAATCATTTAACAAGAGGAGCTGTAGGACTTGATAACAGATAAAAAAAACACAGCTCAGAGCTGATTAACTCATGCACCCACCAGAACAGTTGTTCACCATGATCAATAAACACCTGCTCATAGATGATTATGATTAGCACAATTGTTTTTTTTTCTTCTTCAAATTAAGAATATTGGAAAATGTCACTCAGACACAAAGTACGATCAAAACAAAAGATCAATTTCTGTACATATGACTGTAAGATGATTGAGGATGTGTTTTCTTTCTGGGATTCAGCCGGCAATACAATGAAAGGCAAGTTAGCTCAAAAATGTTAAGTGGGGCACAGATGTAAGAGTAGAAGAGTATATGCCGGTGAGTATTTTGAACAAACTGCAGCAGTTAAAGTCTTGCCCCAATATGCCACAAACTTTCCGGGAGTTGATAATCAGTGTGAGCCAGGAAATGCAATTTCTTGCTCAGTAGTTTAGGATTTGTCAAGCTACAACTGTAAAATCAACCCTCCTATGATTAAGTGGAAAAGAAACTGTCAATTTGCATGCCAGTTGTGGCATTTCAACAGGGACCATAAACAAAATAAGTTCCTGTTTGGTAGGCCTTAGTGTGGTCATCCTACTGAATAGAATGCTATCCCCATTATCAGCCATACATGCCAGAGTGGTTCCAACTAAAATTGAACAGCCTAATTTGGCTGGAGTCCAGAATCATTATTTTTCCTTACTATTTGAGATTCTGGCACTCTCTCTCTCTAAACGTTTCCAAATCTGTTGAGTGTTTTCACACAAAACACTTTCATTCATTGTCAACTGTACCAGTGTCCTGTTCTTTAAGGTCTTACTTTCGACAAACTTACAATATAATCACAAAGACGTGTTTTGGAGATTTCACTTTAACATGATTAGATAAGTGTGGTCTTCTCTTACCACGTGGATATACAGTAAATTATTAAATCAATATAAAGAAAGATGATGGGGCCAAGACAGTAGGGGAGACAATCATATTGCACATTTATTTCCACTATCAAGAAATTAAAATATGAAATGACCTCTCCGTGACAACAGTAACAAGAATTAAACCGCTCCAATGTTATAAAGCCAGAGTACCAATAATATGGGTGAAAAAGGTGACTAGTTCTGAAAATTATTTTTTGTTATACATGCTTGAATGCTAGCAGGATAAAATAGGTCTGTCAGCATCTCGGTAGAGAACTTTTAGAACTTCTGTCCAAATATAGAGAGGGCATTACGATATTAAAGCTTTATTTAGTAAAGGAATAGTAACTAGATAAATATAAATTTGGTTTAATTGTTCTAAAGTACTCAGCATTAATTGCAGTATTAGTCCCCATATGCAGGATAGGCATCTTTCAAATCACACTAAACTACACAAAGTTAGTATAAAAAACAAACAAATAAAAAATTGCGACATAAGTGGGAAACTGATGCTGGAACAATGTTCAGTGCAAAGTCAGTAATTAATTTACCATTTTTTAAAGAGAGTTATCTTACCATACTGGAGAACATGACACACTTATGGGGAAAGTCCAAGTTGACAAGTTGGAAAATGTTTGAACCAAAACTAGGCAGTTCATCCAGCACGCACATGCTTTAAAAGTAAACAAAAAATTATGGCCAAAACAAATTTCAACACAAATTAAAATACACCACAAAAATGGTTTGTTAGTTGAAGAAAATAAATTTGGACACGGAAACAAATTTGACAATATAAAAACTGTGCATGCTTTCAGAAACTGTCTAGTGGAGTTCACACCTGCATTAGGAGAACTGTACTCTGGCCACCAACCTCCCATGTTCTCCCCTTCAGCTGAATCAACACTGTCCAAAGTGCTGTTTGGGTCTTCGTACTGTTGACCATCATGGCCATAGTTGCCCTGTCAATGAGATATGGAGAACGTAAATAAAAAGAAATGAAAATTGTACAAAACAGGCAGCAATACTTTATTTTGATTTCTACTTATAAAAAGATATGGTCTTAACAAAAAAACATGCAAAAACAGGAGTTCTTTAGTCTAGAGCTCTGGACATTCAGCAGTTTGAAAAGGTGGAATCACATCTCATCACAGATTGTGTCGTAGTGAAATGCAACAGCTCGGCTGATCTCTGAAAGAGTAACAAGGATATGGTCCTGTTTAAAAACCATGACTTTGACTCCTGGCTTTCTCATGTAAAGATTCATCTACTACCAAATATCTTGCTATCACAGTGAACCTCCTGCTTCGATATAGCCTTTTACCCCTACCCAACTCTTCTGCGACTGATGGCAAGAGCAATGGTCTTGCCATCAGTCTTCATCAGGCTAGTTAACATACTTTATATGTTTTTGGTAGTGCCATGGTAACTACTTTGGTAGAAGGACTAAGACAGTGCACAGTTATAGAATTAATAATCAAGAAGAATCACAGCTTTCAGCAGTCCATGAGTACTTAGATTAATAAAATAAACCACATGAATACACCCATATCAGTTGTCTGGATGATTTCAGCAACCATTTGTTTTCATCATGTCCTTCACATACTTCTACAAGACATCTGGCGGTCTTCAGATGGCTCTTCCTAGTGAGTTTAGGACTGTATATGACTGACAAACCATCTAGTAATATTGGGTGGTATTTTTAACATCATTTATTTAGGCGTTATGAAGAGATTTTACAGGTTTCCTATCCGCCACTCTGCAGTCCTATGACTGTAAATAAGACCTTGGATTTAACTCGACAAAGAACTACTGTACTCATGTTAGAGCAGTTGAGTTTTATTATTCAGCATGAACTAACCATCTTGCTCAGGTTATTACAATCCAGCAGGGACATCGAGATATGGATATCCACACAATTATGAAGACTAAAGGAAGTAATGCCTAGCAGATGGTGGCCTTATACCATACCGCAACGTTTAGAAAATGTAAGATTGGATGATACTTCTCCTAATATTAATTTTCTTCTGTATGTGTGATGCCATTTCAGAGAAGGCCCCTCCCCCTGTTTTTTATGTACCCCCTAAGCACACAAGAAGGTATTAATGGAAACTCTAGTGGGTAGAATGTAGTGAGGAAGGGTAAGAAGGAGAGGCATTTGGGGAGCTGAGAGACGAAATTTAGAGGGGCATATGTGGGAGGCACAAGGGTTGCTGTGGAGGATAGTGGGGGGAGCTAAGAAATAGCCAGAAAACCATGCACACTTTTTCATCTCATTTTCAACAGAAGGGACAGCTATTATGATAAATATATTATTTATTCAATATACTAGTAATTTAGTGACATTTCCTTTAATATTCATTTGAAATAAGTTATTGACAGGGACATAAAAATGAGTAAAAACAGTATACAAATTATGATCTACAGCAAACAGAGTGCATCAAATACAAGCAGTGGTGTATAAGTAAGGTTGCATGCACACACCAACCTGAGGTTTCTTGTCGGACTGGTTGCCCTTCCTCCGGGACTGCGGCAGCCGGCCCATTCCTTGAACTGAGGTCAGTTCCTCCTCCAGATCCTGCTGCCCTGAGACTATGGCTGGATCAGAGCAGCCAGGAAAGAACCAGTCATCCTCAATCAGTTTTGTGCCACAGGAAAGCAATTCCATTGATACAATAAACACAAACCAGATTAAGAGACAGACATAACTCCGATGAACCCTAGGCCAGAACTCACAACAACGATTCGGGTTGATTCTAATTTTACCAAGCTCATTTACAGCATGCATAATATGTTTGCAACTGTTAAACACGTGTTTTACTTAATCAGTTGCAAGTTAAAGAGGACTGGAGATCAAATTGGACTTTCATTATTCTGCAGGTGTAGACATGACAGCATATTGCAAAGCAAATTGCATCTTAGAGAAAGTTAAAAACATAGAGCTTGACTTTGATAAATCATCAGCTCAAAGTGTCACTTTTACATCGGAGCTGATCAAATTCATTTTAAACTAATGGAACAGGCTCAGCTGGCAATTTAATTTTAGCCGCGCCCACAATGCTGGATAATTTGAGAAAGTCACAAATTGGGGATGTGCTAGAAACTGGCATAAAAGCACTTCATCAGCCCATAAAAATTCATTATATTGTGAGTCAATTCTACGGATCAATAAGGAATACACACATTGGTAACAAATGTTTAGAGTCTGCAAGCGAATAAATTATTTTATACTTGATAAAATGTAATTTTACTGTTTAAAGTAGTACAGTCCCATCTGTTTTGTAATCTGACAAAACACTTTCAGAACATTAATTAGGAAGTCTGCTTCATGCAAGCCAATCAAAAAAAGACAGGAAACGTTCAGAAAAGGGGAAGAAACGCAGCTCCAAACTTTATTCCTTAAAGAAGCTTGTCAGTCATCCTTCAGCAAAATTTATGTTACTGTCAGACCAAGATCAACAAGCAATCAGACCAAGTCTTGTTAGAACATACAAACAATATTTATGATTCCTCTTAGTTTTTTAACAGATGACATAAGGTTTAGTTACATCTTAGAGACTGAATTGTGAATCACATATTAGCATAAGGGAACAGAAAGAGGGCTCAGCATCACATGTGAAAGAAGCCAATTCAAAGAAATAATCAACTATCAAGCAAACAGTAGGGTTAATTGCATTATTGTCAAAGCAATGAGTATGAAAACTAAACAATAGCTACAGTATTATACTGCTGATGGTTTCCATCCAAGATAAAGGCTCCCAGAAGAAAATAACCAGCAGTATGCCCTGTGCTGCTGTCATGCTAGAGAAAACCTGCATGCACAAAACTGATGGGAAACCATGTTCTTAGCGGCTGCCCAAATCACAGTGTAGGCTAGGATTATGGAGGGGGAAGGGACAGTGAAAACTCATCGGGTGTATGGAAGGGGAAAAAGAAAAGAAACACAAAAGGTCATGCTTTACCTATAGAACTAAATAAAAGCAATACTTTACTCTAGCTCTTGTACCTTCATTTTAATTTACTGCAACGCTGTGTTTCTAAATGCGCTGCAGTCTGTATATCATTGGCAACCGATTTTAAGGCTCTGATGAGGTACAGCATGAACCTAAAACCATTTCGTTATGCATTTTTTAGTCTTAAAATACAATTTATCGCAAAAAGGAGTAATTGACTACTGTCCTTCAATATAAAAAAAGAGCATCTCTGTAAAGTTGGTAGGCACATACATCGTCCCACTCTACAGGCTCTGACAAATACTATAAGGACCCTGGCCATTAAAAGTAACAAGCAATGACAAAGCGAATAAGGCTGGGTTTGATGGACTAACATGTAAACATAAGCAAGCACAAGAGTTCACTACAGCATGCCTTACTAAAGAGGAGCACGGAGATGTAAAATAGTCCTAACGTACTAAATTGTTTGCACTCCAAGCTGATGGAATTGAGATCATTTGGCTTGCCTTTGTTTAAAATGGCAGACCACTACCATGACTCTGAGGATAAACAGCACAGAGGCCCTTCAAAGAACTGAGTCTAGTGGATGAAGCTGAAATGGCAGAGCAAGAGGCCAATGCCCCTCCACCTGGACCTCTACAAGTGATCGCGTTTCCCTGGTGCCTTCACCACTCTAGGGGCTTGGAAGCACTCAGAAACGCCCGCATCTCATAACAGATCCATGGCTGTAGATGGAGGATTAAGAGATAGTGGGCAATTACTATGATTGGGACACGTTTGCAGAGGTCTCAGAATGACATCCATACGCTGAACAGTGAAGTAGCAAAGTACTGTCCCAGAGCAGCAGTCTACCAGATCTTTGTTAGACAGATCAAAGGCTAGGTATTGTTTTTTTGGAAATCATTTAGATTTCTACTAGTACCAGTTTTTTTCCAGCAGATGCGTTTCTGGTATTGAGAAAATACATTCCAGAGACATGGAAAATCAAGAAGACTGCCAGTTGTTTGGCGGGAGGGAGAGAGGAAGAGGGGGAGAGAGAGAGGGAGAGAGAGGGAGAGAGGGAGAGAAGGAGAGAGTGAGATTGAGAGAGAGGGAGAGGGAGAGAGAGAGAGAGAGAGGGAGAGAGAGAGAGGGAGAGAGAGAGAGGGAGGGAGAGAGAGGGAGAGAGAGGGAGAGAGAGGGAGAGGGGGAGAGGGAGCGAGGGAGAGAGTCTCTGTGTAATTTGGGGCAATTGTATAAATCTGAGGGTTTAACCTCCACGTATTGTGAAATGCTATACATATATATATATATATCAGACAGTACTGATTGATGTATTCCTGGACCAAGCCATATGAAGCATGTGTGATCATCTTCAATCTTCTTGAAAATGACTATACATGCATATGTCCCCCAACGCTTTATGTTAAAATGCTAAATAAAGTTTTTTTTTTTTTAAAGAATCATTATTCTCAAGCAAAAACAATTTCCAAGAACTGACAAACTTGAAAAAGCCTTCAGTATTTTTCTTGTTGGATAGTTTTGCCAATTGCTGCTATAGGTGACATTTGCATGACCCAGATGAAGAAGCATGGAGACAAAGTAGTATTATTTTACTGTACATCAGAAGCACAAAGATTTTCTACAGCTAAAAGAAGCACTCATAATGCTTAAAGATATGGTAGTTCAGAACCGTTAACTGTGAATTCAGTCTTTATTCCTCACATTATACAGGCCTGTACAAAATAACAACACCAGTACACAAATTAAATGAAATTAAAATGGGATTTGTAAAGCGCTACCGTTGCCCTGAGGCGTCCAGGCGCTGAAACTAAAACAGAAGATGCCCTCAGGAGGTTACTAATTATTGAAACAAAAAGGTTTTGAGCTGTTTCCGGAAACTAGTTAGGTTGGAATTATCTCGCATCTGCAAAGGGAGGGTGTTCCACAGTTTAGACACATTGTACGAGAACGAACGTGCTCCTGCTCTGGCTCTAAAGATTCTGGGAATTTTGGCTAGTGATGCGGTTGAGGAACGAAGTGCCTTGTTGGGCAGATAAGGAGAAATCAGGGAGCAGTTGATTTCTGGACCCATTTTCCAGAAGGTCTGGTGGGCAATGCATAGAGCTTTAAACTTCACTCTGTCCCTAACAGGCAACCAAATGTAAGAGCTGCAGTCGCATAAACAAGTCCAGTTGCAAAAGACCCTATCATATATTAACATATGCCAACCTAGCCAGCCCCAGCGAAACAGTGAGTCACATCTCTGTGTTGATTGGGTACTAGGACAAACAAAATCCTAAAACTGCAAAAATGAAAAGTGGTAAAAAGACAAAAGCAAAACTGCTGCACTGTACAAATATTTTTCCAACAAGGAAAATATAAACAACTAATGTGGAAATTTTTTCTAACACATTTGCAATAGTTGTGATTTTGATAAAATATACTCTAATTGTCTAGGAGTGCTGTCCTAAAAAATGAAGAGCGGTGTATGAAGTAAGGTGCTCTCTTGATATATAATACTCATAGTTTAAATTTGAAGGTAGTACAAGAGTGACTTTCAGGATTTTTACATCAAGGTTCCAAACATGTATTTTAGGAATACATCTCTTTGTAAGATATCGCAGTTTGTAGGTAAGGGTCTTCTAGTTTCTTCAAAATATTATTTTTAGACTGTATTTTCATAATATAAAACAGCTACGGAGTGTTTGTTCTTGTATCCAATGTAATCGTACATTAAATGCTGGTGTTACGGGTTCCATTTCCCCAATGCAACTAGTTGAGATAAAAACATTTTAACCTCCAGCGTTATATAATTGATTATATCAAATACAACTTATAATTTAAAGCCAACATAAAAGCATGGATTTCCAAACATGACAAATTTAAAATTCAAATTAGCAATCCCATTTTTCAGCTGTATTTTGAGTTGGCTTTAAAATAGTTGCACTTAGGTTTAAAGATAAATATGGACAACGCAGGACAGTATATATTTTTCGACACTATAACTTGCTGGTTCATTCAAAGATGTATGAATTTCTCCTCATGAAGACACAGCAATGTACTTGGATGTTCAGACATACTTAAGTCACTTTGTAAAGCACACACAGGAAAAAATCAATGGAGAAATATTTAAATCATTGTTCTGTAAGGTGAACTCAAAAAAGCTTCTCTCAACTGTGTGGGACGTTTTCATAGAAGATTGCCCACATGCCTCAACTTCTTCAAGGAAGTCATGCTCAAAACCACTTTTAACAGTGCTTAAGGATTTATTTTTTCTGCATACTGTTTTTATTTTGAGGGGATTACCCATTAACACAAACATTCTTTACAAACCCTTAACTATTTTTTGTCATGTACTAATGTAATGACACAAACAAAATGAATGCAGAAAAACATTCACTTTAACAGAGTAGGAAAAAAACATTCTCCATTATCTTTCAAATGCGGTTTCTGTCTGTTGGTCCAAGAGGATCAATGAATACAAAATGAGCGATAAACAGATCTAGAGTTCTAGAGTACACTGTTGACAGAGACAAGTAATTTGCTGCTGCAGGTCACCATCTACAAATGCCCTTTAAAAGGGGCATTTGGGAGTCAAAAAGGCTACAACAAAATTGCATGGGTGACAGAGAAACAAGGACCCTGCACCAGTCGTCAAAGGAATGGAAGACTCAGAAGGCTTTCTTATGCAAATTAAAAGATAAGCTAAGGTGTGTCTCTCCGTGCAAAACCAGCTTAAGGGCTTCCCTCTAATGTTTGAAAGAAACTGCAGGGTGTGCACCTCTGTCCAAGTTCATGACACTGTAAGCAGCAATGCTATTTTTTTGAAGTATGGGCATTGTAAACTAAGAGTAAGTTCTGACACAGGGATAGATTTATCTCATTTCTTTAATGCATCGATGCTCATTCCAAATGCAATTTCCTGCTAAGACTGATTCGGAAGGGAGTTCCTTTTTAATACAGGAGGCTTTAATAATGGTCATTGTGCTACATAACGGTTCTAGATTAGACTACAGTGTCCATTAAAACACTGGAATTGGCGACCCAAAAAGGACAACTACAAGCAGTACAAATTGCAGCATTGTGACTAGTTTGTGAAGCACTTAAAACTACATGAGACACAGTTAATTGAAACAACTTCATGGGTTACGATTAAAGCACAGAATATAGTTTAAATATTGTTGTCTAACTTTTAGACTGCTCATGTTATGGCATCTGCATTTGACAAAAAGCAGATTATGCAACAAGCTCCTTCTTATGTGCTATGGTTTGCCTCAGGTAACTTCATATTGGTACGCAGGTAGGCCAAAATTGGGGAAAAGTCCATCAGCATCGCAATGAAGCAGATTTCAATTCATTCAGATAGGACTCAAAATATGCTGTTTAAGTAGGCACATGCATACTGACCATCTTCAGTAACTAATGGATTATTCTCCTCTATCTTGCATACAATGTTTTTAGTACTCGCGGCAAAGAAATCTTTGGTGATGGTGCACTTTAACAAGTCAGACTGAGATTAACATTCAGATTTACTTCTGTTTTGTCTGATTATCTAAACGTATTTGCCTCACACCTTGCCTGTACGCCTCAATCTTAGGGCGATTACTCTTTTGGCAGAGTGAGCTTTGATGTCTTTGGAAGACAGCTGATCAACCTTAACAGTAAAAATCAATGTACAGATTGCAGGACTGCTTTGCAAAAGTGTATAGGCAAATCATATTCAACATCCTTTAATGATTTAGCAATCGAGGTCGATCTCAGAGCAAGGCAGAGCAGAGATTGCTCCATTGCAAGTTTTTAGTGCTAAGAATTCCTAAATTCAGTTAATAGACATGACAGATGTGGAAGATTTAGGAGCTTGAGCTTGTGGATTTGCCTAGAGTTGGGTTACTTCTATAGGTGTTAACTGAGAAAAGTTGCTGAAGGTAATGAGGACAGTCAAATACAGAATGCTTCATGAATTTACTCTTAGTGCCTGGACCCTGAACTTCTTGCAAACACATACTCTGAGCCATCGGAAAATCAAATTCAGAAACTGATTATCTACTTGGCATCTACTTTAAGCATAAACAAATAAATACCAAGCTAAAGCAAGCAAGCAAGCCCAGGACAGGACCTCACCATAGATAAAGCCATGTGCCTGGTGCCAAGGCTACGGCCAGGTGCTTATCACATCCCCGTCAAACTCGGAAGCCAAGGATAAGCAAGCTAAGAAGGACCAGGTCAGCCTAAGGCAATTTTAATAAAAAAGGGTACAGCAGAGGCAAACATCCTGTAAAAGGATTAATGTATTTAGACAGACAGCCAAATAAGAAAAGTAACCCAGAAAAGCAACCCAGTCCAGCTGTTGTATTCCTGTAAGAAACTGGAGAGTAAGGCAGAAAGGCAATATAAACAAGCAAACATGCCCATGGTGTCAATACTTCCAATCAAAGTGATTGAATGCCATTGTGCTTCACTGGTCAAAAGAGTACTAAACATGGAACTTTTAAGCAGTTGGACATAAACGAATTCTTTCATTTTTGTCATATTTCCTATTTAATCATTTTGCAGTTGGGGTGTGTGGAAATCCTTTCTGCCATGTTTCTAAACCTGCCTTTCGTAGTGCCAAACTTGTAGACCGAGACAGGAGTGTTTACCCCTTATTACTGTAGAGATATACAGAGTTACAGCTAAATCAACCCGACAATAAAAGGGTTCAAACAGCATAACTTATCAACATTTTGTATTGAACATTATTATTATCTGAGATTTGTCAAATCTCCTATGATTTGTTTCTTTGGAATAAGACATTTTGGTTTTGTAGCATGTGCAATAATTTTGAGGAACGGAGATTTTTTATTGCATTGTCATTGTTTCAAAGTTCATTCTTAAATAAAATGTTTTATATTCTATTACCCACAACACAGTGTAAGTACTGCTCCAATAAAAAGGGACAAAACATACTTGTAAAGTCATTGTTTTAAAGATAAACAGTCAGAGTAAAAGTGTTTTGGTTTTAGATCGAAGCGCTTCAAGGTCTATGCAGAGGTTTAAATTTTTATTTTTAAATTTTATTTTAATAATTAGATTAGCAGTTGGCCTACGAAGGTTTTAAATGAATGAGCTAATGCCTTTAATATTGCTAGGGTAAATTATAAGGTTCTTCAAGATAAGTAACTCATTGGTGCATACACAGTGCTGCCCTCTGGAAAAGAAGCATATATTATTGAGCCCAAATTATGTCATTCATCATGTGTGCCTGACGCACAAGTTACTTACCTTCGGTAACGATATATCTGTAAGAAACAGTAGATAGATTCCTTTCCTTAGCATATCCCCAGGCGTCAGACTGGATCTGGAAAGTTTTGAGTAGCAGTACTACTACGTGTCGGTAGGCATCGTCTGCGGCTCCGCGTCCGTCGCAGGCACGGGGATGATATCGCCGGAGTACTTAGACGCCGCCCTCGCGCGCTGACGTCAGTTCTTATACACAGCTTTTCCACGCCAGGAACGCAGAGCCATGATAAAAACCGACACTGGTGCCATAAAAACTAGGGCCCTCAAAGGGATGTACTTTAACCCTAGATATCGGTTCGCAGAACGGGGAGGATGGGTGGGGCGGTAAGGAATCTAACACCAACTACTGTTACACTCAGATATATCATTACCGAAGGGAAGTAACTTGTGCATCTGAAAGAAATTGGTCAGTGTTAGATTCCTTACCTTAGAATAGATACCCCAGCAATACCAACCCGGTGGTGGGTCTGTAAACCAATAATCACACCATTAAGTCCTGGAGAACGAAACGGCCGAAAAAGCTGTGTCTCCGGACTGGACTGTCCAGGCAGTAGTGTCTAGCAAACGTGTGCAGTGAGGCCCACGTAGCTACCTGACAGATGTCCTGCTAGGGGACTCCCCGACCCAGGGCAGTAGGAGCTGCCGTGGTACGAGTGGAATGGGCCCTCAGCCCAACAGGGGCTCCTTTTTAGCCAAGGAGAAGTATACCTTGATGCACAACACGACTCACCGAAAGATGGTCCGTTTGTGCACCGTCATACCTTCTTAGCGCCCACGTAACCAACAAAGAGCTGGTCGTCCACCCGGAACTGGCGTGTGCGGTCCAGATAGAATGAGAGTGCACGTTTTGGGTCCAGAAGGTGGAGCCTCTCTTCCTCTTTCGAGGGATGCAGAGGCGGGAGGAAGGTGGGCAAGATGATGGACTGCCCGATGTGGAAGGCTGTGACTACCTTGGGCAGGAAAGAGGGACGCGTTCTCAAGACAACTTTGTCCGGATGGACAGGGAGGAAAGGAGGTTTGGAAGAAAGAGCCTGGAGCTCACTCACTCTCATGGCAGAGGTGATGGCAACCAGGAAGGCAGTCTTAAGAGTGAGTAGACGAAGAGTGCAATTGTGAAGTGGCTCGAAAATAGCGCACATCAAATAAGTAAGAACAAGGTTAAAGTCCCCCTGAGGCATCACGAAAGGAACAGGAGGAAACATGTGAGTGATGCCCTCGAGAATCTATTTACAACAGGGGAATTGAAAAGAGAAGGCTGATCCCGTAGCCTTAAAAAGGCTGAAATGGCAGAGAGGTAGCCCTTGAGAGTGCCCAGAGCAGAGCCTGCTGGGCAAGAGAAAGAAGAAAGAGGAGAATCTCTGAAAGGGGGATCATAAAGAGGATTCACAGCCTTTGCTGTGCACCATGCCACAAATGTATTCCACCTGCAGGCGTATACCAATTTTGTGGCGGGACGCCTGGTTGCCAGAATCACATCACAGACTTCAGGAGACAAGTCAAATGGCCTCAACTGTTGCCTACTCAATCTCCACGCATGGAGGTGGAGACTGGACAGGTTCGGGTGGAGGGCCGTCCCCTGCTGCTGCGACAGAAGGTCCTCCTGAAGAGGCAGACAAATCGGGGGATCGACTGACATGCTGAGTTGCTCGGGATACCAGTATCTTCGTGCCAAGTAGGGAGCCACAAGGATGACTTGAGCCTGTTCGCGCCTGATCTTCTTCAGCACTCTGGACAGAAGTGGTATAGGCGGAAAGGCGCACAATAGACTGCAGCTCCACTCGCGACAAAAAGCGTCTCCGAGTGAGTGCTGCTCTGGAAATTCCAACACGCAGAACTCTTGACATTGCACGTTCTCTTCTGTGGCGAATAGATCTAACCAAGGCTCTCCCCACTGCTGAAAGAGACCTTGCGCCACGTCCGAGTTCAGATGCCATTCGTTATCCATCATGCACCGACAGCTGAGTTCATCCGCCCTGGCGTTCAGGGAACCTGCCAGGTGTTGAACCACCAGGGTCACACACTGATGTTCCAGCCATTGCCAGAGTCGCAGAGCCTCCTGACACAGGGTCCACAACCCCACCCCGCCCTGTTTGTTGGAGTACCACATAGCGGTGGTGTTGTCCGTGAACACATGCACTAAACTCCCCCGGACAGAGGGAAGGAATGCTTTCAGTGCAAGTCGGATCGCCCGCAGCTCCAGAAGGTTGATGTGGAGCCGGGACTCCACCGGAGACCAGAGACCTCTGATCTCCGCCTCTCCCATGTGGCCCCCCAGCCCAGGAGGGACGCATCCGTCTCGACAACGTGCTCCGGTTGGGGTAGGGAGAGGGATCTGCCGCTGACCCAATCGCGGTCCGTAAGCCACCACTGCAACTGTCTCACAGTGCCCTCCGAGATCAGGACGTGGTCGGACAGGTTGCCTTGATGCTGGGCCCACTGAAACTTCTCACTGCAGAACCCGCATCCGCCACCGGGCGTGATGCACCAGAAGGATGCAGGAGGCCATCAGTCCCAGAAGCCGCAGCGTCAACCTTACCAAGCCGCAGCGTCAACCTTACCGAGACGCGGGATAAAGGCTGAAAGAGCGGTATCAGAGCCTGAATATCCCGAACCCGCTGTTTAGGAGCATAAACCCGAAACCGCGCAGAGTCCAGAACCACTCTGATTAAGAGGATCTTCTGAGAGGGACACAGGTGTGACTTCGGCACATTGATGGAGAACCCCAGCAGGTACAGGAGGTTGGCCGTAGTCTGGAGGTGGCTGACGACCGTCTGGGGAGAGCCCGCCTTCAACAACCAGTCGTCGAGATAGGGGAAGACTGAAACCCCTGATCTGCACAGATGAGCTGCGACCCCCGTCATCACTTTCGTGAATACCCGAGGGGCGCTGATAAGGCCGAAGGTGAGTACGGTAAACTGAAAGTGCTCTTGGCCTACTGTGAACCGCAGGTAGCGCCGGTGGGCTGGCAGGACGGGGATGTGAAAATAAGCGTCTTGCAAGTCCAATGCCACCATCCAGTCTCCCGGGTCTAGGGCAGCTAAGACCTGAGCCAAAGTCAGCATCTTGAACTTCTCCTTCTGGAGGTAGCCGTTGACGTTACACAAGTCCAAGATAGGACGGAGGCCCTCTTTTCTTTCTTGGGAACCAGAAAGTAGTGAAAGTAACAACCACACCCTACTTCTGGCCCAGGAACGTGCTTGATGGCCCCCTTGGCCAAGTTGACCGTAACTTCCTCTTGCAGAAGTTGCAAGTGATCCCCCGACACGCAGTAGTATTGCGGTGGCATGGCTGGAGGGGTCGCCTCGAAGGGGAGGGAGTAGCCCCTTCGGACGATATGCAGCACCGACCTTTCCGATGTGATGGTGCGCCAGTGGAGGAGGTGATGGCGAACCCTGCCACCCACTGGCGTCACATGGGCCTGAAAGCTCGGACTAGGAAGGCTTTGAGGCGGATGCTGCGGGGGTGGATGTGGACTGGCCTCGCCGCTGTCCCCTGGCACCGCCACGGTGGTTACCATGTCTGCCGCCACGCTGGAAGCACCCGACAGCGCTGGGGCCGAAGCACCCGACGGCATCGGTGCCGAAGCACCCGACGGCGTCGGGGCCGAAGCACCCGACGGCGTCGGGGCCGAAGCACCCGACGGCGTCGGGGCCGAAGCACCCGACGGCGTCGGGGCCGAAGCACCCGACGGCGTCGGGGCCGCAGCACCCGACGGCGCCGGGGCCGCAGCACCCGACGGCGCCGGGGCCGAAGCACCCGACGGCGCCGGGGCCGAAGCACCCGACGGCGCCGGGGCCGAAGCACCCGACGGCGCCGGGGCCGAAGCACCCGACGGCGCCGGGGCCGAAGCACCCGACGGCGCCGGGGCCGAAGCACCCGACGGCGCCGGGGCCGTAGTACCAGACGGCATCGGGGCCGAAGCACCCGACGGCGCCGGGGCCGAAGCACCCGACGGCGCCGGGGCCGAAGCACCCGACGGCGCCGGGGCCGAAGCACCCGACGGCGCCGGGGCCGAAGCACCCGACGGCGCCGGGGCCGTAGTACCAGACGGCATCGGGGCCGAAGCACCCGACGGCGCCGAAGCACCCGACGGCACCGGGGCCGAGGCACCTGACGGCGCCAGAGCCGTAGCACCAGACGGCGCAGGGGCCGTAGCACCCGATGGCACCGGGGCCGAAGCACCCGACGGCACTGGGGCTGAAGCACCCGACGGCACTGGGGCTGAAGCACCCGACGGCACTGGGGCCGAAGCACCTGATGGCACTGGGGCCAAAGCACCCGATGGCACCGGGGCCGAAGCACCCGGCCCGCTTGGGCTCCCAGTCGGGGCCGCGGGGCCCTAAGTCGCTACAGCGGGACCCGACTGAGGAGAAAGCTACCCATTGCCCATGAGTAAGGCATCGATCTGATCCGGCGTCGCGTTCAGCCCAGAGATCGGCGGGTTTGGAGCTGGCAGCGGCGCGTGCGGCTCTGGCGGAGCCTTGTGGGCGGTGTCGCCCGAAGCCCTGGCCGCATCGCGCGAGGGGAGTCGGAAGAGCGATGACGTCTCTTCAACTTCTTGTGCCTCTTACCGGAGGACTTGGAGCCTGATGAATGGTGTCGACTCGCCAAGCTTCGACCTCTTTCTCGACCTGGACCGTGAACGGCACGGGCCCGACTACCGGAGCTCGAGGCGCTTACAGGACCTCTCCCGCCTAGCCTTCAACGTCAATGCCCAGCAGTCGGGGCACGACTTGTCATCATGGTAGGCCCCAAGGCAATACAGGCACTGGCGTTGAGGGTCGGTAACCGACATCAGTCGGTTGCAATCGGCACAGGGCTTGAACCCAGGTATCCCTACCGGCACCGATAGTCTTACGACTCGAAACAGGATCAAAAAGATCGAAAAAGTTGGTCAAAAAGTGATTAAGGAGTACTGCTCTTTCCAGATCTGCGCTTGCTGGCGCGGAAAAAAGAATAACTGACGTCAGCGCGCGAGGTCGGCGTCTAAGTACTCCGGCGACGTCTTCCCAGTGCCGACGGCGGACGCGGGGCCGCAGACAACGCCTACCGACGCGCAGGGGTACTGCTACGCAAACCTTTCTGGATCCAGTCTGACGCCTGGGGATATTCTAAGGTAAGGAATCTAACACTAACCTGTTTCTTTCAGATGTGCCACATGCACTCTACAAAGAGACAAGAGAGGCCTTTTTGTGTTCGGATAACAGAAATAGTCTCTTTTGATCAAAGTTCAGAGGTTTTCAAGGGAAAATGGAAAGACTGGCTTGTATATGTTACTTTATATGCACTTAACAGTTGTTATAGAATGTATTTTGATGACAACAGAACTCTCAGTGCAATCAATTTACAGGCTATGGGTTTACAAAACAAAAAGTTATGAAATGCGTGATTGGGGACACATGCAGCAATTTCTGCACAATTTACTGCACTTGGACAAATATTACTAAATAGTCAGAGTACAAGTGCAGCAAGTGAATCCAATCACACGACTACAGGTTAATATCAGAGAAAAAGACATTCAACTTCAAACTAGAGCACAACTGCTTTCCAGCTGAGCAGCAAGGATAACAATTTAAAAATAAAATACTATGTGTATCCTAGTTTTCTTGTGCAGTGGGATAATAGCCACGATAACTATGCTCTATGTACTACATTTGTAGAAAGACCAAATCGATGTCAAAAATTTATTGAACACAGTTTGCCTTTTCATTATACTAATGAGCTTAACACAGTCTATCTACATTGATGAAGGTCGATGAGTGACGGTCTTTACAAAACTATGTCACTTCTGCAAACTAATAACCCACTATGAAGAATTTAAATGAGCAAAGCCACCTGAAAAGCTGTCAATCAGCCAAAGCTCACACACATTCTATAACACACTAGAATACACCTGGTTAGAATATTAAATCTTTATCTAAAATAGATGAATTCACCTTCCCGCTCTTCTTCAATCTGAACCATTCTTAGAGCAATAGCCGATTTTTCTTCCCTCATGTGCTCCAACGTTTCCTCTGACTCTGGCATCATGTCATGCCACTCCAAAACCTGATTCTGCAACTCATCTGCACTACCAGATTCACTTGTCTGCAGGGAAAACAAGAAGTAAAAGATGGCATTTAGTGCAAAGAACCCAACGAGCAGCTGAATATTATTTAATGTTCATAATAAAAGATGGCATGCTTTTCTTTAATAATAATAACCTTTCATGCTTACATTTAAACCACTTTCTTTCTCTCAAATGAAGTACACATATTGAAATATGCAAAGTAATAATTGTCCGCAATAGTTTACCAACAAGAGTTAACTATATACTCATAAGAAAGGTATAATCATAAATAAATAGCCCTAACCCAAAAGAATCACCTTCTGGTAGCATAACAGGAAGCTCCAACACCATTCTGAGAAAGATAGCATGCCACGTTACTCTACAGAAAAGTCTGTATTGAAATCATAATAAAATCGTAGGCACGGGATAGTCCCGTCCAGGCATGGAGATCCTGGAGCAGCTCTTTCAAAGTCACATTAAATTCACCTTAATGAGAACATATCTGTCAGAAATGTTGTAATATAACGTTTTTACAGACTTAAAAAACAGGCTATATTGCCAATGCTTATGGAATTACTTTAAAATTTAGAAGGAAAAAAAGGGTCATACTCTTAAAAATCACTTAAACAAAAATCAAAAGTGATCTTCTAAAAAGCATACTTCACAAACCTTTTACTTATTTTAAAAGTAAGCGAAGTGATAATAATAGCAATGTGCCTGTATAAGCTGCTGCAATGAAACAATGTAAAAAGGACAACGCACCTTTAAAGGCCTTCTGACTTCCAGTGTCCCATTATGCCTTGTAGGTGGCAGTTTACTCAGCCCTTTTTGATGAGCAAATCAGTAGAGTACCGGTATACATGTATTATATTTTCAGTCGGGGAGGAGGGAGGGTTGCTTTAGATTCAATGGAGTTTCCCCAGAGAGAGTACTTGGCTCACAGGTAAGAAACCATTATTTCTCTCTCTGGGGATCTCCATTAGCACTGAATACATTTGTAAATTCATTAGAGATACTCAACCAACTTGGGAATCAGACTTAACATGTGAAATAAAACAATAGTGTCTCGTAAAGGTGTGAACTGATCTCCAAGTTGCAGCCTTGCCAATCTAAGCAATTGGGTTGTTCCTAAGCAAAACAGCAGTAGTTGATTTACCCCTGGTGGAGTGGGCTCTAGGTTTATCAGATAGAATAGTTTGCTTTTTGATAACAAAGGATTATGCAGTAGACTATCTAGATAAGGATTGTTTGTAAGTGGTATATCCTGTCCGTAGAGGACCAATGTTGACAAAGAGTTGTTTTCATTTTCTTAAAGATTTTGTTTTATCTAGATAGAGCTTCAAAAAACCTAACATCAAGGGTGTAGAGAGATCTCCATGCAGGAGAAGAGGAGTTTTTGACAGAATGTAGGTAAAGTAATAGTCTGATTGACATGGAAATCTGGAAATACCTCTGGAATTCAGGATGGGTCCTCATCACTACCCTATTGCTATAGAATTCTGTGTAAGTTTCATGTGAACAGAGAGCCTGTATCTCACTAACTCTGCAAGCTGTACAATGCCGTACTTCACAACATCTTCTCAGATTGTGGTATTTCGCAAATGTAGAAAACAAAAAATGGCCTGGATTTGCATTAAGGTTCTACCAAGGGCACACTGCGGAATGCTCTATGGATCGATTGGTCAGGGAAATTTCTTTACACCTTTCCTACAATTCCCCTTCTGCTCATCAAGTTGTCTCACTGGAGAGCCAGAATAATTCTCATTGCTCTGGAGTGGCATCAACAGTGGTGGTTCATGGATCTCCTTCACCTCCCAGAGTCTCCAAAGAAGAAGCCTCAGTGAAGAATGGATGTTCTACAGAAGTGCGGAGGCCAGATTCTACATCCCAAACTTCCCTCTATGAACTTAGCTGCATGGCTTTTGGACCCAAACAATACGGCCACCAAACCTTCCTCAGGAATTAATAGTTGTGCTAACAGAAGACAAGAGACCATCTGCTAGGACTTATTCCTACAATTGGAAGATCTACTGTATCTGGTGTACTCAGAACAATGTCAATCCTCTAACTTGTCAGAAAGAGGCTACTCTTACACATCTTCTCCATCTCACTAAAGCAAAATGGAATTGCTCCACAATTACAGTACATCTCGCAGCTGTCACAACTTATCGAAAATGTCCGTCACAAATGTCCTTTTTCACAATGATGGTAGTACCTTGATGTAAAGCCTGGGATTTTTTGTTTTCTATATTTGCGTAAAGATCTACTTGGGGAAATCCCCAATCTGCGAAGATGTTATTAAGTACCGCGTTGTTTAAAACCTACCTGTGATTTTCTTAAACAGCTCTGCTGAGAATGTCTACTTGAGCATTCTGAGTTCCCGGAAGATGGACCACTGTAATCTTGAGATCCCTGTAGATGAGTCCTTTCCAGATGGCTTGAACTGCTAGGGATCGAGGCCTAGATCTTGTCCCTCCCTGCTTGTTCAGATAATGCATAGTTGTTGCAAGGAGAGAGTCTGTTTTGAATGACGGGAAAAAAGCCTTCACTGCCCTCAGTTCCAGAAGGTTTATGCGGGAAGCCTGTTACCTGAGAGACCACAGGCCCTTAATCTGTAGATGGGTCATATGAGTACCCCCAAAATGTCAAGGAGCTTCCGTCATTATGGTTTGGGCCGGAATAACTTTGTGGAAATTCATCCCTTTGAGGAGATTCTCTGAGCGACACCACCATTTAAGCGATTGTTTCACGTGATTGGTCAGAAACACTCAGTCTTCCTATCTTCCTGAGGTCTGATCTCATTGATCTTCAAGGCATTGTTGGAGAGGCTGCATGAAGAGACGTGTATGCGGATTAGGAAGGTGCACAATGCCATTAAATCCAGAAGAGAAGAGACTTGTCTCACTGTTGGATGGGATGTTTTCTTCAGATTGCGACATTCTTGAAAGATAGATAATTAATTGTCTCTCCTCCAAAGGACACGCTTGACACAGAACTCCACCCTAGTAATGCAGTGATTGAACAGTTGTTGAGATGTACTTGTCGTGATTCACATGCAGACCTAGTCGATTGAGAGTCATGACGATTAAATAATAATGTTGGCTTGTTTTCTGAAAAGAAGAAGCCTTGATGTACCAATCGTCTAGACGAAGATCCTCATTTTCCTGAGGTGGGCTGCTAGAATGGCCATGCATTTAGAGAAAGTTTGAAATGAAGACTTGCAGCCGAAAGGAAAGGACCTTGTATTGATAGCGGCCTTTTCCTACAATGAACCTCTAGAAAGTTTCATTTTTTTATATTGGGATTTAAAGATAGGAGTTTTGCAGATCAATCGAGAATAGCTGGCCAGATGGAGTTGATGGTAGAGCTGATGAAGAGCCAAAATGCTAGAGTTTTCCTTGCCAACCATGTGTTTGAGGTCCAAAATGAGTCTGTATTAGTTTTCGGTCCTTTGTCCTTCACCAGAAAATAATGGGAATACATTCTCATTCCTTTAAGATGATGGGGGATCCTTTTCCATTGCCTGCTTCTGAAAAAGGAGTAAAAATTATTGTTGCAGGTGATCTCGTTGGAAAAGGGAAGGTTTCGTTGTGGAATAGATGGTAGCTACCAGAAAACGACAGGTTGAGAATACGATGCCGAGCTTAGGGTTTCAAGCAGCTTAGTCTCAGCCAAGAACAGTGCCTAAGAGCCTGGCCATGAAGGTAGCCAAGCATTGCTAGAGTGGAGGGAACTGCTGCAGCACTGATAACCTGGCACAACACCATCATGCCTTAATTACCAAATCTTGGAAATCCGGACGCTTATCTCTAGGAAGATCGACGATGAATAGATTAATGGAGATCCAAGAGACCTGCCATAGCGTCCAAGAGAGATGTAGCACTAGCAGCTTTCATGGAAACTACACAGGTTCTTCAGAATGTTCTGCCCACTGAATCCTTCCCTCTTCTATCCCTCCACTATCCTTTTCAATCCGACTAACATGCCCACCTCTCAGATGAATTTCGTATTTTCCTATACTAATTCACCACTAATAATTTTTGGTTTCCAGAGTAGCGCGCTACTCGCCGTAAAGCGCTTCGACCCCCGTCAGGGGCAATAAGTACTATATAAATGCAATCACAATCCAGTTTTTGTTCTCCTTATCCGGAGGTACCTTACAAGATGGCACTGTGGCATGAAGTTTTCAGAGCTGCTGAAACAGTGACTGAGTCTGGAATTGGATCTGGGCGAAGAAAGGCCAGATCTTTGTTCGGTGGTCAGTATTTTTTGGGGAGGCATGATGGATCAGCCTTTACAGCAGTTTGAAGTGTCTCAAAGATTACCGACGGGGATGATGTTGTAGTTGGCAAATCTCTTTTCAATTTGTTAGCTCCCCGGATGAGAACTTCCTGCAATGTTTTATCTTCTACTGGTGATATTCTTGGTGGAGGAGAATCCCTAGGGTAGGCGAATATGGCGAGATTGTGAGGATCTTGATCTACATGAAGAGTATATTCTCTGCCTTGAATGCAACTGCCTGCGAGATCTTGAAGGATTTTCACGATGTGATCTTGATCTAGACCTAGAACTATAGGAATGAGGTCTACGGTGAAGTAGATTCTGCTGGTAAAATGAGAAGTGTGGCTCAATGGTTGGAGCGGCAGACCCTGATGCAGAGGTCTAGCCCGGGACCAGGGTTCAATTCCCCGCCTCAGCGGGTCTTGGGCTCAAAATTTCACGGACCTGATAATTCTCGCCTCGGTGCCTATTCCAATCATGGAGTCCCACTCTGCAACTCTGGGCAATAGCTTGCTTAATCTCCACAAAGGCCCCCACAACGCTAAGGATGCCTGGCCTCCTCGATACAGTTAGCTGGGGGTACTTGTTGGAGGTGCTTCGGTTAGCGGGGATGGGACCCCTTTTCTGCAAATGGATTCGTATCCTTTACAGTGCGCCTACGGCCAGGGTCAGGCTCGGAGCGGCCCGCTCGGAGGAGTGGCGGTTGGGCAGGGGCACCCGTCAGGGGTGCCCCCTGTCACCGCTCCTGTTCGCTCTGGCGATTGAGCCCCTTGCAGTGACACTGCGCACGGAGATGGCGCCCTGGGGAATACGAGTGGGGGATGTGGTACACCTGGTTTCGCTTTATGCGGACGATGCGTTGTTCTACCTGACCTCCCCGCGGGAGTCGCTGCCGATCCTGTTACACCACTTGGAACGCTTCGGTGCAGCTTCTGGGCTGCGTCTTAATCCTGAGAAGTCCCTGATCTTTCCCCTTGCGGGATGCGGTGAAGACCCTCGTGTGGGTTTCCCGCCCCTGGGGCTGCGGTGGGAGATGGAGGCCTTCCGCTATTTGGGCATTCAGGTGGCTGTCTCGGATGAACAATTGCTGGCCCGCAACGCCGACCGTGTGCTCAGTTCAATACAACAATCTGTATCCTTTTGGAATACGCTGCCACTCTCACTCATGGGACGATTGGCCGTCTCAAAGATGGTGATGCTGCCTAGAATATTGTATATCCTACAGAATACCCTCTGTCCTCTACCTCCTCGAATTTTCAACAAGCTTAATACGATGCTTACCTCCCTGCTCTGGGCAGGCAGACGCAGCAGAGTTGCGCTGCGTACGATGGTCAGACGCTGGGAGGAGGGGGGCTTGGAGGCCCCACGCTTTGATCTCTACTACTACGCGGCCCAACTTATACCGGCTGCGCGCTGGTTCGCGGGCGCGGACAATTGGGAATTGCGACTCTTGGCCGGGAGCGCAGATGAGAGGGCGTTGCAATTGGCTCTGATGCGTGGCAGAGGAGCGGATGGCAACCTGCCGTACATTGTTCGGCATACTGCAGGGATCTGGCAGCGAGTGGTGGAGAGAGTGCTGAGACGGGCCCCTTTTCATAGGGAGCTGCCGATATGGATATTGGCACCGGTCACTCTAATGGAGGAGCACATGTCGTTTCGGGAATGGCGTGAGGGCGGCTGCGACACTTTGGCAGACTTATACCCGGACGAGTCCTTTGTGACCCTGGAGAGAGCCATCGAGGCCTTCAGTCTTACTGGGGGCCAATACCTTCACTATGGAGGCCTGCGGGACATGGCGAGAGCGACGTGGCCACAGTTCCCTGAGGCACCCCGGGTGTCCCATACTTTGAATATCGTGCTATCGTGCGGCGCGGGACGGCGATTGATAACGCTTTTATATACAGCGATGAGAAGCGACTCGGCGCCTCCGGTGTCTCCGTCCTGGGCGGCGTGGGAGGCAGACTTAGGGGTTGCCTTGGACCCGGGACAGCGGGGGCGGATAGGGACGCTCACCAAGAAGGTTTCGTGTAACGCACGTTTCAAATTAATCCATTTTAATTTCATGCACCGCACTTACGTAACCCCAGTTGCTCTGCGCCGCATTGCGCCGGACAAATCGGATGCCTGTCCTCGGTGTGGTTCAGTAGGAGCCGGATTTCTCCACTTAGCTTGGGAGTGCCCACTAGTCGGGGACTTCTGGAGGGTTGTGGTAGCCTACATCCGGAGAGTCACGGGATTGCGTCTTGACCTGTCCCCGACCCATTGCTTGTTAGCCCTAGTCCCCAAACCTAAGAAGAGGAACCTATCATATAAAATGCTGCAGCTGCTCTTAGTCCTGGCTCGACGGCGGGTGGCTATAACCTGGATGGGACAAAGGGCGCCAGATATGACGTTATGGCTTCGGGATGTGGGGGAATGGACATTGGCTGAAGAAACGCACATGCAACATACGCGTAGGGATGAGCGGCTACAGGAGGACTTACTTGCATGGCGTATGATGTGTGCGGGGGGGGTCGACTGCCAGCGACTCTGATGCTACTAGTGCTGCATTGTTCTCGTCCGAGGAATCGGAACCTGAGGAAGGAGTGGCGGGGGATGGGGAGGGTGAGTAGGGGCTGGGGTACTGCCCTGATGACTACGCACATGTTCCTTATGTCAGTTTTTCTGTACTTGCACTGTATCCAATGGATCTGATTCTTGCATCTCCTGTTTTATCTGCAACTGTTGAAGCCGTGCTGGGGGTGTGAACTGCGTACACATGTTTTTTCTATACCTTGATGCCAATGTTGGGGGGGGAAAGTATTGTTTAATCTGCTGAAAAAATAAAGTTTTTAATTTTTTTCACCCTTAAAAAAAACGGATGCCTGGCCTCCACCTTGGGGGTGCCCAGGAGTGGACGCCTCACAGGGAAAGCCAGGATGGGTTCACCGGCGGTATTCTTACAAGCGCCTTGAGACCCTTGCGGGTGAGTAGTGCGCTATACAAGTATCAATTTACATTACATTACATTACATTACATGTGGCGATGATGGCCACTACAGATGGTTCACTAGAGCGGTGAGCCTACATGGTGAATAATCACAAATCAGACTCTGAAGGAAGTCTACACGCTTTCATTCATGAAAACCAGTCCGCTGTCCGGATCAAGGTAGTTGAATGGTGTCTCGACATGCCCGTGGGGGGGGGATGTGGCGCCGTGGCCAGGTCGACTGACGCTGGAGTCTGGGGATCACGGTTCAATCCCCGGCTCCGGAGGCAGGTTAGGCCAGCACCATGTGAATATGGGCAATAGCTTGCTTAATCTTCCCGATGGCCCCCGCGCCTAGAGACCCTTACGGGTGATTGTTCGCGCTTTACAAATGTGGATTATTATTATTATTATTAGCAGTCTCATCAGTCAGGGAATAATGCAGTTTGCGGTTGGCTATGGAGGTGTATCTTTTTCCCTACTCACTCTCTCACTCACTCACTTTCTCATAATGCGCCTGGAAAGGGTCTTGCAGTAGTGATATGCACTAGGGGTCATGAGAGTCAAGCCAACATAAGATACAGATCATTTGAAGTCTTTTTTTGCCGCAGTCAGGGCAGTTCGCAAAAAGGATGGCATTTTACAAAAAAATTAGATACATTTATGGTCAGGAAATTATCTAAAAATGTACTACACCCTAAAGGACATTGAGTGAGTCACTTTAGAACACTTGAAATAAACTTTTTTTGTGGAAATAAACCTTAAACAAGCATTTACAATGCAATGGTTTCGCCTTTGGAAAAGTTAGAGCTATTGGAATTGTAAATGACAAAATTTGTATTTATGTGTTGGTTTTGAAAACAGATAAATAAATGGCATTGTCATTTACATTGCCATTAGCTTAATCTCTCCTTTCAAGATGTATGTGCACTGTGGGGTTTCTAGGGCTGAGGCCCGCGAGCCCAGACACTCATTAAAACCCACAAGGCGTTGTCATGCAAATCAGGAGCCCTCGGCCACAGAACAGAGCTATCATTTCAGGGCCCGTTTTTAGGAGGCCGGCGTCACCCCACCCCGCTGACTATCTTAAGCTTGCAAAAAATAAAAGCGAAATCATAGATTTGAGAGCCCCCTTCTGCTTCAGTAACAAAACCTTAGTCTTTTTCACTGAAAGGGGGAGGTTTTGTGTGTTGCAACCGGAAGAGCCGTGTGTCAAGCAGGGCCCTTCAAGGAGGCACAGGCCCGTGTGGCAGTGAGAGAGGGAGAAAGAGAGGAATAAAGTAGGAGGCAAAGAAAAGCGCGAGAGGGGAGGCAGGAGAGAGAAGAGAACAGAATGACTGCAGGCAAAGAGGGAAAAGAAGGAGTGGGAGAGAAAAAGGCAATAAAGAGAAGGCAAGGACGAAGTAAAATGACCAAAGAGGGTGAGAGAGGAAAAGCGGGCACATCGAGATTGTAGAGACAGAGGGCAGAGAAGGGGCAGCGATGGCAGATGAATGGAGATAGTGATGCACGCGGCAGGCAGTGCCGCCTTTGAACCAAGCTGTCTCAGCTAAGACAACATAGTGGTCTCCCGTCCTCTGCGGCCAGGCCTACACCCCACGGACTCTGAAATGCACTAGGGCCCCAGGTCCAGCCCACTCTGCAGAACTCGGATGAGGGGTCTTCCTGCTCGTGCAGTGTCCTGGGCCCTGTGAAACAAGCCACCCCGGGCCAGGGCGGGGTTCTGCACTCATCTGCCAAGTCTAAGGCCTCGGGCCATCTCTAGACACGGGCCCGGGTGCAGGCGAAGTCTGCAAGATTGACTCCAATGCAAGCCAGCCTTGCATAGTTTAAGTGGTACGCCTCATCTTGGCGCTAATTAAGCTCCAGGTCCGGGTCTGAAAGCTCTTGAATTAGAACTGACCTTTCGGAAGCCCCCTGAGCCCCGCCTGTTTTTTCACCAGTCCACATACTCGTGATGCATTTCACAGTTAACAGTTTCAGGGCCAAGAGGAGCCATTGGGTGCCTTACACGGCGCTTTACAAGGCTGCGACGTTTATTACTTGTTAGTAGATATGTCTAGAACTAAAGACACTGAGGGGAACAAAATGACTAAAATGTATACCAAACTGACCAGCTCCCCAAAGACCCTTGATTGTTTGCAACATTATATTTGTTTTGACACTTCCAGTAGACCCCTGTGTATGGGAACAGAGGGATTTTTGAATGAGATACCCTTCCCCCAAAGTCTTATGCAACTGCACTGGCAAACACGGGTGGTGAGAGGGTCATTTAACTCTTTACAGGCAAATAACATGTATACTTTCGCAGGGCGGCCTTTCAACGTTGTTCATTGCAGGTACCGCTTCTGCGAGCAGCAGAGGCACAGGCTCGACGCATTCCAAACACTGCCCTTACTTTAGGAACAGGCCCGTTTTAGACCATAAACTCTTCGTGCTGCTGCCGCTTTGTACACCCACTCAGCTCCCGTGGAGGAAAACAAAACGCAGCCACCGGCCGTGCACAATGGAGGCTGTGGGCTGAGTACTAAAAACATGCGCAAAACAGCAACTGCACACAAACCTGACAAAGCAGCCGATGGGGGCTCAGTGTAGACAAGAGGTAAGGTGGCCTGTTGTACCAGAGTGGAGAGAGGCCCCTTCCTCCCCCCTCCCGGGGCTTTGCAGAAGTGGATACAGAGCAGGAAGGAGTCTATTAGCAGAGCCCGCAGCGGGGGAGTCCCTGTGATGTCCGAGCGAGGGAAAGTGACACCGAGTCTGTTTACAAGCCGAGGGCACCGGAAGCGCACGTGCAACACCAGGCTGTGACACCTTCAGACAGACGGGGGAATCTGCGCAGCCCATCCTTCCATCTGGGACCACCTATCGTACTGCCCCTACACGACTGCTGCTACCACGGCACCCTTCTGGGCTTCTCGGACTTCCATCACCCAAGGGGTCGGTCCTTTCAGCACCCTCCAATACAGGGGGCTCCAACCTCTTCAGTACTAAGAGCTACTTATCCTCCCAAGCTACCACTATCAGTGGTGTAGTGGATTCCACCCATCTGAGTCTGTCAGCAGCGAGCACATCCGCGCATCTGGAAGGATGCCAGAAGTAAACAAGCACCTACGGGCACACGGACAGCGGGAGGGGCGGCGGAAACGGACAGCGGGAAGGGGGGGTGGGAACAGGGACACGAACACCGGGAGGGGGGGCGGGAACGGAGAGCGGGACATCGCGCAACCCACCCCTGAAAACGACACTTCAAAAATGGCGAAAACAAAGCTTGAAAAAAAAAAAAAACAATCGCCCACCGCCGCATGACGATCACAAAGGGGCGGGATGAGTATAAATCGCGGGAACGCCCACAAATTGCTCGCAAAATGACTAGCAGATCTCTCTTCCAATGGCTAGCCTCCATTTATGGAGCTAGCCAATGGAAAGAGAGGGCGGGACAACACACACATACTGTAAACATTAGATTTCGCCAGCGCCGAAAAGCTGCGCAGCGCAGCTTTCGACGAGGCGAAACCTAAAAAGGCAGAGCTCTGCTCAATAATCCTGTCAGCAGCAGAGGGGAAAAAAACCAGGGAGAACTGCTATCTACAGAGCAAGATGGGACACGGAGGTCAGAAAGCCTTTATAAGATGCAGTGTCCCTTTCATTTATTTACATTGTTTCAATGCTGCAGCTTGAACAGGCTATATTGCTATATTTTTTCTTAGCTTACTTTAAAAATAAGTTAAATGTTTTTGAGAAGATCACTTGTCATTTTTTGTAGAAGTGATTTTTAAGGGTATATCCCCTTTTTCCTTCAAATGTTTAAAGTAATAAAAAAAAATATTGGCAATATAGCCTGTTTTTAAGACTGCAAAAATCTAACAAGTTAAACGTTCTGGCACATATGTTTCCTGGCCTTTCCGAAGTAAGGCGAAGTAGATGCAACTTTGAAAGAACTGCTTCGGGATTCCTGCGCATGGTTGGGACCATTCAGTACTAAGGTCTATCACTGGAGATCCACTAAAATGTATTTTTGAATTTTAAGTGAATCAGATTTTCTTTTAAGCTCAATTCTATATCCTAGTTTCGCTTATTTAAAAGAAACAATTTTAGTTAGTTAGCACCAATCTTATTGGGAAGAAGCTCTTTGACCAGCAATACTATGAACATTCATCCAGAAAGAAGGTTGCCATTGCAATTCTCTTGTAAAATGTCGAGTTTCTGAAATATGCAAGACCTATATGCTGTATAAGTTATTGTTGTGTGCAAACATGCTGTAAATGGATATCTTTGTTGGCCTATTACAGAATTACAACTAAGTACTGGCATGATTAGCGTAGGCTTTTCAGAAAACAAAAGACTTCAGTTTAGGTTTAAAGAAAGATAGATCATAGTCAAATCGAATAAGATTACTAAGAATGCAGAAAGCTTGCTCTTTATATAGTATATCAAAATTAGATATTATGTGTAAAGAGTGTAGGTATGCCTTATGAATGGACAGGGGCTTACTTTAACAACGCAAGATGCTATTTTTGTGGTAGTGTGGTCGAGCAGCATTAAGCTTATCAAGGAGGAGTGTTACACATTTGTTGCATGCACACAGTCAATAAATGATAGACACAATCAATTAGGAGAGCCAGACCAATTTAGAAAATAAGTACACATTTTCATATTATTGTTGACACCAAGAACTTCATTATTGGGTTAGTACTTTTTATAATAGCAGTTTTGAAGAAAACAGGCAAATTAATTTGCATTGTGGTAATGTTAACCTATGGGAATAAACACGTATACTGCATACGGATACTTAGCAGCGACTAACAGGACCAATCTTCTGGAGTGAAAGTGTGGGGTCCGAGGCAGCACTAACGGGCCACCTCTGTAGGCTCTGAGGCATCTGGGTGGGACGTGGTCATGTGTAGAAGATGCTGCAAGCAGGGTTGGGGGGCCAGTCTGGGTAAACAAACAGGAGGATTTGTTCTTGAGATGCTTTGGCATGTAGGGACACCATTGGTCCACTTCTCACTAGACTATGGGGCTCAGGTGCAGTGGTATCTCTAGGTGTTGGGTTTGTTCTGGAGACTCCCACAGCTGAGAAGGCCTACACAAAGAGGCTGTAGACGGCGACGGGGAGTTTGTCTGAGCAAACTCAAGGTGGGGTTCAACTCTGGAGGCTCTCGGGAATTAGTTGGCACCGTTGGCCAACGCAAAATTGGGCTAGCGGGGTGAACAGGTGCAGTGGTGCTTTCCGGTGCCAGGTTTTTGCAGTCCGGAGTCCCCATGGGTGCCTCAAGGGTGCAGGGTAGCAACTCCACTACTCTCTGGGAGATGGTGGTTGCTGCTTGAAGTGCTGGCAGTCCTCCCAGGCGTTTGGAGGCAGAGAGGCTGCAGGATGAGTTGTTTTCGGTGCAATTCCCGGCGGCAGCAGGAATGCCGGCAGGATTAGCGAATCAGTTGCTGTCCCTCAGTTCTTGCTCTTCACAGCTATTTAGTGGCCTCCTTCTTAGGTCATCAGAATCTGCTTTCCTGGTGCCAGAGGTCCCCATAATATTAGATTTAGGGTTGTTATGGGGAGTAAAGGGTTGAAGCCTATGGGCTACTTACGCCTGGGTTCGCTACACCCCCTATATGACCACTTCCTGTAGGAAGTGGGCATAATCCTGTCCACGAGTTCCTAATTCTGCCATTATCAAGATGGCAGAATTCCCCTATAGAGGGGGCACATCAGGCAGATCACCTTGGGGGTGTGACTGGCCTGGTAGTGCACCCATCCTCCCTGCATACTTATTTTCCCACCGGTCTTGGTGCCAAATGGGCACAAGACAGGGGGCTGGAATTTCCTTACTGGGGAAGCTGTGGTCACATATCAGAGGCGGCAGAGACCTTTTAAGCTTCCTACCTTGATAAGATTACTTATCCATCCTGCTCGGAGGGGGCAACCCAGCCAGAGCAGGCATTATTTATACCCTAAGGACACATAGGCACTCACCTGCACAGTGACAGGCTGGTCGATACCCGTCAGCTAGCACACTAGAGGCGTGTACGTTTTCAGGGGGGCACCCCTAAGGTGCCCTTTGGTGCATGTATTAATAAATCTACCACTGGAATCAGTGTGGGTTTATTAATACAAGGTGTTTGATACCAAACTCCACAGATTTCAGTGGAGCCATTATGCAGCTGGAGAACTTGTTTTAACCAATACCCAGTAAATGTACTGTTCACTTATGATATCTGAGAATTAAACATCACTCTGGCTTATTTGCTCATACAGATATGCCACACATGTAGTATAATGCACCCTGCCTTAGGGCAGCACAGCCTGCTGTAGGGGTGGATTACCTACATTGCAAGTAGTGTCTGCTGGCATGGCACAAGAGGATGTGTGTCAAGTTGTGTTTTCACTTTTATCTGCACCAAGACACTCAGCCTGCTATAACAGTCTGCATGAGTTAGGTGAGGGGTCCTTTAGGGTGGGACAATACATGCTGCATCCCTAAAAGACCGTCCCCAGTAACCATGCCCTCAGGACTCGAGGTACCATTTACTGGGGACTTACAGGGGTGCTAAAGGTATGGCCAATTGGGGGAAAATTGTAAAGTTTAGGGAAAGACACTGGGGCCCTGTTAGAAGTAACCCAATGCATGTCTGTCAAAATTGCATCAGACACCAGGCAAAAACTGTGGGTGACTACGTCAAAAAGGGGCACTTTCCTTCACAACCCCCCAAATGAAAGAGAATGAGACTAATCTTTCCCAAGAGAGTCTTCATTATCAAATTGGAAACCCTGGAAAGGCAATACCCTGTAGAGAGATGGACCACTCCAATAGTGTTGGGTTTTCACTTTCATTTATATCGGCAATCTGAGAGTGGTCTGTGGTCAGTTTGAACAAGGAAGTGAGATCCAAAGAAGTATGGTCTCAACTTCTTCAGGGACCAAACCACAGCAAAGGTTCCCCTCCCAATACTGCTCTCTGGGGAGTAACCTCCTGCTAATGAAAGCAAAAGGCTGGCCATGGCCATCATCATTGGTATGGGATAGGATTGCTCCGATCCCATGTTCAGGGGCATCTATCTGTACTGTGAACTGCTTAGAATAATCTGGAGAAAGGGTGCTGAGCACATTGCTTCAGTCAGAGTGTCAAACGCCTTTTGACAGCTCACTGTCCTGTTTACCTTGTTTGGCATTTTCGTGGAGGTCAATTCTGTGAGGCGTATCACAATAGGTCTATACCCCTTCACAAATCTCCTGTGGTACCCAGTCAAGCTAAGGAATACCCTGACTTGAGTCAGGGTGGTTAGAGCTACTCAGTCCACAAGTGGCTGGATATAATATTGTTAGGGTTGAACTTGGCCTCCGCCTAAAATATTTCTACAACCTGTCCCAGCAGGTAGGGGTGGATTGTACCTACTACAGCAAGAACAAGACTGATATGCCTATGGCTGGTATCTTCAGTGGTACAGTAGACTAAAAACGTAGTTCTAGGATGAAGCCTAAGAGATCATTAGTGGCTGAGACTGAACCCAACATTTCTTAAATACATTTGCTGTTTTTTTCTGTTGGGGCTTAAATTATGCAAGAAGGCTTTCTTGGGCCCTTTCTGCTGCTTCGCTGAGCGCTGCCGTCATTGCTTTTGGATTCACCGTCTTGCATATCACTGCCAGGTGGAATTTGCTGCCTTGTTATTGTTTTTGGCCATCAATGGTCTTTTGGTCATCATAGCCAATATTTGGGCTTTTATGCCGGTTTGTCATTACATGTAACTGTAGAGGAGAAGGAAATGGGTAGCTGCTCCTCCAATTTTAACACTAGCTGGTGAGTAAGAATGGCAGTCTCCATAACTTATCAAGTCGCTGGTTGCTAGCTCATTTAGACGTGCTGGTTGGATTTTTTGAGGGCAGGGGATTGGAGGAATCTCTGTCATTGCTGGTAGCTGTAACCTGTGTTTCTCTGGTTGCTTTTGTTTTTTGATTTTGGCCAGCTTTCCGGATGGTCTGTTTGTTTGCCCACTCAAGAAGGTTTTACAACAGGATTATGTTGGTATTTCGGTGGTTTCCTAACTTATAAGAATACTGGACTAGGGGTTGTTGCTACCACATCTTTGATTGGTTTTAGAGGGCCTGGCTGTCAGCAAACATTGGTTGTGCCATAACTCGAGTAAGACAAGGACAGTGAAGAACGGATGGGATAGTCACACCCTGATTACTTACAACCAGTCTTCGTACTGAGGGAAGGTCTTACTTGTCAGTCCTGTGGCGATCATCTTTTACAGACATGGCTTTGTACTTTCAGGCTTTTGTGGAGGAATATAAGGTGTGATGGGTGGATAAGGGGAAGAGCAAAAGGCAGGTGGAGCAACAAAAGACTAAGCCCTGGTTTTACAAGAAAGAAACCCTGAAATTAAAATGGTGTAGGTTGGGGAAGTGGCAGAGGCAATGCCAATCTCATGGAATTAAGGCTGATGAGCAAGACCTTTAGTAATGACCCCTGCAATAGGTTATCAGAGCATCTGCGCTGACATTTTTTATATGAGCAGGTATATATCATATATATTCATGCAAAAATGAAATTTCCAACATTTTTCAGAACTTCCTGGAACACTTTGTGAAATCCAGAAAGATCATAAATCTACTCCAAACATAGGTCTAAATCCACAGAAATTAGTTTAAGAATATTTTGGGGTGTGACTTGTGTTCCTTTTTGGCTTTTCAACATATTGCTACTAATTAAATTAGAAAATCAACGTTCATACAATTCTCACATTCTAAAATTTTGGAAACACCCAGATGAATTAAAGCCAGATGATCTCTAACCCATAACCATGAAAGAAAAGCCTTTGAGAAAGAAAGCTACTTAAAATGCAAATGACCTGGGAAGCTGCTCGCTTTGTTACTTGCTCAAGATCTGCCTGTAATTTGCGCTGCTGCTCTTCATAAAGTACCAACTTGGCGTGCAGCTCTTCTGTAGAAAGAAGCATAACAAATAAGATTACTCAGCTCAACAAATACATGTATTACTATAAACGTTTTAAAATCTTCACTAATACTCTGCTTCTAAGCATTCTCATTTCACAGTTAAGTCCAATTTTTATGGGGATCGTATTAGATAAGCATTCAAATATACCCAATATGCATTTAATATAAAGTATTTGGGGTATGAAGGAGGTCAGCCCATCCTACCATTTAAACAATACCCAGAGAAATACATATACTTGAAAATCTTGTGCGAGTTTTAAAGAACCACACTTATAACTATATTTAGTTACTCAATGTAAGTAATAAATCAACAGGTTATTTCGCTTTGCTAATGCTCTACCTGTAGATTCCTTACCTTTAAATATACCCAGGTGACAGTGGATCTGGAGAATTTTTATAGTAACAGTCCTACATGCCAATAGGTAGCTTTGCGTGCCTCCTCAGTTACTCCATACCGCCCTGATGTGATGGAACAGAGCTACATATAAGGGCCACCATAAACATTGACATCAGTTTCTTTTTCCTTCCGCATATGGAGCACTTGTCTGAAGGGGACAGTGTGCCAAAATAGAACTTGGGACCTTATGTTGATGTACAGGAGTCCACTGTACAGAACAGGAAGGTGGCAGTGAGGAATCTGCATCTAGATGGAGCATTTACCAGAAAAACCATTACCAAAGGCAAGTTAATTGTCCTCATCTTTAGAAGAGATACTACAGCAGTACCTACCAGTGTAGGGTCTAGGAATGGACTCAGAACAGAAGGTCTTGCATAACTGAGGACCAAATAAACAGCTAATGTTCAAATGGAGGTAGGAAGAGCACATGGACTTTGGTAGAGCATCACTTCTCCATACATGATGCATACTTCGGAACAAGGTTGCTCTATAATGAAATCAAGTAAAAAGAGGTGTACGGAGGAAAGTGTAACACTTGAGATGATTTTCCAAAAAAAGTCAGAGAAGTTCCCACTTTATTATGACAGAAAATCAAAGTTAGATGCTACATGGCAGCGTGGCGCTGAATGAGTGTTGTTCTGCTTGTTGGAGTAGAACATTACAGTGGTATTTGGCTATTTAAATTAATGCATTCAGCCTTAGTGACTAGAGAAAAAAGGCTTAGCTTGAGAAAATTGGTACAATTCTTGCATTCCTAATGGACGACAGATTGAAGACTTTGCTTATCCGAGACTCATACCATCTATACTGCAAGTAATCAAATGTTATGGATGAAAGAATGAGACTCAAAGAAGAAAGTTTGTTACAATGTTTAAAAAAATACTCCTGCCCGAGCCTCAAATCCTAAAAACAAAGTGCCTATCGAAGTTCACCACTTAAATGACAAGAGATGGGGTGGCAGAGCATTTAGGATACACAGTGCAACCTTTTGGACCTCCATTTCCCTTAAATTCGAGCCCAAACCTCAAGTTCAGGCAGTCTTCAGACCTGGACTACCCTCTTATCATTTAATGTCAGATGCCTGCTGGTGCAAAATATTTTCTCTACTGTTTAGCACCAATAGGTTTCTCTGGAGTACTAGCCAAGCTTTACAAAATCTCAAAATAAGAAACATAGATCAGCATTACCAGTTCATCTAAGGTGTGAGGGTCTCCTGAAATAGCAGTCACCTTTGAGATGGCACAAGAGACTGAATGCAGAGTTTAGACCGAACAGTTTTTGTGCGGTTATGGACTCTCCCCATCACTAATCACAGAAATGTGTGAAAGAATTGTCCAATTCAATCCGAAACAGCTTAGCCTGCTGATGGCACTGAGCTTTAATCTGAGCCAGCATAACAATGTTAAATTGTTTGCAGAAAGAAACTTGCTGAAGTGAATACAAGACTGTAAGAAGCCTCCCCTCCAAATGGATTCTCTACCGCACTGCACACATGCATTGTGACCCCTCTCAGAGGCATTGCCATTGCTGGAATGTTTAGGTACTTTTTTCAATCACTAGAATGAGGGAGTTTGTCTAAGAGATGCAATTCAGTGTAATATGGCAGATGAGAGGCAGAAGGTAAAACCCCCCCCGACTTACCACATAAGCGTAGACCTGTCAAAATGTATGTTTACAGATGAAAATGTAAGGATATTCTGCTCTACTAGATGCCTAATCAGGGGGA
Organism: Lissotriton vulgaris; assembly: GCF_964263255.1. Classification (NCBI taxonomy): domain Eukaryota; kingdom Metazoa; phylum Chordata; class Amphibia; order Caudata; family Salamandridae; genus Lissotriton; species Lissotriton vulgaris. The sequence continues at coordinate 210,098,311 of NC_141688.1, read as the reverse complement.
CAAGCTACAGTGATTTACACGGATATTAATTTATACTTTCTGATACACAGGTAGAGCAGAGCAGGCAAAGGAGCTAGCGTCTAAGGGTGAATTTGTTCTAGAAGATGAGACAGACGTTGGTGCGATTGGTGAAACATACACACAAAGGATCAAAAAATATAATGGGGACACACCCGGAGACTCCAATGCAAAAGCTGCATAACGATCCCAGACTACATCCCGATATGGTAACCATATGGAATCTTACCCTTGAATGCTTCTTTTGCAGAAGAAACTAGAAAACTGATCTGAGAAGATAAACTAGAACTAGCTGCAGAGAAATTTGCTTCCTTAATGGCGTTTTTTCGTGGTTAGTTTTGTATTCATTCTTACTGGGTGAGTGTTGGGATTACTAAAAGTTCTTTGAGTAGATTATAGTTTGCTTTGTGGTTCTTAAACAAACATTTCACTGTGGCCTCTGTGCGATCTAGCATCAGTGATGTAAAATACAGTCTCTTAACTCTGGAGCAGAGGCACACCTACATCCATCGAAAAGATCTGAACTTTAAGGCCAACAACGTCATTCACCTGTTAAGACAACTGAGCCAACATCTGCTATGTCCATCAGCAGAGCCCATACTGAACGTTTTAAAAGCAAAATTGCTTCCTGCCATCAGCTATGGCCATTTTGCTTTTCCTGGATCGCTAGACAAGTTCTAGAATTCAACCCAAGCCAAAGTATACAAATTAGTGTTGCTCATTCCACGGTCAGCTAGGAAATCAAGGCTGAGACTGGAGCGCGGTCTCGGGAGGCTGGACTTGACATGCCAGGGGGAATTGACAACGCTATACCTCAGGACCTTGATTGCTCCAGAAGACTCACTCAGATATCAGCTGAGGTCTGTTTTCGAGGAGGTAGGTACATCCTGGCATACCAGTCTTGGCCAGGCCATACCCACCCTGAGGATTAAAGGCAGCAAGCTAACGACTACCTAAAATTCCCCTCTTCACCTGGAAGAAAGCCGTGAACAAGCAAGTTCGGGAAACATCATTTGCCAAAGACATCGTAGTCGTCCACCTTACCTTGTTCTTAGAGCCATTAGACAAAATATACATTCTGGGAAAAGCCCATCCCAATCTTAGTAAGGCTTTGACTTTACAAATCCGCAGGAAAACTCTCTATACGAGACTCATTATGCCACGCATCACTAATTTCAACCCAGCATGGGCACATAAGGGGAAATCATACATGTGTAGGGTATGTTCCTTCCACATGGAATCCTGGCTGCCCCTCCTGTGCTGTTACCGAAACTGAACACTGACAGTCGGCACCTTTTTCGCCCTATGCTCATTTTAAATGGAGCAAGGTTCCGTAGAGGGGCCTCAGCCTTATGCTTCACTGAATCAATAATACTAAACCTAGCAAGACTGGGTTAATTTATGCAGCTGATCAGGATCGCCATAAATGAGGCACCAGAGGGTAATGTCACTCCTGTGACAGACTAATGACCCTTCCTCGCCAGTGGCATGCCACATTATACAATATGTTGAAATGTGCAGGGGGGTACCCACCAGTAACTAAGGCGGTCCATCCTCCTTATTCAAAAGTCATCCTACCTAACCGGATTTTAAGGTCCCAGTATTTATTCATTTTATATAATATGGAAATACAAGCAACTCCGAGATATCAGACAAATGTGCAAAGGGCCAAAGGCTTATTACAAGGACAAGGACATCAGAGGGGAGGAGAAGGGCTAGGTAGGGAGGACATTTTTTAATAATAATTTTGCTCTTATGACTATCATGAATTGAATTAATCGAACAGTTAATAAATTCATTCATTCATTCATTCATTCATTCATTCACACTTACATTGCCAAAACAATTAGTCACTGCCCTCTAGCGGCTGGAAAGAACGCTTTAGTCTGGTGAAGTATTCCTCAAATATGGAATCAAGGGCACTCACTGGTCCAAATAGCACTAGAACATAAGACCCAAGACATTAGAAGTGCTGATGGGGGTCTTCCTAGGTATCACAGTTCTGCTATATCTCAAACGGAGCATGCCATACAACGCAGCACATGCCTCCCTATCAACCTGTCCATGTAAGGTTAACCAAAACTAACCTAGCTTACCACTTGATCACTGACTTTCCCTCATGCCCCTCGCAAACTATTTCTACCAATCATTTTGTCAAGGTTTCTGGTACTGCCATCTTGTCAACCCTATAGATTAGACCAATCTTAACCATAATCTTGGAATTATTTAATATTGCTTATTTATCCTTCACTTTGGGCCAACCATCACTCAAATAACGCTGGACCTCGCACAACTAACTGTCTTGATCAATAAGCAACCTATTCTTCTTCAGTGACAGCCCCACTGCAAAACCCACGCAAACTCAACAAGAGCCAATACTCATGGCACACCATTTCATCCCCATTCGCATCTTCACTAATAGGCAGCCAAGACACGTGATTTTCAGTGATATTCTGGCACTCTGGAACATGTTTCAGATAAAAGGAAAACTCTTCCAAAAATATATTGATTCAGCCAATTTGGGAGCGACCTTTCAACTACACTTATAATTCATATGCAATTCAAAACTACTACCATAAATGTAGGTCTTAAAGTGCTTAACTGCCAAGCTACAAGCCACAGTTTTCTTTTTTATTGCAATAGAAGTGTTTTATGCACCCTTAAACATGCATGAAGTAAATTACATCACTATCTCAACTTCTCCCTTTTCCTACATCAGAACTGCATCCATTTCGTATGCACTTGTACATGTAACAATGATGGTGTGATTCTACACATCAAATGTCTGGCTTCATATGCCAAGACTTGATTAGTTAAAACCCCTCAGACCAAGTTCCAGATCACTCGAATTTGAAATTGTTCTTAAGCTACATTCTTAACTTCTTCATCCTTCCAGAAAAAATGATCTACCAACTTGGTATAGTATTACACCATGCCTAGAAATCAACTTAACTCTTCCTTATTTCCTGGGCAAGACATCAGCTCTACTGCCGTACCAAATTACTTTTTTAGGCACTATACCATCCCACAATAAAACGGATGATGTGCATTGGATGAATTTAGGGTAGAAAACATACTTCAATCACTCCCAGTAGACAATAAAGTATGTTGAGTAACTGTTCTTCACTTCTCAATCTGGTTTTAGGATGGGACACGGCATCGAACCCGCCCTTCTAGGAGTCCTGGATCATCATAGACGGCTCTTGGATGTGGGCCAGAAGGGCGCCCTGATCCTACTTGATCTCAGTGTGGCCTTCAACACTGTGTCACATGTCACTCCCTACGAGAGGCTGCCTAATCTAGGTCTCCAGAAAATAGCCCTTTCCTGGATGACATCCATCTTACAGGATTGTTATTTTCAGGTGATCTCAGCCAGTGCCTCCTCCAAACAGCATGCCCTAACTTGAGGAGTTCCACAAGGATTAGACCCAAGTACGGCAATATTTAACATCTATGTGCGACCATTGGCTGACTTGGTGGAAAGTTGTGGCCTTACCTTATTTTCATATGCAGATGACAATCGTTTCTCTATTATCTGCTCAGAACCACAACTCTGAGGCTTTGAACTCCTGCTTGCATTTGGTTGTGGCATGGATGAACAACTATTCACTTAAATTAATAGCGAACATGCCAAGGGACTGGTGCTGGGAAAGAATCTGTAACTTTGGGGTCCTGAAAACTGGCCCGGATTCCTGGGCCCTCTTCTAGATTCAGCCCGAAGGTCAAGAACCTTGGCTCCCTGCTGAACGACAAGCTGTTCATGAAGGCCCAGATGGCGTCGTTCAGAAATGGCTGCGGAAAATCTTCTTGCTTCTACCATTCCCAGCTCAAAGGACGGGTATCAAGGCACTCATTATAGCAAGACTGAATTACGGCAACATGTTTTATCTGGGGGTGGATAAACCCTCCAACAGACCATTGCAAATGGTCCAGAGCATAGCGGAAAGCATGCTCTACAGACTCCCGAAAAGTGCCTCGCCCTTGCCTCTCCTCCGGGATCTCCATTGGCTTACTGTAGAGAAGCAAATTCAATGTAAAACCTTGTGTTATGTCCACAAAGCAAGATTGAGGTTAGACCCCAATATCTTCACAAATTGGTAAGATCTCATCAACCGGCCCATACCCTTCGCTCTGACGAATTTTCCCTGTGCGAATTAAATACACATGTTGAAGTATGGTTTAGGGTCTCCTTTTGCATGCATGTTATGTTAGCATGGCTTATTAGAAGTTTAGACACCATTTTACCTTTTGCTGCTTTTGCACACGACACTGCGTAGCTGTTTTTGTAAGTTAGCCTTCATGAAGGTCTACACATGAGAAAAGGTGTGTTTTTCGACATCTCTAGAAATACATTGTGCCCCTAGTCTGCACAGTGAGTGCTGAGCCGTTAAGGTTATCATAACATGTGAGCCTGTTTCTCTGCATGTCCTTCTAACACATTCAAGACAACATTTTGGCAGCTGCGAGCCGATCAAGGTTCTGGCGCCTCTATCATAGCACACTTGCCATAATGTCACACACTAGGAAGATTCCACGGATGCAGAGAGCGTTGCTGATCCAGATGTAATTTACACTTACTGAGCGAAAAGGTAATGGGGTCCCCCCAAAAAAGCCCAAGAGACCTTCTTTAGTTTAGAATACATAGTTCCTATATAGGGAGGGTGTTAAAACTAGGCGATATATACCCTGTTTGCACTATCATTGTAATATGATTCCTCCATTTGTATTTTATGGAATTGTAACCATGCTGACCATATTATTCTTAATCATAGGTCTGCTTATGTTGACTAAAATAATGCGCATGAGATCACATTGTTAAAATAAATATTTTAACCTTGCCTTGTCTCTTTTTACTCCTGTTGTGGACTGGTATGAGAGTATAACAAAATCGTGTTCTTAATTCCCACCAATCCTGAGATGGTTCCAAGTCGCATGTTCTAGTTTGTCTAATCATTGGTTACTTTGCTATAGGACGAAGAGCTAATGTGACACTGATGCTAGCTTGCTGGGGTTTTCTACGTACTAAGGTGAATTTCTGGTACACCACAATTCACTAATGTCCTAGGTCTCTGTGCACAGTTCTGTGTATGAGCAGAAATTCTTGCAACATGGTGCCGCCAACGAGTGTGGTCTTATTGTGAGACGCTTGAGTAGTGCTTATTTCAGTCTACAGCCCCCTCACTATCGTTTCCGGTTGACTATCGTGATGGATAAAACCTACCTATGGTTACGTAGGTCACTTCAAGCTTGATATAATAAAACAGTTTTCTCTTTGAGTTACTACCTAGTTGAGCCTTATTCTAATGCATTGCACTTATTATATTACTGTTTTGATATGGCTGCGGTTGATATCCCAGCACACAGTGGTGTGGCTGTACGGATTCACTTGCAGGAATACCTAGTTTTTTAAGAGGGACATGCAGTTGTTTTTGTGGTCTCAGCTGAAGCGGTGTACCCATTTGAATTGTTTTACTCATGGGTTACATTACCTGCGGTAGATGCTGGTACTGATGTATTTCACACTTATACCCCTGCTGATGCTACTGCTGCGTATGCTCCATATCAGAGAGTAGAAATTCCGATTTCTGCTCGGATGCATGCCGTTTGGTTTGATGGTGCCCTCCCACACGTTATTACAGCGGTCAGACAAGGGCACTACTAGGCTTGTTTTGGCTGCTTACACCCCGCATCCACAGGCGGGTGCGTTGACAGCTCCGCAACCAGCCCCCTGTATGCCTCTGTAGTGTCAGTTATTAGGGGTCTGGTTCATTACATTACCCGCAACCTCCCAGGTGGTGCAGCGCATCCAGTTGGTAAGAGCGGGCTGAAGCTTAGTCCTGTCATGGTTAATGCGGTCATGGGTAAACGTTTCCAGGTTAAAGATGAGATGTCTTTTTGGCTTGCCGAGAAATTCGACCAACTGGAGGCAGTATTCCCTAATACTAGTCCTGTGGGGAAACACAGGATCCTCACAATTAGTTCACAGAAAGACTTCGTGCCAAACGTATTTGAATGTACAACATGGGGTGTGATTTTTGCGGCAGTCTATACTAGGTGCTTTGGCACCCAGTCAATGACGGTCCTACCCTCAGTGATCAAGCGTGTTCAAGATGAACACAGGCAAAGGCGGCTGTGGAATTGGGAATGCGACTCGTGGGAGCGTTTGACACGGTACGCGATCTTGTTTTTGTAAATGTCACGGGGGACGCGATAAGTTTCCAAGTCTCTAATGCTTTGAGTGATGTCCCTGTTACCGAAGATTATCACGGAGGCTTATAAGACCGTTGGCTGTAATAGTCTGGGTGTTAAGCCTTTCACTAACAAAGAAAAACAGCAGCAAACTCAACAAGCGTCATCTGATAAAGATGACCGCCCAAAAGTTAAGAAACAAAATTGGAGTAAGAAAAAGAAACAGGGCAAACAGCAACAGAAACAGGGGTCCCGTCCAGCTTCACTTACACCTGCCTCTACTGAGCATACATATGAGTTGCGAGACTGCAGTACTATTAAGTCACCTGATTGATTTCAGGTTTCTGAACAACGTTCTCCTCGTTCTTTGTAGGAAACATCGGTAACAACCACCGGTGGAGGAGGCGGCGGCGGCAGAGGACGAGGTGCCCAACAGAGCCCTGAGCAGCCTCGTAAGGCTGACGGAAAAGGCAAGCAGGACGAGTCACTGCATCAGAGACCCCAGTTTCAAAAGAAAAAGGTTGCTGCAGAAACAGCGAGATATGCCACAGATAGTGAGAACGCAGATTCGGAATCTGACATGGGCACGGACGCTGCTGGACAGCGCGGCGGCGATTACCATCATTCGAGAGGCGTTAAATGTAAATTGATACTTGTATAGCGTACTACTCACCCGCAAGGGTCCCAAGGCGCTTGTACGAATACCGCTGTGGAACCCGTCCTGGCTTTCCCTGTGAGGCGTCCACTCCTTGGCACCCAGAGGGTGAAAGCCAGGCATCCTTAGCATTGTGGGGGCCGTTGTGGAGATTAAGCAAGCTATTGCCCAGAGTTGCAGAGTGGAACTCATGATTAGAATAGGCACCGAGGCGAGAATTATCAGGTCCGTGGAATTTTGAGCCCAAGACCCCGCCGAAGCGGGGAATTAAACCCTGGTCCTGGGCTAGACCTCTGCATCAAGGTCTGCCGCTCTAACCATTGAGCCACACTTCTCTACAGGCGTTGCGTCCACTACTGAAGGTGACAGCGACTGACACCTACTTTGTAGTTGAGACAGCTGACACTAGAGTGGCTCCCCCTGACAGACTATATTGAAGTGTCCTTGTAATGGAAGGTGACATTGAACGTACCATAAAAGGGGTATTTTGGGAAAATCTGACTACTACCTATGATATTTTGTTGGCAGAAGTCGATTGGCCCCCACCTTTTGTCTTAGCTGCTCTGCAAGGGAAGAAGGCGATCCTCCCCGCTTCCGCGCACGCTGTGCCGAAGTAGCAGGATCTACAGTTTGTATAAGATTGGGCTAAGACGCTTGCGCCGGCGTTGTACCGTACTCACTGCGGATGGGAAAAATTATCCCCTCGACATGAGATTTCCTTGCGGTCTATGCCACAGCCTCAACCCCAATACTCCATGCGGCGAGAAGCGAAAGCTTCAGCTACGAGATCCTTAAACAATTGGAATAGCAAGGAGTGATTGAAACGTCTGTGTCTCCGACAAATAACCCTCTTTTTGCTGTGACCAAGCCAGACAGTTCGTATTGTTTGGTATTGGATTACCGCCACTTACACTCACATTGTTGTACGTGCGCAGTGTAGAATACTCACAGTTCTGCTCTTGTGGATAGTCTCGTACTTAAAAGGTTTAACCACATGCGTGCAGCGGCTTTTTTCGCGCTGTGCGGCTTTTTTCAAAAAGCGCGTTACATGACGAGCTGAGCTCGTCATGAGCATGCGAGCGGCACAACTCATGACGAGCTCAGCTCGTCATGAGTACGGAAGGGGTTAAAACCACATTTGACATATCCAATGTTTTTTTTGCCCACAATCTGTCCTCTCTTAGTAGTCAATGGATGGCTTTTAACAGTGGCGGAAAACAGCGACAATTCCTTCGTTTGGCTATGGGCTACAAGAATAGTCCTGGCGTTTTTGCCGCCAGCATTGTTTCTCTCTTGGAGAGACTCGACGCAGATGCTTGTTTATATGTGAATGAAATTTAACTCACAGACAATGAATTATGGCCGCATCTGTGCCGAGTAGACCGCATAATTTTCTGTTTTGCGGACATAGGCAATAAATGTAACTTTGCAAAATCACACATTGCAGAGTACACAGTGTTGTTCCTGGGCTACAAGCTCAACAAGGAAGGTCGAGGTTTGGCTAATCACTTCCTGGAGAAATGCGCATTTTTGCGAGCTCGGACCACACTGAAAAAGTTACAATCTTTACTGGACTTTTAGAATTTCGGTCATACCTACATTCCCGAATATGCCCAGCGTATCAAACCGCTTTATGCGTTGATACAACCAACTTTTTCCGGTCATCTCGCAATCTTTGCAGGCTGACCACCTTGAATCTAAATTCTTGCCGACTCGTGATAACCACACTATACTGGTGATAAGAGTCGTGCCAGGGGCGGTGGATTTCAAGTACCTCACTTTCAATAAGGGTTATACAATCCCTATCGCTTCCAAGTCACACTTGTACACTTCGACTGAGTTGCGGTTTTCCACTGTGGAAAAAGTTTTGACTGCAGTGCAGGTGCCATTCTTAACCACATAGATGCTGCACATGTGCATTTCCTGTGCTGAAGGTCAATGGAAACGGGTGTGGTCATGACGAGGTCAGCTCGTCATGAGCACAGCTCCACTGTACCTCACGACGAGCTGAGCTCGTCATGAGCATCGAAGGGGTTAAGAAACATGCACTGTCGCAGGGAAAACTTATTTTGGTTGTTACTCCGTATCCTGCCTTGGAGGCAGTGACAAAAGCCAGTGTACCGAATTCCAAAGCTGTGCACCGCCGGTGGATACAATAGGCCACATCTTTGACATCCCTGGATGTCACATTTATTTTTGATTCCTCTTCGCAGACACAGGATTTCTTGCAGTATGAATTTGTTCACCCTGCTCCTCTGACTATGCGCCCACTTGAGGATATCCGTTGTATCATATACACGGACGGAAGCGCACAAGCGGCTACGGATTCAATGCCCGCATATTCCTCGGCCTGCACAATTGTGGTTGGTCCTATGGTGGATGGTGAATTCAAGTCCGATGTCGTGTATACACAGACATTGGGAGACTGTACTGCCCAATTGGCAGAGCTCTGTGCTCTAATGCTTGCATTGGAGTACGCAGACCCCAGTGTGACTACTCTTATAGTGAGTCACTCTTATTACTATGTTCAGTCTTACAATAACAATCTACCCTTTTGGACTCAAAAGGGTAATCGTGACTCCAAAGGTCGCACAATAAAACATAAAATTATCTGGGATCGAGTGGCTGAGCTTAAAGAATGTCTCCCACTCGTCTTTGTAATTCATACTCTGGGTCATCAGTGTGTCGGAGTTCAAGCTGTTGGCAACTGTCTTGCAGACGAGGCTGCAAAGACAGCAGTTGCAAGATATGATTTTCCTGATTTATGCCATTATATAGGTATAAATCACCTTATCCTTATATAGGCATAGAAATCATTACCATATTTAGACATAGCCCATGCAGTCCAAATACGTTATGGCTACTTCCACTAGTTCTGAAAAGCCACAACGATTTCTTGGAAAACTCTGCTTCAGCAGTTAGGGACTTCCCCATGCTTAAATATTGATTTGTCCAAGAACTCATGGAGTTTTCAAAGAACTGAGACTCATTGTTGAAGTTATTATGTCCAACTGTACGTCAAACTCGGCACCTTCAAGGTATAAAAATGCCCACACTTGCCATAGCAAACACACAGTGGTTTGGAGCAGTTCGACTATCTACTTGCCAGACGCATCTCACTACAGCAAGTGACGAAGGAAGCCGACCCTCCAGCAGACGCACTGAGCAAGACGCTGTCTTTTCTCTTGCCGAGAAATCCAGCTCCAGTGTTTCCAAGCTTCCCTTGCGGGGTATTGGGAAATCAAGCCCAGAGACAGAGAGATACCAGACCTCTTTCAATCTAAACCAAGGTACGGAGCTGATTAGACCCTAAGAGAAATCTAGGATAGATACTTGGCAAAAAGAATACTAAACCTATGCTGCACCTCACTTTCTTCTTCCCTCATACTAGACTTATGTTAGGTACATCGGGGTAGGCGTGTTTTAGAAGCACTAGTTGAGTACTTTTAGTCTTTATTAATGTATGTATTTTATGGCCTAGAAACCATACCATGCTTTTACAGTATTATTTCATAATACTCTTCTTGCATGAGAAAGAAGACTGTTCAATAAATACCTTTTTATTGAAAACACCCGTCTCTATTTCTCTGCTCCTCTGATGAAACGAAGCATGTATGATCGACTGAGTAAAATATCTATCTATTGTTTCCATGACTCTGTAGATACGTTTATTCTTGGGGAAACAAAGTTGTCATATTTATGCGGTTGTCAGAAACTAATCCCTTCTTGTTTATCCGAGAAAGTTTCTAGTGACCTCTGAGCTAGCTGGCACTCACAATTAAGTCTAATATATTTGATAGAGACCTAGTTGACCTAAGTCCTACGTCAATTCTATAGTATATATTATTCCAATGCGCAGAGCCTATTGGGAATATAGGAACTACGCTACAAGGCGCCCAACATTTGGTAAGGCACTAATTTAACTCTAGATACTGGAGTAACTCAGTCGTGCTTTTCACAGAGACCCCTTTTTCCTGTAAAATACTTCAATAGACGTCTGGAGTGGGTTAAAGGACATAATATCCGCCATAACTAAGTAGGACAGATAATCCTATGTATTGGCTTTTGGTTTTGTTTAACGTTGAACGATACATTGTTCCAAAATAGTAAAAGTAATTAAGTGGAAAAGGGGCACCGGTTACTTTTGGATGATGCACTAGCATACATTCTCCTTTGAAGGAACAAAGTAACATATGCCTGGTTAAGAACTAAAACATTATTAGCCAATACCAAAGAGGGAGTTTTGTGGATCAAACGGCACTGAAAACAACAGTTGTTCCCTCTTTTATCAGTTTGGATATCAATAAGAACGCTCAACAGTGACAAAACATAACACCTTGACGGTTTTCTTCTACAGTTAGCACTATCAACCTACAATGTAATTGCATATTTATTTCACAAAGCATTTACCATTCTGTGTTTTGAGCTCCACAAATGTTTCAAGCCTGGTTTGTAACTGCTGATTTTCAGCCGCCAGGTCAGAAAGGCGCTCATTTAGGACAGACATGCTGTTACTGTTGGACACAGACTGCAGGGAGAAACAAGAAGAATAAAAAAATATATATATATATTATATTTCTGTATTGTTAATCATGTAGCAGAATACATAGGTTCCGTATGCTAAGTGAAACAAGGCAGCTCAGTCAAAACTGCTTAATTAATAGTTGCTGTTCAACTGCATGTCAAATAGAACACAAACATATTGTAACTTCAATTTGACTTGAGAGCTAGTATCTAAGGAGTAGCTTCTTACCTGTAACTCCAGTATTGTAGTAGGGGTACCTCTGTTATAGTCATAATCTGTGAATAGTCCAGTCCATGTATATGGACCCCGGAGCAATCGAAATAGTCTCTTAAGTTGTCCTCTTCTGCAGACCTGCATAGACACTTAAGGGAAAATCAAAGACAAAAAATGCAGCCTGACATTAACAAGGCTACACTGGCCAGCACTTCATCCTGAAGTGAAAAAAGGATGGCCAAATAACAAATGTACACATTTTGCTAAGTTTCACACATAGAGAAACTCCCCTTTACAAAAATCCTTTGTCATGATAGAGAGGAAGGGTTGGCCACACAGGCCCCTTGGGCTGTCATTATGTGTCCGGAAAAGGGATACCGTGCCTTTAAGGAACCCTCCAGAGACCCTCGGTATCCCATGATGCACAGCCAAAGGCAAGTTACTTTCAGTTCTTTTTGAAGGTGTATATAGCCAGGCCTGTAGCATCCAGGATATTATCGTTTCATCCACCGAGGAGGCGGGCGGATCACTTATGACTATAACAGAGAAACCCTACTACAGAACTGGAGTTACAGGTAAGAAACTACTCCTAATGTAGTAGGGGATCTCTGTGTATTATCATAATCTGTGAATAGAAGAGCAAGCCCATCCCAACAAACCAAACCATAAGTGGAGGAAACAGACAAACCCACTACTGTGCAAACAAATTCCTCAATTAAACCTGCCCGACCTGAGCATCTGCCCTGGCATCAGAGTCCAGACAGTAGTGCTTAGCAAAGAAATGCACCGACTTCCAAGTGGCAGCCCTCCAGATGTCTGCAATGGAAACATGATGTAGTTAAGCCGTTGTAGCCGCTTTGCCCCTGGTGGAGTGAGCCTTAGGCTTACCCCCTAAAGTCTAGTTAGCCTTCTGGTAACATAGCTGCATACAGGACCCAATCCAACTAAAGATAGACGGCTTAGAGGTGGCAAGACCAATCCCGACCGATCCATAATTAACAAACTATTGATCAGACCTATAATTATCTTTGGTCTTATCTAAGTAGAATTTCAACACCCGCCGCACATCAAGGGAATGAAGGGATCCTCCGCCGGAGAGGAAGGATTTTGAAAAAATGTTGGTAAAGTAATCGTCTGATTCACATGGAAATCAGATATCACCTTAGGTAGGAACTTCGGGTGAGTCCTCATGACAACCTTAGATTCATGAAACACACCCCTCGAGCAGATGTTATAGCCACAAGGAAAACTACTTTCCATGATAAATGTCTGCAGAGAAGCCTTGTGAAAAGGCTCAAAAGGCTCCTTCATCAACCTAGACAGCACTACATTAAGCTCCCACGGAGGCGAGGGACGTCTAGTGGGAGGAAACACCTTCTTCAAACCTTCCAAAAATTCTTTGATGACAGGGATTTGGAAAAAGGAAGTTCGTGAAGGGCATTTTCTATAGGCAGTTAAAGCTGCGAGGTGAACCCTATTAGAATGAAAATTAAGGCCAGACTGTGCCAAATGTAGCAGGTGCGGAAGGATGACATCCTCCTTGCCGTATGTTGGATCCGGATCTTTAGAAGCGCACCAAATGCAGAATCTTTTCCATTAGTATGCATATGAAGTCCTTGTAGATGGTCTCTTTGCCTCCTTGAGTATCTCCATGCAGTTCTATGGAAGATTTAAATGTCCATACTGCGCTCTCTCAGGAGCCATGCTGCCAAACTCAACAACGATAGGTTGGGGTGCACCATCTGCCCTCCGAATTTCGTGAGAAGGTCCGGCCGACATGGAAGCCAAAGATGTGGCAGTAGAGACCAGTGGAGAAGGTCGTTGCACCACCACTGCCGAGGCCATTCCGGAGCAACCCTGGCCCTGGATTGGGACAGTCTGATCAGCACTGCCGGGATCAGGGGAATGGGTGGAAAAGCGTACAGAAAGCTGCTCGACCAGTTAATCCACAGTGCATTCCCCAGCGACCCTGGTTGGTAAAACCTGGAGGCAAAGTTTCAGCATTTGCTGTTTTCTGCGGTTGCAAACAGATCAATTTCTGGAGTGCCTTATCTTGCAAAGATGTTGCTTAGCACCTTGTCGTTTATAAGAAATTGTAAATTGATACTTGTATAGCGCACTACTCACCCGCAAGGGTCTCAAGTCGCTTGTACGAATACCGCTGTGGAACCCATCCTGGCTTTCCCTGTGAGGCGTCCACTCCTGGGTACCCCTAAGGTGGAGGCCAGGCATCCTTAGCGTTGTGGGGGTCGTTGTGGAGATTAAGCAAGCTATTGCCCAGAGTTTCAGAGTGGGACTCCATGATTGGAATAGGCACGAGGCGAGAATTATCAGGTCCGTGAAATTTTTGAGCCCAAGACCCGCCGAGGCAGGGAATTGAACCCTGGGGTCCCGGGCTAGACCTCTGCATCAGGGTCTGCCGCTCTAACCATTGAGCTTTGAGTAGTTTTCCCAATATACAACTTGGGACATGGGCACATAATTGCATATATTACATTGCTTGTTTTGCAATTAGTAAATTTACTAATTGCGAAACAAGCAATGTAATATATGCAAATATGTGCCCATGTCCCAAGTTGTATATTGGGAAAACTACTCAAAGAGTGAACCAACGAGTGGCGCAACATAGATCAAGAATCAGACACAAGGTGTTGACTGCCCCTATGGTACAACACTTTGTGGAACATAAACACATTGAGACAGATTTTAAATGGACAGTACTGTCAGCAATAAAAGCTCCCCCCGAGGAGGAAATGTAGATGCCATGTTGTTGAAAAAAGAGGCATACTTAATTCTTAAATTTAACTGTGTGGTGGACGGTTTGAACGAAATGTCTGAATTACAACGATCCAATTACTGAGCCCCCTGTCAAACCACCTCTTTGCAAACATACACCCTCTCGCAAGACATAGTGCGAGCCACTTCTTTAACTACGACTAGATCGAACTTTGTGAAATCCAGGTTTCATACAGTGCCTAAACACGAAAAGTATAGAAAACTACAAGGTCCATGATGCTTAGCAGGGTATTTAAAAGAGAAACAAGTTCCGGAGTTACGTCTGATAATAGCAGTCGACTCGCGGTAAACTAAACGCCAGTCATGCGGCCACACGGAGATTACTAAAGCAGACTCAGGTATATCTAAAAGAGGTAAGAAGTTCGAATTAATTACCCCTGAACTTCATTGAGCAGCATTACGGCCGTAGATGTAAACATATTAAATGGTTACCTTTTAACCTTCCAGAGACCCCACCTAATAGGAAGATAACACGAAGAAAGTAGAACAAAGTGGAGCCGCATACGAGGCACATACTTTTCCTGCTCACAAGTAAGTTTCACCGCGCTAGAGTAGTGCGCAACAAACACATAGTTATACTCATACATTGATCGTTTGACTTTTTTTAACCTAACAGAACTAAGCATCGTTGAACAAAAAAAGTTTTCCATACATGGATAACGCACCTTTTCGAGGATTTTAAAACATAGAACAAGTAAGTGCTGGCTAGTTTACGAAAAGAAAAATAAATGTGATAGTATGTATATCACAAAATTTCTACATAAGATGAGAAACTCACAAGCATGCCATCCTTTAATTCATTGTCCAGGCAATGGCGACATTGAAGGATAATCAGATGCCCCGTGCCTCAAACGATAGCGAACAGTTTCGTGAGAAGAGGTAATACCCCCCTTTTTTCTCATACAATACACTAGCTAAACAAATTAGAGAAGAGGAGATACTAAATATTCCCAACTCTTACACCGTAGGTACACAGCTCAGCCCTGAGGAAGAACCCTGTAAACAGAATAAAGGGTTTGGAAACGCGTCGGCTGTTCGGCTGTTTTAAGGGAACCTAAACCTTGACGGTTTGGATCAGAGGATCCATGTACACGAATATAGGGCGATTTCAGCAAAAGTGATAAGGCCCAATGTGTCTAGGCCCATAAATAAATATGCATGATGGGTCGTCAGGACTAGCAGAAAAATAAGTACAGGTGTACCAAATTGAGTTGCTCTATTGTCAAAATAGTTATGTGTAACTTTCAATGAATGTTACTATTTGTTACTCACAAAGTATCACATATATGATTTACGTTTGTATTGTTTCAACTGTTTAAGGTATGTTTAAACCTCTGACGTTTGTATAAAATGTAAACAATTTGAAATTTGAATAAGAAATGTATGAATGAATACACGAACCTTCGGAATCTATTTAAAGAAGGCAAATAGCTGCTAAATAAAAAGCAGTTGTGAACTGAATTCGAGCCCTGGCACCTCTGTTTTGATATATTTGTCCAGCCAGGACTTGTAGGACAAAACCCCTCTAGTGCTAAAAGCTCTAACCATTGAGCCACACTTCTCCAAGAGCCATTCGTGATTTTCTTGTACGAGCCTGCTGAGTGAGTCTGCCTGAGCATTCTTCACACCTGGCAGATGGAGCGCCGTTACTGACAATCCCATGGCCAACAGCCAGTTCCATATCGCCTGCGCTTCCTGAGACAGTGTGCGCGATCTCGATCCCCCCTGCTTTTGAGGTAATACCTCGTTGTCGTGTTGTCTGTCTGTACAAGCAGGGAACTGGTCCGGAAGGACTGGTGAAAGGCTTTTCAGCGCCAGATGAACTGCTCTGAGTACCAGAAAGCTTATTTTATACGTGGATTCTGTCTGAGACCACGTGCCTTGAATCTGAAGGTGGTCCGAGTGCACTCCCCAGCCCTGGATAGATGCATCATTCATGATGGTCTGATTCGGTATCTCCTTATGGAAGTGGACCCCTTTGAGGAGATTCGCTGGTGTACACCAGCACTTCAGAGACTGTGGAGCGTGTCGAGACAGTCTGATCCTGGCCTCCCAGCTCCCTCGTCTTTGGTCCCACTGATCCTCCAGACATTCCTGCAACGGCCTCATGTGGAAGCGTACATGTAGGGTGAGAAAGATACAGGAGGCCCTCGACCCCAGCTGAGAAGACACCATCCTCAGAGTTGGTGAGGAGACTGACATGAGGGTCTGAGCTTTTCCGAAAGATCAATAATCTTTGCTCCTCCGTAGGACACACGCTTGCCTTGAGAGTATCGATGGAGGCTCCCAAGTACTGCAGACACTGAACAGAAGTTGGTACAGATTTGTATTGTAGTGTATATTGGATTTATATAGCGCTCATCACCCAGGGGTCTCTAAGCGCTTGCCTTGGGAACCCGTCCTGGCTTTTCCCTGTGAGATAGCCCCTACAGGGCATCCCCAAGGTGAAAGCCAGGCATTCCGCCGCGGGGGGCCGTTGTGGAGATTAAGCAAGCTTAATGCCCAGAGTTGCAGAGTGTGAACCCATGATTAGGTCAGGCACCGAAGCGAGAATTATCAAGTCCGTGGACATTTGAGCTCAAGACCCTGCCGCGGCGGGAAGTGAACCCTGGTCCCGGGTCTGATCTCTGCTTCAGGGTCTGCCTGCTCTAACCAGTGAGCCACACTTCTCCACACCAGTGAGCCACACTTGGACATGTTGATGTGCAGACCCAGGCGGCTCAACAGAACAGCTGTCCTGTTGATGTGAAGTTGCGCTCCCTGGACTGTGGACGCGTTGAACAGCCAGTCGTCCTGGTACGGATACATGAACACCTTGTTCTTTCTAAGGGGCGCGGCAACCACCGCCATGCACTTTGAGAACGTCCTGGGTGCAGACTTCAGGTCGAACGGAAATACTGTGTACTGATAATGGTTGGTGCCGACTAGGAACTGCAGGAACTTCCGATGCTTCTGTGCAATAGATACATGGAAGTACGCGTCCTGCAGATCAATGGCGCACAGCCAGTCTCCTCGAAGCTGCTGAGTATAAATCTGATGCAGGGACAGCATGCAAAACATCTCCCTGCGGATCCATTTGTTTGCTTGTCGCAAATCCAGAATGGGCCTGAACTTGTTTTTGTCCTTTTCTCTTACAAGAAAGAATCTGGATTTTAGACCCTTTCCCTTTTCGAGATGGAGGAACAGCCTCTATCGTCCTTTTTCCTAACAGAGTATCTGCCTCTGCTTGACGTTCGCATAGCAGGAATTGTGAGCGAAATGGTGGAATCGCTGGAGGAGGGCTTACAAAATGTAGATGGATCCAGTGCAAACAATATTCAGCACTCACTGGTCCGGAGTTATTTTTGTCCACTCTGCCAAGTAGTTCTGAATGCTTCCCCCTACCAGAGTGGGTAACAGAAGAGGGGGAAGTAATCCCTCAGGGCTTAGACCCAGCCGGGCCTTTGGTTCCCAATGTGGACCGTTGGTTGCCTCTGCCCCTTTGACGTCTCTGGAAGGGCTGCCGCGGAAACCGCTGTTGTTGCTGCTGCTGCTGTCCCGTCTGACGACCCTGCCCACGTTAGAACTGCTGGGCAGAATAGCGTTGTTGATAGGGGCAGAAATCCTTCTGTTGTTCTTTTGGCTTTTCCAGGCCAACAGCCTTGAGCAACTCCACTTCTGCCTTCAAGCAAGCCATCTTTTCACCAGCATGGGCCCCAAAGAGTGTAGAACCTGAGAAGGGCAGGTAGGTAATCTGTTGCTGAGCCTCCGGTATCAAGGAGGTAAGTCGCAACCAGGAGTGGCACCTCAGATTCACTTCGTGACAGTACCCGTGGGCTGCCAGGAGGGAGGTGTCTGCAGCTGCGCTAACAATCTGATTGGACAACATCATACCTTCATTTTAGACCTCTTGAAAGTCTTTGCGTCTGTCCCTAGGGAGGAGTTAGATGAACTGTTGGAGAGACTCCCATAGCGAGCGATCATATCAGCCCAGAAGAGCAGTCGAACATGCTGCCTTCACGGAAGTGGCTGCCGTACTGCAGACCTTCCTCCCAGCCGAATCCATCTTGCGGCTTTCTTTGTTCAGTGGTACCGTGGACGACGGAGCTGTGGAGAGTTGTTTCTTGGCCGCCACCACAATGACGAATCCGTTGTACGATCCGCCCTAAGGAGAGCAGGCTCCGAATCCGGGGGTCTGTACTTCTTTTGAAACCTCGATGGAGCAAACTTCACAGAAGAAGGTGTTAGGAAGAGTTCCATAGCCGGTTCCTCCAAACAGGGCACCAAAGGAAGCAACGGACGTGAGAGGTGTTTCCGTTGAGCGTCTCGAAGATGACCGAGGTGGATTTTATTTATTTATTTATTTATTTAAGGATTTGTAAAGCGCCTGGTGACCCGGAGGCATCCCCGCGCTGTGAAACCTAAAAATTGGCTAAGAGGGGAGAAAAAATTTTATTTGGGGAAAAGCAGAGTTTTGAGCTGCTTGCGAAAACGCAAGTAGCAGGGTTCCAACCGCACACTGCGGGGAAGCGAGTTCCAGCGTGTGGCTGCCTTTATGGAGAAACGGCGACCTCCAGTACGTACCCTCCACTTGGGGACATTTGCCAGTCGCTCATTGTCCGAGCGCTGAGATCTCAAGGCTTTGTACGGGGTAACCATGTCTCCTAGGATCGAAGGGCCTTGTCCATTGAGGAGCTTGTGAGCGATGCTTGTGAGCGGTGCACATTGCCTTAAACTCGATCCTCTCTCGCACTGGCAACCAGTGGAGCGCCTAAAGTGCTGGTCTGGCAGAGGATCTGGAGGGAAGACCCATCAGCATCCGGGCAGCTGCATTTTGGGTTTGTTGTAGCTTGCCCAGAGTAGCTTCAGGGGCTCCTAAATAGACAGCATAGCTGTAATCCAGTTGTGCAAGAACCAGTCCTTAAACCAGGAGTTTCCTAGATTGAAGGGGAAGCAGAGGAAGGATCTTGCGGACTGACCGCATAAGTCCAAAGCAGGTTCCAGCTGTTTTAGTTGCCTGGGTTTTCATAGATAAGTCCGGTTCAAGCCAGACCCCCAGACTCTTAATTTCTTTCTTGGGGGCGGGCACCTCACCCATGGTATCGGGCCAAACAGATGATGGAATTGCCGACCACTTCTTGCCCATCAGCATAACTTCTGTTTTGGACCCGTTGAGTTTGAGTGAGGATTCGCTCATCCAGAGGTGGATTTTCTGGATGCAGTGCAAGAGATTATCTGGGCATTGATCAAGGTGTGAGAGAGAGACGACCAGTTGCATGTCGTCCGCATAACTCACACTCTTGATGCCGAAGGGGGCAACTACATCCTCCAAAGGAGCCATATAGGCATTAAAAAGGGTGGGACTCAGTGAGGAACCCTGGGGAACCCCACTTGTCAGAGGAAGAGGG
This sequence comes from Lissotriton vulgaris, assembly GCF_964263255.1. Taxonomy (NCBI): domain Eukaryota; kingdom Metazoa; phylum Chordata; class Amphibia; order Caudata; family Salamandridae; genus Lissotriton; species Lissotriton vulgaris. Next base: position 210,078,528 of record NC_141688.1, on the reverse strand, counting down.
TCAGAACGGGAGTTGCCATCCCAGACCTGAAACGAACGGCCCGACAGGAATGACTCTATCCAGGCCAACGCAGTGCCCCCGAGTCCTCCCCTGGCCAGTCGGTGGAGCAGGACACGGTGATTTACCGTGTCAAAGGCTGCACTAAGGTCCAGGAGGATCACTGCCACTGACCCCCCCGAATCCAAAATGCACCTTGCCTCCTCGATGATGGCGAGGAGGGCAGTGTCCGTACCTTGGCCAGGGCGAAACCCCGTTTAGGACCGTCGCAGCAAATTGTTGGATTTCAGAAACTGGGACAACTGGGCGTTGACCAGTTTTTCGGCAATTTTGCTGATGCCCGGGAGGAGCGAGATCGGCCTATAATTGGCCAGATCAGCGGGATCCAGTTGGTTTTTTTTTTTAAGAAGGGCTTTAACTACCGCCCCCTTCCAGCTAGGAGGGACGGTGCCTTGGGACAGTGAAGCATTAATCAACTCCAGAACTAGAGGAACAATCGCAGAAGCGACTGCTTTCAGAAACCTCATGGGAGCAGGGTCACGGGGAGAGCCACTTTTCATCTTGGCCAGGTCTTTTCGACTTCGTCCGATGAGACCGCCCTAAAAGCATTAAGCTGCGGGCGAGGGACACCTACTGGGCAAGTGTCGGGCGACACATTGTCCCAGCAAGGTAGCTGACTAGGCTGCGGAAGTGAATCTAAGATGTGGGAGATTTTAGAGTCAAAATATTTTGCTAATTCTTTACTCCTGTCCGGTAGGGCCCTGGTCAGTGGAGGGGGTTGTGGAACCTTTAGGAGTCCTTTGACGATGAGATAGGATTCTCTTGCGGAGTTAGTGGCATTTTTTATCCTATCGTCATAGTAGGAGGCTTTAGAAATTTTTAGAGCAGATTTATATGCTCTCACAGTCCTCCGGTAGGAGTCTTTACTGGAGTGGAGCCAGTCCTTCCTCCACAGTCGCTCCGCTTTTTTACATTCCTTGCGGAGGGCTCTGAGTTCCAGGCTAAACCAGGGGGCCGAGCCTGTCTTTCCGCTCTTGTCTTCGCGGGTTTTTATAGGTATGATAGAGTCAAGTGAGTCGGAAATCCACTTCCTGAAGTTGCTATCAGCTATAACAGGGTCCCCGGAGGGGGTCGTTGATTCCAGAGCTCTGGCCCAGTCCTTGGTTGAGAGTCTGGACCATGCCCTGTCCTGGGTGTACGTGACGGGCTTGTGGGGCTTCCTAAATTCTCCTGGCCAAAAAAGGGGGACCAAAAAATGGTCTGTCCAGGGGAGGGGGCAAGAAGGTCTAGCCTGGAGGGTACGGACATTTGTAAAAACTGGGTCTAGCAAGTGGCCCTTGATATGGGTGCCTCCGGTATTGGCCAGTTGGAGGCCATAAGCAGCCAAGTCTAGTATAAAGTCAGCAGCCCCTGTGTCTAGGGGATCATCAAAGTGGATATTGAGGTCCCCTAGCATAGTAAAGTTAGGTGTAGAGTGGGCAAGTGCTGAGATAGAATCTAGTAGGGCGCTAGCAAAGGGGCCAAAATGGCCGGGGGGGCAATACACCAGAAGACCTGCCAGAGAGGTTGTCGGGGCCAGATGGATGGTAAAATGGCAACTCTCCGAGTCCTTGATGTGAGCATCGCTAATTCTGCATGAGAAATGATCTCTGTGCAAAATGGCCAGTCCGCCCCCTCTACCAGAGGGGCGTACTTGGGACATGATAAGAAAACCCGGGGCCAGAGCCAAGACCACATCCGAGTCCAAATGCGTTGTGAGCCAAGTTTCCGTAAGAAACAGGATGTCTAGCTCATGGTCCACGAGCAGATGGTTAATAAGAAGGGCGTGCATAGGGAGCGACCTACAGTTCAGTTCTGCTAATTTCAGGCCAGAGTGTGAGATTGGTGCCTGAGTCAGTTATAATTTGACCGGGGGGCAGATAACGCAGTTTGTGAAATGTCCGTCTGATTCGTGAACATAATTACATTGTGTGTTCTTTGTAGGTCTAAGACTTAGTAAAGCACGACGCGAGTAACTCACCCTATCGGTGTGCCCGTCCGGCATGGGTTCTGGCCCTGAGCCCAGTCGTGCGCGGACGGGCTTGCCTTAGGCGCTCCCGCTGCGCTCGTCCCCTGCGCTTCCTAGGGATGCACATATTTATAGAAGAAAGAGGGCGTGGCCTCCAGCAATGGGCGTGGCCAGGGGGCTTGGCGCGCAAAAGGCAGCAGTGTTTGTTTCAACCCGTCAGCGCTAAAATCCGCTGTACGGTGTTGTTTCCTGCGGCGTGTAGCAAGGGGAAGTGCTCAGGGGTAAGTAACAGTGGATAAAATCAAGTGCTAAACAATTTTATAAACAAGTTAAAAATGCGATCAAAATGCACCCGTCTTCCGCCTCAGGCGCTCAGGTTTCTTATGGCGCGACTAGCAATCAGGGCGCTTTAAGTATCCTGTGTTGTGGTGGGCGTGGCCTCCAGCAATGGGCGTGGCCAGGGGGCTTGGCGCGCGAAAGGCAGCAGTGTTTGTTTCAACCCGTCAGCGCTAAAATCCGCTGTACGGTGTTGTTTCCTGCGGCGTGTAGCAAGGGGAAGTGCTCAGGGGTAAGTAACAGTGGATAAAATCAAGTGCTAAACAATTTTATAAACAAGTAAAAAATGCGATCAAAATGCAGCCGGCTTCCGCCTCAGGAGCTCAGGTTTCTTAATGGGGTAGGCACAGCCAGTGCGATCCCCAGTTTTGCCGCTCCTCTCAACAGCACGCCCTGAGACGTGGCAATGTCATCCAGTGGGGAAACCTTCGTAGGTGGAGAGTCCGACAACGTGTGTGAGTACCTCCTGCCACTAGAGGAATCTGTGTCCCTTGTATGCATGGATTGCGACCTCTCTCTGCGATGACGATGTCGTGATCTAGGAGAAGACCTGCACCCGCTGGAGAAGCGGTGCCTAGTCCCAGAACGAGGTCATGGCCTTCTGGGTAGAGCCGGGATCACCGGCACAGGCGGTTGAGGATGAAGAGGTGGCGGAGTCGGAGACAGAGGCTTTGTTGGAGGCGAAGGTGGTGGTGGTGGTGTTCTAGGCCGTGTAGGTGAGCGCCGAGAAACCTCAGCCAATTCCAGAGACCTAGATGGTGAGTGGCCCTGGAGTATTCCGTATCTGATGTCCGAATCGCACTCCTTCTTGCAAGCAGGCCTCGAAGAGGGTGCTCTGGAGGTAGAATTCCCCGAAGACGAGCGCCAATGTCGCCGCGACCGAGGACTATCTGATGTGGAAATGCTGACCACCGAGAGAGACCGGCTACTGAAGGATGACCACCTTCCAGATGTGGACCCCCTGAACGTCTATCTTCTCCTCGACGTCGACGATCTCCTTCTCTACGCTGACCTGCGCGTCGGCGTGGACGGCGAACAGTGGTGTCGCCTCGACGGCGAGTGCCGATCCCTTGGTGACTCATATCGATGCCGATGATGTGTCGACGTCGTATGCGAAGTCCTTGACGTTGACCTCGTCCGAGGTCTTGACGTCTTTCCCCTCGACGCTGCGCGTCGACGTTGCTTCGACCCAGAGCTCTGGGTCGACAGGAGCATATCGTCGTCATACCTTTCGACGTCGTACCCATCGACCTCAACTGGTGCCGTTTCTGGGCCTTCTTGTGACTGGGGTGCCCCCCCCAGAGGCCGGTGCGCGGGCAAAGGATGAAAAAGAGTCCGTCCATACCCAGAGGTGCCACCTGTCTCCTGATGTCTTCTCCGCTCCAGGCCTTGAAGACGGATCTTCTCCCTGTCACGCAGGGTCGCCCTGGAGAAAGATTTGCAGATGGAACAGGAGTCAGGTACATTCGAGGATGGAAGACAGAGAATGCAAACCCTGTGTGAGTCTGATTTGGCCTTCTTTCTGCCACACTCAGGGCACTTGTCAAACAAAGCTGGAATTTTTACAAGAAATAGGTGGCCCAGCTGTCCAAAAAAGACAGCAAATGGAAGATAAAGACCTCAGACGTTTTAGTGAAACACTAAAACTTAACAAAAAGCTAAAAAAAATTGAAGAAATCCCAATAAAAGGTACAGTTCAATGCTCCAGGGTCCTGCTTGCAGGAGCCGGAAAAAAGAACTGGAAGTAACTTGGCTTTGGCTGAGCATCATGGGATACCGTCGGTCTCTAAAGGGTTCCTTAAAGGCACGATATCCCTATTCCAGACACATAATGACAGCCTGTGGGGCTTGTCTGGCCAGCCCTTCCTTTCTATCATGACAAAGGATTTTTGTGAAGGGGATTTCTCTATATGTGAAACTTAGCAAAATGTGTAAATTATTTGGCCATCCTTTCTCCACCTCAGGATGTAGTGCTGACCAGTGTAGCCTTGTTAATGTCAGGCTGCATTATTTGTCTTTGATTTTCTCTTAAGTATCTATGCAGGTCTGCAGAAGAGGAAAACTTAAGAGACTATTTCGATTGCTCTGGGGTCCACGCACATGGGCGGGACTATTCCCAGATTATGACTATACACAGAGATCCCCTACTACAGAAGCAAGGTTAGAAAATAAAGACAGTACCATATCTTACTAGGTTCATTCTAAATATATTTAAGAAGCGGTCACCAATTCTAAGGGCAAATTTATAGTCAGATTTTATAGACGGATGCCTCTATTCCTTCTCTCCGCCATAGTGCATGTTCTTGGCCACTGATGCCTTAAAGATATTGACCAGAGGAAAGTGCCCCTTTTTGACTTGGTCACAACCACTTTTGGCCTGATGCAATTTTAACAGACGTGCACTGGGCTTCTATGTTAACCTGAAGGCTGATCGACCATACTACCCCATAATAGAGTACTTTAGGATTGCATTTAAAAGCCCTTGTCCACTAGTAAGTAACCCCTGGACTCTGTACACAGTATAACAGATTTTTGATATATCACATAAAGAGCCAGCTTCCTACAACGAGGCAAAACAAAGCCGCATAATAGCAATTTTAATTTGTGGAGACAGAGCGAGAGGGAGATTGAGGGGTAGTTTGGAATGAGGGCAATAAAAGAGTGGGCTATCACAAGTATTTCTGTATAGCCAAAGTGAGGCAAGCAGGTGAGGAGCAGGAAGTCGGGTGTATTGGTTTCTATAAAAGGAGGTAGTATGAAACAATATGGTTCCCCTTGTGTTGCTTATGAAAGGTGGTGATTAGGATGGTGGGCAACAATGGAAAGGCCCGACTGGCTGTCGGCGGTTCCATCAACCTTAGTACAATGCGAACGCCTCCAAGCGGTCTCACTGCTCATCTCTTGTATTGTGGTGGGTGTTGTGTGCTGCAGCACATGCCGCAGTACAAGAATTTGACAAGGAACATATCCCTGCACTACATGGCAGGCAGCATGCGGGGTTTGCCACATGGGTTAGGGATATGTAGGGAGGTTCCATAGGTGCCTCTCTAAGCCTAAAATCAAGGGCCAGGGGGATAAGTACAGGCACCCAATATCCCTTTCCGACAGCCTTTCCGTGGCTGGTGAACTGCCATGAAACGGCTGGAGGGGAGTGAGATCGTAATCCCTACGGTGGTGCCTGGTAGGCACAGCCATCATTGCATGGATTGTGAGGAACTCCGCTGTACAGGCAGGCTCAAGGAGCCCGTCAGATGTGTCGCCATCACACAGCCCACCATTGTAATATGACAGGCAGAAAACCTGTCTACGATGGCGGTGATACAGCCACCAACGGGGTGGCGGTCTAACCGCCATCGTAATCGCCCGCTTAGTGTCTGGCTTAACTGTTGAGATTACAGAAATAGTTTTTTTACCATATCCTCATCTACCATGTTATCGTCTTATTTAACACCGGAAGGTTTATAATTAGACTGTATAATATATTGTTAGTTACTTGTACACTTTTTAGGTCATCCTCCAACTGCTTTATCCTAGATTTAGACCAAGCCTTCAGCTTAAAGAATTTGGATTCGGATTTGTTGGCTTCTTCACTTTTCAATTTGACTTGAGCTGCAAAATAAAACACAAAAAGATTTCATATTAATGTTTTAGACACTTTATCAATTTCATATTTTTTGTAGCAAACCGAATGAATAACTTGAAAATGCATCTAAACAGCAGAACAATTCTGCATGTAACCAGAACAATACATTTCCTCCATTTCCAGTTTAACTCTGCTAGTATACTTTTAATTCATCTGAAATATCAAGAATATTGTTTTTGATTTGCAAGAATACAAAGAATACAAATACCTTCCAGTCTTTCAATTTTCACCTTGACTGAATCATCTATTTGAATTGTTTGCTCCGAGCTACTCTGGCCAGCACTACTGAGCTCTCCTATTTGTTTCTGAAACTGCAGCAGGAGTTGGTCTTTCTCCTGGATTTCGGTCTCATGTTTCTCTTCAATTTCCTGCACTTCTGCTTTGTGTTTAACATTGATCAACTTCAGCTCAGTCTGGTGTTTATCCATCATATCTCTCAACTGGGCTCTCATCACATGCTTTTCTGCATCAAGTTTTGACTGGAGATTCTCTTTTTCAGACTCAAGTCGCTTGGATCGGTCATTAACTTCCTGTATGAGCACAAAGCAATAATGGACTAGTAAAATGTGGAAGTGCAATCACTATACCTGATGAGTTTATAATAAAAACACTATCCATATCATATAAAAAAGGTAACAAGAGAAGAGGCCGTAATTGTAAATCATATAGGAAAGCATAATGAAGTAAAGGAACAATTCACACTGCTTGCTTCTAGGAGGCAAATGAAAAAAAGTTTCTTAAATCAACTAAGAGTCCTTTGTGATGAGCGTCTTTCTTCTTTCTTTAACTCTTCTCCAAGGTCGGGGCATTACTCAGTCTATTTAACGGCACATTTAACAATGACAATTTTTTCAACACAGTATTTCCCATCACAAAATGAGCTATACATTTTTACTTTCGAGGGTAGGAACCCTAGAAAGCACTGAGTTTAGGCAAGTATTAGAGTTCACATTTTTAAATCGAGTTTAAAACTAAATTCTATGTGGAGTCAGTTTGGAATCAAGGACATATAATAGTTATGAAGAAATGCCCCTCTTAAGAACCCACTAAGAACAATTCTCAAAACAAAGTAAATCATGAACTTTTATAACAAATCCTAATGCAGAGCAAATTCATTTGAACAATCCTAAACAATATTAATAGTTACACTCAATCTTACATCAACACTTACTCGCTCCAATTCTGCGTTAGAAAGCCAGTTTAGAAAAACAAAAAACCTCGTTGGGCCAGAGAGCATCAACAACGTTTAGATCTCAAAGTCCATTACGGGGCATCATCAGGACGTAGGGATAGAGAGAGCACTATATAAATCCTAGGTCGAATAATTTTCTAACGGCGAAGGTGCAGGCACAAGGAAGAAAAATGACTTTTGCCTAATTTACATGTATTGGCAAGAGCAAGAGACAAATAATTCATTTTGTTAGTGAAGGATAGTTGTCCTGCTGTGGGACATCTTGGAGCAGGGAACTTCCAGCTAGCACAAACATGTGGGCCTCTGTAATAAGTCTCTTAGATGATGGGAAGCAAGTGTGACTTAGTTTGGGTATGTAGGGTGCTAACAAATATTGAAAATTGGCCAGGATGTGGCAACAATGTCAGAGTCTCTGATAGCAATGTGATCAATATTGACATGAATGGTGTGGTCTACGTTTTAGCTTTTCTTCCCTTCTAAGACTATTCTCCCTGGATGGCCCCTGTAGGAGTCCTTGGGGGATATGTGTTCAGTACCAGTGGCAAAAGACTGACTCCTGGAGGCCTCATTGGAATTTTTTCTTTTACTTGAGACTGGAAGTTCCCAAAGTCTTATCCATTTGTGGTCTATAGGTGACATGCAGTTATTTATTAATCTGTTTTTAACAAAACTCACATTCTTTAGTGGGTGGACAGCTTGTAGGGCCGCCAGATTCTGTCAAAAGGCATTGCTGCTAATAGTGAAGACTGAGAAAAAAAATTATTGAACGCTCGAACACGGATGCCTGAAGTGTTATGAACAGACTCTGAATCCCCTCTCATAAATATACCAAATATTGAATATGCTACTTACCAGTATGCATCTGTTCTTGGCATGTAGGGCTGCTGACATTCATATCTGTGCGTAGATCGCAGCCTAGTGTTGGGTCCGGATGATCGCACATTGTTGTCCTGGAAGAGTCTTCGAAGTATCACAAGATAGGTGGCTCCTCCCCTGGACTACAGTGCGCATGGGCATCGACTCCATCCTCAGATTGTTTTTAGCCATTGCGGCCAAGATGGAGTGAAACTAAGTGAATGATGACCATGCTAGAAGTATGTGTGAATGCTGCAGCCGCTACAGGCGCCGGGGAGCAGGGCGGGCGATATGAATGTCAGCAGCCCTACATGCCAAGAACAGATGCATACTGGTAAGTAGCAGATTCGGTTCGAGGCATGTGGGCTGCTGAATTCATATCTGTGCATAGAATACATAGCAGTCCCTCCATTAACGGCGGCCGCCCGTGCCAGCTGCAGCAGTTTGGAAAAGTGTTTTTAGAACAGCCTGCCCTACAGCTGCCTGCTGTTTGGAGTGCACATCAACACAGTAATGTTTTGTAAATGTGTGTGTGGTAGACCATGTGGCTGCTCTACATATATCTTCCAAAGGATTATTTCCAAGGAAAGCCATGGAGGCCCCCAACTTTCGGGTGGAGTGGGCTCGTGGTGGAATGGTGAGAGTGTGCTTGGCTTTCTGATAGCAGATCTGAATACATTTAACGATCCACCTGGCTATACCAGCCTTGGAAATGGGGTGACCTTTGTGTTGTGGCGCAAAGGCAACAAATAGTTGTTTAGTCTTCCTAAAATCTTTGGTCCTATCAATGTAATACATTAGGGCCCTTTTGACGTCAAGTGTGTGGAGCATTCTCTCCGCAAGTGACTCTGGATTTTGGAAGAACACAGGTAGTTCTATAGTCTGGTTGATATGGAACTGAGACACTACCTTAGGAAGGAATTTGAATAAATGGCTCTTGGATAGTTAGTGCCTGGAGTTCACTAACTCGTTGTAGCGACGTAATCGCTATAAAGAAAGCCACTTTCCATGTCAAGAATTGAATCTCGCAGGAATGCAGTGGTTCAAAAGGAGGACCCATCAGCCTGGTGAGGACCACATTGAGGTTCCACTCCGGAGCTGGTGGCGTCCACGGTGGAATGACTCGTTTGAGTCCTTCCAGAAAGGCTTTAATGGCCGGCACCCTGAAAAGTGAGAGGTGCTGTCTGTTTTGGAGATAAGCAGCCATTGCGGATAAATGTATACGAATGGAAGCATAGGCCAGATTACATTTGTACAGATGTAAAAGATAACAAATGATGTTTTGAATAGATGCATCCAGCGGGTTAATGTTGTGGTCTGCACAATAAATGACAAACCGCTTCCACTTCGCCACATAGCATGCTCTGGTGGTGGGCTTCCTTGCCTCCCGGATGATGTCCATACAGTCAGGAGGTAAGTTAAGGTAGCCAAACTCTAAGACTTCAGGAGACAGATCGCCAGGTTGAGCTGTTGCGGATCTGGATGCTGAATGTCGCCATGGCTCTGCGTCAAAAGACTGGGTGTGAGGCGCAGCCTTTGATGCGGTACCACGGACAGTTCCAGAAACGTGGTATACCATGGTTGGACGAGCCTACGTTGGAGCAACCAGGATGAGAGTCATCGAGTGCTGCTACAGCTTGCGTGCCACCAGCGGTATTAGAGGTGCTGGGGGTAAAGCGTACGCAAATTTGCCTGACCAGTTCATCCATATCGCATTGCCTTGCGACTGTGGGTGTGGAAACCTGGCGGCAAACCTTCGGCATTTTGCGTTCTCCTTTGTGACGAACAGGTCTATCTCTGGATGACCCCACCTTTGGAAGTACGGGTGGAGTACTGATGGATGTATCTCCCACTCGTGCATTTGGTGGCTGTACCTGCTGAGCAGGTCCGCCATCTGATTGTCCTTGCCTGGGAGGTGTTCTGCCATGAGGAAGATGTTTCTCTGAATGGCCCACTTCCACATGCTCTGAGCCAGATGAAACAACTGTGGAGAGTGTGTTCCTCCCTGCTACTGAATGTAGTACATGGCAGTCATGTTGTCCGTCCGGATCAACATGACCTTGTTGCACAGATGTACTTTGAAGGCTTTCAGTGCGATGAAGATCGCCATCCGTTCCAGAACATTGATGTGCATCTTCCTTTGCTGTGGTGTCCATAGTCCCTGCACAGTGTAGTGGAGTACATGAGCTCCCCATCCCTGGAGAGAAGCGTCCGTCGTCAGGATGTTCCGTGGCACAGGCTCTTGGAACGGTCGTCCCTTGCAAAGGTTTTGTGGATTCCACCAATGCAGAGAGTTGTATGCCCGACCGCTCACCAACACTAGGTCTTTCAACTGTCCGTGAGCCTGAGTCCACTGACGTGCTAAGCACTCCTGAAGCGGACGCATATGTAGTCTCGCGTGCTGGACTATGGGGTGTTTACTTGTTACAACGCATTTTTTACAACGCACTACTGTTACAACGCATCCATTACAACGCGGATACTGTTACAACTCATGTTTTTACAACGCATTTTTTTACAACGCAGGTACCTTTACAACGCATACCATTACAACGTAAGTATTGGTAAGTATATAGTTATATTTTAAATGTTATATGTTTGGGGTTAAGGGGTATTTTTAGGGGTTAGGGTCAGTTTTGGGTTTTAGGGTAAAGGGGTATTTTTAGGGGTTAGGGTCAGTTTTGGGTTTTAGTGTAAAGGGGTATTTTTAGGGTTCAGGGTCAGTTTTGGGTTTTAGGGTAAAGGGGTATTTTTAGGGTTCAGGGTCAGTTTTGGGTTTTAGGGTAAAGGGGTATTTTTAGGGTTCAGGGTCAGTTTTGGGTTTTAGGGTAAAGGGGTATTTTTAGGGTTCAGGGTCAGTTTTGGGTTTTAGGGTAAAGGGGTATTTTTAGGGTTCAGGGTCAGTTTTGGGTTTTAGGGTAAAGGGGTATTTTTAGGGTTCAGGGTCAGTTTTGGGTTTTAGGGTAAAGGGGTATTTTTAGGGTTCAGGGTCAGTTTTGGGTTTTAGGGTAAAGGGGTATTTTTAGGGTTCAGGGTCAGTTTTGGGTTTTAGGGTAAAGGGGTATTTTTAGGGGTTAGGGTCAGTTTTGGGTTTTAGGGTAAAGGGGTATTTTTAGGGTTCAGGGTCAGTTTTGGGTTTTAGTGTAAAGGGGTATTTTTAGGGTTCAGGGTCAGTTTTGGGTTTTAGTGTAAAGGGGTATTTTTAGGGTTCAGGGTCAGTTTTGGGTTTTAGGGTAAAGGGGTATTTTTAGGGTTCAGGGTCAGTTTTGGGTTTTAGGGTAAAGGGGTATTTTTAGGGTTCAGGGTCAGTTTTGGGTTTTAGGGTAAAGGGGTATTTTTAGGGTTCAGGGTCAGTTTTGGGTTTTAGGGTAAAGGGGTATTTTTAGGGTTCAGGGTCAGTTTGGGGTTTTAGGGTAAAGGGGTATTTTTAGGGTTCAGGGTCAGTTTTGGGTTTTAGGGTAAAGGGGTATTTTTAGGGTTCAGGGTCAGTTTTGGGTTTTAGGGTAAAGGGGTATTTTTAGGGTTCAGGGTCAGTTTTGGGTTTTAGGGTAAAGGGGTATTTTTAGGGTTCAGGGTCAGTTTTGGGTTTTTGGGTAAAGGGGTATTTTTAGGGTTCAGGGTCAGTTTTGGGTTTTAGGGTAAAGGGGTATTTTTAGGGTTCAGGGTCAGTTTTGGGTTTTAGGGTAAAGGGGTATTTTTAGGGTTCAGGGTCAGTTTTAAGTTTTTGGGGTACAGGGTAAAAATAAATTAAATTTAATTTTAATTTAAATTATTTAATAGCAAATAAATTAAATTAAATTACTTTGCATTATTTTTGGGGTTGAGGGTCAGTTTTGAGTTTTTGGGGTACAGGGGTACAGGGTAAAAATAAAGTAACATTAATTTAAATTTAAATTAATTTACGGAAATTAAATTATTTAAAATTACATTAAATTATACTTTTAAAATTAAGTTACTATTATATTATTCTTATTAATATATACTTACCAATACTTACGTTGTAATGGTCTGCGTTGTAAAGGTACCTGCGTTGTAAAAAAATGCGTTGTAAATACATGCGTTGTTACATGACCCGCGTTGTAAAAACCGCGTTGTAACAGTATGCGGAGTAAAAGTCCGCGTTGTAACATCATATATCCGGACTATGGAGATGCTGGAGGCCATCATGCCTATCAACTGCATGAACACTCGCGCTGAAAGCGAGTTTTGAGGTCTGAATTTCTGTATCAGCGATTAAATGCTGCTGACCCTCACTGAATTTGTCTGTGCTGTGGCTGCCAGAGTGTTTATCGTCGCACCCAGATACTGCTGTATGTGGGCGGGTTGCAGGTGGGACTTTGGGTAAATCAGTGAGAATCCTAGATCGTGAAGAAGGTGAATGGTGTGGGACATGTGGGTGACACACCACTGGGCTGACTTTGCCTGGATGAGCCAGTCGTCCAGATAAGGGTAGACGTGAATGTTTTGTCTCCTTAGGTGCGCCGCCACCGTCGCCAGGCACTTTGTAAACACCCTGGGTGCTGTGGTGACCCCGAAAGGCAAACCCTGGAACTGGTAATGTTGGTTTTGGATGGTGAACCGGAGGTATTTTTTGTGTGACGGGTGCAACGGAACGTGAAAATACGCATCCTTTAGATCTAAAGTTGTGAGAAAATCCCCCTGACTGAGCAACGGTAGGACTTGCTGCAGGGTCAGCATGTGAAAGTGCTCCGATAGAATGTACTGATTGAGGGGTCTGAGGTCCAATATGGGTCTGAGGGACCCGTCCTTTTTTGGTATCAAGAAGTACAGTGAGTAAACTCCTGTGCCTCTTTCTTCCACAGGCACAAGCTTGATTGCCCCTTTTTGCAGCATGACGAGGACCTCCTGCTGCAATAAGTGCAAATGCTCGGCGGACATAGGACGGTGTCTTGGGGGTATGTTGGGTGGAGTGGATGTTAACTCCAGACAATAACCGTACTGTATAAGCTGTGTGACCCACCTGTCTGTGGTGATGGATTTCCAGACTGGCAGGAACTGTTGAAGTCTCCCCCCGACCGTTGTTGCATGGTCGGGGGGCAGTGACAAGGCGTCACTGTTGGGGGGGCGGAGCTTGCTGGCGTCCATACTGGACGTGTGAGCGCTGAGCTCCTCGCCGAGGCCCCAACAAAATCCTCCTAAACTATCCTTAAAGTGCCAAAATAATCTCATCTGCGGTGGTGTGCTCCCCCGCTCCGCCCGGAGCATCCAGACGGACCTAATTCCGGCGGCTTGGCGGCCGCGCGGAGTGCCCCGGGGGAGGACTCTGGCGGTGGCGGACCAGGCCTGAAGCCGCGACCTAGCTTGCAGGAGCACCCTGGCGACGTCACCCTGCGTGCGGCCTGGGAGGCCCTGAACGCTCCGGATGCGAGGACCCGAGGTCGGGGATAGAGCGTTCGCTTCCCATACTCTCCGTTCTCCCTACCAGGAGTCACAGTGACGGATGCGACCTGCGCTGTGGTGGCCCAGAACCTTGGTGGGCGTTAGCTGAGGGGCCGCTGCTGAGCACCCGGGGACGCTCCTGCCGGGTGCCCTGCCTTTGCCCCCCCACGCGCACCGCCATTATTGCCTGATCCGGCCGTGGGAGGCCCTGGTCCGCCGGCGTGGTCTGCTGGACTGTCGGTACATTGATCGCACCGTCGCGCCGGCGGAAGATAGAAGCCTGGAACAGTGATACCGACTGTCGGCGGTTTGGCCTGTAAGTACCCCGGGGGTTCTGTTGGATCCGCGACGTGGGAGGGTGTCCTTCCCTCTCATACCAGGACTAATGCTGAAATCTGCGCCCCTCGAAATTCGCTAGGGGTGGAAGCATTACCGGACACGGGTCTGTGGTGCACCTTGAAGGCGACCGGCTGGCACACTCCCGAACGCACGATTGCCGCCATCTTGGAGTCGGGTCTGGCACTAGGGCGGCCATTTGCTACAAACACTGGATGTTGACTCTGGCTGCGCTGCAAGACCACACATAGAGGGAAGGTCCAGGTCAGCACAGACAACTACGGAGGACGTGGCTAACTGCTTTGATGTACTTCTGCCAATGCCTGAGCCCTGCATGGTCGTGAGGCACCAGGAACACCTTACCCGGGATACAGACTGAGTCCTCATAGAGACGGGCTGTGTGCAGGGGAGACATCGCACAGGAACTGTATTGCGATCATCTGCAAGGTCTCGTGGGGTGCTGCTGTTTGTCGCGTACAAGAGGTGCGAATTGCTGTAGCGGCCCCCCGCAATCCTGGTGGCGCGTGAGGACTGAGCACTGACGCCTGGGGCCCGGGGTCTGCGTTGAGGCCGGGAAGAACATTGGGCTGCTCCGACGTGCTGTAGACACCTGCGGTGTGGGTCGCTTGCATGTCCACCAGACTAGCCATGGGCAAAAACGATAAGACACAATCTAAACTCACTTTTGAACAGCGGCGAGCCAAGGGGTCCGAGATGCCGGCCCCGGAGACATCCCCGAAAGGAGCGGCCTCGGTGGGTTCCATGAGCTCGGATATCCGCGAAATGCTGGTCGCGATGGAGAAAGGGATACAGGACAGTATAGCAGCGGTTGGGACTAAAATTAATGCCCTGTCCTATCGCATGGATCGCATGTCGGAACGGGTGGATAAACACGCTGAGCGTCTTGACATGGCGGAACGACGGCTGACGGAGGCGGAGGAAGCTCAGTCGGAGTGGGACAAGGATCATAAGCAATTTGGCAGGCTTTTGCAGATTATCCAAGACAAATCGGAGGATTTGGAAGCAAGGTCACGGAGATCCAACATCCGTATTACAGGTGTGGCGGAGACTACACAAACCGGCAAAATGGAGCTCTTCGTGGAGAAACTCTTGAAAGCCCTGCTCGGGGATGAGGTCTTTTCCCCTATGTTTATAGTGGAGAGGGCCCACCGCACTCTGGGACCCAGACCGCAGCCGGTTGCGAATCCGAGACCAATCCTAGCGAAGCTACTGAACTACCGGGATAGAGACACTGCACTTCGCTTAGCTAGGGACAAGGGCAAGCTGCAATATGAGGGGATGGACATCTCGCTCTATCAAGACTTCACTGCAAAGGTACAGGAGGAGAGGAGGCAATTTGCTCCATACAAAAAACAGCTGCGCGATCTCGGATTGGACTATGCGATGCTATACCCAGCGAAGCTTCGGATTAACAGACAAGGGCATTCACATTTCTTTACTGACCCCAGGGAGTTGCAGAAGTCACTGAAGGAGTGGTCCAAAGAACGCAGGAATAGCCCGAGGAGAGACCAGGAGGACCTTGCTTCCTCTTCGCTACTGGAGGAGCAGGATTGAGTGCTCCACACTGGCTCAACCCGGTCACAGCCTTGCTGCGGTCAGCACACCACCTCTGGGAAGCTGCTGCTCAGCATCATGAAGTGTAGGGTGTGCGGATGGTGTTGTGTTTAATCCGCATGGATGGAGTCCTGACATTGCACTGTGGATTTCCGGCTGGTTGAGATTTTACTGATTTGTCTTCGTAGTACGGGGATCCGGGAGGGTTCCTCTTCCGGAGTGGCAGTGTCATGTCACAGTTCTTGTTATTTGGGTAGGGGGATCGAGTCGCTGTTGGAACTCAGAGGGGAGCTGCATTACCGGAGGAGGGGGGGAGTGACACTATTTGGTTATAAGACTGAATCTTATGTTGGCACTGAATGTTGGCAAGGGGCATGGCACTGGAGCGCAGTAGCAAAGCAGTTTTGGACTGATTGATACCTGTTTTTGCTGGCAACGTCTGCCCCTGTGCTTTTGGCTCACAGGCTCTGGAGAGAGTCATTTCAGGGACTGTATAAGTTGGGTTACAGGGGGGATGGGGGGCGGTAACGAGATCTGTCTGACCAGGTTGGGGGCGGTCGGCTGTGGGTGGGGGGAGGGGCTTCTTATCTGATCAGATTGGGGTAGTTTGTCTTGATGGTTTGGAGTATTTTGTTTCAGTGGGGGGTTGTGCCAGGTATCAGGGGTGATGTTGCAGAGTCTGTGGTCCTGACTACAGAACCTAAAGGTTCTAGGTATCTTGTGTGTAACTATCTACTAGTGCGGAACATAAATGGAGGAACATGAAATCCTGAGTTTGAACGGTGGTCCTGGTCTCTTAAAGGTGCTATCCTGGAACGTAAGGGGGCTGAATGATTACAGGAAGCTACGGAAGGTTATGAGCTATCTCCACAGGCACTGTATCGATGTAGCCCTGCTGCAGGAAACACACCTCCCACTCACAAGTAAAATGTTGTCTGCTAGAGGTCTGAGTGGCTGTAGTGTGGCGGCTGGTTTCACTACCCACTCGAGGGGGGTGGTGACGTGGGTAAACCCCAGATCGAACCTAAAGTTGGCTCCCCTGTCCGCTGATCCGGAGGGTTGGTACCTCATTGCTCGTTGCACAGGTAAAGGTCACGATTTGCTGGTGGTAAATGTTTATGGTCCGAACTTTGATAATCCTGCCTTCTACTCAGCCCTGGCGGATATGGGCAGATTGAATGTTGGTTCCAGAATGATCTGGGGGGGAGATTTCTATTTTGTGATGCACCCAGAGCTAGATCGGTCAACGGGGTCGGTCCGCAGCCCTGAGGCAGCTGCCGCTCTCATGCACTCGGAACTAATCAAGTTAGACCTGGTAGACATATGGAGACACAGACACCCAGGGAAGGGGGGGTACACGCATTACTCATCCTACCATGATATACACACTAGGATTGACTATTGGTTTGTGTCTACCCCGCTCCTGAGATCTGTGACGAATTGCACAATCCTCCCCCGCACGTTGTCAGACCACTCGCCACTGCTTCTGTCCGTCACTGCACCTGCTAGGCAAATACCCCCGTTCACCTGGCGGTTCCCTCCGTATTCCTTGTTGGACGAGGTGTTCAGAGGGGAGATAGCAGAGGACATAGACACGTTCTTTGAAACCAACTTGGGGTCAGTGGACTGCTTTCAGACGGTGTGGGACACCTTTAAGATTTACATCCGTGGGATGACGATAGGAAAACACTCTGGGGTACTCAGATCAATAAGGCACAAGCTCAAAAGTCTCGAAGCACAATTGGCTGATTTAGAGAAGTAACATAGGCGCACATCGGACAGAAACACGGAAGAGCAGATTAAGAACCTACTTAAGGAATTCAATGAGGAGGCGGACAGGGAGGTCAAACACATGGGGAAGTATGCTACAGCGCGTGCATATGGGGAGAGGGATCGTCCGGGTTCTCTGTTAGCCAGGCTGATGCGCAATAGCAGACCCCAACTCGTGGTGGAGGAATTAGTTACGTCCTCGGGGGAGGTAGTCACGGAGGAAGCCGACATAGTTGCAGAATTTAAGGACTACTACTCTAAACTCTATAGTACTAGAGTATGGAGGATGAAATTGACGACTACCTGAGCTATATAAGGATGCCCTTCCTAAAAAACTTCCAAAGAGAATTCTTAATAATGCCCATACAACGGGACAAGTTTCTGGAGGCACTGGAAGGAATGAGGTCATCCAGTGCTCCAGGTGCTGATGGGCTCACCGTAGCTTTTTATAAGGCCTGTAAAGATACTCTCATACCGCATTTGATGTCCCTCTTGGATGATATATGTTAACAAGGTAGCATGTCGAAGTCCATGCGTGAGGCCCTTCTTATCACAATCCCTAAACCGGGGAAGTCCCCCAGGGATTGCGGTTCTTACAGGCCGCTTTCTCTGCTGAATGTGGACGCCAAATTATATGCGAAAGTACTAGCGGCGAGACTGGCTATAATTGTCCCGGAGATGGTCGCCCCGGAGCAGGCGGGCTTTGTTCTTGCTAGGAACCTAACGTATAACCTCCGCACTGTCCTAAGCACCATCCAGCATGTGAGACAAGACAACAAGGCACTGGAGATATTCCTGGACATGGAGAAGGCCTTCGACTCTGTGGAGTGGCCCTTCATGCTAAGGGTATTGCGGAAGTATGGGCTGGGGGAACCCTTTTTACAAATGCTAGGTGCCCTTTACTACAAACCCTCGGCGCGGCTAAAAAGGGGAGTTACTATCACTGATCCAATCGAAATCAGCAGAGGCACTAGACAGGGTTTTCCCCTGTCCCCGCTACTGTATGCACTGGTGGCGGAGCCCCTGGCGTGTGCGATCAGGGAATACCACGAACACGAGGGTATCAACTTCCCTGCGTATAAGATCGGTATATCCACGTATGCGGATGATACCTTGCTCTATGTCAGGGAGCCGGAGACTAATCTGGCTTCGGTGCTGCGGGAGGTGGTGAAATTTGGAGCGCTTTCTGGTTTACGGGTGAACTGGGACAAATCGGTGGCTCTCCCGCTCACTCCAGGTTACTGTCCCGTTTGCAATGGAATATCCGCTACAATGGACCTCGGATCCCATACGGTATCTGGGGATTCGTCTACATACTGACCCCGAGCTATTGGTTCGGGAGAACTACGGGAGGGCATACAGCAAACTCGAAGACGACGTCGAGAGCTGGTGCAGATTGCTGCTGTCCCTGATGGGGAGGATAGCGATAATGAAAATGGTGGTGCTGCCTCGGTTCCTGTTCCTCTTTACCAACATACCTGTGGTCCTGCCCAAATCCTTCTTTCGGCGACTCACGCAGACCCTTATTAGGCTGGCGTGGGGGGGCAAACAACCCAGAGTTCAATGGAAGACGCTACTGATTCCCTATGAACAGGGGGGCCTGGGAGCACCGGATCTAGAACAGTATTATCGGATTGCGCAAGCGTCGCACCTACACACGTGGATCCACGGAGCTCCCGATATACCTCATGTAGAACTAGAACGGTTGTTTGCGGAACCGGGACCAGTCCCGGCCACGATATGTCTACCGGTAGACCGCAGGACGGGGGTCTTGGATTCCATTACAGCTACGAATCATGCATGGCACGAATTATTGAGAATGCAGGATGGTGTTAGGTTGTACTCCCCTCTTATGCTGGTGGAGTGGGCAGTGTGGATACCCCCTCTAGCGGACAAAGGGGTAGTAAAGGCACTGCAAGAACTCGGGATCGCAAGATTAGGGGACCTGTTCCTAGACGGCACTATAAAGACACTCCCTCAGGTTCTCCAGTCGCAGGGGGGGAAGTCGCTGCTCCACAGCTTTCAATACCATAGGATGCGCAGTGCCCTGCAGGGACTGCTTGGCCCGGAGCTTGCGGAGCCTTAGGAGGTGCCGGAACTCACCTATGTTATTAAGAACCCTGCCTCCGGCAAACTGGTGTCCAGGCTTAAAAAAATGGGGGACAAGCATAGGACACGCCTGCAGTTCCGGCTAGGGTGGCCTGGCAGACTGATCTCCAAACGCAGATCTCTGACGAGATGTGGAGTTATTGCTGCACCAACACCAGGAAAATATCTCTGAACAATAGACATAGATTGATACACTTTAAATACTTACAGCGGGTCTATTACACGCCGGAGAGACTACATAGATATGGTTTGAGGGGATCTGCGGAATGTGAACGCTGCCGCTTCCCAAACGCGGACTTCATACACATGGCTTTGTCTTGCCCAGGTATCCACAGATTCTGGACGGAGGTATTCACGGAACTAGGACTGATCCTGGGAATTGACCTTCAGCCCGACCCTGCCATTGCACTGCTGGGTTACTCCAAAACTCTCCCGGTGGCGATGCGTGGACTGGCAGATATTGCTCTGCTGACTGCCAAACGCACGGTAGCCATGTGCTGGATGAGAGGGCCTCTTCCGACGAAGAAAAGGTGGGAAGCTGATCTGCTGTACTGCAGTACGCAGTCGGTGACATACAGCGAATTGCTTCCTCCCAAGAGTCGCCCCAAGAATTTCTGGGGACTGTATAGGGCCTATCTGGATGCTAAAGACGACGCAGGCTCGGGAACTGACCCTGAGGACGCAGGGGAAGGTGAAGATCAGGAAGAGATAACGGGGCAACAGCGAGGCCGGAGGTGGTTCGCACATCACGGATACACTATATGACAACAGGGAGTGATGGTTGTGGTCCTGCCTCGGACATTAAATTACTATGCGTTTATGTTGCTCTCATTGCCGCCAGGCCCCCTGGATGCTGGCATGAAGGCTGTGTAAACTTTCCATGGACTGAAGTACTGCGATGATGTGGTCTGCTGCCGGCCTCAGGGTTGTAGGCTGTATGAGCTGTGTGCCAATTGTATATGCAATAAAGTATAAAGTTAATTTTAAAAAAAGACAAGGCGTCACTGTTCATTAGTGGCAGAGGATCTGGAGTTGTTGTTTCCACGACCTCTGCCTTTGGCGCTGTTTCCACGATATCCACCTCGACTTTGTTTGGTGTACGTGGTCTGCGGGTTGCCTTTATAGTACTGTGTGGTTTGGAAGAGCTGGCCTCTGGAAACACCTCTAGTGCTTGAGCGACGAAAAGAACCACCCCTGAATTGCTGGGACTGCAGTGCCCCCATGGACTTAGCAGTTTCAGGGTCCTTTTTGATCTTCTCCAAGGTGGTGTCCACCTCTGGGCCAATTAGATGATCAGGGTTTACTGTCTGATTAAGAATGGTGGTCTGTATCTCTAGCTTAAATCCAGAGATTCTGAGCCAGGCATGTCGTCTCAGCATAACACTAGTGTTGATAGCTCTGGCCGCGGTGTCAGCCGCGTCCAGTGCACATTTAATAGAAGCATTGGATATTAGCTTCCCCTCTTGGATGAGCATCTCTGCTGCCTCTTTGTACTCGTCTGGCAGGTGCTGCAACAGGGTCTCCAGTGTGTCATAGTGTGCCCTGTCATACCTTGCTAGAAGTGCTTGTGTATTTGAAATGCGCCAGAGATTGGCCGCTTGAGCTGCCACCCTTTTCCCTGATGCCTCAAACACCTTAGATTCCTTATCTGGGGGAGGAGCATCACCCGTTGTTTGTGAATTAGCCCTCTTCCGGGCATTGGAAACAACAAGAGAGTCCAAAGGCAACTGTCCCTTGATGTAAGTAGGGTCAGTAGGTGCTGGTTTATACTTCTTCTCAATTCTAGGGATTATCACCCTGGCTCTGGTAGGCTCCTTAAAGATCTCCCAACATATTTCAAGACACCCTTCAACATAGGCAGAGTCTTGACAGTTCTCTCTGAGACGGAAAAGGTGTTAAAAAGAAAGTCCGCTTCAATGGGGTCAGCATGGAGCTGGACGTCATGATTTTTAGCCGCCCTTTCAATGAGGGCATTAAACGCCGCTGAATCCTCTGTAGGCGACGTTTTTACAGCATACAGTTGAGTGTCTGAGTGTCTGGGGCAGAGTGAGGATCACCTGGGTCAGCACCAGCTGCCCAGGGTTCATTGGTATCATCTGGGTCAGTGCAGACAGGATAGCTGTTATCATCATCATCATCATCATCATCATCACCTTCCCCAGCGTCCACGTCAGAATAAGTGGGTGAGACATCATGGCCATGTGGAGAAAGTGGTTCCACAAGAACAGGAGTTGAAGTGGAATCCTTTTTTTTCTTCAAAGGAATTTTATAGGACTCCATTGGCTGTTCCGGAGCAATTTTCCACTTATGATGGCAAAAGTCTGCCTGTTTCGGCATCGATAAAGTGTTCTTGCTGTTCTTCCAACGAAGATTGTCGATGCTTTAAGGCCGGGACCACCGTCGTCGACTTCGGCACCGAGGGCACCTTCTCGGGCACGCTGGCGACCATCCTAGGGGTGAAAGCCTTCGGCGCCACTTTCGGCGGCAACGTGAAGTGAATGGGCGTCGACGCTTTCTGAGGTTTATTGACAGGCTTCGAGGGTGGAGGATCTTTTGGCCCGACAGTCGAGGCCTTCTCCTTGTTGCGCTTTAGGGAGTCCGCCACCTGCTTGGAGAAAGCGGCTGACGGCCGCGCCGAGTCGACGGAATCCTTCGAGGCACCACTAGACGTGGACTCGTTGGTTGTGCCGCTCTTGGCCTTGTATTGTTGACGTGGAGTCTCGAGAACCTTCGGATCACTGAGTCCTTTGTTGGTGTCGACTGTAGGAAGGTAGATCCTGACTATGGTTGCCCCCAACTTTTTGCCCTGTGTTTTAGCTGGTTTTCCACATAGTTGGCCTGGGACCCTGTCAATCAGGACCCCAGGCCTACTGCTCTCTCTAAAATGGATTCCATGTACCTTGTGTGGAGAAGTGTGGCTCAGGGGTTAGAGGCGGCAGACCCGGAAGCTGAGATCGGCCCTGGACCAGGGTTCAATTCCCCGCCTCGGCGGGTCTTGGGCTCAAAAATTCCACGGACTCGATAATTCTCGCTCCGGTGCCTTCTCAACTCACGGGTTCACACTCTGCGACTCTGAGCAATAGCTTGCTTAATCTCCACAACGGCCCCTCGTGGCGGGATGCCTGGCTTTCACCTTGTGGATACCCTGCCAGGGTTATCTCACAGGGGAATACCAGGACGGGTTCCCTAAGCAAGCGCCGGGAAACCCTTTGTGGGTAGCTGTGCGCTATATAAGCTCAAATACATTTACATTCACATTTAACCAATTAATACTGGGCCACCTTATCAGACCCTGTAACTCAGGGCATAGGTGTGCCCAGGGCCTACCAGGGGCTGCAGCCTGTATTATGCCACCCCTGGCTCGCCATCTAAATCTGACACAACTGGCTGCACGACAGCTGGGGCAAAGTGTTGTAATCACCCTATGCTGTAGATATAGTATACCTATATCTAACCCTAAAATGGACACATGCATTCCTATCAGTCACTCCTATGGCAGGCCTTAACAATCCTGAAGGCAGAGTGCTTGGAATTATGTGAGATGGTGCTCTGGCATGAGCTGAGCCCGTCTGCAGCTTGCGGAACCAAGTCCTAATAGCTGTTCTATGATAACGCGTACCATATACTCTTAAGTGCATTATAATCCTCGCGGTTATATGCCAACTCTGGTATCGCTTTATCAAACCATGTCGAGTAAAGTGTCATACGAATTGGAATACTAACCCCTCGCCAATTCTGGCGACGGGGTTAGCATTCCACCCTTCTAGAGGTACACGACATGTATGTAACTGTGAACCCCGGTTAAAGTTAACTCGAGCCTCAGCATCACAAAATGGATGCTGCCACCACAGACACACGTCTGACCTCCTGCTGCTGGGAGTCCTACCAGCGAGGAGAGCTTGGACAAAGGGTTTCCTGTCAGGGGCGGTGCTAGCACCATCCCAGACAGGGTTTTGTGTATCCTGGGTAGGCAGGGCTGAATAGGAAGGTAACTGCAAGTGGCACCCCGGTGCTCACTATGCATCTGCCGGCTAGAACCAGTTCCAGGGGCACACCAGACCCTGAGCTGGGAAAGTCCGGCATGGGAGAGGGGTGTTACCACCCCCCTTCCTGGTCCCACCCATGGGCAAGACCTAGTCCCGTACCAGCCCCTTTCTGTAGTATAAAGGTGGGAGCGGGGACCCTTCCAAATGAGAACATCTTTGAATCCTGAAACTACTTTCTACGAAAGGAACTCAAGACTGCTTCTCAAGATTTCTCCCTTGTGGCTAAGGAGTAGGCACCCTGCATCTGCGGGCACCAACTAAGAACACTGCGGGTTGCTGCACGTCCTTCCTCCGGAATCCGACTGACCAGCACGACGAGACCCGGCTTCCCTGGCATCTCTGACCTCTACCTACATCGTCAGCTCTGCTGAGATCCATGGGTGTGATGAGACCTCGAGGGACCGGCCATCTTCAGAACTGCACGACGCTTATCCAGCACGACCGCCGAGGGATCCTCGAGTGAGTGCTTTGGGGTTTGAGAAGCCCTAACCCTGAGCAGCTCCAGCACCGAAGTCCAGCCCCCCAGCATCCACGAGATCTGCGGGGGGCCCTTCTGCTCTTTGCTGCTCACCGCGTTGTCCGGCCACTTGCCTGCTGGCTTGTAGCCCTCTTGACGACGCACCACGACGACAACACCGCTGGTCTGGTTGCTCCAGACTGGCCCTTGCTCCCCTCCAACAGAGGACCACCTCGGACCCTCCTGGTCCACTCCAGACGCCATTTTGAGTCCACCGCGTGGGCTTGCATTTGCCAAGACTTGTTGACCCAATCCGGGGTCCAGCGATGTCGACAACAGATACCTACGTGGGACAGCTCGCACCTCCATCCTGGTCGCCGACAACGCCTCCTGGTCCGAGAGACTTCAGAGCCCTGCATCGCCCACTCACCTGGTCGAGGTGACTTTGTCCGGTGCCATCCTGGTGCCCATCTAATCACTGGCTAGTGATTCAGAACTTGGTCCCCTCTGCTTACAGGTATCCTCCATCACCGATCCAGGCTTGGATCACTTCGAACTTCATCACTGGTCGCCTGCCTGCAACTTCTTTCAGGCTCCATAGACTGCAACGAGGATTCCCGACGTCTCTTCAGGCCTATGCAGCCGCAGCCCCTGGGCTAGGTAACCTGAGCATTTCGGTGCTCCAGCATAGCTTAACTATCTAAAGGTCCAGATTCTTTTTCGTTTCAGCTCTTTCTAGTCGGATTCGTTCGATAACACTAACTGTACGAAATCTAGCATCCATAGACTTTGTCCCGCATCCCGCGTGAGAGTGCACACTCTGCACCCGATCTCCCTAGGCCTCCTGCTAGTAATCTGAAGGTTCAGTAGTCCAGTCCTAGCGATCCTAAAGCCTATTAGAGTAGTACTTACCTACTAGTAATTTTGCATTCCACTTTTAGAGTATATGGTTTTTCGTGCCCCTCGGGCATTTGTGTAAATTGTGCGACTTTCAGTATTTCTTTAAGAGCTTTGTATTGTGCTTAGCGCCCTGTCCTCATAAAGAGTCCAGGGCTGTTGTGTTCTAAATAAATATACTTTTATTTTCATAACAACCTGTGTGGTGTCCTTTCACTTGGTGTTCAAGGGGTATTTGTGATGGTATAACAGCTGGCTTAACACGCCCTCTAGAGTTTAGCCTAAAGACTGCTCTTGTCCATGCTACTAGGATAGCTGGTCTAAAGGTTGACTTACAACCAATCATCAATAAGGGTCGTTTGGAATGATACACAGTGATCACTAGAATAGTGAGCACTACATATCAGGCCAACTTCTCACATTGGTGAGCAGCGGTTGGGGTTTGAGCTTGCTGTTGTTTTACCACACGTATCCTAAGAATATCATTTGAAAGATCACATAAGTACCCAGGTACATATAACTTAGCTTAGAATACTCTGAGTTCTACTGAACCAGCTGTTGTAGTTCAACAGGGCGTAGCACACCCTGACTACAACTCTTAGCAAGGGATCAGTAGGCAAACAAATAGTGTAGGTAAGTGCACCACTTACACCTCACTAGAAAAGCATGTCGGACAAAGGAGGGAACTCAGAGGCACCCCTTGTGTCAGTTGACCCTCCACAGGTCGTCTCAAGATATGCAGCTCTTAGCTTCCAGGAGATGAGACAGATATGTACCTCCAGGAAGCTAAAACAGGGTTCTAACCCTACAATTCCCTTTCTGATTGGTCTCTTAGAGACTTATGATGCCAGAAGGACTGCTAACACAGACCCGTCTAATCCAGATGGGAACATGCCCCCCTTAGAGGGAACCCTTGGGGACCCTGACCTCCATCTCAATGGAACAGTTAGTGAAGGAGAGGAGGAGGATCAGGAAGTGTCAGGGGATGAGGCAGACAAGGGTCAGGTAGAAGTCAGTAGACTCACTAGGACCAACTTAAGTAGGCATGAGAATGATTTGGGGGACCCCCACGGCCACTCTCAGGCAGACTTAACATTCGGAATGGAAGAGATAGGTCTCTATTTAGAGGCTCTAACAGATCCATTCGAACCAATGGCTCTCAGACCTCTTCTCCCAGAGGGATGACATCCCCTCAGAGAAGAGAGCATGAAGCAAAGATGAGAGAAGTCAATCTGAGGATTGAAAGGGAGGAACTTGCCCTGGCCAAAGAAAGACTTGCCTTTGCTAGAGAGCAGAAATTGAGTGGGGTAGACCCCACTGGTGGCAGCATTTTACCTCGAGAGAAGGACAGGAGTTTAGACACTAGACACCTGAGTAAGATAATGTCCCCCTTTTAACAAGGGGATGATATCCACAAATGGATAACTGCTTTGGAGAGGGCCTGCACTGTCCAGTGCGTCCCCCAGAGTCAGTGGGCAGCTGTCTTGTGGCTCTCCTTTGAAGGCAAAGGTAGAGAGAAGCTGCTCACTACTAGAGCTGAGGATGCTAACAATTACCAAGTCCTGAAGAATACACTGATTGATGGGTTTGGCTTAACAACTGAACAGTACAGGTTGATGTTCAGAGACACCCAGGAAACTCAGTCTCAGGATTGGGCTGACTTTGTTGATTGTGCCACTAAGGCTCTAGAAGGCTGGTTATTGGGTAGTAAGGTTACTGATTACACAGGATTGCACAATCTGATTATGAGAGAACATGTCTTAAATAATTGTCAGTACCAGTTATTACACCAGCATCTGGTAGACTCTGATCTGACCTCTCCACAAGAATTGGGTAAGAGGGCAGACAAATGGGTCAGAACCAGGATTAGGCCTAAGAACCAGGGTGGTGACCAAAAGAAGGAATCAACCAAGCCTCAAGAGAAGGTTGGGAATAAATCTTCTGATCAAACCACAGGGCCCCAAAAATCGTCTGAAAAGGGTGGGTCCCAAACTTCTCCCAACACCCAAAAGAAACCTTATTGTCATACCTGCAAACAGGTAGGCCATTACAAAAGTGACAGCAGTTGCCCCAAGGCCAACAACAATAAGGAAAACATACCACCAGGTACTACTCCCAGACCTCCTGTTCCCACTAGTGGTAATCCCCCAGGTGGTGGGAGTGCCCCCAAGAATGTGGTGGGCATTACCTTGGGAAACCAGGTGGACTATGGCCTAGCCAGGTCCCCTAACACAACTCTTGTCTGTGAGACTGGCATGGGGTTTGCCAACTTCACTACTGGTTCCCACACTTTGGGGAAGTATAGACAAGAGCCCCTTATCAATGGTCAGAAAGTTGAGGCATTCAGAGGCACAGGGGCCAGTATCACCATGGTGATTGACCATCTGGTCCCCTCTGCTCAACTGACCCCTGGTTTCATTTATCAGGTGACAGGCATTCATGGAGTGAAAAGAAGGCATCCCATGGCAGTAATCAAGCTCAGCTGGGGTGATGTCACAGGGCCCATGAGAGTGGCAGTGACAGACAACCTACTTGTAGATTGCTTACTGGGGAATGACCTGGAACTCTCCGCATGGGCTGAGGTGGAGCAAGAAACCCACTCCAG
This sequence comes from Lissotriton vulgaris, assembly GCF_964263255.1. Classification (NCBI taxonomy): domain Eukaryota; kingdom Metazoa; phylum Chordata; class Amphibia; order Caudata; family Salamandridae; genus Lissotriton; species Lissotriton vulgaris. The sequence goes on along the minus strand of NC_141688.1, from coordinate 210,051,302 downwards.
GATGATCGGCCTACCCAGAAAGGTTAGTGGGGCAGTAATGGCTACAGCCCCAGTCCAAGCACCATTCCTCCCTGAAAAGGTTGGAAGGGCAGTGGTAGCCACTGCCCAGGCTCAGACAGACTTTCCAGAACAGGATAGGAGGGCTGTGACAGTGACAGCCCAAACACAAACTGAGTGCCTTCCTGAAAAGGTTGGTAAAGCTGTAATGGTCTCAGCCTCTACTCAAACAGATAGTGTTGTGAAGCCGGAAACTATGGATCACTCCACTCAGACAGAGAGCATTGAGGAGGAAGAGATATCTCCCTCCCACCAGACTCTAGGAAAGGATCAGCCTCCTCAGGGAACTGATCTGACCCCTTGTGAAGGAACTGCCCCAGAGGTAGTCAGGCCTAGCCTGGCAGAGCCCGTGATGTCAGTGGACCCTTCGAAGGTGGGACCCAGTCTGGAGCAGGTAACCTGCCCCTCTCCACCCTGCCTCAGTCAGCCCAGGGCTGTAGAGGTCAGGGAGGCCAGTGGTGGACCCCAAAGGGCCCCCTGTCCAAAAGAACTCCCCAATCAGAAGATTAAGGGCACTATAGCTAGTAATCCTAGCCCAGTGAAAATAAAACAAACTCCTGAGGGATCCCCCTTAAAATTAGCTAGGGACCTCCCACAGCTGGACACTGTTGGGCACAGCCAAACCTGGGGCCTAAAAACCCCAAACCTGACCTGTCCCTCCAGTTAGCCAAACAGAGGGACTCAGCCTCCAGCTTTAGGTAGCCAGAGGTTGACCCTGAGAGCACAGTGCATCTCAGCTACAAAAAGAAAGGCACACATGATGGATGGTGATTGGAGGAAGTTGAGCCCAAAAGGTAGAGGAGCCTCACTTCAGTACCCCATCCCAACATCAGCCTTTTACTTTCCCAAGACACACCAAAGACAGAGATTCCCTATGGTGGAGACCCTCAGATACCCTTAGGGTGAAGGGTTGCTTAGTGGACCATGAGACAGGAGGAAACCAAGCCAGAGCGGGTCCTTCCTTATATGGCCACTTAGGCAATAGAGGCTTACCTGGACAAGGATAGCCTTATCTCCTTTCGTTTGGGGGGGGGGTTATGTAGGAAGGTAGATCCTGACTATGGTTGCCCCCAACTTTGTTCCCTGTGTTTTAGCTGGTTTTCGACATAGTGTTAATGTAAGCCGAACTTTTTGAGCGCACGGCTACCCCGAAAGGTGTCCCGGCGCTTTGGCAAAGAGGCCCAAAGAAACAGGAAAGCCAAAGGCATACACACCACAGTTACCCTGAGTTACTTGGTGAAGAGCAAGGTCTTCAACTCCTTCCTGAAAGCCAGGAGGTTGTTCGCTTTCCGAAGGGAGAGTGGGAGCTCATTCCACAAGCGGGCTGTCACGTGTTGGAAGGAGCGACCTCCCATCCGGACACGTTTGACCACAGGCACCTCCAATTTGGCCAGGTCCGCCGACCGCAATGACCTACGTGGCACATAGAAAGCAATACGCTTCCTCAGATAGTTAGGCCCAACCGCATGGAGAGCTTTAAACGCCAGAGTAAGGAGTTTAAAACTGATTCTCCCAGAGATTGGCAACCAGTGCAGCCTAGCCAGGAGCACTGAGGCGCTGGCTCTCCTGGGCAGGCCATAGATGGCTCTGGCCGCCGAATTCTGAACAATCTGCAGTCTGGATAACAGATACTTAGGCAGGCCTGCAAAGAGCGCATTTGCATAGTCCAGGCGAGATCCCACAAGCGCCTGGACTACATTCCTACGGTACTGCAGTGAAAGCAGAGGAAGAAATTTCCTAAGCATCTTAAGGATGCTGAAACACTTCCCTGCTAATCCCAGGATGTGTGGACGAAAGGAAAGCTCATCGTCAAACACCACTCCGAGATTTTTTACCTGAGTAGATGGTTTCTCTGGGGGGAACATGTCCTGGGGCCACCATGTCTTCCAACCCGGGTCTGGGGCACAGCCGAAAAAAAGCAGCTCAGATTTGTCTGAGTTGCATTTCAGGCTGTGCCGCTGGAACCACGCAAAGACTGCACTCAGACAGTCCTTGATTCTGCCGCCGTTGAAGACCTCTCCCTTCCTGCAGGTGAACAAAAGCTGGGTGTCATCAGCATATGAGATGACCCGGGCCCCAAACGCCTCCGCTACCTCCGCTAGAGGGGCCATATATATGTTGAAAATGGTGGGGCTCAAGATAGAACCTTGAGGCACCCCACCTCCAGCGAAGGCATTTCGGCCGAGAACGGCGGAGCCCATATCACCTGACGGCGGTCGGCAAGAAAGGATTGAAACCAGTCCAACACCGTCCCTCGCAGACCAATCTCCCTGAGTCTTGAGAGGAGACCTGCGTGTGGGACGGTGTCGAACGCCGCCGATAGGTCCAACATGACTAACAACGCCTTTCACCCATGATCGAGCGTCTCCCTGATGGCGTCGGAAACCTCTACCAGAGCGGTCTCCGTGCTGTAGTTCGCACGAAAGCCGGACTGGGAGTCATGCAGCAGTTTGTTGTTCTCAATAAAGGTGGACAAAGTATGCTGAACATGTTTCTCCAACACCTTAGCCAGAGCAGGGAGGAGGGAGATCGGTCTGTAGTTAGCCCATTGCAGGGGGTCGAGCAGAGGCTTCTTAATCAACGGCAGAATGAGTGCGTGTTTCCACTGTCGTGGAACCACCCCTGAGCTCAAAGATAGATTAAGCAGGGGGTTCAGCAAGCTGTTCAACGCTGAGGCCACCCTGCCCAAGCATTTCGCCGGACAGGCATCCAGAGGCGAGCCAGATTGCAGCCAAGATAACAGCTCAAGCGAAGTCTCACAGGACAGCTGGGGAAAGACAGATAGTAGGGGCCCAGATTCAGCCTGAGAAGGATTCGAATAGGTAGACTTACCCCCCAAAACGGGGTCAGCTATTCGGGAGTCCACAGATGAGAAGGTGTCCTGAATCTTTAAAATTTTGGCCACAAAAAAGTCGGCAAGCTGTTTAATCCATTCTTCCGTGTGTGAATGGACAGGGGTACTAACAACCGGATTGACAAACTCCTTCACAATTCTAAAGAGTTCCCGGCTGGTATTATCAGCTTTGTCAATTCTCTCCTCGAGATAGCTCTTTTTAGCTGCGGCAATCTGTTTGTAGTAAGACTTTATCGCGTCACGGTATTTCGTTTTCTCCGCGATATCATACTTGCGCCGCCAGCGCCTTTCCAGCTTCTTGCAGTCTTGTCGCATTATGCGTAGAGTGGAAGAGAACCAAGGAGCGGAGTTAAAATGAGGGGCAGTTCTAACATCCCTCAATGGGGCCAGCTCCTCGAATCTTGCCAGCATCCAATTCTGGACCAGGATTAGGTCGGCTTCCAAAGCCCCGGTCAATTGGCACGGGTATTGGCAGAGAGCATCGGAGAGCATGTCTGCTGTCACTAGATGAAAGGCTCTAGACTGCCGGGATCCTTCCTTCAGCGCCCTTTGGCTAAGCTTAGAAACAAGCACTAAGGCAAAGTTTATCAGATAATGATCTGACCAAAGGACCGGGAGTGGAGGGGACACCTCAATAGGCATGGAGGAAAAGATCACATCTAATGTGTGGCCTTTCACGTGGGTGGGGCTATGGATAAAAGGGGCTAACCCTAACATCGCCGTGATGTCACGGAGTTTGGCAGCTTCAACGTCTGTTAGACAGTCCATGTGCAAATTCAAGTCGCCTAATAACAGGCAATGCGCTGAACGCATGCATGGTACTGATAAGGCCGACTGAAGATCCTCAAAAAAGGACCCAATGGGACCAGGAGGTCTGTAGAGGAGAATGCCGGTACAGGTCTGGGACGCCGATAGGTGGAGCGTAAAACCTAAGGCTTCACATCCGGCAATGTTGTCCACCGCAAAGGAGGAGCAATCAAAAGCCTTGTCCACTAACAGAGCCACCCCACCGCCTCTTCCCTCAGTTCTATCCCTCCTTAAGATGGAGTAGTTAGGCGGAACAGCGCAGGCAATGTCGGGTTCCGAGCCCACTCCCAGCCAGGTCTCAGTTAAAAATAAGCAAGAGATCTTGGAATGCGCGAGAAGATCCCATATGTCCGAGGTATGGCGAGGAAGGGACCTTGTGTCAAGCAACGCGCAATGGCAATGCTGGGGAGGGGTAGATGGAACGCGAGTAGATGTTAATGTGGGGTGCCAATTGCACACGGGGCATCCCTTGCCTAGTCGGCGACCGCCGGGGAAAAGAAACAGACAGTCAGGGCGAGGGGAACGCAAAGCATACAAGGTAGCAGCGCTATATACGATCATCCTGGAACTGCAGACAAACAGCCACTAGGCAGGCATCCAAAATGAGCCGGAAGTCAGAGTCCGGCCACGTCCGCCTCCGAGACGCGGACGAGCGCAGACGGGCAGGACTCTGGCACGACTCAGGCGCAGGGAAGGCGCTCCGCTGCGCGTTAACGCTGCGCGCAACCAGCGAGCATTAAATAGCGTCGTCTCGGCGTCCCAGGTGACCTGGACGCTCAAAGATGGCGCTCGCGCTTCCTCCCAAGGCAAGATGGCGCTCAAACCCACAACCTCCCGGTAACCCGGACCCGCCGAACAGCGGTGGTGTTTCCTGAATTAAGGTGCAAGGTAGGGGCCAGAAGCGCATTAAAAACAGGGAAGAAGGCAATAAAAATAACAAAAATCCAGAAAACGGGAATTATTAAAAATGAGCTAAGCAGAGATGGCGCGCGACCAGCGCGAACAGCAGCGGGTCACCAATGGTAATTCTCGCCCTCAGGGCTCTAAGCAGGCTCACCTTCCGGTCAGCTCGCCCTAAATAGCGTCGTCTCGGCGTCCCAGGTGACCTGGACGCTCAAAGATGGCGCTCGCGCTTCCTCCCAAGGCAAGATGGCGCTCAAACCCACAACCTCCCGGTAACCCGGACCCGCCGAACAGCGGTGGTGTTTCCTGAATTAAGGTGCAAGGTAGGGGCCAGAAGCGCATTAAAAACAGGGAAGAAGGCAATAAAAATAACAAAAATCCAGAAAACGGGAATTATTAAAAATGAGCTAAGCAGAGATGGTGCGCGACCAGCGCGAACAGCAGCGGGTCACCAATGGTAATTCTCGCCCTCAGGGGCTCTAAGCATAGTTGGCCTGGGACCCTGCCAATCAGGACCCCAGGCCTACTGCTCGCTCTCTAAAATGGATTCCATGTACCTTAGGTGCATTAACCAATTAATACTGGGCCACCTTATCAGACCCTGTAACTCAGGGCATAGGTGTGCCCAGGGCCTACCAGGGGCTGCAGCATGTTTTATGCCACCCCTGGCTGGCCATCTAAATCTGACACAACTGGCTGCACGACAGCTGGGGCACAGTGGTGTAATCACCCTTTGCTGTAGATATAGTGTACCTATATCTAACCCTAAAATGGGCACATGTATTCCTATCAGTCACTCCTATGGTTTGCCTTAACAATCCTGAAGGCAGAGTGCTTGGAATTATGTGAGATGGTGCTCTGGCATGAGCTGAGCCCGTCTGCAGCTTGCGGAACCAAGTCCTAATAGCTGTTCTATGATAACGCGCACCATATACTCTTAAGTGCATTATAATCCTCGCGGTTATATGCCAACTCTGGTATCGCTTTATCAAAACATGTCGAGTAAGGTGTCATACGAATTGGAATACTAACCCCTCGCCAATTCTGGCGACGGGGTTAGCATTCCACCCTTCTAGAGGGACACGACATGTATGTAACTGTGAACCCCGGTTAAAGTTAACTCGAGCCTCAGCATCACAAAATGGATGCTGCCACCACAGACACAAGTCTGACCTCCTGCTGCTGGGAGTCCTTCCAGCGAGGAGAGCTTGGACAAAGGGTTTCCTGTCAGGGGTGGTGCTAGCACCATCCCAGACAGGGTTTTGTGTATCCTGGGTAGGCAGGGCTGAATAGGAAGGTGACTGCAAGTGGCACCCCGGTGCTCACTATGCATCTGCCGGCTAGAACCAGTTCCAGGGGCACACCAGACCCTGAGCTGGGGAAAGTCCGGCATGGGAGAGGGGTGTTACCACCCCCCTTCCTGGTCCCACCCATGGGCAGGACCTAGTCCCGTACCAGCCCCTTTCTTTAGTATAAAGGTGGGAGTGGGGGAACCTTCCAAATGAGATCATCTTTGAATCCTGAAGCTACTTTCTACGAAAGGAACTCAAGACTTCTTCTCAAGATTTCTCCCTTGTGGCTAAGGAGTAGTCACCCTGCATCTGCGGGCACCAACTAAGAACACTGCGGGTTGCTGCACGTCCTTCCTCCGGAATCCGACTGACCAGCACGACGAGACCCGGCTTCCCTGGCACCTCTGACCTCTACCTACATCGTCAGCTCAGCTGAGATCCGTGGGTGTGACGAGACCTCGAGGGACCGGCCATCTTCAGAACTGCACGACGCTTATCCAGCACGACCGCCGAGGGATCCTAAAGTGAGTGCTTTGGGGTTTGAGCAGCCCTAACCCTGAGCAGCTCCAGCACCGAAGTCCAGCCCCCCAGCATCCACGAGATCTGCTCTTTGCTGCTCACCGCGTTGTCCGGCCACTTGCCTGCTGGCTTGTAGCCCTCTTGACGACGCACCACGACGACAACACCGCTGGTCTGGCTGCTCCAGACTGGCCCTTGCTCCCCTCCAACAGAGTAGCACCCCGGACCCTCCTGGTCCACTCCAGACGCCATTTTGAGTCCACCGCGTGGGCTTGCATTTGCCAAGACTTGTTGACCCAATCCTGGGTCTAGCGACGTCGACAGCAGATACCTTCGTGGGACAGCTCGCACCTCCATCCTGGTCGCCGACAACGTCTCCTGGTCCGAGAGACTGCAGAGCCCAGCGTCGCCCACTCACCTGGTCGAGGTAACTACGTCCGGTACCATCCTGGTGCCCATCTAATCACTGGCTAGTGATTCAGAACTTGGTCCCCTCTGCTTACAGGTATCCTCCATCACCGATCCAGGCTTGAATCAATTCGAACTTCATCACCGGTCGCCTGCCAGCAACTTCTTCTTTCACGCTCCATAGACTGCAACGAGGATTCCCGACGTCTCTTCAGGCCTATGCAGCCGCAGCCCCTGGGCTAGGTAACCTGAGCATTTCGGTGCTCCAGCAAAGCTTAACTATCTAAAGGTCCAGATCCTTTTTCGTTTCAGCTCTAATTAGTTGGATTCGTCCGATAACACTAACTTTACGAAATCTAGCATCCATAGACTTTGTCCCGCATCCCGTGTGAGAGTGCACACGCTGCACCCGATCTCCCTAGGCCTCCTGCTAGTAATCTGAAGGTTCAGTAGTCCAGTCCTAGCGATCCTAAAGCCTTTTAAAGTAGTACTTACCTGCTAGTAATTTCGCATTCCACTTTGAGAGTATATGGTTTTTCGTGCCCCTCGGGCATTTGTGTAAATTGTGCGACTTTCAGTATTTCTTTAAGAGCTTTGTATTGTGCTTAGCGCCCTGTCCTCATAAAGAGTCCAGGGCTGTTGTGTTCTAAATAAATATACTTTTATTTTCATAACAACTTGTGTGGTGTCCTTTCACTTGGTGTTCAAGGGGTATATGTGATGGTATAACAGCTGGCTTAACACGCCCTCTAGAGTTTAACCTAAAGACTGCTCTTGTCCATGCTACTAGGATAGCTGGTCTAAAGGTTGACTTACAACCAAACATCAATAAGGGTCGTTTGGAATGATACACAGTGATCACTAGAATAGTGAGCACTACATATCAGGCCAACTTCTCACATCGACCGTCTTTGGCGCTGATTTACTCGGCTCGACTGCCTTGACCTTTGTCTTCGGCGTGGCAGACTTCGTCTCAACGCCCTTGACCTGCTTCTTCGGATCGACAACACCCTTTTGCTACGTCGGTGCCGACAGGTCCGAGGCCTTCGATCCGACCAAAGTAATGCGCACCTTCGGTTTCGAAAGGGGGGCACCAGTGCTTTCACTTGCGTCGAGACCGTTGTTTTCACTTTCGGTTTTGATTTTGCAGGGTGCAGCTCAATAGCGATGTCCGTAGCCGAGCCCGAAGGTGGGGCCGTAGAACCCATTGGAAGATCTTGGGTAAGGCTTAGTGGCGATCCCTCGACCTGAGCCTTTTGAAGCGTTTCGGTCCCCATGTCATTTTGAGTTAGCTCCTCGCTCGAGCTATCTTCCATGGCCCCAAAGGCCCCATCGTCGTCTCCTACCTCGTCGATGACTTCTTCCGTTGCGAGCATTTCAACGTCCGCGTCGCAGGATTCGACAGGTTCTCACTAACTTCCCGGTCGGCTCCCTCATCATCCCCGGCATCGAATATGTTCACAGGCGCCGGTGTAGTCTGCTAGGCCTCCTGGCGCGCAGCGCGACGATGCACAAGAGTCTTCTTGGATCGAAATCGTGAACAAGCCATGCAGCTGGCTTCATCATGATCCGGCGACAGACACTTGTTGCACACCGGGTGGACGTCTATGAGGGGATACTTGGAGTTGCACACTGGACATCTCTTGAACGGGCTCCGTTCCATGATGATCAGTCGATAAGGTCTGTGGCGTCGACTGGGCCTTCAGCGTCAAAAGCATGCGGCTCTCTGCAATCCGGCTCGGAACCGAGCTGGAAGAATCAGGCACCGAACGCAAGACTATACCGACGAAAACACTAAAGGCCTTTTGGCCTTAAGAAAGGTCATATCGATTCCGACTAGAGTGAACCAATATACATCCGAACCCAATCGCGGAAAAAAACAATCTGAGGATGGAGTCGATGCCCATGCACACTGTAGGTCAAGGGAGGAGCCACCTATCTTGTGATACTTCGAAGACTTTTCCAGGACAACAATGTGCGATCATCCGGACCCAACACTAGGCGCCGATCTATGCACAGATATGAATTCAGCAGCCATGCTTTGAACATAGACATTTTAGAAAGTTATTCTTTTTGTGTTTTTTTAACGATCCTTTAAAGTCGTATATTTTATTCTTAATAACGTGTTTTAATGTAACCATGTTGTAAAGGTTTTAATTAACTATATACAATAAAAATTGACTTACTTACTTACTAGTGGATGGACATGACACTAAATACACTTGGTGCAGGATAATAAAAGCTTTACGAAAGCTTTCTTTCTTCACAGGATGGGCACAAATAGTCACAACATGTCGACATGAGAACAACCCTAGGAATTGCCCAAAATCAATTCTCACAACCTCTAATGTATCATAGAAGAAAAAGTGAATTCTAACAAAACAAATCTCCAGAATTTGAGTGTTTGAAAACAGTCTTCCAGGAACCCACTATCATGAGACAGATTAAAAAGCTAACGTACAAGTTACTTACCTTCGGTAACGATATATCTGTAAGAAACAGTAGTTAGTGTAAGATTCCATACCTTAGAATATCCCTAGGCGTCAGACTGGATCCGGAAAGTTTTGCGTAGAAGTACCCCTGCGCGTCGGTAGGCGTTGTCTGCGGCTCCGTGTCCGTTGTTGGCGTCGTGATCGCCGGGATGACGTCGGAGTACTTAGACGCCGCCCTCGCTTGCTGACGTAAGTTCTTGTACATAGCTTTCCGCGCCAGGAACGCAGAGCCATGACGGAGACAGATCCTGGTGCCATAAAAACTAGGACCCTCAAAGGGAATACCTTAACCCTAGATATCGGTTCGCAGGACGGGGAGGATAGGTGGGGCGGTAAGGAATCTAACACCAACTACTGTTTCTTACAGATATATCGTTACCGAAGGTAAGTAACTTGTGCATCTGAAAGAAACAGGTTAGTGTTAGATTCCTTCCCTTAGAATAGATACTCCAGCAATACCAACCCCAGTGGTGGGTCTGCGAACCAAGATCACACCAGAAAGTCCTGGAGAACCGAACGGACGAAAAAGCCATATCTCCGGGCTTGGCTATCCAGGCAGTAGAGTCTAGCAAACGTGTGCAGCGAGGCCCAAGTAGCAGCCTGACAGTAGTCCTGCAAGGGGACTCCCCGACCCAGGGCAGTAGTATTTTTTTTTATTTTTTATTTAAAGAGTTTTATATAGCGCAAACAAGATCTTCACAGATATCAGAGCGCTTTACATAGACGGGTACATGAGGGAGCAAAGTCAAACAGGCAAATCAAGCTTTACATAGAAGGGTGCAAGGGGGAGCATATTCAAACGAGTAACTCAATAAATCACAGTATAATAGTACTACTAAGTGACACAACCACTCATGTGGATGATAAAACAACTCATACAAATAAGTCAAGGGTCAAACATGTAATACAGAACGGTGCAAGGTGTTAATAGGATTCGAAATAGTAGCTCAAGTGTATTTAGCCATGAGGATAGCTTTTACTTCTTTTTTAAAGAGTGTAGTGGAGGAGATCAGCCTGGTTTCGGGAGGGAGTGAGTTCCAGATCCTAGGCGCCATTCCTGAGAAGGAGCGCTTGTATGTTTTTTCCTTCCGGAATCTTCGAGGTTTCAGCAGGAGATTGTTTGTGCCTCTCGTGTTTCTAATTCCCCCGGAGATTGTCAACTTCTGAGCGAGGTAGCCGGGTGAGTTTAGGTGTACCGCCTTGTGTGTCATGCAGGCGATTTTCAGCTGTATTCTGCCTTCAAAAGGCAGCCAATTCAGGGATTTCAGGTCAGGGGTAATGTGGGAGTACTTTTTTGACCCAGTGATGAGTCTCGCTGCAGCATTTAGAGAAGCTTTTAGTGGTGCGGTTGTAGTTAGGGGGAGTCCGCAGACGGCGGTGCTGCCGTATTCAATTCGTGGGATGACTAGTGCTTGTACTGCAGTTTGGAAGTCTTTGGCCGGGAGGTAGGGTTTGAGTTTCCTCAGAGTATTGATCTGGAAGTTCGCTCCCTTTGTTGCCTTGCTGATATGTTGCTGCATGTTGAGATTAGTGTTGAGTGTTATGCCTAAAGATTTTGCTGAGTCCACGATGGTGGGTTGGACATTGAGTGCGGTTAGGAGTTTAAGCCAATGTTGAGTGGTTGATATCTTAGCTGGAGGTGAGATCAGAAGGAACTCTGTTTTCAGGGCATTGAGTTTGAGGTGGTTATCGGCAAGCCAGGATTGGGTGCAACTGATCGTTGAGTTCAGGAGCAGGATGTCATTGGGTGATTGTAACTTGAGGTAAAGTTGGGTGTCATCAGCGTACATGTGAAAGCGTACATTGGATGCTTGTAGCAGGGTGGTGAGAGGTTCCATGACTAGGTTGAACAAAGTTGGGGATAGAGAAGATCCTTGGGGGACGCCTAGCGTTACAGGTATTGGCGAGGACATCAGGTTGTTGCTCTTGAATTTTTGCGACCTGTTGTGAAGAAAGGAAGTGAACCACTTGAGGACAGTTCCAGATAGGCCCATTCTTGTGTTTAGTAGTTCTAGTAGATTCTCATGTTTGACGGTGTCGAATGCTGAGGAGAGATCAAGAAGGATGAGGAGGCAGGTGTCGTTTTGGTCTAGCATTTGAAGTGCGTCGTCAATTATGTGAGTCATAGCAGTTTCTGTGCTGTGTCCTGCTCGGAAGCCTGACTGGTGAGGGTTGAGGAGATCGAATTGCTCAATGTGTTTAGACAATTGTAGTTGTGCGCATTTTTCCAGCAGTTTGGCGAGAGTGGGGATATTGGTGATGGGACGGTAATTGTTGAGATCCGAGGGGTCGGCTGTAGGTTTCTTTAGTAGAGGTGTGACCTGGCCAACTTTGAGGGAGTCAGGTATGCTGCCTTGTTGGAGAGAGCTGTTGATAATTTTAGTCCAGAGAGGGAGAAGAAAAGGGGTAAAGTCTTTTACTGCGGAGGCAGGGAGGGGGTCCGTGAGGTGATTGGATGGTTTCAGGGTGCTGAGCAGTTTGCCAATTTCTTCTTCCGAGTATATGCTGAAGGTTGACCATGTAGCATTGTTTTTTGGTTCAGTGGGTGCTAGGCATTGGGGTTTGGAGTAGAGGCTTGCGTCAATGAGGAGATCGCTTTTTATTTTGTCGGTTTTTTGGATAAAGAAAGCAGCGAAGTCTTCACAGGAGGGTGCCTCACGCCCAGTGTTTAGTGGTTGCGGTTGCTCCTTTGATTGTGACTTGATTAGCTCGAACAGTTTTCTCGGGCGGTTTTTTGCTTGGTCGAGTTGGAGGCTGAAGAAGTCCGATTTTGAGCGTTTTATTTTCCTGAAGTAGGCGTTTCTCTTTTTCTTCAGATCTTTTAGGTGCATTGCAGAGGGGGCTGATCTCCAGGTCCGTTCTGCCATTCGCATGTCTCGTCTATCTTCGTTGAGACTCCCGTCGTACCATGGTTTGGAGATTTTAGTAGAGACTCTTTTTAGCTGCATAGTTGCGATCTCATTAATTATAGAGGTCATAGCGTTGATATAGTGGTCAGTCAGAGTTTGGACGTCCGTGGCGCCTGTAGGTGGGAGTAGGAGATTGCAACTGTTAGGGGGCAAAGAGCCTGGTTTGAGTTTTTTCAAGTCTCTTTTCCAGACTTTGGGCTTGGAGATTTGAGCCGGGATGACTTTGACTTTTTCATTGATAAAGAATGTGATAATATAATGATCTGACCAGTCACAGGGTTGGATGGATTCGAGTTGGATAGAATCCTCTTTGGAGATGATCAGGTCGAGGGTAGAGCCTTTCTTGTGGGTTGGGCTGTTGCATATTTGGGTGAGGTTAAGGGCAGCGAGGAAATTTTTAAGACCATTTACCACCGCATCGTTGCGGTCATTCCAGTGGAGGTTGAAGTCACCAAGGTATATTTGGGCGAGCTGCCGTCCGGAATTGGTTGAGATCATATCCATGATTTCTTGGGAAAAGGTGAGATTGTCCCTGGGTGGGTGGTAGATGCTGTGAAGAGAGCATATCGGTTTGCCCTCACTAATGATGTCGAGGCAGATGTATTCCCAGGATGTAGGGGATGGTAGGGATGTGGAGTTGACTTTCTGAACAGAGATGTTGTCCCTGTAGATGCATGCGATTCCACCACCTATTTGGCCTTTTCTGTCGAGCCTGATAATGTGATAGTTGGGAGGGACCAGAATGTCCATTATGGGTGTCGAGGATTCAGTTAGCCACGTTTCCGTCAGGACGATTAGATCAAGGTCCTGTGATAAGAGTAGTTCAGCAATGGCGGCGGAATGTTTCGTGGCCGATCTGCAGTTGAGAAGAGTGCATTTGAGGCTGGGTGTGTAGAGGGTGTTAGATGATTCTATGGAGAGAGGGATTTTTCTAAGGTTATCGGTATAGAGGATCTGCTGTTTAGTGTAGGTGGTCTAAGGGGATTTGGGTGTATTGTGGGAATGTTGCGGTGTGGTGTGGTTGAGTGAGGTTCGGGTGTTGGGTCATAGGAGCGGAGAAGGGCGAGTGTGTCGAGGTCAGAGGAAGAATTGTGGGTGCGGCGAGGGCGGTTGTTGCGATTAAGAACTGGGATTGAGGTCGGATTGGGGTGGGTTAGCTGAGCGCGAGAGTTAGTCGGAGGGGTGGGGGACAAGTTGGGCGGGGATGTGTTGATGTGTGAGGGATTGCGGGGGCGATGCGGGGGACGAGGGCAGTTGCTGTGCCTATGAGCCGGGATTGACGCCTGGTGTGGGGCGTGATTAGGGTGGGAGTCAGCCGGCGGAGTAGGGGACAAGTTGGGAGGGGAGGTGGAGGTGGAGGTGGGTGGGGGGTGTATGGGGTGTTTGGAGAGTAGTTCTTTGATGGCGTGTATCTCTTCTTTGATCTGAGTGAGGGTGGCTGTGATGTATTCCATCGAAGGGCAGGTGATGGGGGTGGGGGTGACCGTCAAGGGTGAATGGCTGACCAGAGAATTCGTGTGCAAGTGGGAGAGAGGGCTGGTGTTTGAGCAGGTCTGCGTTGTGTTGGTGTGAGGGATGGAGTTAGGAGGGCAAGGGGTTTTGGGCGGTAGAGGTGTGGATGAGGTAGGGAGGAGGTTGGTGTTATGGGTGAGGGCATTGGTGTGGATGAGGGGTGTGGATGAGGTAGCGAGGAGGTTGGTGTTATGGGTGAGGGCATTGGTGGTAGGCGGGGGGGTCAAGGTGTAGACTGGGAGCCTGATAGCCGTGGTGGGGGTGTAGGGAGGGTAATGGGGGCTGAGGGTAGGAGGGGAAGTGGGGTTGGAGATGGTCCTGTTGAGGGGGGGGGGGGAGTTAAATTAAGAGGGTGGGTATGTTCTGCGAAGTTGGTTGGAGGGTACTGAGGACTGAGAATGGGGGGGGGATAAATGGGGGGACTTGTCGGAGTGCGTGTTATTCTGGTGCTGGACTACGTTAGGTGTGTTATGGGTGGGAGCTGTGCTGTCAGCGCCGAGCGGGGTGTTGATGCCCGCTGTATGTGTGATAGGAGTGTTGAAGGTATGTGTGGAGGTCCGCGAGTTGGTAGAAGGGGCGGGGGAGAGAGCGGTGTAAGGGGGGGAGAGATCTGTCTCTGTGTGTGAGTGCTGAGTTGCGGTAGTGGGGTTGTGGGTAGGGGATGGGAGGTCAGGGGTGGTAGGTATGTCCCTGATTGAAGCATATGTAGCTGTGAGGTCATGATTGGTGTGACTGGGGGAGGTGTGAGTGTTTGTCCGTGAGTTGGAGAGGTGTTCTTTGAAAGTGGGGAACAAGTTGTCTAGCAGTTCCAGGTTCCTGTCTGTCGATTGTGATAGGACAATCCCGTTATTGTAAATAGTGATGGTGGCTCTGGCTGGGAAGACTTGGGATGGTGTGATGGAGAGAGTTAGACTATGTGCGGATTTTCTGGTGGAGGAGACGGTGAGTAGGGTGAGGAACGCTTTTCTCCATTGTGCTCTGCGTGTGGTGTGGAAGATGATATCAGTGTTCAGGGATCCATTGACCGGTGAGAAGTAGGTGTCAGCAAAGGGCGTTTCCGGGTGTGACCTAAGGAAGTTGTGTTTAAAGCGTTTGGCGGCTTTTTTGGTGAGTGATGGTGGGTAGTTGATTTTGTATGTGTGTTTGCCGATAGAGTCCATGTCGCGTTGAAGGGTTAGATGGGTATGGGAGAGTGCACTAGTGCACTATAGTGGTACAGATGTGCGGAAAAACAAATGTGCAAAACAACAGGTGCATACAGTAGGTTACACAGTAATAAGTTATAGATTACAAAGTGTCAGTAGTAATCAAGCAGCATACCAGTATATAAGAGTGAGCAATAGAGCAAGTACATACGGTAAATTCTAAGGCATAAGGTGTAAGAGTAGGCATAATACTGATAATATATAAAGGAAGGGTACAATGGGAGAGTGCATAAAACTGATAATCTATAAGGGTAGGGTACAATGGGAGAGTGCACTAATGCACTATAGTGGTACAGATATGCAGAAAGACAAATGCGTACAGTGGGTTACACATTAAAAAGTTATAAATTACCAAGGTGGTGCAAGTGATGACCCAACACAGCCAGGACTATAAGCGTGTGCGGTAGAGCAAATACATATGGTAAATTACCGAGTACATAGTGTTAGTGTAGATACAAAGCTGATATAATATACGGGCAGGATACAAAAATAGATATGGGGTAGCATACGGTAAACTACAAGGTACAAGGTGTAAGTGTAGGTGTAATCCTGATAGTATATAAGGGAGGGATGCAAGAAAAAAAATATGAGGTGGCACACAATACAGTTTACAATAATATACGTAAATATATGAGGAATCAATCGGTGCATTCCAGGAAAAAGTGAGATAGGTGCAGCTTACAAATGAACAATAAACAGATACAAGAATGGTACTAATGATGTGCTGAGACAAGATACTGGTGCAACCACAGAGTTGCATGATGATGTGTGCGAGGTATACCTCATGGTATAGTGCAACTTGCAAAAGTACATTAAACAAATCCGGAATGAAATACTGAGACTAGGTGCCGATGCGGCCAGAAATCTGCGTGAGGCAGAAATGACATTAGCGAGCAGCCAGAAGAAGTTGAGGTAGCGCACTGTACATTACCAGTAGGAACTACTGCGTAATAGGTATAGGTGTATGAGGTAGCAATCCGTGCATTACAACTGTTCAAAATCCCGGCAGAACTATAATACTACAATAATAGGCAGACATTCTTTTAAATATGAGGTATCCATCTGTGCATTGCAAATGCTCAAAATAAAGGTACACAAGTGTTCAAAATATAGGTGGTAGTACAAAATTGCAATAGTGAGCAGGTATCCTTTCCCAGGGAGGTGTAGATAGATCACTGAGCAGAGAACTCAGAACTGATGAAAATGACGAAAATGACTAGACCAGTATGGCCGCCCAGGAGAGAGACTAGTCTAAAATGGCCGACACAAAGGTGAGATAGAGGCAGTAGTCCTCTGTTTGTTGCTGTTGTCTAGATAGCAGGGAGGAGCAGTTTCCCTTCGCAGTCCTCTGTCTGCTGCTATTGTTTTAAGCATAAGGGTAGCTTTCTGTTTTTGTTTGAGCAAGCCGTGCTCAGTCTGGCTGAGAGGAATTCTTATCTCTGTGTGGGGGAGTTAGCTGAGGGGCCTCGTGGACATCAGAGGTAGGTAGGAAGGGGAAGGGGGGATTTATGGCTACACTTTTATGGCCCCAGCCATTTTGAACAAAGGAGGTCGTTTATTTAGGTGGGCGAGTGGGAGAAATAAATACCTTGAGACACTGTGTGCCTGTTGCGCTTGCCAGCAGAGTTTTGCAGAATTTTGCAGAAGGACTGTTAAGTTGTATTCCGAAAATGACTCAGACCCATCTCCTTCGTAGATCTGTGTGCACTGTGTGGACGTGATGTCAAATCAGGGCTCCGTGTTACCCTATGAGGCCGGTCAGACGATTACATGTAACCAACAGTGACAATGGGGCATGCTGCGGACTTCTGCTGCCCCTGCAGCTCTTTTTGGTCTCGGGGTTCACTTCTCCCGCTCCTCAGGGCAGGGCGCCACATCCTCCGATCACATCCAATTTCTGGGGCAGCCGGTGGCAGTCACTACTCCTCCGTCGTCGTCTCTGTGTTGCTGGGTGATGGGGGGGGGTCTGCTGCAGTGTCCCTTTGCAGTCACAGTGGCCAGCGTCCTCACCCGTGGTGCGGGCGGGAGGGGGCCTTTTTGATGCCGATGGGGCTCCTTTGCTTTGGCGCGGCCGGTCTTTTTACCACTCCACAGCCTCCGTGATTCCCTGTGACTCACTGTTCCCCTGCTGAGGAGCGTGCAGGCGACGTCCGTTAGGCAGACCCCCGGCGCTTCAGCCGCCTCTGCGGTTCGGGGGGGGGACCCTTCCTGTACTGCCGTGAGTCCTTTGAGTCCGTTCTGTCCCCCGGTGCCTCTGGAGCTCCTTCGTTACTTTCCGATGCTTTCCTTTACTTTCCAGCCCACGTATCTGCTGAGCGGGCGGAGGGGGGGGGGGTCCTCTCTCAGCCCTCCGATGCAGGTGATGTAGTATGATCAGTGTGAGAAGTTGGCCTGATAGGTAGTGTTTCCAATTCTGGAACCACTGGTTATCAGTCCAAACAAACCCCAAAGATGTCAGGTTGTAAGTCAACCTTGTAGACAAGCTATCCTAGTGGTAGCATGGACTAAGCAGCCTTAAAGGCTTAACTTAAGAGGTCGTGTTAAGCGAGCTTGTTTTACCACATACAATCCTGTAATCAAATGAAAGGACACCACACAAGTATATATTATAAAAATATATGTATTTATTTCTAAATTACTCCCCAGTACTCTTTATGAGGAAAGGGGCACAAGCGTTAAATCAAAAGCACTGTTACACATATAAAGTTGCACGTTTATGGGTGAGGGCGGGTGGCCACTCAGACCATATATTAAAAAAGTGGTATAAGTAACACTTATCGAACAATGGTTAGGCCTAGGGCCTAGAGATTCGCTGGGAGCAGTCAGGACAAGCAATGAAGAAGTCGGGAGTAGCCCACAGGAGACGGGTGCAGCACGGAAAGTGCGGCGCGCACCAATGCACTGTCAATGGTGCGTAAAAGTCAGTTAAAGTGAATAAAAAGATACTTCCGCTGAACCTAGGAACACAAAACTTTAGACACAGACCCTAGAGGTGTGTACCAGTGTAAAGACACCGGCGTTGCAAAGTTACCTCACCCACAGGCCGTGGGTGCACAGGGTCGAAGTGGCGTCGGGTTCTGTCACGCAGGTTCTGGGTGCTTGGAGCTGTTGCAGCTGCAGGCGCTGTGAAGCAGAAGTGTCCGGTGCGATCCAAGGGTGGATCGATGTAGAAAAGTACCTGAAAGCAGAGGGGACAGAGTCTGGGTCACTCAGCAGTGACCAGGGTGGAACCAGGACGGAACCAGGCAATGTCGGGCGCAATCAGGCGGTTGTCGATAGGCTTCTCTCCGCTGTCACGTGGGCTCTGGGGCATCTGCGACGTCCAGGAGCAGGTCACGATCTGTCCCACGTAGGCTCTCGCCGTCAGCACCGTCGGCTTGAAGATTGTAGCAAACAGCACTTGGCAAAAGCAATCCACGCGGAACCGGGAGATTGCTTATCACTCGAACCAGGAGGGTCAGAGTGGGTGCTCCTTTTCACAGGAGCTGGTGCAGATCTGGAGCAACCAGAAAAGCAAGTCGGATTTCAAAGTTCGTCGGCACAGGGGCCACAAGCCAGCTGGCAAGTGACCGGGCCAACGCGTCGAGCGCACACAAGCAGAAGGGCCCCACGCAGCACTCAGCGAGTGTGGAGGGGTGAGCTTTGGTGCAAGTGGAGCTCGGGGCTGGGGCTTCTCAAACCCCGGTGTACAGCTTCGAGGGTCACTCGTGGGCCGCACGGTCAGCGTCTCGTGGCCTTTTCAAGATGGCGTGCCCCACGCTTCCGGTCGCCTCCACGGGTCTCAGCTCTGCAGGGACTGTGGATCGGGCAGGTAGAAGGCAGGCAAGCTTGATCTCGTCGATCTCTGTCGCTCGAGTTCCGGCGGGAACTGCAACAAAGCAAGGGTCGAGGGCTGGATGGTGCCTGTTTGCACAGGGTGGTCACTCCTTGACCACAAGGGAGATTCTTCAGTCTTCTCACGTCGTGTAGAAAGTCGAAGGGTCCAGATTTCGTTTCTTATGTTTCTTCAGGATGATCTGAGGTCCGTTGGGACTGCTCCCCCTCTTATTCGAATCTAGGGGGTTGGACATCCTGCTAGGTCCCCTCCTATGGGTGGGACCCAGGAAGGGGGTGGTTACACCCCTCTCCTTTGATCCTGGCCGCGCTGGGACAGGGGCTGGGAGGCCCCAGAACCGGTTTGGCCGGATCCTGCAAGGGGCAGCCTTGTGCTCCCCAGGCAGTGTCTGGTTTCATTGAAACCTCCCTACTCCAATCCACTATCTCCTGTCTGGGGTGGTTTGACACCGCCCTGTGACAGGAAACTCTTTGTCCAGGCCTCCTCTGCCGGGTTTCGGTCAGCAGCAGGAGGTCAGACCCGTGTCTGTGGCAGGGGCATCCATTTTGTGGATCTGAGGCTCATTTTAAATCAACCGCGTTTTAGTAAAGTAACATGTCTTCTCCCTCTAGAAGGGTGGAATGCTACCCCCGTCGCCAGAACTGGCGAGGGGGTAGTATTCCAGTTCGTATGACACCTTACACGACATGTTTTGATAAAGCCAAACCAAAGTTGCTATATAACCGCGAGGATTATAAGGCGCTTAAGAGTATATGGTATGGCGTTATCCCGGATCAGCTTAGGGAGTTGTTCCCGACAGCTGCAGACAGGCTCAGCTCATGCCAGAGCACCATCTCACATAAAACCACGCACTCTGCCTCCAGGATTGATGAGGCCTTCCATAGGAGTGGCTTACAGGCTATATATGTGTCCAGATATAGGTTTAGATATAGGTATACTATATCTAAGCAAGGGGTGATTACACCCACTTGCCCCAGCTGAGTGATCAGCCAGTTGTGTCAATTTAGATAGCCAGCCAGGGGTGGCAAAAGATATGCTGCAGCCCCTGGTAGGCCTTGGATGCACCTATGCCCTGGGCACCTATAGTGCTCTGTACAGGGGCTGATAAGGTGACCCAAGCCAATCTAGTTATGCACCTAGGGTACATGGAATCCATTTTACAGAGAGAGCAGATAGCCTGGGGCCCTGATTAGCAGGGAACCAGGCCAACTAAGTCGAAAACCAGCTAAACACAGGGCAAAAAATCTGGGGTAACCATAGTCAGGTAGCCACCTTCCTACATAACCCCCCCCCAAACGAAAGGAGATAAGGCTATCCTTGGCCAGGTAAGCCTATATTGCCTGAGTGGCCATATAAGGAAGTACCTGCACTAGCATGGGTACCCCCTGTCTCATGGTCCACTAAGCAGTCCCTCACCCTAGGGGTATTAGAGGGTCTCCACCATAGGGAATCACTACCTTGGGTGTGTTTATGCAAAGTTAAAGGCTGGTTTGGATATGGAGTATTGAAGTGAGGCTCCACTATTTTTGGGCTCAACTTCCTCCAATTATCTTCCACCATATGTGCCTTTCTTTCTTCAACTGAGTTGCACTGAGCTCTCAGGGTCAACCTCTGGCTACCTAAAGCTGGAGGCTGGGTCCCTCTGTTTGGCTTGCTGGAGGGACAGTTCAGGTTTGGGCCCTTTGGGTCCCAGGTTTGGCTGTGCCCAACAGAATCCATCTGTGGGAGGTCCCTAACTATTTTTAAGGGGGCTCCCTCAGGAGTTTTTAAAGTTTTCACCTTACTAGGCCTACTAGTTTTGGTGCCCCTAATCTGTTGATGGGGGTGCTTTATTTGACAGGGGGCCCTCTGGGTCTCACTGTCCTTCTTGTCCTCTGCAGCCCTGGGCTGACTAAGGCAAGGTAGAGAGGGGCAGGTTACCTGCTCCAGACTGGATCCCACCTGAGAAGGGTCCACTGCCATCAGAGGCTCTGTCAGGCCAGGCCTAACAACCTCTGGGGCAGTTCCTTCATCAGGGGTAAGATCAGTTCCCTGAGGAGGCTGATCCTGTCCTACTGTCTGGTGAGGGGGAGATTTCTCTTCCTCCTCCATGCTCTCAGTTTGGGTGGAGTGATCCATCATTTCAGGCTTCACAACACACATATCTGTTTGAGTTTGGGCTGTGGCCATCACAGCCCCACCAACCTTTTCAGGAGGAGACTCAGTTTGGGTTTCTACTGTTATCATAACAGCTTTGCTATTCTGGTTTGGAAGAGCTTCTGGTAAAGATGGGGCAGAGAGTTGCTCAGCCCTACCAACCTTTTCAGGAAGGACATCTTGAATTGGGGCTATAGCCAGTACAGCCCCACTAACCTTTCCATTGGAATTTACCATTCTAGAATGGATTTCCTGTTCAACCTCAGCCCAGGCTGAGATTTCCAAATCATTACCCAGTAGACAGTCTACAGGCAAGTTTGGTGACACTGCCACTCTCTTTGGGCCAATGACACCTCCCCAGCTGAGACTTACTACTGCCATGGGATGATTTGTTTGGATACCATCAATGTTTGTTACCTGGTATGTGGCACCTGGTAAAAGTTGCTTAGAGGGGACTATACAGTCAGCCACCATGGTGATGCTAGCCCCTGTGTCTCTAAAAGCTTCAACTTTCAAACCATTGATGATGGGTTCCTGTCTATATTTGCTCAAGGTATTTGGGCAAACAGAGAAGTTGGCAAACCCCATGCCAGTCTCATAGACAAGATCATTTGGGGATGGAGACCTGGATAGGCCAGGGTCCCCTTGGGCTCCAAAAGTAAACCCACCCAGATTCCTGGGTGTGCTCCCACTTCCTGGGGGATTACTGCTGACAGTAACAGGAGGTGTTGGAGCTGGCTTTGGAGGTATGTTTTCTTTATTGCCATTCTTGGGACAACAGCTGTCTGTTTTGTAATGCCCAACCTGTTTACAGGCATGGCAATAAGGCTTTTTCTCTGTTGAAGAAGTGTCTTGGGACCCACCCCCCTTCTTGGAGTTTTGGGGCCCTGGGGAAGTGTTTTCTTTACTTTTATCCCCACCCTTATCTTGAGGCTTGGTAGACTCCTTCTTCTGGTTATTGTCCTGATTCTTAGGCCTAATCCTGGTTCTGACCCATTTATCTGCCCTCTTTCCCAATTCTTGGGGAGAGGTCAAATCTGAGTCCACCAGGTGCTGGTGTAAGAGCTGGTTCTGACAATTACTAAGGATCTGCTCCCTCATAATCAAATTATACAATCCTGTAAAGTCATGTACTTTGCTGCCATTCAGCCAACCCTCCAGAGCCTTAGTTGCACAATCAACAAAATCAGTCCAGTCCTGAGTCTGTGTCTTCTGGGTATCTCTGAACTTTAACCTGTACTGTTCAGTGGTTAAGCCAAACCCATCTATCAGAACACTCTTCAGGACTTTGTAATTGCTGGCATCCTCATGTCTGACAGTGAGGAGCCTATCCCTCCCTTTCTCTGAAAAGGAGTACCATAAGATTGCTGCCCACTGATCCTCAGGGACCTGCTGTACCATGCAGGCCCTCTCAAGAGCAGTCATCCATTTGTGGATATCATCCCCTTCCTTGTAGGGGGGCACAATTTTTGTCAGGTTTCTATTGTCATAGGCCCTGTCTTTTTCTTTAGGAACTTTGCTGCCACCAGTGGCATCTAAGCCACTTATTTTCTGTTCCCTAGCCAAGGTAAGTTTAGCTTGAGCTAAGGTCAGTTTAGCTTGAGCCAGAGCTACCTCCTCCCTCTCTATCTGGAGTTGGACAGCCCTCATCCTGGCCCTATGCTCTTTTCTCTGGGAGGAAGTCATTCCTCTTTGAGATTCTCTTGAGGCACTAGAAAGGTGAGAGTCCCTTGACAGAGATCTCTCCCTTCTATTACCTGGGAGAATTTGGTTATGAGATCTGGAGTGGTGCTGGCCCTCTCCATTCCCATGTAGGTCCAAGTTGGCCTGGTTAAGCCTGGCAACCTGTACCTGGTTTCCCTGCTGATCCTGATCTTCAGGCTCTTCTACATCAGAGCCTTCCTCTTCCTCTTCCTCCTCCTCTTCTTCTGGAAGATTCTCATTCTCAGGGGAGTTTATCCCTTCCTCTGTTTCTAAGGGAGTCTGACTCACCTTGTCTAGGTCATCCTTTTCTAGGAGAGCTATTAGGGAAGGAATGGTAGGGCCTCTGCCCTTTTTTAGCCCCCTGGCTGTGCACAAGGCACTCAGGTCTTTGTGGCTAAGGTTGTCATATCTGGATGTTGTCCCTATAGGATCAACTTCTACAGGAGCAGAGCCTGAGGCTCTACCTGTATCAGACATGACTGCTAGTGAGGTGTAAGTGGTGCACTTACCTACACTAAGTGGTTTCCTACTGTACCTTGCTAGTGAGTTGTAGTCAGGGTGTGCTAATCCCTTTAATCTACAACTACTAAGTTCAGTAGAACTTAATATGCTAAGCTTTTGATTTATATGTACCTAGAGGTACTTGATGTGATCTTTCAATTTGATAAAGATTGCAATGGTAAAACAAACAGCAAGCTCAAATCCGCACCGCTGCACACCAATGTGAGAAGTTGGCCTGATAGGTAGTGTTTCCAATTCTGGAACCACTGGTTATCAGTCCAAACAAACCCCAAAGATGTCAGGTTGTAAGTCAACCTTGTAGACAAGCTATCCTAGTGGTAGCATGGACTAAGCAGCCTTAAAGGCTTAACTTAAGAGGTCGTGTTAAGCGAGCTTGTTTTACCACATACAATCCTGTAATCAAATGAAAGGACACCACACAAGTATATATTATAAAAATATATGTATTTATTTCTAAATTACTCCCCAGTACTCTTTATGAGGAAAGGGGCACAAGCGTTAAATCAAAAGCACTGTTACACATATAAAGTTGCACGTTTATGGATGAGGGCGGGTGGCCACTCAGACCATATATTAAAAAAGTGGTATAAGTAACACTTATCGAACAATGGTTAGGCCTAGGGCCTAGAGATTCGCTGGGAGCAGTCAGGACAAGCAATGAAGAAGTCGGGAGTAGCCCACAGGAGACGGGTGCAGCACGGAAAGTGCGGCGCGCACCAATGCACTGTCAATGGTGCGTAAAAGTCAATTAAAGTGAATAAAAAGATACTTCCGCTGAACCTAGGAACACAAAACTTTAGACACAGACCCTAGAGGTGTGTACCAGTGTAAAGACACCGGCGTTGCAAAGTTACCTCACCCACAGGCCGTGGGTGCACAGGGTCGAAGTGGCGTCGGGTTCTGTCACGCAGGTTCTGGGTGCTTGGAGCTGTTGCAGCTGCAGGCGCTGTGAAGCAGAAGTGTCCGGTGCGATCCAAGGGTGGATCGATGTAGAAAAGTACCTGAAAGCAGAGGGGACAGAGTCTGGGTCACTCAGCAGTGACCAGGGTGGAACCAGGACGGAACCAGGCAATGTCGGGCGCAATCAGGCGGTTGTCGATAGGCTTCTCTCCGCTGTCACGTGGGCTCTGGGGCATCTGCGACGTCCAGGAGCAGGTCACGATCTGTCCCACGTAGGCTCTCGCCGTCAGCACCGTCGGCTTGAAGATTGTAGCAAACAGCACTTGGCAAAAGCAATCCACGCGGAACCGGGAGATTGCTTATCACTCGAACCAGGAGGGTCAGAGTGGGTGCTCCTTTTCACAGGAGCTGGTGCAGATCTGGAGCAACCAGAAAAGCAAGTCGGATTTCAAAGTTCGTCGGCACAGGGGCCACAAGCCAGCTGGCAAGTGACCGGGCCAACGCGTCGAGCGCACACAAGCAGAAGGGCCCCACGCAGCACTCAGCGAGTGTGGAGGGGTGAGCTTTGGTGCAAGTGGAGCTCGGGGCTGGGGCTTCTCAAACCCCGGTGTACAGCTTCGAGGGTCACTCGTGGGCCGCACGGTCAGCGTCTCGTGGCCTTTTCAAGATGGCGTGCCCCACGCTTCCGGTCGCCTCCACGGGTCTCAGCTCTGCAGGGACTGTGGATCGGGCAGGTAGAAGGCAGGCAAGCTTGATCTCGTCGATCTCTGTCGCTCGAGTTCCGGCGGGAACTGCAACAAAGCAAGGGTCGAGGGCTGGATGGTGCCTGTTTGCACAGGGTGGTCACTCCTTGACCACAAGGGAGATTCTTCAGTCTTCTCACGTCGTGTAGAAAGTCGAAGGGTCCAGATTTCGTTTCTTATGTTTCTTCAGGATGATCTGAGGTCCGTTGGGACTGCTCCCCCTCTTATTCGAATCTAGGGGGTTGGACATCCTGCTAGGTCCCCTCCTATGGGTGGGACCCAGGAAGGGGGTGGTTACACCCCTCTCCTTTGATCCTGGCCGCGCTGGGACAGGGGCTGGGAGGCCCCAGAACCGGTTTGGCCGGATCCTGCAAGGGGCAGCCTTGTGCTCCCCAGGCAGTGTCTGGTTTCATTGAAACCTCCCTACTCCAATCCACTATCTCCTGTCTGGGGTGGTTTGACACCGCCCTGTGACAGGAAACTCTTTGTCCAGGCCTCCTCTGCCGGGTTTCGGTCAGCAGCAGGAGGTCAGACCCGTGTCTGTGGCAGGGGCATCCATTTTGTGGATCTGAGGCTCATTTTAAATCAACCGCGTTTTAGTAAAGTAACATGTCTTCTCCCTCTAGAAGGGTGGAATGCTACCCCCGTCGCCAGAACTGGCGAGGGGGTAGTATTCCAGTTCGTATGACACCTTACACGACATGTTTTGATAAAGCCAAACCAAAGTTGCTATATAACCGCGAGGATTATAAGGCGCTTAAGAGTATATGGTATGGCGTTATCCCGGATCAGCTTAGGGAGTTGTTCCCGACAGCTGCAGACAGGCTCAGCTCATGCCAGAGCACCATCTCACATAAAACCACGCACTCTGCCTCCAGGATTGATGAGGCCTTCCATAGGAGTGGCTTACAGGCTATATATGTGTCCAGATATAGGTTTAGATATAGGTATACTATATCTAAGCAAGGGGTGATTACACCCACTTGCCCCAGCTGAGTGATCAGCCAGTTGTGTCAATTTAGATAGCCAGCCAGGGGTGGCAAAAGATATGCTGCAGCCCCTGGTAGGCCTTGGATGCACCTATGCCCTGGGCACCTATAGTGCTCTGTACAGGGGCTGATAAGGTGACCCAAGCCAATCTAGTTATGCACCTAGGGTACATGGAATCCATTTTACAGAGAGAGCAGATAGCCTGGGGCCCTGATTAGCAGGGAACCAGGCCAACTAAGTCGAAAACCAGCTAAACACAGGGCAAAAAATCTGGGGTAACCATAGTCAGGTAGCCACCTTCCTACAATCAGCAAGCCCCTGGGGCTCCAGCGATGGTGGTGTCTGCGTTTTGAGACTCCAGCTGCCAGTGCTGGTCTTATGGCAGGATGATCCGCGGTGAGGGTTCAGCAGGCTCCCGGTGCTCCAGCGATGGTGGTGTCTGCGTTTTCAGACTCCAGCTACCGCTAATCCAGTTAGTGAGCGATCCGGCTTCTTGTGCTGCTTTTTCGGTTTCCGTTCCGTCATGCTGGTGGTCGTGCCGGTGGGTGCTAGCAGGGATAATGCCCGTTGAGGGATCCCAAGCCCCGGGAGCTCTTCACAGGAGCTCCTACCAGGCGGCCATCTACTTCACCACCCTAGTAGCCGCCGTGGCCCGAGTGGAATGGGCCCTCAGCCCAACAGGGGGCTCCTTTCTAGCCAAGGAGTAACAAACCTTGATGCACAACACGACCCACCAAGAGATGGTTCATTTATGCACCGCCCGTCCCTTCTTTGCGCCCACGTATCCAACAAAGAGCTAGTCGTCCACCCAGAACTGGCATGTGCGATCAAGGTAGAAGTAGAGCGCATGTTTTAGGTCCAGATGGTGGCGCCATTCTTCCTCCTTCGAAGGATGCGTAGGCGGAAAGAAGGTGGGCAAGGTGATAGTCTCCCCTATGTGAAAGGCCGTAACCACCTTGGGCAGGAAAGAAGGCAGTTTTTAAAACAACTTTGTCCGGATGGGCAGAAAGGAAAGGAGGTAGAGCTTGGAGCTCACTGGGAGAGGTGATGGCAACCAGGAATGCAGTTTTAAGAGTCAGAAGACAGAGGGCAATTGTGAAGTGGCTCGAAAGGAGCGCACTTCAGATAGGTTAGAACAAAGTTCAAGTCCCACTGAGGCATCACGAAAGGAACAGGAGGGAAAAGGTGCGTGATGCCTTTCAAGAATCAATTTACAATTGGGGACTTGAAAAAAGAAGGCTGATCAGGAAGCCTCAAGAAGGCTGAAATGGCAGAGAGGTAGCCCTTAAGAGTGCCCAGATCAGAGCCCTGCTGGGCAAGAGAAAGGGGGGAGAGGAGAACCTCAGAAAGGGAGGCAGAGAGTGGATCCACAGCCTTTTCTGTGCACCATGACACAAACTTGTTCCACCTGCAGGCGTATACCGATTTTGTGGAGGGACGCCTGGCTGCCAGAATCACATCACAGACTTCAGGAGGCAAGTCAAATGACCTCAACTGCCGCCGCTCAATCTCCACGCATGGAGGTGGAGGCTGGACAAGTTTGTGTGGAGGACGGTCCACTGCTGCTGCGACAGACGGTCCTCCTGAAGAGGCAGACTAATCGGGGGATCGATAGACACGCAGAGTAGCTCGGGATACCAGTATCTTTGTGCCCAGTCCAGAGCCACAAGGATGACTTGGGCCCAGTCGCGCGAATCTTCTTCAGCACCCTGGGCAGTAGTGGTATAGGCAGATAGGTGTACAACAGACCGCAGCTTTACTCGCGACAAAAAGAGTCTCCGAGCGAGTGCCGCCTTGGAAATTCCAACATGCAGAACTGATGACATTGCGCGTTTTCTTCGGTGGCGAATAGATCTAACCAAGGCTCTCTCCACTGCTGAAAGAGGCCTTAAGCCACGTTTGAGTTCAGACGCCATTTGTGATCCATCATGCACCGACAGCTGAGTTTGTCCGCCCTGGCGTTCAGGGAACCTGCCAGGTGTTGAACCACTAGGGCAACGTCCTGGTGTTCCAGTAATTGCCAAAGGCGCAGAGCCTCCTGACAAAGGGTCCACGACCCCAACCGCCCTGCTTGTTGCAGTACCACATGACGGTGGTGTTGTCCGTGAACACCTGCACTACACTTCCACGGACAGAGGGAAGGAATTCCTTCAGTGCAAGCCGGATCGCCCGCAGCTCCAAAAGGTTGATGTGGAGCCGGGACTCCGTCAGAGACAAGAGGCCTCTGATCTCCCTCTCTCCCATGTGCCCCCCCATCCCTGGATGGAAGCATCCGTCACTCCTAAGTGCTCCGGTTGGGGTAGGAAGAAAGATCTGCCGTTGATCCAATCGCGGTTCGTGAGCCACCACTGCAACTGTTTTGCAGTGCCCGCCGAGTTCCGTACGTGGTCGGACAGGTTGCCCTGATGCTGTGCCCACTGAAACTTCAGGTCCCACTGCAGAGCCCGCATCCGCCACCGGGCGTGATGCACCAGTAGGATGCTGGAGGCCATCAGCCCCAGGAGTCGCAGCGTCAACCTGACCGAGACTCAGGATAAAGGCTGAAAGACCGGAATCAGAGCCTGAATATCCCGAACCCGCTGTTAGGGGGGGATAAACCCGAAACTGCGCTGAG
The DNA here is from genome assembly GCF_964263255.1 of Lissotriton vulgaris. Taxonomy (NCBI): domain Eukaryota; kingdom Metazoa; phylum Chordata; class Amphibia; order Caudata; family Salamandridae; genus Lissotriton; species Lissotriton vulgaris. The sequence continues at coordinate 210,022,900 of NC_141688.1, read as the reverse complement.
TCCAGAACCGCTATGATGAAAAGGAGCTTCTGAAAGGGGTACAAGTGTGACTTCGGCACGTTGATGGAGAACCCCAGCGAGTGCAGGAGGTCGGCCATAGTCTGGAAGTGGGCGACGACTGTCAGGGGCGAGCCCGCCTTCAACAACCAATCGTCGAGATAGGGGAAGACAAACCCCTAATCTGCGCAGATAGCTGCGACCACCGCCATCACTTTCGTGAACACCAGTGGGGCGCTGGTAAGGCCGAAGGGGAGCACGGTGAACTGAAAGTGCGTGTGGCCTACCGTGAGGTAACGCCGCAGGTAACGACGGCAGGACGGAGATATGGAAATACGCGTCCTGCAAGTCAAATGCCACCATCCAGTCTTCTGGGCCCAGGGCAGCTCGCACCTGACCCAAAGTCAGCATCTTGAACTTCTCCTTCCGGAGAAAGCCGTTGATGCTCCGTAGGTCCGAGATAGGGCGTAGGCCTCCTTTGCTCTTCTTGGGTACCAGAAAGTAGTGGGAATAGCAACCACGTCCTACTTCTGGCTCGGGAACGCGCTCGACGGCCCCCTTGGCCAAGAGGGCTGTAACTTCCTCCTGCAGAAGTTGCAAGTGATCTTCCGACATGCGGTGGTACTGCGGTGACATGGCTGTAGGAGTACCCCAATAAACCAAGGGGGCCCCTGAGTACTGATGAGGGAGTAGACGCAGGGAAACAGGCAAATAATGAACAAGCAAATGTCTCCACCCGACTGAATCAAAAGGGTGCTAGTGAAGTCACCAATAGAATAGTTTTCCCTCCTTTAGTAAAAACAGTCCATAAAGAAAAAACAAAGTTTAAGTAGAGTGAATCAAATAAATAAGTTCTTTAATAAATTTTCATATGTACAATATAGTTAGCACCAGTAAAAAATGAAAGCATGAATGATACATTCCCCACAACATTCGTGAATCCAAACACTCAAACATAAGTGCATCAATAGGGCAAGGCGGTGAACCACAAAAATTCATATATAGCTATGATGATATCCTCATTAGATTGAAAAATAACTGGTTTTCAAAGAAGTATAATTAATTACAGTGAATAAAGAAATATCCCAAATGGACATTCAAAATTAAAAAAAAGAATCAAAACATCAATATATATAGAGGACAACTGGATAATTAGAAATGGAAATAAGTAGTGGGTGCCGCCAAGTTCTCTTTAGTAGTAAGCAGCCGACGTACGTTTCGGTGATAGACCTATTACGGGTCTCACCTTCCTCAGGGCTTAGATCTTCATAAGGACAACAAGGTGGGGAAGATCTGGTGGTGCTACAAAATGAGACAATGGAAGCTTCCCTGTATCGGGCCAGGCAATATCTGAATAGGGAGTAATGAGGAAAGAACCCAATCAAGGGCAGGGCCAGAAAAGATATTGCTCTCGGGGACACTAAGGAGGCCGGGAGCAGTTGAGGGTCCCGAGGGGGTTCCCAGGTACCGGGCAAGGCGGGAAGATAAAAAAATGGCAGGGGCCCAGACTCGGAAGGGTCTCAAATGTCCGGCCGAGATTAAAGGAGTCGAAAACGGCTGGGTCACTGAAAACGGTGAAGGTTCAACCAACGGGCAGGGTATCAGGACCATCGGGAGAGTATCTCAGGATAGAATCGAACGAGGTCCTTCAAAGGTGCGAGCTAGTCAGGTACAATATCGATGCAAGCGAGGATGACTACAGCAGATGGACGGACGTGATGACCCTGGCTGGAGGAGTCGCCTCGAAGAGGAGGGAGTAGCCCCTTTGGACGATTTGCAGCACCCACCTGTCCGACGTGATGGAGCGTCAGTTGAGGAGGAGATTGCGTACCCTGCCCTCCACTGGCGTCGAATGGGCCTGAAAACTCTGACTAGGATGATTTGGAGGCAGATGCTACAGGGGTGGGCGTGGACTGGCCTTGCTGTTGTCCCCCGGCACCGCAACAGCAGTTACCACGTCCACGACCGTGTTGAGGTTGGTTCTGCGGCCTGTGGCTAGCTGGACGTGAGGGGGCGCCCCTTCCTTGGCCACGAAAGGCGGAAGTTTGCTGGCATTGGCAGAGGCTCAAGGGCTTGGCCGTAGCCCTGGAGTCCTTGAAACGCTCCAGCGCACTGTCCGCCTTGTCGCTAAAGAAGTGACGGCCATCAAAGGGCATGTCCATAAGGGAGGCTTGGACATCCCCCGAAAAATTGGCGGACCTCAGCCAGGCGTGGCGGCGAACCGCCACCGTCATTGCAATCGCCCTGCCTAGCGAGTCCGTGGTATCCAGTCCACACCGAATGGAATAGCCTGCTGCATCCCGTCCCTCTGCTAGGGCTTGGGTAAGCTTTGCCTGAACCTCCGCCGGACACTGCCGCAGCACTTCCGCAACCGTACCCCACAGAGAGTGGGAGTAACGGCCCAAAAGGAAGGCGGTGTTGACAGACCGCAATCCCAAACTCAGTGAGGAGAACAGTTTCTTCCCGAACTGATCGTACCTTTTGAATTCCCGATCCGGAGGGGCGTTCGGGAATGCGGTTTGGGAGGTTGAGGCCTGGATCACCAGGCTCTCAGGGGTGGGGTGAACGGAGAGGAAACTGGGGTCGCCCGGAGCAAGGCGTTGGAGTCTGGCCACGTTTCGATCTATAGGGAGGCCTGTAGAGGGCTTGGACCAGGTGCCCAACAGAACGTCAGTGAGGGCTTCGTTGAACGGCAGGAGAGGCTCCGAGGACCTTCCTGAGGTTTGAGCACCTCAGTGAGGAGGTTAGTCTTCACGGCCGTGACTGGGAGCTCAAGAGCAGATCCAGTCGATGGCTGTTCCCTGTATGCCTATGTAGTGGAGTCTGGTGGTGAGGGTGTGGTGGGAGATGGTGTCGAACACTGTAGAGAAGTCTAGTAGGTTCAGGGCCACCGTGTGTCCTAGGTCGAGGAGGGGGCGGATTTCATCTGTGGTGGCGAGTAGAGCGATCTCGATGCTGTGGTCGCTGTGGAAGCCGCATTGGGAGGGGTCGATTATGGAAGTCCCTGATCTCTTAATGGAGCAGGATGGTTTTTTGATCTTCTAATGTAAGCTTATTAGGCTGCTAGCTTCCTCTATATTCAGAAACAAAGCTGCCTAATATGCCACAGGTGATGGAATGTTGTTTTAAGAAGAGGTTTATTTTTTCATATTTTGATAAATATATTTATTTAAAAACGTAAAATGTTGAAAGGTTTCATTGATTAGGCTAAGAGGGTGGTCCACTGCATTTGGTCATGCTTGACTCTTGATCTTGTCATTTATTAATTTATTACAAAATGTTTTAGGGGTCTTCATGCACAGTAGCGAAGTATCCCAACGCTTATGACCATCAATGTAATCATCTATTGCAAAACTCAAGAAGAAAGAGCTATTCATTATGAAAAACTGTAGCACTGCGGGATATTCTCTGGCCACACTACTCCTAAGTTAAAGAGGGGCTCTGAGAAATGCATTAAACATTACACATTTTTGCAGGGTCTAACAATTATTGGAATCTTGTAAAGATTAATCAATGTGCGGATTTAGTCCCTATGTGGCATCACTCAAAAAACATTCACAGCTAAGGGAAGATTTCCTAAGAGGCTTGCATATGCAAATGTAACATTTGCAGAGAGAAACAAACTTGATCCTTGGGCTACATCAACTTCCTCAGTTATTAGCGGAGCCTAAATAATAACACAATGGTTCTTCAACATCGGGATATTGCAGATAGAAAAGTAAGCAAAGGAGGACTGGTAGAAAATACCAAAGTCATCAAAGGATGCTTTTGGACCTAAAGATACATACAGCGTGCAACTCCCCATGAATGCACTCTTAATTGTTTAATAAACAAAACTAATGCTAATAGACTATCAAGGTTTATGGTGTTTTAATCACAATTATAATAGCAAAATGTGTGTTGAGACATCACTACACCCAGAGCAGTGTCATATCTGTTATGATTATAGATCTACTGCAGTAGGTATTAGTCAGCTGAAAGTGCTGGTACAGCTTTGGTTGATTGCTCGAATACATAACCCTTCCATTACATGCACAAAGGCTCTGACATGGGGCATGGCTGAGCACGCAATGGCGACACACATGCGGGGGTAGAGCTCCGTGGGAAGCTCCCCTACCACAAGCCAATTATCCATCAAATTTGCCCGATTTGGCCTGAAACTAACGACGGGTGAAACCGAAGTATCCTGGGACCGGCTGGCGGAGGTTGAGGCGGATCGCACATACCGGGCGGCCCCATCTGGGGAGAACAGCAGGACATCCAGCCTGCGCACTTCCGGCCAGACCCACCTTCTACCCGAGGTCGGGGCTGTGCCTGGATCCTTGGGCCCTGCCGCGGCGGGCTGCGGCAAAAACCATTGGCACTCACAGCTCTTGTCGACGCTCAAACACCTGCTGTGCCCGCAGCGAAGCGAACACTGTACCCTCGCCTACAGCTGGGTCGCGGAGCGGCCCGCCAGAAATGCCGAGGGAGACGACATCGGGACTACGCTGGAGCTGATTTTCCCCCCTCTCTGACTGCCGGGTGAGCACACTTGCGACCGGAGCTTCCTTGCTACAAGTCCTTCCCTGCTGTTGTCGCCGAAAACTGCCTGCGCCCATTAGAGAGGGAGCCTGGGGGCGTTTTATCCCTTACTTGGACCGGCTGCTTGCTGTGGACTGCCCCGGTGGCGGCACTTCCCGCCGGCGCCAATCGTCATCTGAGGCCGGGGACGCGCCTGGCCCGCCGGGCCCCCCGGGCAGTGGACCTCCGTGGGAGGCTATTGGACTGCTGACACTGAGGACAGCGCGTGGTGGGCTATATGTCGGGACTGGCCCAATTACTGGCTGCTGCAAGCAGGGGTTGAGGAACGGAGCCTAATTCGAGCCAGGGATGCGGACGACGGAGAGCCGGTGATGGAGGCATAGGGACTCGTCCAACCTTGCTCTAATCCTGATCCTTGCCCCTATCTGGCACGGACCTGTATACGGGGCGCACTATCACGCGCTGTCCAATTTGGCTTTTCAGTGACCACTGGAGACTTGCCCCAACCGCGAAGGGCGGACGTGCCCTCTGTGCCACTTCTGCCACTGACTGGTACCATTGCTGCCTTTGGGAGGCCTGGTGGTGTCATGGACCTCCTGGGGATGCTGGCGGCAGCGCCCTCGCTTAGGTGCCCCTCTCTGGCCCACAAACACGGGACCCTCTGGGGGTGATTGGGGCGGCCGGACCCTTGTTGCTCACTCTTGGCGGATGCAGAGGCAGCCGGACTTGGACGCAGACCTCAGTTAGAGTGCTACTGGGCCTCCATGGAACTATTACTTGGCGCTGCTACTGATTACTCTGAGTGGTAGCGGGACTAGCCCAGGCAGATCCGCAAGATCTTAAAACGCAGGTACCTCAGTGCGGAGGATTCTGTCGTCTCCTCGAGAGAATCCGTATCTACGCGACGGCGCGGGTGAGTGACGAATGGCAACCACCACTTGTTTCGATATACCTGCTGCCGGAACTAGTTTGGTGCACGCCCCCGAGTGTACTTGGAGGTAAAGGCCGCAGCCTTCGGGCTACACCCCCGAGTCAGATCACTGTAGTAGCCGCCCACTTGCTGATTGAAGATGCTGTGAACCGCCGATTGCGCCTGGGGAACACAAGCCCTGCTCTGCCCTGGTGCCCCACTGAGCCGAGACTAGTCTTCCTGTGGAGACGTCTACTGGGTGTCCTGAGAGGGAGGACGTCCTGCTTTCCTCCACAGTTGCGCTGTAGAGACCTGGTTCAGGATTATTCCTGGCTAGTGTTCTTGAGGGATTCTTCAGAAGGAGCTCTGAGTGGAAAGGCCCTCCCTGAGACCTTGGGGACACTTTCGGGCCAGGCCGGCACTACATCTGCGCCTTGCTGCTCTGGGGGACCTAAGACGAGGGCTGGTACAGGCGGTGCAGGCAGTGAAAAGGTGAAGGTAAGGATTGCGAAAGCGGCCGACGCGGACCAGACAGCATTTAAACTGGACGCGATGCTTGCGGCAATGGAGCGCCTGGAAAAATCGATACAGTCGACCCCCACTTCCCTGGAGACAAAAATCGACATGGTCGTCATAGATCTCACGCATCTCCGCATTGATCATAAAAAATTGTCGGAACGCACAGCCACATTGGAAACCACCATGGCGGATGTCACGCCCAAAATAGCGCAGACGGACAGACACGTCCAAGATCTCCTAAATAGGGTGGACTTCATCCGCTTTGTAGGTCTGCCGGAATGCTGGGAGGGGAGAGAACCGGCGGAACACATGGAGAAATGGAGAAATGGCAATTGGATCTCCTGCCGTACCCTCTCTCAACATTTTGTGGTGGAACGAGCCCACCGCGTACCGACACGTCCACCTCCTGCAGGCTCCAACCCATGGCCCATGCTCATCCGAGTCCTGAACTACCGTGACCGCGATGTATCCTACGAGAGGCAAGGAAAATGCCAGACATCAGGGTTGAGAACACTAAAGTTATGTTATTCCCCGACTATACTGTTAAAGTTCAGCGCCACTCTTTCCTAGCAGTGTGGTGGCTCAGAACAGGACTCACTTCTTCGACACTCCAGAGGTGGTGGAGGCCTGGCTGGATTCGGGCGTTGACACAGAGCCCGGTGGGGCGTGCTCGACATAGAGACATGGCCGTGGGGCCCGAAGGTGCCGCCAGCGGAAACCCTCACCGACAAACTTGGCACGAGTGGGCACAGAGGTGGCCTCCACACCCGAACTCCTACTCAGTGGGCAACAGGAGGCTCTACGGAAGGTGGCGGAAATTAGCGGGTTGCCGGGAGTAGATCTTGACCTAGAGGTCAGCCCCCGTGTCAACACGAGCGATTATGAGCACATCTATGGCATACCCGACTCACAAATATCAGAGGAAATACTACGGGATGTGACTCCGCAAACTGCTGAAATTATCTTGTGATTTGTGACCCGGACCACCCGCCTCTTCTTGTTTGCCACTGGGACCTCTGACAGTCTTCTGAAACCGGTTCCATGGAGCCATCACTGCAGCGCCGGCGGAGAGGCCGCTTTCACGCTGCGCTATTTGGTTGTGGATTGCGTGCGACTGCGTTGCCGGGCCTTACTGGCCCAGAGGCGGACCGAACGTTTGCACTGCCCGTGAGTCATGAGCTGCTATTGTAGGGGTGGTCGGACCCCTTGAGGTGAGTGATATACCGGGGTACAACCCGGGACACTATTGAGTGACTGTACTCTGGACCCAGGGGAACTGGCGCCCCGCTCACCAGGTCTTGTTGCAGGAACTGGGCCGAAAGACAGTGCTTGCCTGTGGGGGGATGCTCCCTCACCTGGCTGCGCAATGCTACTGTAAATATCAGAGCCAAGCGCTCAACTAACCCCCCCTTGAACTCAAGGATTTAGCAGCTCAATAGAGCATTTGGACGACAACATGTTCTGCTGTTGACCTTTTGGCATTGTGATATTGTTTCCCATGTTTATAGGGTTATTTGATTGCCCCTGTTCCCCCTCCTGTCCTCATTCAGAAGCAAGGGTATGTGCGAGGGTATATAGCTGAGGTAATTATGATCTGGTTCGGATGTATTGTTGTGCTGGTGGATGGTGGCGAGGGGTGGAGGGGTGACGTGACAGAATGGATGAGTGATGACCACGGTTAAATTTTGCACCTGGAACGTGCGCTGAATGCACACACCTTCGCGCCGTTACAAGATTTACTCATACCTCAAGCGACATCATGTACACGTAGCGTTACTGCAGGAGACCCATCTGACTGGCCCGGAGGCTCTTACACTACACCGTAGATGGAGGGGGCAGCTGTACGCCACTGGGTTTTTGGCATTCGCCCGAGGTGCGCAAATTTGAATACGCCCTGGTGTTCCTTTTGCACTCACTCACAGTAGGGTAGACACGGAGGGTAGATATGTCGCACTTCACAGTCGATGAGACGGGCAACCGATTGTAATGGCTTCCATTTATGCACCAAACACTGAACAGAGCCACTTTTTTACACAGTTATCGACAATGCTGGCGCCATGGCATCTCCCTATTACTTGGGGGTGACTACAACTGCGCCCTCGATGTCGCCCTGGACCGCTCATTCCCTCCCTCGACTAATGCACCGGTATGGGTCGCGGCGAAAGCAACTGCGGACTGGGCGATGCAATGGGATTTGCAGGACGCCTGGCGCGCCCGCAACTCCCATGAGCGAGTGTACTCGTACTATTCGGGAGCTCACGACCTACATGTTAGGTTAGACAGATACATGATGACCAGTGACCTACTCCCCCATGTCGCCGACGCCGGTTACCTGGGCCGCACTCACTCTGATCACAACCCCCACGTACTGGACTTCTCCTGGGAACGTCCCCGCCCACCGGTGCCCACCTGGAGGCTCCAGCCGGACGTCCTCTTATATGCTACATATAGGGAGGCACTCTCGGTCCGCCTGTTGCAATACTTTGATGAAAACAACGACAGTTTGAGTGGGACGCATTCAAAGTCGTTACGAGGGGCCACTGCCTGGGCATGCAGGCGGGGATGCGGATACAGATTGAAGGGGAACTGGCACGGGTCAAGACTGACTTACTGACAGGAGAACAAGTAGCGGCAGAAGGAGATGATGGGGCTCTGGTGGCCACCCGGGTGCGACATACACACTTGTTAGATAGGCTGAAAAACCTAAACTTTGCCGTGCATTCGGCACGCACACATCACCTTGGGGATAAGCCCGGCAAACTGCTGTCATGGCTGATCAGACGAGAAGATCGCACTGCGCCAGTGACATCTATCCGTGATAGCCACGACACAGTGGTAGTTACACAAAAGGACTTCCACGGGCCTTCACGACACATTATGAGAGCCTTTACCGCTCTAGTCTGCGGACCTCCACAGCGGATATCTCCACATATTTATCAACATTACCCCTCCCAGAGGTTACTAACCCGCAGCGCGAGGAACTGGGTGCGCCCCTTCTGCCAGAGGAGCTCCGGACCGTCATATTCTCGCTTAACAATGGCAAATCCCCAGGACCCCATGGGCTTCCTGCAGAATATTACAAGGCCTACTCAGTCCTCCTAATTCCCGAACTCCTACGCATGTTTAGGGCGGCTATCGTGGATTCAGCTCTTCCCCCCTACATTAAACGAGGCAAACTTAATATCTCTCCTGAAACCGGGTAAGGACGTACTTAACATGGGCTCGTACAGGCCGCTGGCCCTCCTTAACACAGATTACAAAATCCTAGCATCCGCATTGGCCCAGCGTCTTGCGCCCCTGGTGCCTGCGTTGGTGCACACTGACCAGAACGGCTTTGTCACGTTCCGCAGCACTTCCTACAACATTAGGCGCCTCTTCTGCGTTCAGAGTTTAGCCACCCCCCCCACCCTCCGATGGCCCCATTCAGGATGCCGGATACTCGATCTTGAGAAGGCGTTCGATTCCGTAGAATGGCCCTATCTGATGCTAGTACTGGAGAAATTAGACTTGGGCGACACCTTCCTCCAGATGGTGGGACTCCTCTATCGAGAGCAAGTTGTACGTGTTCGCACAGGCAGGCTCTTCTCAGATCCAATAAAAGTGCGCAGGGGCACCAGACAGGGGTGCCCCCTTTCTCACCTAATCTTCGCCCTAATGATGGAACCCTTGGCGGCACACCTCCGCGCCTCCGGCGAGGACTGGGACATTCCCCTAGCCGACGGGGTCCACGCGGTGTCACTTTACGCGGATGATCTCCTCCTCTATATCAGAGACCTGAACCGCTTCCCGCAGGTGATTGCTGACATACTCCGCGCCTTCAGGGAGGTGTCGGGACTCAAAGTCAACTGGGCGAAATCAGGTGTCTATTCTTTTGATACAGATACGCCGGAAAGCGATATTATGGTATTGGGTGAACGACTCACTTGGCACTGAACCACTTTCCGTTATTTAGGTATATATACTTACGGGAGCCCCACTGGTTTGCTTGAAGGCAACCTACTTAGAGCAATCTCGTCCATCAGGGCTCAGGTTGCCTTCTGGAACTCTCTCCCGCTCAATGTCCCAAGCCGAATAACGCTGGTGAAAATGGTTGTCTTGCCCAAATTGCTTTATTTTTATGCTAACCTGCCAGTCTATGTACCGATCCGGATATTCAGAGAGCTGGAAACCCTAAGGAGATGATTGATATAGGGTGCTGGGCGGCCCAGGGTAGCGCTGAGGACGCTTTATGCCTCGGCAGAAAACGGAGGACTTGCTGTCCCCAACCAGGAACTCTACTATATCGCGGCGCAACTGCAGTCGGTAGCTTATTGGCTGAGTGGGAAGAATCTGGGCGACACCGCCACAGACGTCACCATTCTGACGATAGCACAAATCCATGCACTGTTTCATCCGCTGGCCAGGACTCGCTGCCCCAAACAACTACACCTCGCGGTGTCACGAAAATGCTACGTGAGGAGCCTGAAGCTTACGAGTTCCATCACACAGTATGCACCGAACCTACCGTTACTGGGGACCCCCTGGGAAGGTGGCACACTCACGGAAACGGTATTGTACGGCTGGACGCAGGCCGATCTGGAGAGCTTGGGAGACCTATTTGCAGAGGGCGCCTTGTTGCCGTTTGAGACCCTAACTGCAAGTGCGGGACTACCCGCCGGCCAATTCCTAACGCACGCAAAAATCATCCATCTATTTGCACAGGCCTGGGGGGCTTTAGCGGAAGAACCACTGTTAGAAATGGGATCCCTGGCTGGCCAGGGCTTGCCCCAAAGTCAGTCAGAGACCACCACTCCCAAGTCAGGGCAAGGGAGTTACACGCCAAGATAACCCCTGCTCACCCTCTAGGTAACGTGGCGCGAGCAGCAAGGCTAAACTTGGAGGCGATATGAGTTAAGTATTTGCGCACGCACCCCAGCAACAACACCCAAGGCCCACCACAAAGGAAACTCCACACAAGGTTATATATAAAAATAGCCTTTGTATTACACCAAAACACATTAGATAAAACACACACTTCACAATGTGCCAGGGGCACGGGCAGAATTTACAGGGGATATTTACAAGACAGGGCCACCTGGACCACTGTCAGGAATCAGCACTTTTAGAAGTAACACTTTTAGAAATAGCGCTTTAGAATGTAAAATCACTGTAGCACATAATATAAAAATAGAGCACACAACCAGTAATCACTGGTAACCAGGACCTCACTAGCACCACCTGTACTAGGGAGAAAACAACCACCTAAGAATTACAATACCTGTGGGGGTGTAAGAACATAACACATGATGCACTGCATAACATTCATTCAGAGGTGTAAGGAGGGAAAACACATGATGCATCAACAGTACATTCAGAGGTGCATAACAATAACAATTGCGCCAAACTCACAAGTCACCACCTGTGACTGTCCCTGTGTCCCAATGTCAGGGCCTAAACGTGGCAGTTGCCCACAAAGTGCTGGGCAACTGGTGCAATTGATGGGGCCAACGTGGGAGCCTCTCTAGGCTCTGCCCAACTGACTGTCTCCTGAACCTCTCTGGGCTCGTGAAACAAATGGCCCCTGAGCCTCTCAGGGCTCATAACCAAGAAATGTCCCAGCCTCTCTGGGCTCTTAAAACGACTGTGGGGGCAAGAGCCTCTCTGGGCTCGAAGAACAGGGGTGCCCCTGAGCCTCTCGGGGCTCGTCACGTACGTGGGCAGGGGGGGGCCCTCTCGGGGGACCCCAGAACAACTGGAGAGCCACTCTGGGCTCGAAGAACAATGAGGCCGGGTCGGAGCCTCTCAGGGCTCTGTAAGAAAATGCAGCGCCTTTCTATGGGAGTCCCCTCTCTGGGGACTCAGAGATAATGCCTGCCAAGAGCCTTGCTGGGCTCTAAATCAACTGATACCCCCGGGGCACCTCGTGGCTCAAAGGAAATGCTCCCACTCGTTGGAGCCTCTCTTAGGCTGCAAGTGCGGGACTACCCGCCGGCCAATTCCTAACGCACGCAAAAATCATCCATCTATTTGCACAGGCCTGGGGGGCTTTAGCGGAAGAACCACCAACACACCTGATGATACAATACCTCCATGTGATGGGGAACGGCTCCCATATAATACACTGGCTAGCGCAAGCTCTACACATGCATACACAATTTTCCTCCCAGCGCTTGCGAGAAAAATGGGCCGGCGACAGGGGACGTGACTGGACCGATTAGGAATTGGCAATGGTACTGGCTGGCACACTAAATGTCCCACGTAACTCCCGCTTCAAAGTAATTCAATATTACCTTGTACACTGTGCGTATTTATCCCCTGAGAAAATAAACTGCTACTTTGACCTCACCACGACAGCATGCCCCAGGTGCAAACTGATGGATGCGGACTTTCTGCACATGCTATGGTCGTCCCCTCTCCACGGCTATTGGCGGATTGTCTCAGTCACATTGGCGGCGGGTACGGGAAGCGGACTGCCGCACACGTGGGAGGTTTGGTTGCTGGGCCTCTACAAGCGCACAAAGCAAACGAAAGTCCCGGCTAGGTTTTGGGACCTAGGTCTTATAACGGCAAAAAGGCTCATTACCAGGCGCTGGAAAAACAGTGAACCCCCCCAGGCCACGTACTGGCGCACTTCTTTTGATAACTGGGCGCGGGCGGAAAGTGTGGCTCTACACAGGGAGGAAACAGCGGGGCTCCGCACGTATCCCATTGCCCAAGCATGGGACGACACCCTGACTACTTTTCACATGGCGTGCCTGCGGGAGGGCATTGGCTAGGCACCTCCCCAGGTGTGCGGCGCCTCGACTCCCATTCCCCCCCCCTCCGTAAACGACCTTCCCCGCCATGCCTCTTCCGGACAAGAATCACGGCTGTGCTACCACCCCCTCCCCCTCCCTACGACACCACATGCCACATCAGCTGCCTTTTGGCACTGGCGTCACGCCACACATACCCACCCCTTTTTACCTGTGCTCCTTCCTTCCTGTTTTGATATCGGATGTTTTATTTTGATTACTGGGTTATTAAGTTTATAGTTTCTTCATTTTTATTGTTGTGCGCACATGATATTGAAGAATGAATGATCCGCAGACCATCCCGAATTCTTATTTCCTGCCTGCGAGAGAACCCCGAGCACGCAGCTGGGATTCACCTTGGAGATAGGTGGGAACACACTGAGAGACGTGCCCTAGAACTCAAGATCACTGTTGACTAGCAACTCTGATGTTACTAGTGGACACACTTGGATGAGACACATATTTACTGTAATATAGATGTGTTATTGTGTCTATCTTATACTGTTATAATGAAGATGCAGTACTAGACATTCTACCACATGACCCCCCCCCCCCCCCCGGGGTTGTAGGCATTCAGCCGTGTTTTTGTGAGAATGTACAATAAAGGTTTTTTAGAAAAAAAAAAACAAAGGCTCCGACACGAATTCTCTGCATAATCGTAATGCTGTTTTGATAAACCTTTCACAAACAGCAAAATCATCTTACCTTCAAATGCTGATCCTTCACATCCAATTCCTTTTGTAACACATCTATAACTTGGTTTTTCCCTAACAGCACCTCTTCTTTTTCATGTAGTTTCTGCTTCAAGGCTTTTAGTAGCTGTTCGAGAAAAGAAGTATGACAATAGCAGTGTTAAAAATGTTGGTACTATACAACTCTGTAAAATAAATAAGAAAAGAGGCTTAAACCATCTAACTGCTTGTGTGCAAAAACATACAGTTGTGAAACTGTTAAGGAAAAGAGACTACAGATGGCTTAGGAGTACGTTATGAGCTCCTTTCTATACTGTACTTCTGTACAACATTCAATGCCAAAGAAGCAATTCAGAGCATTAGAATGAATACAACTGAGTCTGCAGCGCCAAGCAGGAGTGCTAGTGTGAGCGCACAGCAAAACAAAGCAGCATGGCTTACTCTTCTTTTATGTGGGACATTGTATGACTGGACAGTCATGAATGAAATGGCTCTTCCATCTAATGCAGCTGTATAACAAAGGCTAAAAAGATTGTCTGCCCTAAATTTCACCTCCTTTGACTCAGGTAGTCAAAATGGGACCATCAGTGGATTTACTATTTTAACAGAAAATAACTGGTGTGATGTAATGTAATGCTATCTATATGTACCATCTTTTATGGTTTTAACCAAAGAAAGACAGAGGGATCAGTATTAAGGAAATATGTCCTCTTTTTGCCCATATAAAATATATCTGCAGTAAATCCGATTGATAACAAATAGATGAAATATTTTTAAAAACTGTTACTGGTATAAAGAGAAGAAGAATAGATTGAGATACTAGTGGAAGCCAGGCTGACTGACAAATGGCGAACCAGAAGTGCCAGAAAACCAAGTTTCAATCTATCACCTTCTTCACCCAGATGCCTGTATTATTCTTAGTAGCCGAGCCAAAGGTCTTCCCTCTAGCAAGAAAGATCCCTGACAAAAAAAAGTACATCAGTCATGAAAGCAGAAGGTTCGGATTTCAGCATACAAAAAATAATGGAACCCAAAAGACAGGATAGTATTCACTAGTAGTATGTGGTACCAATTTACTACCACTGTTTATAATGCTAAGCCCTGAGTGATCTAACTGAAGCGCCAGTGTGAAAAACAACCAGGTAATTCCCTGCTGATAAGTTGCAAGTCCAGAATTCTATGCAAAAGGATCGTATAGTGAAGGTGTACAATACCACTGATAAAATAAAAAGAATCATGCATTTAAACATTCAATATATGAAAAGTAATTTCAATGCACTTTGTACAACAAGCATACATATTCACTGAACAGTATGACAACTGAAGCTAAATATTGAAGAGGTGAAAATGAAAAGAAGGTTAGTATACTTCTTGTTTCTAGACTCCTGAATTTGAGGTTTCTTATGCATGCTTTATGGACTAATGTTAGATATTCTATTTGTGGTTATCAAACAGAACTTCTTTCTGGACTACTCCCTACCCAATACACATTTTCCGACTGTTCTCTGTGGAGTCTGGAAGCCAGTCATTCCTAAAGCTGCAATGGGAGCCTATTAACAATATCTAGCACGTGAAATGTATTGATCACTGCCTTGTTACTGGCAGTCACTGCTTGCCTTAAAAGGGTAATTCCGTTTTGAGAAGTGAACAGTGTACAGTTGCTAAATTTAATATTGAGTTTATGTATTTGTTCCTTTACAACAGGTTAACGCTAGCTCTGTGTACACAATACCAAATGAATAAAACAGACCTGTTCAAGATCAGCACTGGCATCTGATTTTGCTGCCAGTCTGAAGAGTTCCTGCTCATGATTTTGGGCTTGTCCTAGCAGATCCTTCTCTTTTTCCTGGATGATATTTTGAAACACGCGGATCTGAAAACAACCAGGTGAGTAATTTATGAGTAATTTATGTGCTAAGCCATAAACAAACAGTTTGCACACAGCATTTAGTCACTCTTTTAAACCAGCAAATAAGAATTATGCCCGAACAAGTCAAGATGCTCTAACTTTCTCACGTGGAAAGAACAATCTAAGCAGATTGAACATATGTTGATGTTTTCCATACATTGAAGAGATCTAAGTGATATGGGTGTAGCACACCTACCCCATCCCAAATTTCCTGTGTGGTAGTTACAGAGAAATAATGGTCAGAGTTTTACATGAGGGACTATATCCTTATTAAGGTTCTCTGGCATTTGGCAGTGACGCGCCTTCATGTGACCCATAAAGTCCTCATGAAAAAGAAATGACTGGCTATTTTATGACATATAATAAATACATCTCCAATTTGCAGGGTAGGGGTGGAACCAACAGATGTTAACCAGCAGAACGCAGCTGTCTAGAAGGAACATTCCTGTGAAAGGGATGCTTAACTTTCTCAGGGCCTTGATTGTAATGTGCATAATGAACAATGCATAAGGCCTTGAAGGCAATTTGTTTAGGTAGTCAAATTCGGACCATCAGTGGATTTGTTATTTTAACACAAACTAACTGGTGTGATGTAATGTAATGCTATTTATATGTGGTCTCAATTCATCTTTCTATATTCGGTTAAAACCATAAAAGATGTTATATGTAACATCTTTTATGGTTTTAAACTAATACAGAAAGATGGATTGAGACCATCAGTGCTAAAGAGTTATGTCATCTTTTTGCCAATACAAATCATATCTACAGCAATTCAGATTTTTAATACATGGATGAAGCATTTTGGAAAACTGTTACTGGTATAGAGGAGAACAATGCACTGAGATACTAGTGGAAACCAGGCTGACTAACAAATGGCTAACAGAGGGGCCAGAAAACAAAGTTTCAATCTATCACCCTCTGCAACCAGATGTATGTATTATTCTTAATAGTAGAGCCAAAGATCTTCCCTCTAGCAAGAAAGATCCTTGACAAAAGAAAGTACATCACAAGCAGAAGGTTTGGATTTCAGCATACAAAAGATAATGGAACCCAATAGACTGGATAGTATTCACTAGTAGTATGAGATAGCAATAAACTAACACAGTTTATAATGCTAAGCCGTGTCTGACCTCACTGTAGCACCAGTTTTGAAAAACAACCAGGTGACTCCGTGCTGATCAGTTGCAAGTCCAGAATTCTATGCAAAAGGATCTCATAGTGAAGGTGTCCAAGCACAGGGAGCCATTGCAGTTTACGAATAGTAGCAGAGACTGCTATTTAGGAAGATCCAAAGAGTCTTGCTGCAGCATTCTGGACAAGCTACAACTTGTCAATGGCTATCTTATTAATGTCCAGGTAGAGCGCATTGCAATGATCCGTCCTGGGTATAATCAGTGCAACAGCCGCTTGTTTACGCGCTGGAAGAGAAAGAAACGGAAACACCTTCCTAAGGTCCTTAATCACCCAAAAACATGATGATACTGTTGTACTGACCTGAAGATTAAAGGACCGATTGTTGTCAACCAAGACACCAGGATTCTTTGCGGAGTCAGCAGGGCTGGGACAGCCTTTCTGGCCACCAAGAATGGGTTCAAATAAATTGTTGGCTACCAAAGATCAAAACCTCGGTTTTGTCCCCATTCAGTCAGAGGTAATTTGTTACCATCCAGGTGGCCACAGCATGAATGCAGTTGTTAAAATTGTTGGTGGAGGCCTCTATGTCCTTTGTGATGGAATTATTTGTGTGTCGTCAGCATAGGATAACACCTGAAGCCCAAGGATCTAATCAGTTTGGCCAGCGGGGGGACATATATCAAACAAAGTTGGGCTCAGGGATGAACCCTGCTGACACCCACAGAAAGTGGCTACTAGGTCAGAAAGGATGACAGGCAAAGTCTGTGACCCCAATTTCCTGCAGGCGATCAATCATTATGATGGAAGAGATGGTGTGAAGGCCGGGGATAGGTTCAACAGAATCTGCACCACCGCCTGACCAGCATCAATCATGTAGAAGATATTATTGACTGAAGTTATTAGTGCCGTCTCGGTCCCATCGTTACTTCTAAATCCATACTGAGAAATGTTCAGCAGATGTTGTTCCAAATAAGTCATCAACTGGGCATTTAGATGTTTCTCCAGGGTCTTGGCGGGAATGAGTAGCAAAGTAATGTGCCAATAGTTTTTCAATTCAGAGGGGTCCAAGTTGGATTCTTTAAGGAGAGGCTTAACAGTCGCAGTTTTCCAGCTTTGAGGATGGCATCCGGAGGAAATAGCCTGATTGAGAGTTGCTGTGAGGTAGGAAATATTGATGTCCCCTCCTAAATGCATCAGTTTGGGAGAGCAAGGTTCAAGTGGGGAGCCTGATTTAACTCTTCGTAGAAGCTGTTCGGTCAGCTGATGGGTTAGATGGAGAAAAGCAGAAAGACAGTAATACCTATTCTTAGTCTGTGGAGGGCTAGAGGCTGTGTAATTAGTCTTTTGGGAAGAGGTGGAGGGCTCAGAATTAAGACTGTCCAAGGAAGAGTGAATGTAAATAAAATTGGAATGAAAGAATTTTGCCATACGATTACAGTCAAAGTCAAGTCAGAATATTTATATAGCGGGCTACATACCCAGAGGGTCTCAAGGCGCTTGAGGAAGGGTGGGAATTACTTGTCGAATATCCAGGTTTTAAGTTGTTTTCTGAATGCTAGGTGATTCTGAGTGAGACGGAGGTGAGTGAGAAGTGAGTTCCAGGTTTTAGCTGCCAGGTAGGAGAAGGATCTGCCTCCCATGGTGGTTTTGTTGATGCGAGGTACGGTAGCAAGGGCTTGGTTGGAGGATCGTAGCTGGCGGGGGGGGGAGTGTAGAAGGAAAGTCGTGTGTTGAGTTATTCGGGTCCAAGTTCGTAGAGTGCCTTGTGTGCGTGGGTTAGGAGGCGGAAAGTAATCCTCTTATTGACCGGGAGCCAGTGGAGGTTTTTCAGGTGACTGGAGATGTGGTCTTTCACGGTATGTCTAGTATGAGTCTTGCTGATGCGTTCTGGATGCGTTGGAGTTTTTTCTGGAGTTTTGCGGTGGTACCGGCGTATAGGGTGTTTCCGTAGTCCAGGCAGCTTGTAACCAGTGCATGGGTGACCGTTTTTCTGGTTTCGGTGGGGATCCAGCGAAATGTTTTTTTGAGCATGCGAAGAATGTTGAAGCAGGATGAGGAGACGGCGCTGACATGTCTGTTCATAGAGAGTGAGGAGTCCAGGATGACGCCCAGGTACCGTGCGTGGTCCGTCGGGATGGGTGCTTTTCCAAGGGCCTCTGGCCACCAAGAGTCATCCCAGGCGGAGGGGGAGGTACCTAAGATAAGGACTTCTGTTTTGTCTGAGTTCAGTTTCAGACGGCTGTGCTTCATCCACTCGGCAACTTCTTTCATTCCTTCATGTAGGTTGGTTTTGGCGGTGTTAGGGTCTTTGGTGAGTCAGAGGATCAGTTGAGTGTCGTCAGCGTAGGAGATGATGTTGAGGTTGTGTTGGCGTGCGATGGCCGCGAGGGGGCTCATGTATACGTTGAAGAGGGTGGGGCTGAGTGAGGATCCTTGAGGTACGCCGCAAATGACTTCAGTGGCCTCTGACTTGAATGGTGGGAGGCGGACTCTCTGGGTTCTTCCGGTGAGGAACGAGGTGATCCATTTCAGTGCTTTTCCTTGGATTCCGATGTTTTTGAGGCGCTGTAGAAGGGTGCTATGGCAGACTGTGTCGAAGGCTGCGGAGAGGTCGAGGAGGATGAGGGCGACTGTGTCTCCATTGTCCAGTAGAGTTTGAATGTCGTCTGTTGCTGCGCTGAGCGCGGTCTCAGTGCTGTGTTTGGCTCGGAAGCCGGACTGTGAGCGGTCAAGGGATTTGTTGGTTTCGAGGAAGGCGGCGAGCTGGTTGTTGACAGCTTTCTCGATGACTTTGGCCGGGAATGGGAGGAGCGAGATGGGGCGGTAGTTTTTGAGTTCGGTGGGGTCAGCTGTGGGTTTTTTCAGAAGGGCGCTGAGTTCGGCGTGTTTCCAGCTTTCCGGGAAGGTGGCGGAGTTGAGGGAGCAGTTGATGACGTCTCGGAGGTGTGGTGCTATGATGGAGTCTGCTTTGTTGAAGATGTGGTGAGGGCATGGGTCTGTGGGGGATCCTGAGTGGATGGAGTTCATCAGGCGGATGGTGTCCTCAGTGGGTTCCAGTCATTAAGGATGTTCAAGGGGGGTGAAGGTCCTGCAGAATGTTGGG
This sequence comes from Lissotriton vulgaris, assembly GCF_964263255.1. NCBI lineage: Eukaryota > Metazoa > Chordata > Amphibia > Caudata > Salamandridae > Lissotriton > Lissotriton vulgaris. Next base: position 210,003,339 of record NC_141688.1, on the reverse strand, counting down.
TGGGTTGGTCTCCGGGATGGTTGTCGAAGCTGTTGTGGATGTCTGCTATTTTGTTGTGGAAGAACAAAGCTAGGGAGTCGCAGAGGGCTTGAGAGGGGGTGATGTCGTTGGAGTTGGCTGAGGGGTTGGTGAATTCTTTGACGATGTTGAATAATTCCTTGCTGTTGTGGGCGTTGTTCTCTAGTCAGTCTTTGAATGCGGCTTTCTTGGCAGATCGGATTAGTTGGTGGTGTATGCGGGTGGCGTTTTTGAAGGCGTCCCTGGTGCTGGTGTTTGGGTCTTTTTTCCAGGCCTTCTCGAAGGAGCGACAGAGTTTCTTCGATTTCTTAAGATAATCGTTAAACCAGGAGGCGTTTTTGCTGCCTAGTTTGATTTGACGTTTTTTCAATGGTGCTAGGATGTCAGCGCTGTTGGATAGCCATTGGGTGAGGTTAATGGCTGCTTGGTCGGGGTTTGAGAAGTGGACACGGGGGTTTTGAAGAAACGATGAGGAGATCTGGTCAGTGGTGATTTTGTTCCAGCTTCTTCGCAGAGAAGGTTGAGGATGGTTGTGAGTTGTGGTCTTATTGTAGATAAAGTGAACGCAGCTGTGGTCCGTCCAATGTAGGGTTGTGGTGTGACTGAAGGAGACATGTTTTCTGGAGGTGAAGATAGGGTCGAGTGTGTGACCTGCGATGTGGGTGGGGGTAGTGACAAGTTGTTTGAGTCCGAGGTTGGCGAGATTGTCCAGAAGGGTGGTGGCGTTGCGGTCATCGCTCTTTTCCAGGTGAAAGTTGAGGTCTCCCAGTAGAATGTAATCCTCGGAGGGGAGGGCGTGAGAGGTGATAAAGTCAGTGATGTCGTCGCGGAATTGTGCGCGGGATCCTGGAGGTCGGTAGAGGAGGGTGCCTCTAAGTGTGGTCTTGGGGTCGGTGTGGATCTGGAAGTGAAGGTGTTCGGCGTTGGCAAGGTTGACGTCTGAGCTGGTTGAGATGCGGATGGAATTCTTATGGACGATAGCGATGCCAATGAATATGTTCCCTCCATCTTGTTCCTCTCAGGTTGCCAAAAATCTGGGGGTTAAGATGGACAACAGGCTAACCTTGAAATCCCAGATCCTGGGGTTGTCGGGCACCTGCTTTGGCATCCTTAGGATGCTGCGGAGGTTTCTTCCCCTGCTCTCCGAGGAACACAGGACGCTGACAGTCCAGGCTCTGATCGGGTCCAGGTTGGATTATTCCAACATTCTTTACCTGGGCCTTCCAGAGTACTTGCTGCAGCGGCTTCAAGTGGTGCAGAACGCCGCTGCCAGGGCAATTTTCGGTCTTAGTAGGCGTTCCAGTGCCTCGGGCCTGTTGGCAACTTTGCACTGGCTTCCCATCCGCAAGCGGATCGCCTTTAAGGCGTTGACCTTGGCCTACAAAGCTCTTCACAAGGGGGGAGCTAAGTACCTCCAAAAGAGACTGGTCTTTTATCAACCGACCAGGTCTCTGAGGTCGGAATCCCTGTACCTGGCTGTTGTCCCACGGATTAAGAAAGCGCGCCTCGGTGGCCGCTCTTTTGGACTGCTGGCACCACAGCTGTGGAACTCTCTGCCGCTGGCTCTGCGGGGAGCCTCTAGCCTGCTGGCTTTTAGGAAGGGCCTTAAAACTTGGCTGTTTACTCAGTAGCCTGTCCTTCGCAAATTTTCTGGCTGACTCTTTTTCTATTTTTTATCTAGTTTTATGTTAGTATGTCGCAGTTCCTTCTCTCTTTCTCCTATAAAGCGCCGGGACACTCTTTTTGAGTAGCCGAGCGCTATAGAAAAGATTAAATAACATAACATAACATAACATGCCTCCTCCTGTTTGGTCGGTGCGGTCCTTAAGGATGATCTTGTATCCTTCCAGGATGGCAATTGTGACGTCTGGGGCTGAGGAGGCGTTCATCCATGTTTCTGTTAGGAAGGCGACGTCAGGAGAAATGGTGTCTAGAAGGTTCCAGAGGTCAATGGCGTGTCTGTGGACCGAGCGGGTGTTGAGCAGAATGCATTTTAGGTGGTTGGAGTCAGATATCTGTTGTGTGTTCGTGGATGAGGAATTGTTCTTGGTGCCGACGAACTTGCAGGAGTTGCAGGAGAAGGGTCCATGGGTGTGTCCAGGAGCGGCTTGGGCGTAGTTGGGGAGTCGACCGGGGTTTAGGGCTAAGAGGGTGGTAGCTGCTGTAAGCCAAGTCGAATGCTCTGCAGCTGCCAAATCAGTGGCATTATGGTCTAGATTCGATTGTTAAAAGCCCATAAAAAGGATTCATTACTTATACCTTTCGAATTTCTTTTAAACACCTTATTGATAACCCTCGGAGCAGGGTCATGTGTGAAGTGAAAGGAAAGGGAAAAAGGCACAGCATGGTGGCCAGACCAAGTGAGGGGAAGAGGTTCATCAACCCAAAGAGAATGGTCATTGGGGAAAATATTGCCATGAATATGTCATGCATAATAAGTATATGTCCTTACTAACTGTGCATGACCACAACATGAAATCGTATCTTTGAATACCTGCAAGACTTTACAAAAGTCACTGTCAAAATGAAAGTTAAAATCTCCCAAGAGGGTAAGGTTTTGCTTTCCATGATAGGGGTCTGTGAGGTGAACAAACTCCTTGATGAGCAATAAAGTCAGAGATCACAATTTAATATTTGGTAAGCCTTCTGGCATGAATGCGAAATTCAGAGTGGGTATTCTTGGTTGACCAAGTAGGAAGAGAGGCATCCTGAGGTACTGTCAAGCCAAATGCCATGGAGGTGGGCTGAAAGTTGCAAACAGGGCAAACAGTGATGTTATCAATCAAGGGTTCTCCCAAGCTGAGGGGGAGATAGGCTGCAGTATTACCCTATTGCTGAATTTTAAGGAGCTGGTCTCTGGAGTAAATAAGGAATTCGGCCTTTTCTGTGGTGCAAATCTCAACCTTTCCCAGTGTGTCAAGAGATTTGAGAGGAATTGGTGAATACCGTTTAACAGGATACGTTTGCAGGTGTGCACAAAACTACTCACAGGTCATTCTAGTCCTGGAACTAACGGTTCATGTGTTAGTTCCAGGCCTAGAAAAATGTATGCCTAGCTAGCATCCAATACCTGGTGTAATATGAGGCATGGTATAATCTAAGAGGCTATTACCAGAGCTGTGATGCATTAAAAGACCGACATCCAATGAAGAAGAAAATCTTAGAGAATACTCTTGTAAACTATATGGAGAAATCATTCCTCTACAGGAATGTAAACTCTACCAAGGCATTGAACTTTCGCTTCGACGCAATGGTTTCTCTGATGTTGCTTGTTCCCCAACAATTGAAAAATATATATTTTTAAAACAGGTAATAACCATAATCTTAAACACTTCCAAAATCAGTACGCTTTCGCCCACCTCAGACACAGAAGGAAGAAGAATTATTTCCAAATGATCTAAAAAGGGTTGGAATTTTATGTGGCTAACATACATGCCCCTAACAAGGGTGACCAAACGTTCTGGACTGACTGGACACAAAACCTTTAAGTCATTCCTGACAAATCACTCCTTCTTTTAGAGGGTGACTTTAACCTCCAGTTTGACCCTACTATTGATAAGAACTCTACATGTCGGTACTACCCTCTTAAAACGCATAAACATATGGACTGCCTCTGCAAAAAATGTAATTTAAACGACGCGAGGAGACTACAATACCCAGAAGTAAAAGATTATACACTCTTCATACTCCCTTGTTGATTATATTATGAGGGCGACCACACTCATAACATTGATCAAACATCTATCGAGCCTAGACTAATCTCAGATCAGCCTTGTGTAACCGTGTCTCTAATCGGCTTTAAAACTAATCCCAAAACACTCGCTGGGATCTGAATGATGAAATACTAACATCCCCTGAAAATGTTATGAAGATACATTCATCAATTGAGAATTTCCTAAACGGTCATCTCGAAGCAGATTATTCCCAATTAACCAGGTGGGAGACTCTTAAGGCCACTATCAGAGGTACTCCAATAAAAATTAGATAAAACAGGAACAAAGAAGCTAATTCCAAACTACAAAAACTAGAAAAAGAGATTAAATCATTAAGAGCATTTCCAAATACGGTCCAAAGACAATTCCTACCTCTCTTCCCTCACGGCTAAAAAATGGCTGGCAGTCGCACACAGCAGATACGCCAAAGTCAAGCCTGCCTGCACCCAGCGGCGTCCAGCCGGGTTCAGGTCCAGTCACTATGGCCAAAATCTGGAATATTCCTCAAATAATCTTAGATCCTGATCTCATATGAAAACTTCCTGTAAAAACTTGACAATTTAGATATTTTAAAATGTAAACAGTCAGATATTATACAGACAGAGTCTGCAAACATTTAAAACTAATGCAGAGAATAGAACACAAACGTCCAAGCCCACAGCAAAAGATTTATCCATCGTCTATCTCAATACACGGACGTTGATCAAACATTCAACTTGAGGTATTTTATAATCTCGATTCTGAATCCCCCGACAATTGTTACTAATGGAAACTTGGTAAACAGAGGTCTATGCTTGACATCTTAGCAGCACTCATGAAGAATTATTACTTAATCAACTACAACATACCTCAGGGGAAAAAGGCAGAGGGGTAGCCGCAATTATTAAAAAAAGCATCTCACCTTCACCAATCTTACTCCCTCACCAATCACAATGGCAGAGAATATTGTAATAAAATTGGACTCCCCAATAATCACCCCTCAATATGTATTGTCTTGTACAGTCCCCCAGGCACATTCTCCAGGTACCCCTACTTTTTGATTATTTTCTATCTGCCTTAGTTATTGATTACCATTACGAGAATGGGGTAACCCTTAAGGTATGGACCTGGGTAACTAGAGATATAAACAAACAGTGGTCCTAGACCTATAGATTGAAGTACATTGATCAAATCAGAAATTGAATAAATGTTCAAAACAAAAGCACCTTTGATTAGTCTGCTATCTGTAAATCAAAGACTAGATCTTTGAAAAGAACCTTACTCCACGGTTTTTAGAAAAATATATTCTTGTTTAATTTTTGTATTCATATTTTGCATAATTTTGTCAACAAAAACATATAAGTTGCCCCAAGACGGGAAAGTGCAAAGGGAAAGTGTGATTCAAGGGGGCGAGCAAGTGAGGTGAAGAAGAGAAATTGCACAATAGTGAAAAAGAGATAAATTTATAATTTTAACAATCAATACTGAATACAAACATTCAAAATTAGCAGTATTGAGCACCTAGCCAAAAAAGATAAATTCATTTAAATTGTAATCAACAACATTGTAGTATTCACGTATAAATGTCCACAGTCTTGCACTGTCTACAATGTTGGAGAGACACTGGTCTAAGGTGTATATATTGAAAATGTCGACGTTTCGACTCGACTTATTCCCAAACGGTGATTTGGACCTGGGGATTGCGAATCTTCATCAGGACAAAGAGCAAAAACGAGGCAACCAGGGAATATTGAATAACCCTAAAAACAAAAGTAATTCTGAATTATTATCCGTGGTGTAAAGATGCAGCCTATCCCCACATGGGGTATGGCAGTTCCTCTTACCCTTTGTAGTAGAGAAAACGTTAGTTGGGTGATCCGAATTCACCACATCTTGACAGGAATCCTGCGGAGACAAAATGGAATGGGATCTAGAATATATCCAAATCACGTGGTACTTAATTCCACCAATGGTAGCTGATATTACAAGGGCATCTTTTTACCTTGAAAACATATCTTGGTCCATGTAATGGAGACGTTATTTCTTATGTGGACTTGACAGGTAATACCTAGAATTAATTTAAGGCAACATCAGTATACCCAGTGCGGACTGTCTGATAGTTACTAGTATGTTGCCATGTTGAACGTTGTCAATTACCTTAATTGAGTATGAACACTGACTCCAAGTTGGGAAAATTACGAGCAGTCACTCCAGACTTGAAAACATATCTTGGTCCATGTAATGGAGACGTTATTTCTTATGTGGACTTGGCAGGTAATACCTAGAATTAATTTAAGGCAACATCAGTATACCCAGTGCGGACTGTCTGATAGTTACTAGTATGTTGCCATGTTGAACGTTGTCAATTACCTTGATTGAGTATGAACACTGCCTCCAAGTTGGGAAAATTACGAGCAGTCACTCCAGACTTGAAAGCGCACTGCAAAAATGACAATAAGTCATCGTTCATTATATGCCATTGATATCACTTATTTGGAGGGTTCTTTTAGGGATTCTTTCAAGTATACTGGATACGCTTACCTGGTTTTGAATTATGTATTGTTTTGGCAAGAGCCCTTTATCAATGGTCAGAAAGTTGAGGCATACAGAGACACAGGGGCCAGCATTACCATGGTGATTGACCATCTGGTCCCCTCTGCTAATCTGACCCCTGGTTTCATTTATCAGATAACAGACGTTCATGGAGTGAAAAGAAGGCATCCCATGGCAGTAGTCGAGCTCAGCTGGGGTAATGTCACAGGGCCCATGAGAGTGGCAGTGACAGACACCCTACCTGTAGATTGCTTACTGGGGAATGACCTGGAACTCTCAGCATGGGCTGAGGTGGAGCAAGAAACCCACTCCAGAATGAGAGGCCTACCCAGAAAGGTTAGTGGGGCAGTAATAGCTACAGCCCCAGTCCAAGCACAATTCCTCCCTGAAAAGGTTGGAAGAGCAGTGGTAGCCACTGCCCAGGCTCAGACAGACTTTCCTGAACAGGATAGGAGGGCTGAGACAGTCACAGCCCACACACAGACTGAGTGCCCTCCTGAAAAGGTTGGCAAGGTTGAAATGGTCTAAGCCTCTACTCAGACAGATAGTGGGGTTGTGGAGCCTGAAACAATGGATCACTCCACCCAAACAGAGAGCATTGAGGAGGAAGAAAAGTCTTCCCCCTCCCAGACACTAGGTGAGAGCCAGCCTCCTCAGCGAACTGACTGTACCCCTGGTGAAGGAACTGCCCCAGAGGTAGTCAGGCCTAGCCTGACAGAGTCCCTGATGGCAGTGGACCCTTCCCAGGTGGGACCCAGTCTGGAGCAGGCAGCCTGCACCTCTCTACCCTACCTCAATCAGCCCAGGGCTGTAAAGGTCAGGGAGGCCAGTGGTGGACCCCAAAGGGCCCCCTGTCCAAAATAACTTCCCAATCAGCAGATTAGGATCACTGAAGCTAGTAGTCCTAGCCAAGTGAAAATAAAACACACTCCTGAGGGATACCCCTTAAACTTAGTTAGGGAACTCCCACAGCTGGACACTGCTGGGCACAGCCAAACCTGGGGCCTAAAAACCCCAAGCCTGACCTGTCCCTCCAGTAAGCCAAACAGAGGGACTCAGCCTCCAGCTTTAGGTAGCCAGAGGTTGACCCTGAGAGCTCATAGCAACTCAGTACTGGAAAGAAAGGCACATATGGTGGATAGCGATTGGAGGAAGTTGAGCCCAACAGTAGTGGAGTCTCACTTCAGTACTCCATTCCCACGCCAGTCTTTTACTTTGCCAAAGCACACCACAGGTAGTGATTCCCTATAGTGGAGACCCTCAGATACCCTTAGGGTGAGAGGGGTTGCTTAGTGGACCATGAAACAGGGGGTAACAATGCCAGTGTATGTACCACCTCATATGGCCACTCAGGCAATATAGGCTTACCTGGTCAAGGATAGCCTTATCTCTTTTCGTTTGGGGGGGGGGGGGGGGGGGGGGGTTGTGTAGGAAGGTGGATACCTGACTATGGTTGCCCCCAACTTTTTGCCTGGTGTTTTGCTGGTTTTCCGACTTAGTTGGCCTGGGACCCTGCCAATCAGGACCCCAGGCCTACTGCTCGCTCTGTAAAATGGATTCCATGTACCTTAGGTGCATTATCCAATTGGTACTGGGCCACCTTATCAGACCCTGTAACTCAGGGCATAGGTGTACCCAGGGCCTACCAGGGGCTGCCGCATGTATTATGCCACCCCTGGCTGGCCATCTAAATCTGACACAACTGGCTGCACGACAGCTGGGGTAAGGTGGTGTAATCACCCTTTGCTTTAGATATAGTATACCTATATCTAACCCTAAAATGGACACACAGATTCCTATCAGTCACTCCTATGGCAGGCCTTGACAATCCTGAAGGCAGAGTGCTTGGAATCGTGTGAGATGGTGCTCTGGCATGAGCTGAGCCCTTTGCAGCTTGCGGAACCAAGTCCTAATAGCTGTTCCATGATAACGCATACCATATACTCTTAAGTGCATTATAATCCTCGCGGTTATATGCTATCTCTGGTATCGCTTTATCAAAACATGTCGAGTAAGGTGTCATACGAATTGGAATACTAACCCCTCGCAAATTCTGGCGACGGGGTTAGCATTCCACCCTTCTAGAGGTACACGACATGTATGTAACTGTGAACCCCGGTTAAAGTTAACTCGAGCCTCAGCATCACAAAATGGATGCTGCCACCACAGACACAAGTCTGACCCCCTGCAGCTGGGAGTCCTTCCAGCGAGGGGAGCTTGGACAAAGGGTTTCCTGTCAGGGGCGGTGCTAGCACCATCCCAGACAGGGTTTTGTGTATCCTGGGTAGGCAGGGCTTTAGAGGAAGGTGACTGCAAGTGGCACCCCGGTGCTCACTATGCATCTGCCGGCTAGAACCAGTTCCAGGGGCACACCAGCCCCTGAGCTAGGGAAAGTCCGGCATGGGAGAGGGGTGTAACTACCCCCCTTCCTGGTCCCACCCATGGGCAGGACCTAGTCGCGTGCCAGCCCCTTTCCTTAGTATAAAGGTAGGAGCGGGCCCCCTTCCAAATTAGATCATCTTTGAATCCTGAAACTACTTTCTACGAAAGAAACTCAAGACTTCTTCCTAAGATTTCTCCCTTGTGACTAAGGAGTAGTCACCCTGCACCCGCAGGCACCATCTAAGAACACTGCGGTTTGCTGCACGTCCTTCCTCCGGAATCCGACTGACCAGCACGACAAGACCCGGCTTCCCTGGCACCTCTGACCTCTACCTACCTCTACAGCTAAGCTGAGAACCGTAGGTGCGACGAGACCTCGAGGGACCGGCCATCATCAGAAGTGCACGACTTCTATCCAGCACGACCGCCGAGGGATCCTCGAGTGAGTGCTTTGGGGTCCGAGAAGCCCCGACCCTGAGCAGCTCCAGCACCGAAGTCCAGCCCCCCAGCATCCACGAGATCTGCGTGGGGCCCTTCTGCTTTTTGCTGCTCACCGCGTTGTCTGGCTACTAGCCCGCTGGCTTGTGGCCTTCCCGGCAACGAACGACGACATCAACACTGCTAGTCTGGTTGCTCCAGACTGGCCCTTGCTCCCCTCCAAAAGAGGAGCACCCCGGACCCTCCTGGCCCACTCCAGACGCCATCTTGAGTCCACCGCGTGGGCTTGAATTTGCCAAGACTTGTTGCCCCAATCCTGGGTCCAGCGACGTCGACAGTAGCAACCATCGTGGGACAGCTCGCACCTCCATCCTGGTCGCCGACAACGCCTCCTGGTCCGTGAGACTGCAAAGCCCAGCGTCGCCCACTCACCTGGTCGAGGTGACTCCATCCGGTGCCATCCTGGTGCCCATCTAATCACTGGCTAGTGATTCAGAACTTGGTCCCCTCTGCTTACAGGTGTCTTCCATCTCCGATCCAGGCTTGGATCACTTCGAACTTCTCCACTGGTCGCCTGCCAGCAACTTCTTCTTTCAGGCTCCTGGTTCGTCAACGAGGGTTTCCGACGACACTTGAACCCTATGCAGCCGCAGCCCCTGGGCTTGGTAAACAGAGTACCCCGGTGCTCCAGCGTAGAATAACTCTCTAAGTGCCTAGATCCACTATCGTTTTTGACCTACCTTGTCGGGTTCGCCCGAGAACACTAACTTTTGCTTTTACTAGCCTCCATAGACTTTGTCCCGCATCCCGCGTGAGAGTGCACACTCTGCACCCGAGTCCCCTAGGCCTCCTGCTAGTAATCTGAAGGTTCAGTAGGCCAGTCCTAGCGATTCCAAACCACATGAGATTAGTACTTACCTGCTAGTAATTTCGCATTCCACTTTTGTAGTATATGGTTTTTCGTGCCCCTCGGGCATTTGTGTAAATTGTGCAACTTATAGAATTTTCGTAAGAGTTTTGTTGGGTGCTTAGTACCCTGTCCTCATAAAGAGAACAGGGCTGTTGTGATCTAAATAAATATACTGTTTATTTTCATAACACTTGTGTGGTGTCATTTCACTTGGTGTTCAAGGGGTATATGTGATGGTATAACAGCTGGCTTAACACGCCCTCTAGAGTTTAGCCCGAAGACTGCTCGTATCCATGCTACTAGGATAGCTGGTCTATAAGGTTGACTTACAACCAATCATCAATAAGGGTTGTTTGGACTGATACAAAGTGCTCACTAGAATAGTGAACATTATATATCAGGCCAATTTCTCACACCCCCTTAGGCCTACCCCTTATCGAAGGTGTGGCTGGCACATAGAAGGCCTTGTACCCTTCCAGAAAAAGATCACACCCACCACCCATGTTTCTTGGAGGCAGATGATCATAAATTGTTTTATATAGGTAACCCAATTTTCATCAGACATTTTGGCAGCCAGGCCTGCAATGTTCCATGAAACAACATGACATCCTGATGCTATAACCTGAGGGTTTTCTATATGGATAGATTCACCTGTAGCCACAGTGCCCTGAGCCGCAGGTGCCTCCTGTCAGTCACACAGCTCAAGCCCAGATAGCACTTCGTACCTGTTCTGTGTGTTAACATTAGACCCATACTGATAGCGGCAAGCACTATTAATCCTGTTGTAGGTTTCGTTCAAACCACTTGAACCACAGGAATTGGTGATGTTGTATATAAATTGTGCGTCCTGGACTGGTGTCTGTGGTTCAAACACCCGCCTAATTGGTCTTTGTTGGGGTGTGGGTTTGCATAAATGTGCGTAGAAGTATTCCAGTGGGCGCACGCAAATGCTATTCTCATTATAGACTAGTGAGGAGGCTCTCAAAAGGACAGTTGCTACATGCTGGGGATGTTTAAAGTTTATAACTATGCAATCCCCACTGCCCGTCTTTTTGGAAGCGCCTACCCAATTTACACGCCTTACTGGAGAGTGGAGAAGTGTGGCTCACTGGTTAGAGGAGCCATACCCTGAAGCAGAGGTCAGACCCGGGACCAGAGTTCGATTCCCGACGCGGCAGGGTCTTGAGCCCAATTGTCCACGGACTCGATAATTCTCGCTTCGGTGCCCACTCTAAGCACGAGTTCACACTATGGAGCTCTGGGCAATAAGCTTGCTTAATCTCCACAACGGCCCCCCTGGGGCGGGATGCCTGGCTTTCACCTTGGGGATACCCAGTACGGGTTATCTCACAGGGAAAAGCCAGGATGAGTTCCCAATGCAAGCGCTGAGATGCTCTAGGGTAAGTCGAGCGCTATATAAGAACATACATACATACATACATACATACTGCCATTATCTGTTCTGAGTAGGAAATGGGAAAGCCACAATTTTTATTAAGCCACGCCACTGCCTTATTTTTTAAAGAGGCGTGGGATTCATCATAAGGAGAGGCGGGATGGGTACCACAAGGTGGAACATTGGTTTATACTGCCACAAACGGTGCACAATCTGGTGGTAAATTTAGGTATCGATTATACCTAGGAGGTCTAAGGGCTCTGCCACTTTGGGAGGCTATATTAGGTTGTGTCCGCGGAACAGCTGCCACAGGGGCGGCCGATGGATTTGATGCTTCAGTCCCAATGGCAGCTGTTGCAACAGTATTCCCCTTCCCCTTGTTCAGCTGGTCTTAGGCTTTCACTACTTCCTGCCCTTTTCCACCCGAATATGCGCTACCATTAGTTGGTGCACTCAGATGTGTAGATAACAAACCACCCAACCTGGCCACTTCTGTGACCAGAGTCTCAATCTTGTTGGTTAGTGGTTTAATTAACTCCTCTATCTTCGTAGTTAGTTTTGCTTCTAGATTTTTAATGACAGAGGCAAACTGATCAGAGTTCAAGTTAGGACCATTGTCATTATTTCCTGTAAATACAAAAGGGGTTATGGCAGGGCTAAGAGGTACCTTCCCATCCTTTTTTTTAGATTTAGCGTTATGCTTCCCCACCTCTTTTTGATGAGCTGTCCTACAAGTTCTCATCGGCCTGATTTCAGGCTGGGCCTCATTTGGCATACCCGTGTCCTCGCTTAGCAGGGCGTGTTGATCTGAGTGAACCTCAACACTCACTATAATGGGCAATGGTGGTTCTACTACAGTAACACCACCCGAGTTTGCCTCAACGTCTAAGGTCATACTAGTGGGAGACAATTCTGGTAGGTCCACTATCACAGTGCCCTTCCCTAAAGATCCACTGGTTTACTTTCTTAACCAAATAGCTGTCCAGGGTGGCGGGACCCACTACAGCTTTATCCGTTTTGGATTTAGACATTTTAGACAATGATGGCACACAGCTTACACACAGGAATAACCACTACTTACTCATAAGAAATGTCAGAAATATATGAAATAAAGTCTCACGTGCAGCACAATGAAGGTCCAATTAAAATGGTGTAGAGTCCCTGGCCCAGTCCAGTCTCCTCTGACCGCTGAGGGCCACAGAGTGCCCGCCCTTTGCCCGGGCTTAGCCCCGGGCGCTCACGCGCGCGACTCGCGGGGCGAGAGGCGTTCCTCTCTTTTGTGGCGCCTCCGGGCGCAGAGGTGGCGTCAGGGACGTGATTCCGCCGCCGGGGCACCTGGGAGGTGTAGTTTCTGGGCCCCCTGGTGGCTGAGGTTGAAGTTGCGGCGTGGGCGCGACAGCCGTTCCCCTCACGGCGTCTCCCTCGCACTGGTGGGCAGCAAGAAGCAGCAGCCGTTCCCCTCACGGCAGGTGAGCAAAATTATCGGCGTCCCACAGGGCGCTTGGCGCTCCTCTCTTTTGTGGCGCCTCCGGGCGCAGAGGTGGCGTCAGGGACGTGATTCCGTCGCCAGGGCACCTGGGAGGTGTAGTTTCTGGGCCCCCCGGTGGCTGAGGTCGAAGTTGCGGCGTGGGCGCGACAGCCGTTCCCCTCACGGCGTCTCCCTCGCGCTGGTGAGGCAGCAAGAAGTAGCAGCCGTTCCCCTCACGGCAGGTGAGCAAAATTATCGGCGTCCCCGTAGTAGTTAGGGCAACCCCGAGACTTGATTCCTCAGACAAGCAGGAAGAAGAGAAGAAGAAACAAAGACCAGTACTGAAAGAAGAAGAGGAGGAAGAGGACACCAACTGACTTGGCCTCAACCCTACAGGCCTGTCCAGACCTCGACCTGCTCCAGCGAAAGCCTGGCGTGTCTATCACCCAGCAGCCCCTCAGAACCCGGAGGACCTGTCCTGCTTTCTATACCAAGACTCTGTCTCCTGTGAGAACCGGATTTGCTCAGCAACAGACTCTGGCTCCAGTCAAATCCGTGGCCTGCACCACTCTACAAACCCACAGCCGAGGACAAGTGGCCCAACACCCTGAGGAGGTCTCCCCAGCGATCCGGTCCTGGAATCCGGTGAACCCGGACCTGCCTCAAGCCTCCCGACAACACTTGAAACCCCTATCTGGAGGATCCCCGCGACCTGAGTAAGTAAGGAATCTCCGACACCTCAAGTCACCCCTGCACCTGAAGCCCACACCCTTCGGTGTCCAAGCAACCCCCAGCTTCCCAACTTACCTCTCTAACCGATGTGGTTCTGAAAAGTCTATGAAAATCTATAAGAGGATGAGAAAGGGAGGAATCAATGAAGGGGTTAAAGTGAATGAATGAGATGTGACTGCATGGGAGGAGGGGATATGTTGGAGTTAGGAATGTCACATCTGAGACCTAATAAATAGTGTAATCAAAAACAAAAGTTGTGATAACTCTGTACAATTTGATGAGTGTGAGATGTGACGAGTGTTCATGGGATGTAATGAAAGTGTGGCTTCGAATGACCAGGAGGTAAGAGCAGGGAGTGTGAGGAGAGTACATGGGTGTGTCAGGAAACATGAGCTGTGACATGAGACACTAAATTGTTATGGAGAGATTTTAAAATGGAAACTACTTTCCTTTTACTGCACTCATAATGAGCTTTACCTGATCACAAGTTTTAGAAAGTTAACACTGGTATTCTCTATCAATAATCAGTTTACGTACATTTTCCATATACATAGCCTCTCTTTCCTGAAAATGATTTCTCTCTTTATTGAGGAGATTCTTAAGACTTTCAGTCTGTTCCTGTAGAAGACTGTATTTCTCTTCACTGTCTCCCAGCTTCCGAGTGAGGTTCTGAATTATCATCTGCACGTCTTGGCTTACGGAATCATTCACAGGTACTTGATCCTGTATGAAAATAAAAAAACAAATTTTAAAAAACGCAATACTAGCTTTAGGCTAGAAATTGTTTCATTTCCAAGTTTGTCCAAGATAAAATAAAATTCGAAATCTTTTATCGCATCTTCCATTTCTTTTTAGATGATTGGTGTACACCGAAGTACCTTGAGGATATTTATAACTATGTGTGAAGATAGATGCCAAACAAATGAAAGGGTTGTTCGTGTTCAAGAGAATCGGATTTAAACTCCCAGTTGGGACAATGGCGGTATACACTTCACACTAAATAAAGCAAAGTACATCAACCCTCCGGTACCTGTTGGTCTTCTAAAGATGGAGGGATGTATTTGGGTTGGCTGTTGGATCCAACTGCCATTTGCAACTCAATAATGTAAGCCTCTTTTTCAGAGAGTTTCTTTTCCTTCTGAACAAGGATGGCATCCATTTCTGAACCCCTCTGCTGCTGGGCCTCCAGTTCAGCAATCTAGGAGTAAACAGAAAAAAGATGATGAATGAGTAGCATTTTTGATTCACTGGGCACCACTGGATTTGTCTGGTCCTTCTGTGCCACCTACACAAGCCTACTTTCTAAAAGTGATCAACTGTTATTTGGCTACCAGCTTTTCTCTAGCCATACAAAAAGCTAAACAAATTTAAAGCCACATGAAAGTAATCACATTTCTGAAAACTGAAAAATATGTTCTGTATACATTAATATATCAGAACAATCCCCTTGAGAAGCATTTCGGTACATCTGTCCAGGTTTTCTCTAATAATCAGTGAATCTCCATAGGACAGCTGTAGTATAACCCAAGAAAGACACGAAGCCCCCTCCCACCCACATGGGTACTCTATTTCAGTAGATTCACCCCACATATTAACCTTAATAAAAAAAAAAAGACAAAGACAGTCACCTGTACTTCATTTGTTTGTTCAGGCTAACATGCCATTGATCACATATATAATTTTCCTGTATTTGAGATGAAAGAACAGAAAAGTAACTGGCTTTTCTGGGATTGTTCGCAAGGAGGACAATACAAAGGTAAATGTTCAAACAATGGCCTTTACTAAATGTGACTTCGTCTGGTGGAGTGGTCCCTTCATCTTGAAACTGCTACAAATATGAGGTGTTTTCCTGTCTTTCATAAGAAAACTCTGAAACTGCTACTGTACTTCAG
The DNA here is from genome assembly GCF_964263255.1 of Lissotriton vulgaris. NCBI lineage: Eukaryota > Metazoa > Chordata > Amphibia > Caudata > Salamandridae > Lissotriton > Lissotriton vulgaris. Next base: position 209,987,858 of record NC_141688.1, on the reverse strand, counting down.
ATTGCTTAAATTAAGTGTGCCAACAGAGCAAAACACCCTTGTTAAAGTTTATGAAGCCCTACCAAGTTTTAACTTTGAGAGAGCTCACTAATTTTCCTATGGCCCCGAAACTCGTTGGGTAAAATAAATATTTTAACCCATAATCCTAGCCTACTACAAGACAACATCTTAATTATGGGCAGATTATATTTTATAGCATATTGAACACATGGTTGAAAAATTCAGCAAATTGTGCAGCCATAGCCAAGGGCTTTTAGTTCAAATTGTTAACTTATGAGCAGAAAAAAACATTTTTGACAGAAGTGCCTTGTTCTTGTGCAAAGTTAGAGATACGTACTAAAGTAAAAAGAGTTAGAAGTGATTATACATTTCTATTTAAGAAGAGATTTTAAATGCTTAGAGTAAGAAGGGAATAAAAAGGAAGGAGCCTGGTGGACTGTTTAGCGTGTGGAGGTAGTTTGCATCCAGTCAAGTTGCACTTTGCTTAAATTCTGGGGTGTATATTCCTATGCGGCAGAGCACTTCTTTATTGTAGTGCATGTGCCTACACAGCATAGCACTTCATTACAGCCACAATTCACCTGATATTTCTCAATTATCTGAAGACCGCAATCATGACCAAGATTGAGATGTAGGTTGGTGTTCAGGGTCATATTTGTTATTGTATTTCACTGATTAGAGCACAAGGGGTCAATTGAGTCCAGTTTTGGGCAAATTTTCGAAGGAGAGTACTAAGACTTCAGTAAGTAGAAAGGTTATGAGAGATCGGGTGTTTAGGGTCCACTCTCAAACTTGATTTAGCGTAATCCATAATCTGTGGGTTGAGCTCCCAGGGACCTACCGTCATACATCTTTTACTTAAATGTGGGTACCGTATCTTATGTGCATTTGCTGAAGGAAGAGTGTTTAGAACTTCATTTTGGGCAGTTTCTAAGTTATCATGTCTCATTGACTCAATTTTCCATATGAATGGTGCAGAAAGCTTTGGGTTTTATTCTAGATTAAGCAGGAAGCAAATGAGGATTTTATGGCAATATGCTGAAAAAGGAATGTCCCCTCAATGGTATACAGGTATGTTCCCCTGCCCCGAGTGCAAGACTGAATGATTTATGGATATCTGGTATCCATAATTCATTATCAAAAATAGCAGTTGATATGAGTAGTATAAATATAGGGCCTCTAGATTTGCATGTTGATTACAATAATAGCCCTTATGAAGGTATGCCAACTCCTAGAACTGTTTCTAGTTCTCTTTGTATAGAATTCACTAGTAACCTCGCTACAGGATAATTTATTCAAATACCCCGTCCTTGAACATACTCAAGGCGTTGCTGATAAATTAAACTATTCAGAAAGCAGAAGGAGGCTGGATTAATGGCACAAACTCAGGGCATATTTACTTCAGAACCTCAACATTTTACACTGCGTCCAGTGAGAGTAAATAATTCAAACCGGTAATGCTTCTTCCGGTTCTAGGCTCAAGAGGTTTGCTTCTCATTATACAAAATCTGAAATATCAACTGATAAGAACGATTGCATATTGCTCAGCCATTAATAACTTTGTAGTGAGAGCTTCAAAAATATGATTTCTTTCACACATTTCAGTAGTTCTTTGAAGTAGACCAGAATGTCCTGTTGCTGTTCTCTCACCCAACAGCAGCAGCTACACAGATTGCAAGTGTAGAGTATGAAAAAGGGCATCTGCCAAGGATACGGTGTTTCACATTTCCAGAGATCATCAGTGTACCTTTCTTTGTAGTTCTTCATTTTTCTGTATAACCTGCGATTCCAATTCTTCGACCTTTCTTCGAAGCACAAGGATTTTCCCTCTGTTTGCAGCAGCATTTTCGTGATCACCATCCCCAGAAGACTACAAGAAAAAATAATTCTGTTAGACTATTTTCAACTTTTGGTTCTTAAACGATATACCCACCACCAAAGATCACGCCTTTACTGTGACATCAACTGCCACAAATAAAGGAGTAAGCGCACTGGAAGGAAATGCACATTTAGGCAGGTGGTTTCACAACAAGCTTTCGAGTACAACCCTACAGGAGCTGCGCGGGAGGTCAATAATGCAAAGGATACAATTAAGAGCATTGGACTTCATTCATTCATTCATGCTAAGACTACGATTCTGAAGGGTCCTTCACACGCTGCAACATACTGAAGCTGGCACTACAAACAGCTACTGGAATAGCATCTATTACTCCAAGTATGAAAAGAGTCTAGGTATTCCTACAGCCCCTCAGCAATCTTTCCATCTTCAACCCCAGGTATGTTGACTCTAGGCAAATATAAATTACATGACCAAGCAACCACGTATGTGAATTTATTATTGGCAGCAATTGTAAACCAAGTTTCACTATGGAACTTGCCACTTAACTAGAGAAATTGGTAAACAAGCGTCTGTGGACTGTGGTGGATGGGGGCAGAACCGGACCACAAGCCTACATTACAAGTCGGACGCACGCTGAAGTCTTCAACCCAGAGGTCATCTGAGATTTTCAGAGAATCTCTGAATCCAATCCGCTAGCTGATGAACTTATCACATCACTGGGCCCCGATAAATACTATTTGAGTTGCATATTTTAGTTTATAAGTTAGCTTGTTTACCGCCACGTCTATGGCCAACACAATTATTTGCTCTTAAAATAATTATTTCAACTGGGGAGTTAAAGTAGCATTGGCGCCCCCACGTGCTTAGGCACCTTTACGTTTTTGGAAGTACATTTGGGATAAGGGATTTCCCCTATAAAGGCAATAAGGCGGTAGGAGGGGGTGGTGGTGGGTTATGGAGTTGAATTATTCATTTTCATTTTAGTTGCAGAAGTATTTTTGAATTGCACAATTTCAACGTTGGTCCACAGTGTAGATTAGATTTAACTGATAATTATGGCGCTTCGAGTTCAACGCACAGACCGTATTAAATGAATGCACTGGAATGTACGTGGGCTTAAATGATACACATAAATGTAAACAGGTATTGCATTATTTACAACCACACCAGATAGAACAGTATTTCTCCAGGAGACGCATTTACCACCTCAAGTGTCCCCCAGCTTTGTAGGCAGTTGGGGATCAAATCGATATTTCGCAGGCTATAGTACATACGCAAGAGTGGCGATTTTAGACGAATGCCATTTAGGGCAGTAGAGACATACGGTAATCAGGCAGGTAGATACCGGTTGGTAAAAGGGTGGCTAAAAGGGATTTCTTTATTACTGGCTAATGTCTATGCCCCTTATGTGGATGATCTGATTTTTTTCGCTGAACTGCACTCTCACATGGATAGGATGGGAGCGGGACCAGTATGCTTGGGAGACGACTTAAACATCTTATTAGACACATGCCTAGACAGTACAACTACACCTCCAGATGCGATACCCAAGGCCAGGCGTGCATTAACCACTTTGAGGGAGGCATATCTGTTAACAGATGTAAGGCGAAACTTGCATTTAGAGAAAGCTGCATATACGCATTATTCAGCCCCTCACAATACATGGACTCGCCTAGAATATTGGCTTTTTACTTCCAGTGTAGTTTTGTGGCTGCATGAGATACCTCACCTACCACATACTTTTTCAGATCATGCATCAGTGGGTGTTGGCCTGAAGGTACCAGAGGCTTGAGAGAGGGCGAGACAATAGCAATTCCCTGAGAAGGCCCTCCTAGACCAAGTTTTTGAGGCTGAACTAACCTTGGTGATAGAAGAGTATTTTGAGCTAAATACAGATTCAGTCACAACTAAGGCCATGCTATGGGTAGCACTCAAAGTGTACATATGGGGGTGTGCATTTCCAAAGGACCAAGGATACTTAAGGATTTAAGACAAACACTTTCACAGATTGAGGCCCAGCATGCGGCGATTTACACCATGCAGGTGGTGTCTCGGACCACTGTGGATCCGAGACGCGGGCGGCATAACTGAGTTTCAGGAAGCGCAAGAACAAGAATCCCATTTTCTGGGGAAATATGGAGTAGCGAGGAGGTACTGGGTAGGCGAACGCCCGGGGAGCACGCTAGCTAGACTCACACAGCCTAGCAGAGGGCTAACACATCACAGGCTTGCTTGGCGATGATGACGAGCTCATCTCTGATTATAAAGACCTATACACCACTAAAGTCTCTCCAGATACAATGGCCAGCAGCAATTATTTGGAAAAAGTTGCACTGGTCTATCTCGAAGATATACACAGGGAGTTTTTAGCTGAACCCTTCATAATGGATAATGTTGTCCAAGCAATAGAGGTCATGGATGGCTCGAAGGCACCCGGCCTTGATGGCTTCACGGGCAGTGTTTAGAAGACATTTAAGAAAACAGTAGCCCCGTACTTATTTAATGTTTACCATGAAGCCATAGATGCTGGTGAACTTCCACCAACACTGTGTGAAGCAGTGGTCATGCTTCTCCCTAAAGCAGGCAAAGAGCCGCTACAATACGACTCATATAGCCCGCTGTCATTATAAAATTTTGATTGTAAAGTCTTGCTCCAAATGTTAGCTACCAGATTAGCTCTGATAGCTGATCAAATGATATCTCCAGCACAGGCAGGTTTTATCCTGCATTGATCAACTGCATTAAATTTGCATACACTTTTTGGTCCCCTCCGCAGGATCTCCCCCACACTCCCAGAGGCGGCAGTCCTGCTGGATGCTGAAAAGGCTTCTCATTCGCTGGAATGGCCCTACCTTCGACCGGTTGAGCGTGTGAAATTGAATGGTTCACTAACAAACTAGTTCACACTATTGAGGGGGACCCGTCAAGGTTGCCAGCGCATTTATTTGTACTAGCCGTGGACCCACTTGTGCGACATCTCCAAGAGAACCGATGTCATACAGGGATACAGTTTAAGACAGGTCCTCTTTTAATAACACCATATGCTAACGACATTATTCTCTAAGAGAGTCAGCCAGACGAAAACCTAGGGCCCATGTTTAAAGAGATCAGACGGTACAGCGCCATATTGGGCCTTCATATTAATTGGTCCGAGTCTGAAGTCTTCCCTCTGACCCCGGCCCACTGTGAACGAAACATAGAATTCCTGTTAAAGTGTTGTGAGGACTCAGTCAAGTACGTAGGCGTTGACATTCATAAAGACCGGTCGCAATCCTTCAACTTAACTAGGGCCCAGCAATGACCAAACTGAGCGACAGGGTTGATCGCTGGCTGAAACTACCTCTCATTAAGGCAGGCAGATTCATACTGATTAAAATGGTTGTCCGCCCACAGTTTCTCTATCTGTTTCAGAATATATCAATACCTCTGTATGGGAATTTCCGCTCTCATCTCACACGATTAGTGTTGTAGTGTAGTTCCTATTTTCCCAATAGGCCCTGCGCATTGGAATAACAAACAGTAGTATGGACGTAGAAGTGCGGATCTTCCAGGTCTCCACTGACTATGCTAAACTTAATTGGGTTTGTTACCAACTAGCTCAGAGGTCACTGGAAACTTTCTTGACTGAATAGGAAGTGATCAGCTTCCCTGGTACAGACAAGAAGGGATTCAGTTTTCCAACAACCGCATAAACATGACAACTTTGCTCCTTAGAATAAGAGTCAATCTCCAGAGTCGTGTGAAACAATAGACAGTTATTTTACTCAGTCAGTTGTGCAGATTACTTTCACCAAGATGCAGAGAATAGACAGACGGGCGTTTTCAATAAAAAGGTATTATTTATTGAACAGTCTTTCTTCCCATGCAAGAGAAATGAATTGCCACAATTGCAAGATTAGTTATTATAAAAAGTGTGTACAGTAAAATGAGGATTGCGAAATAATACTGTAAAAGCATTGATATGGTTTCTTAGCCATACAATGGTTTAAAATATATACATTCATATATACAGTTAGCTAACGTACTCAACTGGTGCTTCTAACTACGCCTACCCCAGTGTACCTGACCTAAGCCTAATACTTGGGAGGGAGTAAGTAAGTAGCAGTTTTAGTTAAGTTGGTTTTGCTTCAAGAATTCTCTCTAAGGGTTTAGTCAACACCATACCTCTGGAATAGAATGTTGGAGGTCTTGTATCTCCTTCCAGGACTCGATATCCCAGTCACTCGCAAGAGTAGGCTGGAAACGCCGGAGCTGGATTTTCTCGGCAGGAGAAATGACATCGTCTCTCTCAGCGCGAGGAGGAGGGGTAGCGTCCGTGGGCAGCTTGTATCTGCTGGGCTCTGCAGGGGACAGCTGTTCTGCTCCTATGTTCACCACACCATCGCTATCATCGATGACATTGAGGCAGCGTTTGCTTAAGGCAACGTTGGTAATATTTATACCTGAAAGGTGCCTTGTTTGACGTAAGTTTTTGGACATAAGACGTCAATAAAGATGTCACTAGGAAGTGATCGTCTCTCAGTGCTCATTAGAGTTCTATTACTAATCAAAACATAGCAAGCGGGGTTTTCCCAGGTTGCTGAGTTTTTATCTTGTTGAAGAACTCGGAGTGTAATCTAGGAATCTTAGATAGTGGCTTCTGCTGTGTCATTTGCTCTAATGAGCTGCAGAGGAAGCTGCAGAGGAAGTGATTCTGAAATGTGGCTCTGATCGTGTTAGGCCAGAGACGAGTTTCTGAAATATTACTCTTGATCGTTTATGCCATTATAGGGGAATAAATGGATTATAGCCGTATAGGGGCATGATCACAGTATTGATCTGGGTCCTAGATTAGAACGCGACAGTGTGGTGGGAGGAGGGCAACCCACGGTTAGCTGGGAAACGCTGACAATGCCATACGAATAGGGCGGATTTGGGGTCCCGAATTTTCTCATTTATTACTTAGTGGCGCAGTGTAGCTTCTTGAGGCACTGGTTTCACTTTGACGCACATAACCCATACTTGCAGTCAGAAGCTGACCTATCTCACCCCACACCCTTTTCGGCAGTATTGCCGACTGGATAGGTCCGAGACCCACAGGAAATGCTAACATTATCGACAACCAGCTGGGACTGGAAGAAGCTCACCCGTGCAACCGGGGCATAGCACCTCTACTCCCTGGCGGGCACGTGATTTCTGGTTTCGAGGAGACCAGGTTTAGTGAAGCCTCATTCATGGATCAGTCCATATTGTGGAGGCTGCAGAGGGTGCTCCCATCACGAGTTATTAGCTACCGACTAGAACCCCCTCCCCACATCCCACCCCCCGACACTGCTGAAAGACAGCGGTGGGGAACATCTGATGTCCAGACTTTATTCAGAGCTGCCATCACCATGCTCCCAACTAAAGATGAGAAGACGCGACGGGCATGGGAGCAGGACCTGGGACAACCCCTCACTGACAACTAGTGGCGATACTGTTGCGAACAAACATGTAAAGTCTCCTCTAATCATAAGCATAAAATACTGCATTATAAGTGCTTACATAGTGCTGACTGCACTCCTGCTAAAGTGCACCGGATGGACCCCGCACGCGCACACACTTGCCCCAGATGCAACAGCCCGAAGGCAGACTTTGCATACAGAACATGGACATGCAACAAGGTGGTCCAATTTTGGGCAAGGGTGTTCAACAAACTATCTTGCATGATAGACACAAATATTTCTCCTTCACCCCTGCAAGAATTACTAGGATACGTTCAAGACATCCCAAAGTCCTCTCTGCGTTTTAGTGCACTAGCGGTATTGCTGGCAAAACGCGAAATAGCACTGAACTGGGAGAGTAAACGGCCACCAATGTTAAAGGGGTCGTCAGTATGTCCTACTGCAATACCAATAGCGAACTTTATGCGCAATTGCAACCCCCAGCATCCAGACCACTACATATATGGCAAGTGGGGTCACAGACAGAACAAACCACTCAGGAGGATAAACCTCAGGATGATATGTAGCGTTCCCACCATGTGTGAATAATGATTAAGTACTTACCAATGTGCCTTGTATAGCAATAATGGAACCAGGACAGATGATGTATCAGTATGTGTTAAATACCTAGTGCCGTATTGACCTTCTCTGTATTACTGTATATTTATGAAAATGATAAAACAAAGGTATAAAAAAAAAAAGGCGGCCAAGAAGACCTAAGAGAGGATTTAAATCATTGACTGCCCCCCCAAACCCACTGCTCAAGTTACTGTGGCTGCCAAAAAAAAGACCTCCCTACATCACATTTCAAAGTACTAGGAAAGCTCTAATGAACATTGTGGTGATATTCATTGCACCTTGGGCCTTACGATTCCAGCAAATGCACATAAGGACAGTGGAACTGTTGCTCAGCCAATATGGGTAGAGTGTCTCATAAGGCATATTTTAGGAAAAATCAAAACCATCACTCAAGAAGAATTTAGTCCACTCACTGTAAGCCTTGATAAACTGAGCAGCTGGTGTGGAGAGAACTACAAGGTGTATGTGGTGTTGATTGGTAAGGTGGACATGCAATGTCAAACAGACCAGACTGTGACAGAAAAGCCCACAAGGGCTACTCCAGCTAAAGTAACAAAAGGAATAAAAATGCTACCACTGAAGGTGCCCCGACGGGGACAAAGGGCACGTGTTGAAGGCATCACCGGTCAGTAGGTAGTGTACTAAGGGGGGTGGGCAATCGTTCTGAGGCTTGTAAGGTGAATGCTGTGAAATCCCCGATAATTAATCTACCCACAGCTTCTTGCCCAAATGTCATGTTCCTTGCAGCTGGTTCCAGAGATAAAAGCTAAATCAGAGAGAATCCCAAGAGAATCTTTAAAATAAAACTCTGCACTGGCTCTTTAGACATAGACACTTTTCACATGTTAGAACAGATGATCTACTTCTAACTCGGAGGGTTAGCTGAATTGGTAAGGGTCCCAAAGACAAGCCTGGGGAATGCATGGTTATTCATTTTAGGAACCTAAAATAGGTCCATGATGTCATATTAGGTGACTTATGCCAGCGTCTGAGTTTAACTATAGTGACCCTTCCGCTTGTATAAACCATCCCTGAGTGTACAGTGACAGAACCCCATCCACACACCACACATGACCTGGGTCGTCACTGTTACAGACGCATGGTCATTATTCATATTGTAGGAAGCTGGCTCTGTATATACTTAACCAAAATGAGGTAGAGTGTGCACAGAGTTCAGTGGAACCCCAAAGAAAGGCAGAGGTAAAAGTAGATCGCACATTAATCTCTATTTGTGGTAGTGTGGGCGAGCAGTAAGGCTGTATCAGAGGGTAGTGTTAAGCATTTGTTGGAAACACTCAATCAGCAAATGATGGCACACACTCAAAGACTGAACTCGGACCAATTATGTTTGTATAAAAATAAGTTATTTTATTTCTTGAACCAAGCCAAGCCTGGCACAGGTAAGTTAAATAAATGCTTTGCAAAATCTTATGCAGTGTTTACAATTAAATGCAGGTTCAAAAGCAGTTTGATTGAAATACAGGTAAGTATAGGATTCTAAATTACTGTACAGATTACTTTTCAGTTACTTTTTAGATTACTTTTTCTAATCAGTGTGATATGCCTAGATATCACACTGGGACATTTCCTAGAGAAAGGGGAAGTAAAATCAGTACAGAGGCTTGGCACTTCATTCCAGAATGTGCATTGTTACAGAGCCCCGAGAGCAGCAGGCTCTCGACCCAGCGGCACAGAAACATGTCTGGTGGAGGAAGCTGGTGAGCGGCTACTCAGCCTAGGTAATAGATTTAGGTCGTTTTTCAGGGGTATCTCTAAGATGCCCTCTGGGTGCATTTTTCATTAAATCACACACTGGTATCAGTGTGAGTTTAATGTGCTGAGAAATTTGATACAAACTTCCCAGTTTTCAGTAAAGCCATTATGGTACTGTGGAGTTCAAAATGACAAACTCTTAATGACATTACTGCACTTACAATGTGTAAGAATTGAGTTGGACACTGTAGGAGTACAGGGCTCATGCGCTTCTATCCTCACCACTGGTATAGTGCACCCAGCTAGAGGGGTGGCTGATCTTCGCCAGGGTAATGGCTTGTAGGCATGGCACACAGGGACGTGTGCCATGTCGACTTCACTTTGTTCTGAACCACACAGCCTGCAAAAGGGAGAGAGAGGGAGAGAGAGGGAGAGGGAGGAAGAGGGGGAGGAAGAGGGGGAGGAAGAGGGGGAGGAAGAGGGGGAGGAAGAGGGGGAGGAAGAGGGGGAGGATGAGGGGGAGGAAGAGGGGGAGAGGGAGAGGGAGGAAAGAGGAAGAGGAGAGGGGGTGGGAGAGGGGGGTGGGAGAGGGGGGTGGGAGAGGGGGGTGGGAGAGGGGGGTGGGAGAGGGGGGTGGGAGAGGGGGGTGGGAGAGGGGGTGGGAGAGGGGGTAGGAGGGGGGGTGTGAAGGGGGGGTGTGAAGGGGGGGTGGGAGTGGGGGTGGGAGAGGGAGAGGGAGAGGGAGAGGGAGAGGGAGAGGGAGAAGAAAAGGCACCCTACCTTCTACTCTCGAATCGAATCCGAATCCGTCCGCGCCTGGTCCGCGCCCAGCGCCAGACCCCCTGCCCCTCGCGCTGCCCAGCCCTCCCGCATTACCTACGATGCCGCCACCCTCCTAGCCCTTAACCCCGGTCGCGCCCCCACCTGCGTCCAAGCCGCTCCTGGACACACCCATGGACCATTCTCTTGCTACTCCTGCAAATTCAGCGGCACCGACAACATCTCCGCTACGACCACACCACAGATTCCCGACCCCAACCACCTACAATGCATCCTTCTCAACACCCGCTCGGTGCACAGGCACGCCATTGACCTATGGAACCTACTAGACACCATCTCTCCTGACGTCGCCTTCCTAACGGAAACATGGATGAACGCTTCCTCCGCCCCAGACATCACCATCGCCATCCCGGAAGACTATAAGATCACACGCAAAGACCGTACCAGCCACACAGGAGGAGGCATCGCTATCGTCCATAAGAAATCAATCCGCATCTCAACCAGCTCTGACACCAACCTCGCCAACTCCGAACACCTCCACTTCCAAATACACATCGACCCCAAGACCACACTCAGAGGCACCCTCCTCTACAGACCACCAGGACCCCGCGCTAAATTCAGTGAAGACATCACGGACTTCATCACTCCACACGCGCTCCCCTCCAAAGACTACATCCTTCTGGGAGACCTCAACTTTCACCTCGAAAAGATCAACGACCGCAACACCACCACCCTCTTGGACAACCTCGCCAACCTCGGACTTAAACAACTAGTCACTTCCCCCACCCACATCGCAGGTCACACACTCGACCCCATCTTCACCTCCAGCAATCATGTCTCCTTCAGCCACACTACGGATCTCCTCTGGACTGACCACAGCTGCGTTCACTTCACCTACAACAAGCCAAAACCCACTAACCACCTCCAACCAACTCTGCAAAGAAACTGGAACAAGATCACCACCGACCAGATCTCCGCATCGCTCCTTCGAAACACCCCAGCCCACTCTTCTAACCCAGACCAAGCCGCCGCCAACTTCACCCTATGGTTATCCAACACCGCCGACACCTTAGCACCACTGAAAAAACGTCAAAGCAAACCTGACAACAAGAAGGCCTCATGGTTCAACGATGATCTTAAGAAGTCCAAGAAACTCTGCCGCTCCCTTGAAAAGGCCTGGAAAAAAGACCCAACCACTAGCACCAAGGACGCCTTCAAAAACGCCACCCGCACTCACCACCAACTAATCCGAAAGGCCAAGAAAACAGCATTCAAGGATCGACTTGACAACAACGCCCACAACAGCAAGGAACTCTTCAACATCGTCAAGGAATTCTCCAACCCCTTAGCCAACTCCAACGACATCACCCCCTCTCAAGCCCTCTGCGACTCCCTAGCCTCATTCTTCCACAACAAAATTGCAGACATCCACAACAGCTTCGACAACCAACCCGAAGACCAACCCACCCAACCATTTGCTGAACACTCTCCCCCCATGAACACCCTCAACGACTGGAACCCAATCTCTACTGAGGTCACAATCCGCCTGATGAATTCCATCCACTCAGGCTCCCCCACAGACCCATGTCCTCATCACATCTTCAACAAAGCAGACTCCGTCATAGCACCGCACCTAGACGTCATCAACTGCTCCTTCAACTCCGCCACCTTCCCGGAAAGCTGGAAACACGCTGAACTCACCGCCCTTCTGAAAAAAACCACAGCGGACCCCACCGAACTCAAAAATTACCGCCCCATTTCGCTCCTTCCATTCCCGGCCAAAGTCATCGAGAAAGCCGTCAACAACCAGTTTGCCGCTTTCCTCGAAGCCAGCAAATCCCTCGACCCCTCACAATCTGGCTTCCGAGCAAAACACAGCACTGAGACCGCCCTCATCGCAGCAACAGACGACATTCGAACTCTATTGGACAATGGAGACACAGTCGCCCTCATCCTCCTCGACCTCTCGGCAGCATTCGACACAGTTTGTCACAGCACCCTGTTACAACGCCTCAATAACATCGGAATACAAGGAAAAGCACTTGAATGGATCACCTCGTTCCTCACCGGAAGAACCCAGAGAGTCCGCCTCCCACCATTCAAGTCCGAGGCCACTGAAGTTATCTGTGGCGTACCTCAAGGATCCTCACTCAGCCCCACCCTCTTCAACGTCTACATGAGCCCCCTCGCGGCCATCGCCCGCTAACACAACCTCAACATCATCTCTTACGCGGATGACACTCAACTAATCCTTTCTCTCACCAATGACCCCAGCACCGCCAAAACTAACCTACACGAAGGAATGAAAGAAGTTGCCGAATGGATGAAACAAATCCGTCTGAAACTGAACTCAGACAAAACAGAAGTCCTCATCTTAGGTACATCCCCCTCTGCATGGGACGACTCTTGGTGGCCGGAAGCCCTTGGAAAAGCACCCATCCCGACAGACCACGCACGGAACCTAGGCGTCATCCTGGATTCTTCACTCTCAATGAACAGACAAGTCAGCGCCGTTACCTCATCCTGCTTCAACATTCTTCGCATGCTCAGAAAAACATTTCGCTGGATCCCCACCGAAACAAGGAAAACAGTCACCCATGCTCTAGTCACGAGCCGTCTGGACTACGGAAACACCCTCTACGCAGGTACGTCCGCTAAACTCCAGAAGAAACTCCAACGAATCCAAAACGCCTCAGCCAGGATCATATTAGACATCCCGCGCAACGAACACATCTCTGGTCACCTCAAAGACCTCCACTGGCTACCCGTCAATAAGAGAATCACCTTCCGACTGCTAACCCACGCACACAAATCACTCTACGACATCGGACCAGAATGCCTCAACTCACGACTATCCTTCTACACCCCCTCCCGCCAACTTCGCTCTTCCAGCCAAGCCCTCGCCACTGTACCTCGCATCAACAAGACCACCATGGGAGGCAGATCATTCTCTTACCTGGCTGCTAAAACATGGAACTCACTCCCCGCTTACCTTCGCCTCACCCAGAACCACCTAGCATTCAGAAAGCAACTTAAAACGTGGATATTCGACAAGTAATCCTCCTCCCATTTCTAAGCGCCTTGAGACCCTCTGGGTAGGTAGTGCGCTATATAAATTCTCTGACTTGACTTGACTTGACTGGTAGAAAGAGGCCTCGCTGCTCAAGGGAAGCCTTCTTCGGTGATCTCTGCCACGCCGGTGCCTCGCCGTGGGCAGGACATTATATTATAGGGCGCAGTGCGATCAAGAGCAGCTCACCTTAGTTTTTCAAAATAAAACGAGGGACAACAAAACAATTTATAAAGTGTTGCCATCCACGAGAAAACATGAATACCCCGAGAGTGAAGTGTTGTCAGAGGCGTAATCATACGATTTTATAACCACCAGTAAGGTATAGGTGTGTGTGTGTGTTTTTTCTCTCTCTCCCGAAAAGGTTAATAAGGCCCAATACGTGGCATTAGCATAGGTTATTTTTGTTTGCATGCATCATTCCCGTTAAAAATATTATTTTGTAATACCTCTTCCAAAATTGAAAAGGCACGCACTTTCATAGTCTGTTTTTTGTTGTGCATTTTTCACACAATATATAAATAACACTAGGGATGTCCGTTGGGCCTTAATAAACGCCCCAAAACATACACCTCCCCATTGTCACATCGGGGCTCTAGCTTTATTTGGTACTAGCAGCCCGACCCAACATTGTCCGGGTATGAATTGCTGCCGGCCAGTAGTATATTGTTTCGTAGGATTTCGTTTTGATAGCATTTCTGATCTGTGACAGGCCTGTGAAACGCTCTGATTCACAGTGCACTGCTGATGCACTTAAGACTGCGCGTTCAGTAGTGTGTGAACTTTCCCTACTTTATTTTTCCCTGCAATATTATATAGCGCGAACTCGCAGCATGATATGAGCAAAATTTACATTACAGAAGAACATTCATTTGTGGTAGGCACGGGGAGACCAAGCGATTTGCCTGGAATCACAGGATGTTGAGCTGATGCGGAGATTCGAACGTAGCTCCCCAGCTCTAAAGTTCGCAATTCTAGAACTTGTGGCGGGAGGTGTGTCTAAAAGTGTATGTCGGTGCTGGCCATCAATGAGAGAGACCTGTGCGTTTTTCAAATGGGTGGTGAAAAAATACGAGTATGTTGCTGGAGATGTGGGCCGCCGTGCCACCAATGTACTTACCAGGGGAGGGTAAACACCCATTATTCCGCAACTTTGTTTCCGCATACCATCACTCCGCATATTTTCATTACGAAAGTACCATGACTCCGCAATGCCATTATACGCATGGCATTACATTTTATATGCTTTTACCACGCATACATTTACAACGAAATTCGTTGTAAAAGCATGAATAGTAAAAGCATGTTTTTTTTTTGTTTGGAGAAGGTATGGGTTTTGGGGTACAGAGGTATTTTTAGGGTTCAGGGCTAGGTTTGGGTTTTGGGGTATAGGGGTATTTTTAGGGTTGAGGGCTAGGTGTGGGTTTTGGGGTAAAGTGGTATTTTTAGGGTTCAGGGATAGGTTTGGGATTTGGGGTACAGGGGTATTTTGAGGGTTCAGGGCTAGGTTTGGGTTTTGGGGTACAGGGGTATTTTAGGGTTCAGGGGTAGGTTTGGGTTTTGGGATACAGGGTTATTTTTATGGTTCAGGGCTAGGTGTGGGTTTTGGGGTAAAGGGGTATTTTTAGGGTTCAGGGGTAGGTTTGGGTTTGGGGTACAGGGGTATATTTAGGGTTCAGGGCTAGGTTTGGGTTTTGGGGTACAGGGGTATTTTGAGGGTTCAGGGGTAGGTTTGGGTTTTGAGGTAGAGGGGTATTTATAGGGTTCATGGCTAGGTTTGGGTTTTGGGGTACAGGGGTATTTTGAGGGTTCAGGGGTAGGTTTGGGATTTGGGGTACAGGGGTATTTTAGGGTTTAGGGATAGGTATGGGTTTTGGGGTACAGAGGTATTTTTAGGGTTCAGGGCTAGGTTTGGGTTTTGGGGTATAGGGGTATTTTTAGGGTTGAGGGATAGGTGTGGGTTTTGGGGCAAAGGGGTATTTTTAGGGTTCAGGGATAGGTTTGGGTTTTGGGGTACAGGGGTATTTTGAGGGTTCAGGGGTAGGTTTGGGATTTGGGGTACAGGGGTATTTTAGGGTTCAGGGCTAGGTTTGGGTTTTGGGGTACAGGGGTATTTTAGGGTTCTGGGGTAGGTTTGGGTTTTGGGATACAGGGTTATTTTTATGGTTCAGGGCTAGGTGTGGGTTTTGGGGTAAAGGGGTATTTTTAGGTTTCAGGGGTAGGTTTGGGTTTGGGGTACAGGGGTATATTTAGGGTTCAGGGCTAGGTTTGGGTTTTTGGGTACAGGGGTATTTTGAGGGTTCAGGGGTAGGTTTGGGTTTTGAGGTAGAGGGGTATTTATAGGGTTCAGGGCTAGGTTTTGGGGTACAGGGGTATTTTTAGGGTTAGGTTTGGGTTTTGGGATACAGGGAATATTTATAGGGTTAAGATGGGTTAGTGTTTAAGGGTGTTGGGGTATTTTAACCCCTTCGATGCTCATGACGAGCTCAGCTCGTTATGCAGTACACTGCTCGTGTGCTCATGACGAGCTGAGCTCGTCATGAACAATGGGAGTAAAGGATCTACAGCACAGAGGGGGAATTGCTGCAGCACTGATGGTGTTAAGGATTAAGGGTGGGTTATGATTATGGGGTGCAGGGGTATTTAAAGGGAGCAGGGTGGACACCCGGAGCTGGAATGTACAGAACCAGGGAAGAAAAAACAATGAAATATTGGGCACAACGCTCACTTTTTTTTCCCTGTAATGCCGCGCCCCGCACACGCCCACGCCCCCAGCACACGCCCACAGCACACGATATGAGACATGGCATGAAGGGCGAAACATACCACACGCCCCCAGCGTTTGTCACGCCCCCAGCACACACCCACAGCACAACGCAGACACGCCCACAAGGGACTACTTTGCTGGCACGGTTCTTTTACCTTTTAAAAGTATATGGTGGGCGTCTGCATAGCCTATGTCCTTCTGCTGCAACTGCCCTTTCCAACACTGTATTGGGTGTTGTAATTGGTGCTGTGATTCCTGAGATTACCCGCCTCAAAGGTTTGGGCTCTCTCTTTATTATATTAGTATAGATATAGATATAGATTGCAGTAAAGGTACGTCCATCCTCATAGCAGACAGACCTCTCCTGGAGATATCTGGTAGCCTGGATGTGCCAACCCTCTTGTGAGACATGCAGATGACAAACAACAGCTGAGTTCTCTCATGCTATGTTGGTGCAGCACCCAGAAGAAGACAAATACTCACTAAATACACATGTGCCTTGAGATGCACCGTATTCACAGGCAGCGCTGTGGGTCATTTAAATGCCAATGTTGTATACCTGGGCCAGTGCTGTGTGTTTAGAAATATATCGCTATAAATAGACGACTAAGTCGGGCGGTGTCTCTTCCTGTGTCGTATTGGTTGATTCAGACTGTCTAGTTATCATTTGGCATTTTGAGACTAGTTTCTGTCAGCATTTTTCCTCCGATTTACCGCAGAGGTAAAATCATGGACAAATTCTGAAGCTAGTTATAAGAGCGTTTTAAGAAAGATGTGTGCTGTCTTGTGGCGACTGCCCCCATTTTAAGGAGCGTTTTTGTGAAATATTTTTATCTTGTTTGACGCCGTAATTAACGCTGGGGGGGGGGGGGGTCTCTGTGTCACTAGGGAGAAAGGCCTTGGTTCCTCAAGTCTCCTCCTTGTGTGCAAGGATGGATAGCCTCTAAGAAGGTGTGTATATATATATATATATTTTTTTTTTTTCCGAAAAGGAAAAGCCAGCACTCCGCTCGTTGGATGCAATGAAGATTTATTCAGACACTGTCGTAACTTACGGGACCCGGTCCTGGCCCCGAACCCAGCACCGACTTGCTAAGCCGTTCCCTCTGCGACAGGATCGTTTGTGAATGAGAGATTATATATATATATATATATATATATATATATATATATATATATATATATATATATATATATATATATATATATATATATATATATATATATATATACTCAAACACTGTTATAAGTCACCAATTCTCCGAAATATAACACCACATATGACAGAACAGTTGGAGTCCTATTAAAAACAAACAGCACAAACAAAATAATAGATTCTGTTTAGGACCCATGAGGCTTGATTAATGGATTTTTAACCATGATAATTATTGTGAATAATTGTATATTTATTGTACATTATGTAAATATATGAATTCAGAAACTATATTTTTCTAGAAAACGAATGTTTTTAGAATTTTTCTAAAATTGAAATTTATGAATTTTTTGCCTCTTTTTGTATATCAATTTCACAATTATGATATTGATTGTTTATGCACAATGCGAATGAACAACGATTTCATTGATTATTTTTGGGGATGTGACTGTGGTGTTAATAGGGCACTGCGCCCTTGATGATGATTTGATGTATACCCCTTTAACTTAAACAGGATGTACTACCGATCATGTGATCAACTATGCTATTTAAAGTTACTGCCTTCCTTCTTTTCATGACATGTGATCAAGCCTCGGCTGAGGTGCAACGCGTCATGGCGACTGGTGGGCTGTTATTCATCACGAATAAAAGGCACTGATAACGAGAGCACGGAGTCTGTGGCTTTACTCGAATTTTCGTTTTTGCTGTGTGGCGTGGCTGCGCTGCATCGGACTAAACGCAAAAATATATCCATCTATCTCTGGGGCCTAGCTGATGCCGTGCAGAAAGCAATCGCAGTGAGTGGGGAGATGCTAGTCCTCTGTTTGTCAGTGCTGGCTCCAGTCTGGTTTTCTTGTTGTTTTTAATCGCCCTCTGGTCATATGTACCGCTTAGGCACTGTGCGTGAGTACATGCGTCACTGGCCCTAATTTGCACAGCAGTAGGAGCACTTTGCGGCTCAGCCTAACTTATTTTTCGTGTTCTCCGTAAACATCTACTGTGAAACTGCACAGAGGAACCATAGCCGTCACCCCAAGCCGCCCGTTTCCCTGTTCTGTACTCACTGTACACATTGCTGAGGGGTTGTATGCAGGTCAGCTGGCCCAAGTTATTTGTTTGTCAGAATTTGAAGTAATATTTACAGTGAGTCTGGGGATGGGGGGGTGTTATTGGGCCTGAGCACTAATGGTTTCCGGTGGGCTGCAGTGTGCAGTTCTCCATATGTCCACAGAAACAAATCAGCACCCTATATCTCAGTCCAGAGTTCTTGGCACTCTTGTAATTGTATCACTCACTATAGGAGAGGCTTGTACTAGAGCTTTGAATGTAACATTGTGGAAAGTGGGCGTACACAGCCTTTCAACAGTCGATTTCCTGATGAATGAACAAAAGAAAATAGACCCACAAAGCGTTTCACTAGCAGGGACACCATCTGTTTGAAAGTTAATTACAAACAGATGTCGCTAAAGCTCGTTCCCGCAAGGGAATCGCCAAACGTGCACGCGTTGCCATTGAAAGCAATGCAAAGCGTGCACGTTTTTGGACAGAAAGCGAGTCGATTCCAAGAGGTCTTCTCCGCTGTATAGGCGAGACCTAAAAAACTGCAGGTCTCAAATAAAAGATATGTCTCATCTACCGTCTACTAATCTGACTTCTTAATGACCTATCATAAACCTAATAATAAGACAAATGGGACAATGTAACCATCCTAAAAAACTATGGCCTTCATTGATAGGCCATCACACATGAAAGCAAATGGGGGTTTACCATGCCCATTTTCTCTCAGGACCATTTCTTATTGTACTTTTTAAAAAACTACTAACATGAGGTTACGCAACAATAAAGCTGTCTTTATACAAACATCATCAAGTGGTAACATCTGCCACTTGTCGCTCAGAATTCTTCCTCAAGATGAACTTTTCTACAGTAGTGCCAAGACAAAGGGTCAACTAGTCTTCTTTCTAAAAGCCATTTAGATTTCATATATGAGAAGGCCAACGTATTCAATTTACTTAAGTTGGATGAGACCTAGTGGGTGAGAGACCACTTCAGATACAGGACCAGTTTCCAGGTTACAGTTCACAGAGCAATCTTTGCATATAATATACACTGGAAAGTGAAGTAGCAGGCTGCTATACAAAACCTAAACATTCTATGTTACATGGGTAAATGCTATAATAGAATTGGTAGGATACTGATAATGCAACGGATTGTCATCAAATATAAACATCACAGTAAATAGCATGGCCATACATAAACCAGTGAGAAACTAGTATCAAACGTCTATGACTGGTGGCACAGGAATTTCATACTTCTTAGTTCTTTTGCAAAAGATATTAAAAAAGAGTTTGCCCTAATGTTTAGTGGGATAGCGTTCAAAGGTGCTATTGTGAAATGTGGCCTTTTTAGGATCTGGTTGTCTGTGACTAAGTCGTAGATGGCACAATGAAATTGCTAGTTTCTAGGTCAGACAGTTTTGGTACCAGAGTGGAGTGCCTTATATATTATCCAAGGGAATTGACCAATACTGCCAGAATTACCATTGCAGCGTTAATACGGTAAAACTTTGTTGAATCCGTGGCTAGGTATAGAATTCACAGCAGAGGGGAGTTTCTGTAGGCAGACCAAGATATTAAAAGGGATCAAAATCGCTTGTTCAAGAGCATTCCTGCGGTGATATTGCACCTCGTTGGCCAATGTATTAACGTGAGATGTCAGGCCTTGCGGGAAGCTCAGATATTTTTGTTATAATTCCCATTAGAAGTCTCAATAATGTTCATTGGCTTTGCTAGGCACTGCACAAAGTTTTTGAGACAAAAATTATCGTAATCACATAGCAGTATGATATTTCATGTACCAACTGTGATGCAGGATGTATAAAAAATAAGTATTACTTCAAAAAGGTGGCGCAACGCTTTCTTATTGCTGCCTTTACAATAAACACACCTTTTTCGGGTCAGTTTTCTTCAGTTGGAGGACAGAGGCTGGTATTTGCTTTTTCAGTTCTTCTAGCTGTGAGGACAGTGATGCAACCTTAGCTTTGTTTTGTAGCTTGGCCTTGGAGAGCTTTGCATCAGATGCTTCTTTCTCTTCCTGTAACAATTTAAATGGGGCAAATAGAGAAGGAACATATTAATATTGGAAAAAGTACTTTGTAGATGCAGACATTGAGAGAACAGTGGTGAATGCATTGAAATTCTACTTCGCCTGATGGCTCTTTATAATCCAGCTTGTGGGTTTTATTTATTGTGATCATATTTGATATAGCACTACAGTGCACACGAGTAGTATTGCCACATTACATCCTAAACCTCATTACTGCTTTCAGCCACAATACTTTCAGGCTCATACAAGAAGAAAATATATTTTATGAACTACTAAAAAAAAAAATTTTTATGTGGTGACATATATAACGTAAAAATAAACACATTAGGTCAAGAGACACTATGGCAAGCACATTAGAAATATTTGTAGAGAGATTTTTACTGAAATTTGGAAGGAAAAACTTTCTGGATAACCACCATTATTGTTAGCGAACGCCTGTGAAGTCTTGCATACTTACGCAGGGAATTTCTATTCTCAAAACAACGTATAGGTCTGTGAGTTTTAGATTTTTATCTACAATGTTAGTGACTTACTTTCAACGAATAAATGCTCACTAATGTAAAAAAAAATATATATTTATATTTTTCAAACTACCTGCAAAGAAGGGAGTTTGATACATTTTCTCTTCATTTTCTGCAGTACATTTGATTAGACATGTAGAATAATAAAAATTTACAAACTGCAGATTATCTGGCATTCCCAATAGTTAGATTGGTATCCCCTGGCTGTGGAACACAAATTTACCCTGCTAATTTCCCAAGATCACAGCTAGTGAACTTAGCCAACCAAGAGATTTTTAACAGTGTTAATTTTCCACAGCTCCAAATGCTATGAATCTTGATCTGTGATTTGAGATTCAATGTGAGGCTTTAAGTACATTTAAGTGAACGATAGATGCACAAAAGGTTCTATATATCACAATACTAATCAGGACAACAAGAGAAAGCGGTTGTGAGAAGGTGGCCTGATATGCAGTGCTCACTATTCTTGTGAACACTATGTATCAGTCCAACAACCCTTATTGATGATTGGTTGTAAGTCAACCTTATAGACCAGCTATCCTAGTAGCGTGGAGACGAGCAGTCTAAGGCTAAAGACTCGAGAGGGCGTGTTAAGCCAGCTGTTATACCACACATATACCCCTTGAATACCCAGTGAAAGGACACCACACAAGTGTTATGAAAATAAACAGTGTATTTATTAAAATCACAACAGCCCTGTACTCTTTATGAGGACAGGGTACTAAGCACAAAACAAAACTCTTACGAAAATACTTAAGTTAGCACAGTATATACAAATGCCCGAGGGGTACGGAAAACCATATACTCTGAAAGTGGAATGCGAAATTACTAGCAGGTAAGTACAGTACTAATAGGCTTTGCAATCGCTATGACTTGGCTATAGAATCTTTAGATTACGTCTAGGAAGCCTAGGGGACTCGGGTGCAGAGTGTGCACTCTCACGCGTGATGCGGGACAAAGTCTATGGTAGCTAGATTTCACAAAGTTAGTGTTCTCGGGCGAACCCGACCTGGTAGGAGGAAAACGAAAGTGGATTCTGACCCTTGGATAGTGAGGCTATGCTGGGGCACCGAAATGCCGAAGTTACCTAGCCCAGGGGCTGCAGCTGCATAGGTCTCAAAAGACGTCGGGAATCCTCGTAGACGGACCAGGAGCCTGGAAGAAAGATGCTGGCAGGCGACCAGTGAAGAGAGTTCGAAGTGATCCAAGCCTGGATCTTGAAGAGAGATGACACCTGAAAGCAGAGGGGACCAAGTTCGAGACTACTAGCCAGTTGTCAGGTGGCACCAGGAGGGCACCGGATGGTGGTCACCTCGACTAGGTGAGTGGGTGACGCTGTGCTCTGCAGATCTCACGGACCAGGAGGCGTTGTCGGCGACCAGGATGGAGGAGCGAGCTGTCCCACGATGGATGAAGCCGTCGGCGTCGCTGGACCCAGGATTGGGCAACAAAGCCTTGGCAAATTCAAGCCCACGTGGTGGACTCAAAATGGCGTCTGGAGTGGACCAGGAGGGTCCGGGGTGCTTCTCTGTTGCAAGGAAGCAAGGGCCAGTCTGGAGCAACCAGACCAGCAGCAGTGATGTCGTCGGGCGTCGTGAAGAAGGCCTCAAGCCAGCCGGCTAGTAGCCACACAGCGCGGTGAACAGGCAAAAGCAGAAGGGCCCCACGCAGATCGTGGAGATGCTGGAGGGCTGATCTTCGGTGCTAGAGCTGCTCAGGGTTGGGGCTTCTCGGACCCCAAAGCACTCACCAGTGGAGCACACGGTGGGCTTGTTGCAAAGAAGTCGTGCAGTCTTGGCGATCGTCGGTCCCTCGAGGTCTCGTCGCACTCACGGTTCTCAGCTTGGCTGTAGAGGTGAGTAGAGGTCAGAGGTGCCAGGGAAGCCGGGTCTCATCGAGCTGGGTCGTCGGATTCCTGAGGAAGGACTTGCAGCAGACCGCAGTGTTCTTAAGATGGTGCCTGCGGATGCAGGGTGACTACTCCTT
This sequence comes from Lissotriton vulgaris, assembly GCF_964263255.1. NCBI lineage: Eukaryota > Metazoa > Chordata > Amphibia > Caudata > Salamandridae > Lissotriton > Lissotriton vulgaris. Next base: position 209,964,882 of record NC_141688.1, on the reverse strand, counting down.
AGTCACAAGGGAGAATCTTGAAGAAGAAATCTTGAAGTCCTTTCGTAGAAAGTTGTGTCTTGATTCCAAAGATGATCTAATTTGAACAGAGGGCCCGCTCCTATCTTTATACTAAGAAAAGGGGCTGACCCGGTGACTAGGTCCTGCCTATGGGTGGGACTAGGAGGGGGGTGGTTACACCCCTCTCCCATGCCGGACTTTCCCCAGGCCAGGGGCTGGTGTGCCCCTGGAACTGGTTCTGACCGGCCTATGCGTAGTGAGCACCGGGGTGCCACTTAGCAGTCGCCTTCCTGTAAAGCCCTGCCTACCCAGGATACACAAAACCCTGTCTGGGACGGTGCTAGCCCCGCCCCTGACAGGAAACCCTTTGTCCAGGCTCCCCTCGCTGGAAGGACTCCCAGCTGCAGGGGGTCAGACTCGTGTCTGTGGTGGCAGCATCCATTTTGTGGAGCTGAGGCTTCGTTTAACTTTAACCGGGGTTCACAGTTACATACATGTCGTGTCCCTCTAGAAGGGTGGAATGCTAACCCCGTCGCCAGAATTGGCGAGGGGTTAGTATTCCAATTCGTATGACACCTTACTCGACATGTTTTGATAAAGCAATACCAAAGATAGCATTTAACCGCGAGGATTATAATGCACTTAAGAGTATATGGTATGCGTTATCATGGAACAGCTATTAGGACTTGGTTCCGCAAGCTGCAAACGGGCTCAGCTCATGCCAGAGCACCATTTCACACGATTCCATGCACTCTGCCTTCAGGATTGTTGAGGCCTGCCATAGGAGTGACTGATCGGAATCTGTGTGTCCATTTTTAGGGTTAGATAAAGGTATACTATATCTACAGCAAAGGGTGATTACACGACTTTGCCCTAGCTGTCATGCAGCCAGTTGTGTCAAATTTAGGAGGCCAGCCAGGGGTGGCATAATACATGCTTCAGCCCTTGGTAGGCCCTGGGTACACCTATGCCCTGAGTTACAGGGTCTGATAAGGTGGCCCAGTACCAATTGGAAATGTACCTAAGGTACATGGAATCCATTTTACAGAGAGAGCAGTAGGCCTGGGGTCCTGATTGGCAGGGTCCCAGGTCGACTACGTCAAAAACCAGCTAAAACACAGGGCAAAAAGTTGGGGGCAACCATAGTCAGGAGGTACCTTCCTACAGCGGTCACTTTTTTCAGCGATAAAAGGCGCGGCCCCGCCTTCTGGGGTTTTATTCTATTTAGCACCACAATGTGGAAAAGTTATTTCCTGTTCTCAATTAGACAGAAAGTACATATTGCCTGTTCTCAGTTACACAGAAAGTGCATATCGTTATAAAAATGACATACTGTTTAATTTTACCTACTTAACAGATAGTTGCTCATCTGGGAGTCGTCATTCTTGTCCTTTTGTCCTCTCCAACCCAAGTTGTCTTAGCCTGGCTTTCAAGGAGAGCATGCAAGCTTGGTGCATGTGTGTTGCGGTAAAATGGAGCCTTTTACCGCCTATCAGTTAGATGAAGTTATGCATAAACAATTAATTCTTATTCTCTAGATCTGCTACCTAGTGTGCAGAGTTCTTTTTCTGGCAGCAGCAGAAAGCAAATTTCATCGTGTCCATTCCAAAAGCCGGCCAAAGTTAATCTGTAATTTAGAGATCATGTTTGAAATATAAATGGGGGCATGGACATAAACATCACCAAAAGCTTAGACAACCACAGTTTGAATACATGGACTGCCACACGTGAGGAAAAGTAGGGGTCAAGACAGTTCAAATATGAAGTCAAGCAAAAATCCAGCTGCAATTTGAAATCGCTGCACGAAGACAGCAAATTAACCATAACCGATTAGTTCAAGCAGTTCATTTCAATTATTTGGTGTTGATTAGGGAATGAGTACACCGGTCCACCTGCCACCTCCAAGTCAAACCTAGGATTAACGTGAACATCTTTAAGGAAAAGCACATAAGTCTCAACACAACAAGGTCACCAGTAGACATAGTCTTTAAGGTATGAATAAGCCTTAACTTGCTCAAACAGTATCGCTTTTAGTCTCCACTCAAGAGATTATATCTATGGTCAAATACCTACATTTCAATATTAACCTACGGTCAATATATTGAAAAATATAGACTCTAAATCAACCAAAAGGCTCCAGGATATACCAAGTACACCCTGGCAACAGCAGCTAAAAAATGAACTTATTCTTATTTCTCCCTCCACCCTTGAGATCCATTTGCTTCAACAAGTCTGCTGTAGTATAACTGACTGCTCAGAATTCGGTGGATCAAGAGGCTTTTCACTTTAGCACTTAATACTCATCAAGACCTCTGACCTCCAGGTCAGGGACCTGCGCTCTCCCCAAGCAGCTCCGCTGTTGCGCTGCCTGCCGCTAACCCAGATCTCCTGTGGTTGGTAGGAGTTCGAGGCCCCCTCAATTAACTGTACCCATGCCCGTCTGTGTCACTCATTTTTTCGTCAATTGCATCCCTGTTCAGCCTTGCTCATCTTCGCTTTTCATATCGCTGTGCCCTGTCTTGCGCCTATTTTCTTCTTTATTGTCTCTAATTGTATCCTTGCCCATCTTCGCTGTTTTCAATTCCCTATTGTTGTACCCTGATTGTGCCCGTTTTCTTAATTCTTTATGCTGGTTTTATTTATTGATTGTTGTGCCCATTTTCTTTATTTCCTTAACTGTACCCTTGTTCATCTGCCCATGATTTTTAGGTCGAACTGGTGTAAGCAGCGCTGCGTCCAGCGAAGCCTCTATTGTTATCCATTTGCTGTGAATCTGGGACATGGGATGTGCACGTGCAGGGCCGTCGGCGATTTCAGCATGTGTGCGCGCACGTTCACCCACGCGCTGTGCACATCTCCTGTCCCACTTCCAGAGCAAGTCAGCCTCCTGCAATCAATCACACAAGCACACACAGACACACATGCAAGCACACACACACACAGACACATGCGTGCGCATACACACACACACACACACACACACCCACCCCACCCCACCCCACCCCAGACACCGGGCTCCTTTGTCGCTGCGCTGCTACAGGCTCCGTCACTCATCTGCATCACTTGGCACACAGGGAGCTTCCTTCACTCATGGGAGCCCCGCACTTGCATCGGCGACCTCAGCCGCCACTTCTGTTCCTTCTGATAGTCTCCTGGCACACGCGGGGCTATCCCTCAGGCATGGGAGCCCGCGTCACCACTGCTCCTCTTAGCCAGCCACTCCGTGGCGCTGGCTTCCCGCAGAATTATTTACAACAAGGGGTGGTGAGGGACAGAGTCTCTGAATTAAGCAGAAAGCTCTCACCCAGTCAAGAGATCAGGGCTAGATCCAACACCTTTTTTTAGCTCACTGCACCATCCCAGTTTCAGAACCTGGCTGTATGCAAATTAGTCTGTTCCTGCCCCAGTGCATGATGGGAACAGGGCAAACCAAACTACAAAAGCCAATTCTTACACTGGGAAGGAAACAAGCTCCCGGGGACCGGTTTCGGGCATTACAGCCGTCTTCGGCCCAGTTTCCTTGAATCCTGATGGTGCAATGAGCAAGGGTCTCACATCTGAGAATACCCTTCCACGCTTAGGGTGGACAAAAATATTTACAACAAGGGGTGGTGAGGGACAGAGTCTCTGAATTAAGCAGAAAGCTCTCACCCAGTCAAGAGATCAGGGCTAGATCCAACACCGTTTTTTAGCTCACTGCACCATCCCAGTTTCAGAACCTGGCTGTATGCAAATTAGTCTGTTCCTGTCCCAGTGCATGATGGGAACAGGGCAAACCAAACTACAAAAGCCAATTCTTACACTGGGAAGGAAACAAGCTCCCGGGGACCGGTTTCTGGCATTACAGCCGTCTTTGGCCCAGTTTGCTTGAATCCTGATGGTGCAATGAGCAAGGGTCTCACATCTGAGAATACCCTTCCACGCTTAGGGTGGACAAAAATATTTACAACAAGGGGTGGTGAGGGACAGAGTCTCTGAATTAAGCAGAAAGCTCTCACCCAGTCAAGAGATCAGGGCTAGATCCAACACCGTTTTTTAGCTCACTGCACCATCCCAGTTTCAGAACCTGGCTGTATGCAAATTAGTCTGTTCCTGTCCCAGTGCATGATGGGAACAGGGCAAACCAAACTACAAAAGCCAATTCTTACACTGGGAAGGAAACAAGCTCCCGGGGACCAGTTTCTGGCATTACAGCCGTCTTCGGCCCAGTTTGCTTGAATCCTGATGGTGCAATGAGCAAGGGTCTCACATCTGAGAATACCCTTCCACGCTTAGGGTGGACAAAAATATTTACAACAAGGGGTGGTGAGGGACAGAGTCTCTGAATTAAGCAGAAAGCTCTCACCCAGTCAAGAGATCAGGGCTAGATCCAACACCGTTTTTTAGCTCACTGCACCATCCCAGTTTCAGAACCTGGCTGTATGCAAATTAGTCTGTTCCTGTCCCAGTGCATGATGGGAACAGGGCAAACCAAACTACAAAAGCCAATTCTTACACTGGGAAGGAAACAAGCTCCCGGGGACCGGTTTCTGGCATTACAGCCGTCTTCGGCCCAGTTTGCTTGAATCCTGATGGTGCAATGAGCAAGGGTCTCACATCTGAGAATACCCTTCCACGCTTAGGGTGGACAAAAATATTTACAACAAGGGGTGGTGAGGGACAGAGTCTCTGAATTAAGCAGAAAGCTCTCACCCAGTCAAGAGATCAGGGCTAGATCCAACACCGTTTTTTAGCTCACTGCACCATCCCAGTTTCAGAACCTGGCTGTATGCAAATTAGTCTGTTCCTGTCCCAGTGCATGATGGGAACAGGGCAAACCAAACTACAAAAGCCAATTCTTACACTGGGAAGGAAACAAGCTCCCGGGGACCGGTTTCTGGCATTACAGCCGTCTTCGGCCCAGTTTGCTTGAATCCTGATGGTGCAATGAGCAAGGGTCTCACATCTGAGAATACCCTTCCACGCTTAGGGTGGACAAAAATATTTACAACAAGGGGTGGTGAGGGACAGAGTCTCTGAATTAAGCAGAAAGCTCTCACCCAGTCAAGAGATCAGGGCTAGATCCAACACCGTTTTTTAGCTCACTGCACCATCCCAGTTTCAGAACCTGGCTGTATGCAAATTAGTCTGTTCCTGTCCCAGTGCATGATGGGAACAGGGCAAACCAAACTACAAAAGCCAATTCTTACACTGGGAAGGAAACAAGCTCCCGGGGACCGGTTTCTGGCATTACAGCCGTCTTCGGCCCAGTTTGCTTGAATCCTGATGGTGCAATGAGCAAGGGTCTCACATCTGAGAATACCCTTCCACGCTTAGGGTGGACAAAAATATTTACAACAAGGGGTGGTGAGGGACAGAGTCTCTGAATTAAGCAGAAAGCTCTCACCCAGTCAAGAGATCAGGGCTAGATCCAACACCGTTTTTTAGCTCACTGCACCATCCCAGTTTCAGAACCTGGCTGTATGCAAATTAGTCTGTTCCTGTCCCAGTGCATGATGGGAACAGGGCAAACCAAACTACAAAAGCCAATTCTTACACTGGGAAGGAAACAAGCTCCCGGGGACCGGTTTCTGGCATTACAGCCGTCTTCGGCCCAGTTTGCTTGAATCCTGATGGTGCAATGAGCAAGGGTCTCACATCTGAGAATACCTTTCCACGCTTAGGGTGGACAAAAATATTTACAACAAGGGGTGGTGAGGGACAGAGTCTCTGAATTAAGCAGAAAGCTCTCACCCAGTCAAGAGATCAGGGCTAGATCCAACACCGTTTTTTAGCTCACTGCACCATCCCAGTTTCAGAACCTGGCTGTATGCAAATTAGTCTGTTCCTGTCCCAGTGCATGATGGGAACAGGGCAAACCAAACTACAAAAGCCAATTCTTACACTGGGAAGGAAACAAGCTCCCGGGGACCGGTTTCTGGCATTACAGCCGTCTTCGGCCCAGTTTGCTTGAATCCTGATGGTGCAATGAGCAAGGGTCTCACATCTGAGAATACCCTTTCACGCTTAGGGTGGACAAAAATATTTACAACAAGGGGTGGTGAGGGACAGAGTCTCTGAATTAAGCAGAAAGCTCTCACCCAGTCAAGAGATCAGGGCTAGATCCAACACCGTTTTTTAGCTCACTGCACCATCCCAGTTTCAGAACCTGGCTGTATGCAAATTAGTCTGTTCCTGTCCCAGTGCATGATGGGAACAGGGCAAACCAAACTACAAAAGCCAATTCTTACACTGGGAAGGAAACAAGCTCCCGGGGACCGGTTTCTGGCATTACAGCCGTCTTCGGCCCAGTTTGCTTGAATCCTGATGGTGCAATGAGCAAGGGTCTCACAGGTTCTGAGCTGGGATGGTGCAGTGAGATAAATAACGGTGATGGATCAAGCCCTGATCTTTGGACTGGGTAAGAGTGGTCTGCTTAATTCAGACACTCTGTTCATCACCACCCCCTTTTCTGAATCGTTTTTGGCCACTATAGGTGTGGCAGGGTATACTCAGACATGAGTCCCTTTCTCACTGCACCATCAGGATTCAAGCAAGCCGGGCCGAAGACGGCTGAAATGCCAGAAACCGGTCCCCGGTAGCTTGTCTCCTTTCTGGTGAAGAATTGGCTTGGTAGTTTAGTCTGCCCTGTTCCCATGATGCACTGGGCCAGGGACAGACTGATTTGCATATAGCCAGGTTCTGAGCTGGGATGGTGCAGTGAGATAAATAACGGTGATGAATCAAGCCCTGATCTTTGGACTGGGTAAGAGTGGTCTGCTTAATTCAGACACTCTGTTCATCACCACCCCCTTTTCTGAATCGTTTTTGGCCACTATAGGTGTGGCAGGGTATACTCAGACATGAGTCCCTTTCTCACTGCACCATCAGGATTCAAGCAAGCCGGGCCGAAGAAGGCTGAAATGCCAGAAACCGGTCCCCGGTAGCTTGTCTCCTTTCTGGTGAAGAATTGGCTTGGTAGTTTAGTCTGCCCTGTTCCCATGATGCACTGGGCCAGGGACAGACTGATTTGCATATAGCCAGGTTCTGAGCTGGGATGGTGCAGTGAGATAAATAACGGTGATGGATCAAGCCCTGATCTTTGGACTGGGTAAGAGTGGTCTGCTTAATTCAGACACTCTGTTCATCACCACCCCCTTTTCTGAATCGTTTTGGCCACTATAGGTGTGGCAGGGTATACTCAGACATGAGTCCCTTTCTCACTGCACCATCAGGATTCAAGCAAGCCGGGCCGAAGACGGCTGAAATGCCAGAAACCGGTCCCCGGTAGCTTGTCTCCTTTCTGGTGAAGAATTGGCTTGGTAGTTTAGTCTGCCCTGTTCCCATGATGCACTGGGCCAGGGACAGACTGATTTGCATATAGCCAGGTTCTGAGCTGGGATGGTGCAGTGAGATAAATAACGGTGATGGATCAAGCCCTGATCTTTGGACTGGGTAAGAGTGGTCTGCTTAATTCAGACACTCTGTTCATCACCACCCCCTTTTCTGAATCGTTTTTGGCCACTATAGGTGTGGCAGGGTATACTCAGACATGAGTCCCTTTCTCACTGCACCATCAGGATTCAAGCAAGCCGGGCCGAAGACGGCTGAAATGCCAGAAACCGGTCCCCGGTAGCTTGTCTCCTTTCTGGTGAAGAATTGGCTTGGTAGTTTAGTCTGCCCTGTTCCCATGATGCACTGGGCCAGGGACAGACTGATTTGCATATAGCCAGGTTCTGAGCTGGGATGGTGCAGTGAGATAAATAACGGTGATGGATCAAGCCCTGATCTTTGGACTGGGTAAGAGTGGTCTGCTTAATTCAGACACTCTGTTCATCACCACCCCCTTTTCTGAATCGTTTTTGGCCACTATAGGTGTGGCAGGGTATACTCAGACATGAGTCCCTTTCTCACTGCACCATCAGGATTCAAGCAAGCCGGGCCGAAGACGGCTGAAATGCCAGAAACCGGTCCCGGGTAGCTTGTCTCCTTTCTGGTGAAGAATTGGCTTGGTAGTTTAGTCTGCCCTGTTCCCATGATGCACTGGGCCAGGGACAGACTGATTTGCATATAGCCAGGTTCTGAGCTGGGATGGTGCAGTGAGATAAATAACGGTGATGGATCAAGCCCTGATCTTTGGACTGGGTAAGAGTGGTCTGCTTAATTCAGACACTCTGTTCATCACCACCCCCTTTTCTGAATCGTTTTTGGCCACTATAGGTGTGGCAGGGTATACTCAGACATGAGTCCCTTTCTCACTGCACCATCAGGATTCAAGCAAGCCGGGCCGAAGACGGCTGAAATGCCAGAAACCGGTCCCCGGTAGCTTGTCTCCTTTCTGGTGAAGAATTGGCTTGGTAGTTTAGTCTGCCCTGTTCCCATGATGCACTGGGCCAGGAACAGACTGATTTGCATATAGCCAGGTTCTGAGCTGGGATGGTGCAGTGAGATAAATAACGGTGATGGATCAAGCCCTGATCTTTGGACTGGGTAAGAGTGGTCTGCTTAATTCAGACACTCTGTTCATCACCACCCCCTTTTCTGAATCGTTTTTGGCCACTATAGGTGTGGCAGGGTATACTCAGACATGAGTCCCTTTCTCACTGCACCATCAGGATTCAAGCAAGCCGGGCCGAAGACGGCTGAAATGCCAGAAACCGGTCCCCGGTAGCTTGTCTCCTTTCTGGTGAAGAATTGGCTTGGTAGTTTAGTCTGCCCTGTTCCCATGATGCACTGGGCCAGGGACAGACTGATTTGCATATAGCCAGGTTCTGAGCTGGGATGGTGCAGTGAGATAAATAACGGTGATGGATCAAGCCCTGATCTTTGGACTGGGTAAGAGTGGTCTGCTTAATTCAGACACTCTGTTCATCACCACCCCCTTTTCTGAATCGTTTTTGGCCACTATAGGTGTGGCAGGGTATACTCAGACATGAGTCCCTTTCTCACTGCACCATCAGGATTCAAGCAAGCCGGGCCGAAGACGGCTGAAATGCCAGAAACCGGTCCCCGGTAGCTTGTCTCCTTTCTGGTGAAGAATTGGCTTGGTAGTTTAGTCTGCCCTGTTCCCATGATGCACTGGGCCAGGGACAGACTGATTTGCATATAGCCAGGTTCTGAGCTGGGATGGTGCAGTGAGATAAATAACGGTGATGGATCAAGCCCTGATCTTTGGACTGGGTAAGAGTGGTCTGCTTAATTCAGACACTCTGTTCATCACCACCCCCTTTTCTGAATCGTTTTTGGCCACTATAGGTGTGGCAGGGTATACTCAGACATGAGTCCCTTTCTCACTGCACCATCAGGATTCAAGCAAGCCGGGCCGAAGACGGCTGAAATGCCAGAAACCGGTCCCCGGTAGCTTGTCTCCTTTCTGGTGAAGAATTGGCTTGGTAGTTTAGTCTGCCCTGTTCCCATGATGCACTGGGCCAGGGACAGACTGATTTGCATATAGCCAGGTTCTGAGCTGGGATGGTGCAGTGAGATAAATAACGGTGATGGATCAAGCCCTGATCTTTGGACTGGGTAAGAGTGGTCTGCTTAATTCAGACACTCTGTTCATCACCACCCCCTTTTCTGAATCGGCTTCCCGCAGAAGGCGGAAGTCCCGCCCCACGAGGCGTGATGTTCCCGAACTTCCGGTTTTAGGCCGGCGGCGGTGAGACATTAACTGCTCGTTTGTTTTGCTAATTACATATTTTTACTGCCATCACCCGAGACCGCGAATAATGTTTTGTCTCATTCTCCTCCCTCTCAAACTGCAAATGTAAGTATGATCGACGGCGACATGAAAGCAGGATGGGAAACGGCCGTAGGAGATCATGTTTAACTAAAAAAATGTTTTAGTTTTTAATTGTATGATTATGGAACATGAGCAATGCGCACAAAACACACAATCTGAAAGCTAAATAATTTGCTGTCTGTGTCAGGGGGCTCTAATGAATATGCCATCCCTGCGTCAGGGGGTGCAATTAAATGAAATTTGCCTGCACTGCAGTTCACAAATCGGAGTGTAGCAGTTGCTCAATAAATTATGTGTGATAATTTAGGATGTACTTCTTGCTACATGTGCCAGTGACAGCTTTAGACTAATTGTAATCCGGGATGGCATGCGCCTTCTAGAAGTGTTTTGTTTATCTGAGCGCTGCCACGAAGCCCCACGGGGACATCCCCTGCAGTCCTAGGCTGAAGTGTGGGAAGTCAGTTATTGCTTCATATTGGCTTCGGTGAGCAGGTTAGCAGTGTTTTTACAAGCAGGCCCTGTCAGGCCTAGACTACCCACACGTCTTATTTACATTTAACACAGCGCTTTGTCGCCCCTCAGCCCGGTGGCCATACTTTTAAGTGGCAAAAGCACGCGGGGACTCCCCAGGAGGAAGTGGCCCTTTCTTTGGTCCCCGCTTCAAGCGCTGACATTAAGGAACGCTTAGCGATTTTAGACTTGGTTGCTTTTCCTTTGTTTATTCCCCGTTTAGCAACGGTGACAATGTCAGGGCCAAAAGATTTTCACAGTTCTTTCCACTCCCATCACTACCCTCGCTCTCCAGTCGTGTCCCTGGAGGGCCCTTCCATTGTACAGTTACATTAATTCTACTTACTTTCAGCCTTCATTACTGACAACAGGCTTTTTCTTTTTGGCTGCCTACTAGATCAAATTTTTGTTTCCTGTTGTTGCCAGTTTCGCGCCCTTCTTCCCTCCCTCTGCTGCTACCCCCACGGTCCCTTGCTCATTGCACCATCAGGATTCAAGCAAGCCGGGCCGACGACGGCTGAAATGCCAGAAACCGGTCCCCGGAAGCTTGTTTCCTTCCCAGTGTAAGAATTGGCTTGGTAGTTTGGTTTGCCCTGTTCCCATCATGCACTGGGACAGGAACAGACTAATTTGCAAATAGCCAGGTTCTGAGCTGGGATGGTGCAGTGAGCTAAAAAACGGTGTTGGATCTAGCCCTGATCTCTTGACTGGGTGAGAGTATTCTGCTTAATTCAGAGACTCTGTCCATCACCACCCCTTGTTGTTAAATATTTTGTCCACCCTAAGCGTGGAAGGGTATACTCAGATGTGAGTCCCTTGCTCATTGCACCATCAGGATTCAAGCAAGCCGGGCCGCCGACGGCTGAAATGCCAGAAACTGGTCCCCGGAAGCTTGTTTCCTTTCCAGTGTAAGAATTGGCTTGGTAGTTTGGTTTGCCCTGTTCCCATCATGCACTGGGACAGGAACAGACTAATTTGCAAATAGCCAGGTTCTGAGCTGGGATGGTGCAGTGAGCTAAAAAACGGTGTTGGATCTAGCCCTGATCTCTTGACTGGGTGAGAGTATTCTGCTTAATTCAGAGACTCTGTCCATCACCATCCCTTGTTGTTAAATACTCCCACGGTCCCTGACGGATCGTGCCTCTGCCGGTTTCTGCTCCTGCCCCTTCCCTATTTAATGGTGGCCGATGCGCAGCCGCGTGCCGAAAGCGCGCCAAAGGCAAGCCTGACATAACCTGTCCGCAACCTGATCACGACCAGTGCCAGGGACCGAGGATCTAAGACCATCCACTGCTACGACTCAGCTGCCCTCCTCGCACTCAACCCCGAAGTAACAACAACTACTAGCTGTCCACGCCGACCACCACCCACGGACAGTACTCCTGCCGTCACTGCCGCCAGACCTTCGCCCTCACCCCAACGGCCACTGTGCCGAACGCCAACACCTACGAAGCCCTGAGGTGCATACTCCTCAATGTTTGCTCCCTGAACAGCCACGCCGTAGACCTCTGGGACCTCCTCGACACCCTCTCACCTAACGTCGCCTTCCTTACAGAAACCTGGACTAACGCCTCCTCCGCCCCGACATCACCACCGCCATCCCTGACAGATACAAGATCCAGAACCACCAAACCTCTTTACTTCCAGGTCCAGACCAACCCTAGAACCACACTACGCTGCACACTCGCCTACAGACCCCCCTCGGACCTCGCACTTCGTTCACCACTACCATCACTGATCTCATCGCACCCCGCGCCATCGCCTCCAAGGACTACATACTCATCAGAGACCTGCAATTCCACCTCAACAACCACAGAGACCCCAATTCCACCATCCTCCTGGACAACCTCGCCAACATTGGACTGAAACAGCTAGTCACCACACCTAGCCCCATAGCAGGAACTCTGCAACAAGCTCAGATCCTGCTACCATCCGAAAATCAAGGGCTTCTACAACATCTTCGACGACCAGACACTGGACTCCGAAACCACTCTCCTATCCAGCAACTCCAGCCAGCCCACCATCTCCTCCTGGACCCCAGTCACCACCATGAAAGGCATCCACTCAGGAGCCCCCATGGACTCCTGCCCACTGCACATTTTCCAGAGAGCCGACACGGCTCCAGAACTACGACGCACCATCAATGCCACCTTCTAGACTGGCATCTTTCACGACGACTGGAAACACGCAGAAGTCAGAACCCTGCTTAAGAAGCCCTCAGCAGATCCAACGCACCTCAAGAACTACCGACCCATCTCACTCCTCCCCTTCTCTGGCAGAGTCAACGAGAAGACCGTCAATACCCAGCTAACAAAATTCCTCTAAGAAAACTCCATCCTCTACCCCTCCCAATCCCGATTCCACTGTAACCACAGCACCGAGACCGCTCTACTCGCCATCACAGTAGACATCCACACCCTCCTTGACCGAGGACACAAAAGGCCCTGATCCTACTCAACCTCTCTGCAGCGTTCAACACCATTTCCCACTGCAAACTCGCCGCCAGACTCCACAAAACCAGCATACAGGGAACTACCCTCAACTGGATCCACTCCTTCCTGACCGACAGAGCCCAAAGAATCAGAATACCACCCTTCCTCTCCGAACCCACAGAAGTAAACTGCGGAGTGCCCCAAGGATAGTCACTCAGTCCCACACTCTTCAACATCTATAGGGCCCCCCTCGACGCCATCGTCGGACTGCACGGACTCAGCATAAAATCCTACACTGAAGACACCCAACTTATATTCTTCCTCACCAAGTACCCCATCACCACCAGACTCAACTTTCAGGAAGGGATGAAGGACGTTGCATCCTGGATGAGCAGCAGCTGCCTGAAGCTCAACTCAGAGAAGACAGAGGTCTTTGTCCTCAGACCCTCCCCCTCTGCATGGGACAATACCTGGTGTCCCACCGCCCTCGACAGCCCTCCCACCCTCACAGACCACACCCGAAAATTCTGCCTGGTACTAGACTCCTCCCTCTCCATGACCTGACAGGTCAACGCCAACGCCTCCAGCTGCTACAACACTCTCCGCATCCTCCGAAAGACCTTCAAATGGATCCCCTGAATCAAGGAAGACCATCACCCACGCACTCATAGCAGACTGGACTACAGAAACGCCCTCTATGTGGGATCAACAAGTCTCTCTCTGCAAACTCCATACCATACAGAACACCACAGCCAGACTTGTCCTCGGCACCCACTGATGCGAACACATCACCCAAGACCTGCGATACGTCCACTTGCGGAACCTCCACTGGCTCCCTGTTGAGAAAAGAGTTACTTTCAAGATACTCACCCACTCCTACAAATGCCTCCAAAACACCGAACCCCAATACCTTAAAGAGAGAATCTCCTTCCACGCACCCAGGAGAAACCTCTAATCCACCAACGTCGCTCTCGCTGAAACACCGTGCATTCGCAGAGCCAGAACAGGTGGAAGAGTATTCTTCTACATCGCGGCCAAGACCTGGAAAGAGCTACCGATCGACATCAGACACGCTCCTTCCTTGAACATCTTCAGGCAAACACTCAAGACCTGGCTCTTCAACTGTTTTTCTTATAGGAAGAATAACAGTAAGCTTCAGAGTACAACCATATTTTTAACTAGAGGTATTGTCTGCTATCCAGTGTAGCAAAGCAGGAGTGCAGCATGAGCCAACCTCTCTTTTCTTCACAGAAAACCGTTGCATGAGAAAAGTATATATCAGGTCTAATAAATGGTTGGTCATGAGGTTCCGTGACGGTTCCGTGACGACTTGAACCCGTGTTTTCAAGTTTGTCGGAAATACATAAAATTAGTATCAGCGAACCGCAAATGATCCATTTAGTATATCCTAGTGTTTTCGCTACGCTACGAGCAAGAGCACTCCTTCCACTGACACATTTCTGATATACACACGGCATCCATCTTAGATCGTGGCCGCCATTTTTGTGGTTCCTTGCCCTCACATATGCAATAGCCTCTGATCATTTCATTCACTTCACTTTGATTAAAGACACGTAGCCTTAGCCGGAGATTCACCTCTTACATGACACGTGCACCTTAAACCAGATCACGCTGAAGCTGCATGACTCGACAAAGGCTGCCTCCTCTGCCCGAGGCCAGCCCACCTGAACTGGTTTTCCTGTCCATTGTACCTGATCATGATTAGGCGGCCGAAGCCGGTAGCCTTGCCCATTTACAACCCACAAACATCTCTTATCCCGTTTTCTATCTTCTGCACCTGGCTCTGCTCCTTTTCCTTCTGGGCCTTTATTAGGGGGAGGTAACGAACTTTACGATGAGGCGGTCCGGGTCTTGAATGCAATATTGACAAGGGATTGTGATGGACTGGTGGGAACCCCTCTTCGTGATGTTTGGTATCAGATATTATCGACAGTTCCTGTGTAACGCCAAATATTTATTGTTTAGAGACACAAAAGGTTTGGGAATGTACCGACATGTGAAATATTTGCCTAGAGCACAATTTTTGGTATATAAGGAGCAACCCTCAATGTACAAATCGAACAGTCTCCTAGATTCTGCCCGTGTGTAGATTCTGTGACTTCTGTGTCCCTGCAGTAATAAACCTTTGGTCTTTGACGCCACCATCGAGAAGCCCGTGTTTCTGTTCATTTGTGCACCAAGGCAGGTGGGACTCCGGGGTCTTTGGGTGTTGTACCCTGACACCTCTGGACGGAACCAAAAAGTCCAGAACTCCAATTGGCGCCCAACGTGGGGCGACGTCATTCGGTACCGGTCCAAAAGCCTGAAGAGTTCGAGAAGCTTCGTGTGAAGATTCCTGAGGGAGGCGCCCCACTTCATCGATCCCGGCATATCGCAAAAGTGGCCCTGAAGTTCTCTTCCACGAGGGTTCCCGTTCAGGACGGCTGCAGTGGGCCGTTGCCTTGACCGTCGCCCTGTCTTGGACCCGAAGTGGTGCAGTCCTTAGTACAGCGAAACGTGACGGGTTTCTCCTTGGTGACGTCTTCAGTGACTCAGTTAAGTATTTAGTGATAGCTAGCTGGTTACTTTTGTGAGGATTGTTAAAAATCCTTGATCGGTTCTTGGTTTGGTTTGGTTTCGTAAGATTATCACTAGTTGTTCTGGTTACGATAATCTATTTGGTTCAGTTTTGGGTATCGATACATCAGTTCGTTTTTGGTAGGCCTAAGTTCTTGGTTCAAGTGCACAATTTGTTCCGTGTTTGTTTGTTTTGTGTTCCGGACTGAGAATGGTAAGTCGGAAAATGTTGTCTTGTTTTAGTTGCAACAGTGACTCACAATTAGAGGATTCCTGTCTGGTTCCTCCGATTGGGACTCCCCTATATGACCTATATTGTAAGTATGGTGTGGGTCCTATAACTTATAATGAGATATGGGTCCGTTATTGTAAGAAGGATGGTGTCCTTAGCTGGCCACTGCATGGTAGTTTTGAACAAGAGATTCTCGACAATTTAGAAGCGAAATTGTTTAGGAAGAAAGCCCGGCCGGCAATGTTTGACTCTTTTCGTTATTGGCGGAAAGAATCCAAACAGAGAGAAATGAAAAGGTTGAAAAAAGAGCAAAAAGAACTAGAAGAGTTAACTCTAGAGCAAGCGACTAAGCAGTTGCAGGCTGACGAGTGTGAGAAAGCCATAGATGTAGCCATTAGAGAGCGTAACTTAGCGATTGACAAGTGCTATCCTGCCTTGCCATCGAAAATGGCTAAGATACTGGAGGATTCCGAAAACGATCCTCTGCTATCTTATCTGTTACGGTCGCCTCCACCGTACGCACAAGGTGCTGCGGCTCCACTTATACCGGATGTTCAATTGCCGGTTGCTGGACAACCTGGTGTTCTTGTTCCTCAGAATCAAGTTCCTATACCTCCTGTGGTGAATGTAAATGTTCCTACAGCTCCTCCTCTTCCCGCACTGCCCGCTCCTATACCTACCACTGTACCTATTGGTCCTCAAACTATTTTCCTCGATACTCCTACTGTTTCGTCATCTATTCCTACCTCTACTGCGTTCTCTATGTCTGCGAGTGTACTAACTCCACTTTCTGTTCGTCGAAGAATTACTGATTCTGTTACTAATATGCTGTCGCCTATATATAAAACCTTGATTAAGACTCCTACTCCTGACTCTGTTCAGAGACGGAGTCAGCTTCCAAGTACTGAGGAACGGGGAGTTTTAGACTCCACAGCTCTCAGATGGATTACAAAAGTTAGAAGATATAGTACGAAAGATGTGTTAGAGACATTTATGCAATGGGGAGAGCCAACGCAGCGATACGTCTTCGACGAGATATGCTCGTTGTTGCGTGAGGAAATAGAAGAAGACGATGTCGAATCAGATTTGGAAGATTTAATTAAAATTCAAAAAGAGTTTGCTGCTGGAATGATAGTGGGCGATAATATAAAGGAAGCGATGGAACTCATTTTGAGTTTTAGGATTGATCCATCTCTTCGTTCCCCGAGAGATTTAGAGAAAGGTAGAATGAAGCCAAGTCGCCAATATCCTATGAGGGAAGTTCCTCCAATTTGGCGCGAGGCAGTACAACGTGATGATAATGCGGGTATTGCAGCTGCTCCAGCACAGTTCCAAAGAGTATGGATACATATTCCGTGGAAGCGAGCAGAAGTGTTAGCAGTGAAACAGGCCTTGCCAGATCCACGTAAGAATCCAGCCGGATATTACAAGGAATTGACACAGACAGTTGAGGCTTGTATAATGAACTTAGCCGACATTGATATGTTGTTTGGTAATGTAGTTCCACAACCAGTGTGGGCTAAAATTCGTAGAGAGGATCATCAGGCTGCTTTAGGTGGTGATTGGGCAGCTATCACTGCAGCAGATGCTCAACAAACAGGTGGTGCGAAACCCGAACCCCTAATTGCTAATCTTCCTGGCAGAATAATAGATTTAATGAAGACTCTGATGCCAGCATTGCGTGTTAATTGGGATAAATTATCCGCATGCAAGCAGAAGAAAGACGAAAGTGTCTCCGACTTCTTCACGAGGTTCGAAGAGACTTTTGTAGACCATAGTGGTCAGGATATGAGCACTGAAGGAGGACAGAGATTGTTTGTCGATAAATTTGTGCATAATTTGTTACCCGAATTATGCAATAAATTGAAAGACTCAGAAAGTGCGTGGGCTGTATCTACGACAGCGCAAATACTTGCGACTGCACAGTACTATGAAAATAGGGATAAAGAGGAAAAGGAGAAATCAGAGAAGAAAACGAAAGATTTAAAGACTAAAGTTCTTTTACAGCAGGCGTATCCGCCTCGCACGAATCAGACTAATATGCAACAGAATTCGTATCAAAAGACAGATTATAATTCGACCAGGCCTCAATACCAGTGGAATCAGTGTGCGTACTGTAAGAAAGAGGGTCACTATAAAAATGATTGTCAGATTTTAGCGCAAAATAATGCGGCAGCAGCTCAGAGAGGTCGTGGTGGTTTTGCACAGAATTCTAGAGGTCGGGGACGAGGTGCTATGCCTCCACAAACGAATGATCGTCCTTCTAATCACTTTGATCAACAAAATGTACAGTCAGCTCAACAGAATAGATCTCAGCAATATCTTGTTGAGGATTATTGTGAAGTTGAAGAGGGATTTCAACAAAATGGGTACTAGGACAGCCATGGACAGAGAGAGGGAGTAGTATCAGTTCCAGTGGATCAGAGTGGGCCTTATGTCGCAGTAGCAACATCAGGTGTAGTCGAACCGTTTCTGTTGGATACTGGTGCCGCAAAAAGTTCTATCATGCATGCGAAACTCCCTGGCGCACCTTTGTCTGGCTCAACAAATGTTTCCGTAGGTTTTTCAGGCGCCCCTGTGTACAACCCGATATCTGGTCCTTTGTCTATTTCTGTTGGACCGTGTCAATTGAAAGCACCCTTAATTTTGACGACAGGTTGTAATGAAAATCTGCTTGGTTTAGATTTGTTAAAACGACTATATGCGACATTGTACTGTTCTCCGGAAGGAGTACAGCTTACTTTGGGTAAAAGACTCACCTCTCCGATGTACTTGTCAATGGACAAACTCCCGCCGGAGCTACGTTCACTCCCTGATTCTCTTTGGGCGACTGGTCCCAATGATGTAGGTCTACTAGAGATTCCACCGTATGTAGTAACTTTGAAAGCGAATGTGAAATTTCCAAGAATTCCTCAATATAAAATATCGAATGAAGGTGAGCGTGCACTCTTATTGATTGTGCAAGATTTGATTAAAAAAGGTGTGGTTGAAGAAACGCGAGGAAATGTTTGTAATAGTCCTGTATTGCCGATTTTGAAACGAACAGATCCTACAAAGCCTCCAGTCTATAGGTTTGTCATAGACCTTAGAGAAGTTAATAAGATTGTAATTCCGCAGTTTCCTGTAGTGCCAGACATTACTGCCTTGCTAACATTGATTCCCGCTACAGCCAATTGGTTCTCAGTCATCGACTTGAAGAATGCCTTTTTCAGCATTCCGATAGCCGAGGAAAGCAGAGATATTTTTTGGCTTCTGTTTAGGAGGTCGCAGTTTCAGATTTAAACGCGCTCCACAAGGCTACTGTGAAAGTCCATCTATTTACAGTCAAGCTTTAAAAAGCCAGTTAGATTCTTTTGTCCTTCCTCCAGGTTCTGCCCTAGTACAGTACGTAGATGATCTTTTGGTGGCTGCCGATGACAAGGAAACTTGCAAGGCAGCTACAATTTCACTATTGCATCATTTGTCTAATTTGAATCATAAGGTGTCACCTTCCAAAATGCAATATTGCTGCCAAGAAGTAACCTACTTAGGTCATCTCTTGTCAAAGGAGGGAAGGAAGTTGACCCCAGAAAGAATAAAAGCAATTACGCAGATGAGTGTTCCACGCACACAGAGGGAAGTACGTGCCTTTCTAGGTATTACCTCTTACTGTAGGCAATGGATCCCAAATTTTTCACTTTTAGCAAAGCCATTGGTAGCTTTGACTGGGAAAAATGTTCCGAGTCCGGTGCCATGGTCTGATGAATGTCAAAAGAGTTTTGCTGAATTACGAAAAGCTTTGTGTTCAGCTCCTGTATTGGGCACACCTGATTACAGTAAGCCATTCACGCTCTACGTTCACGAAAGAGAAGGTTGCGCGTTGAGTGTCTTGACACAGAAGTTTGGTGATAAACAACGCCCTTGTGCGTATTTCTCATCAACATTAGATCCGGTAGCTAGAGCATTGCCTAGTTGTTTGAGGGCTACAGCGGCAGCTGCAGCTTCCATTCGACAATCTGCTGGTTTGGTGATGAACAATATGCTAGTGGTCATGGTTCCTCATGCAGTGGACACACTCATGAACCGAACGAAGACACAACACCTTACTAGTGCGAGATTATCTGGTTACGAGCTGACGTTATTAGCGAGTCATATTCAGATCAAAAGATGCAATGTATTGAATCCAGCAACATTGTTGCCGACTGATCAAGAGTCGAGTGATTCTGAGCCACATGACTGTTATTTCAAAACGGAGGAAGAGACAAAAGGTCGTATCGACTTGAGAGATAAATGGATGTTGGATCGATTTGACAGAACAGCAGCGTTGGATGTTGCCTGATGCGTATAATCCTGGCAAGGGAACTCCAACTCCAGCTGGTCATTTTGCTCCTCCTTCCTGTCCCTTTGAAGTAATACAGTTAGACTTCATTCACATGGAACGCTGCAACAATTTAAAATACGTCCTGGTGGTAGTTTGTGCTTTTTCCAGGTGGATAGAAGCATACCCACTAAAGGACAACACTGCTTTATCAACTGCCAAAATTCTTCTCAAAGAATTTTTCCCTAGGTATGGAATGCCACGGATTGTATGGTCAGATAACGGAAGTGAGTTTATAGGGAAAGTTATGCAGAGTGTGTGTGCTGGTCTAGGATTGAAACAAAAATTTCATAGTGCGAACCATCCCCAGTCTGCTGGTTTAGTCGAGGGTTACAATGGCACCCTCAAGCTTAAAATAGCCAAAATTCAAGCATCCACAGGTTTGGCTTGGCCAGACGCACTTCCTTTGGCCTTGTTATCAACGAGAGCAACAGTGCATTCTAGAATAGGGCTTTCTCCATATGAGATTGTATTTGGCCGCCCGGCAAATGTCTGGGGTGTGCCAAGGCCTAAACAATTCTGCTCCATTGAATATCCTATGTTGATAGACTATCTTTATGACTTGACTGCTAAATTAAGTCTTATTCATCAACAGGTTTTTGATGCTTTGCCAAAGCCTCCGGAGAGTCCAGGGCATCAACTGAAACCGGGTGACTTCATAGTGGTCCGGAACTTCGCGAGGACAAAGAATCTTCAGCCTCGCTACATCAGCCCCTTCCAAATCCTGCTGGCAACGAGGACAGCTGTACGTGTTGCTGGCCGGAAGAACTGGATCCACGCTTCTCACGTAAAGCGTGTTCCACTGCCGCTGCCCTACGACGACTGGGTGAAGAAGGGAATTGGTGCCTCCGAATCTGAAATAACTCCAAAATTTGTCCCTTTTCAGCGATGCCGATTTGATTTCTGACACTTTGAAACGTGACTCTCCTCTTGAAAAGACTACTTTGAACATTGAACATTTGTCTCCAGCATCAGAAGAAACTTTGCCATCTGCGAACGTAAACTCTGCAACAGCTGCTAGTGATACACTATTTTCCGATCAAACAGTACCAGCAAGGAAAAGATACAACCTTAGAAGCCATAAAACGAACTAATAAAGCAGGCAACTGCATATTGTGATTTTGATATTTATATACATTGGACTTTTTTGCTTTTCAGCCAGGAAGTTTGCTATTGTTTATTGTTTTTAATAAATTGCCTTGCCGTCTGGGTAGCCGTAGGGTCGTGGCTGTGTGCCTAGTTTGAATTTGCAGGGGTCTGACACAAGGTCGATCTTTCTGTTAGTACTGGGAACTCCCAGGGCTGACAGAGGCATTTTCATCTACGTACACATCATCAGTGGTCGCGAGCGGATTGTAGAAGATGGAACTTCCTGCGCTGCAACGAGAAAATGTGATTTACGTTCGCAGAAACAGACTAAATAGAATTCTTCATAGCAAATGTTTCTTGATGCAATGTGCCATTACATTTTTGATTGTTTTAGCAACACTGGTGGGTGGAATTGTCTTTAGCATAAATTTGATTTTTGTGCCAGTATCTACAGTACCTCCCCTTGATCCTGCTATTTCTACTGTTTCTTCTATACACTCTTTTCACTCGTTTCCGGAACATGAGCAAGCTCGACGCTCAGAATTCATTAATAATACTTTTGTACAGCTCTTGCACCAACACCAACTGGTAGTTAACACGACAGACTGTTGGGTGTGTGGCTTGATACCCCACACTATGGATAAAGGTATTCCCTATCTGGTTTTGCCTTTCAGCTACAATGGATCATTTCAGGCCCTTCAAACCATCTTTGCTTATGCTCTTGAGACCTATCCTCCACGCCCACCACGCTCCACTAAATATAACTCTGCCAACAAAGCTTTAGTCCAGGGAATTATTGACATGATCAAAGACGTCAATAATACTCCATCTTACCCTAGAGACGAATTGCGAGTATATTTAAGTTGGAATACTTCAGAGTATCGCCTTAGTTTAGGAGAAAGCAAGCGTAAAAGCTCAACTCCAATCTGGGTCGTACCTCACCGAGGTCAGGTCTGTTTGCAAGGTAATGGGAGAAATCCGAGAGCTCAGCTAGGGAGGAGTGAGTGCGTAGAGACTTATGTGTTTCCGGCTAACTCTTCCCCTGCCTTCCTTACTGCCAGGGGTACCTACTTCATCTGTCGAGACAGAGCTTATACATGGTTGCCTGCTGACTTTTCAGGTTCATGTTATATTGCTCGATTGTTGCCTCCGACATACACTGCTTCACCGGATTACCACAGAATAAGAGTAGCTAGAGGTGTTTTCAGTAAGGAAGATACCGCTGGTCAGGAAGCTGGAGACTTCTTCAAAGGCTTCCTTCCGTTCTGGGGGCCTATGGCCAATAGTAGAAACATACGTCAGCTAACACGGGTAGTTGAATCTACTATTACCGAAACTGCTGGTGCCCTTAGCAATCTGACAGCTGAGCTTCAGGCGGATAGGCTCATGACATTGCAGAACCGTATGGTTCTAGATGTTATACTTGCAGATCGAGGTGGGGTATGCAGAATGATCCAATCGAGCTGCTGTGTCTTTATTCCTAATAATGCTCCAACAGTTTACGAGGCGATCTCTAAGTTGCACAAGATTTCGGACTCCATACATGTAGATGAGGGAAACTGGTCCTTTATGGAGTGGGTTTGGACTCTGATCTCAGCGTGGGGATGGAAGGTTCTAATGGTCATTGGTGTCATCTTAATATTACTATTCTCATGTTGTCTGATTATCCAGTGTGGTCCTGCTCTGTGTAGTCTTTGTGCTACAACCTGTTTTAGGAAACCACCTGCATTTGGAGAAAAGACACGAGAAAGGATGATGATACAACAACATGTCACTGACCTGATGAGCATAGAACTAGATTCAGACATAGATTGAGTAATTGCCTATGTAAGGGCAAAAGGAGGGTCTGAGGTTCCGTGACGGTTCCGTGACGACTTGAACCCGTGTTTTCAAGTTTGTCGGAAATACATAAAATTAGTATCAGCGAACCGCAAATGATCCATTTAGTATATCCTAGTGTTTTCGCTACGCTACGAGCAAGAGCACTCCTTCCACTGACACATTTCTGATATACACACGGCATCCATCTTAGATCGTGGCCGCCATTTTTGTGGTTCCTTGCCCTCACATATGCAATAGCCTCTGATCATTTCATTCACTTCACTTTGATTAAAGACACGTAGCCTTAGCCGGAGATTCACCTCTTACATGACACGTGCACCTTAAACCAGATCACGCTGAAGCTGCATGACTCGACAAAGGCTGCCTCCTCTGCCCGAGGCCAGCCCACCTGAACTGGTTTTCCTGTCCATTGTACCTGATCATGATTAGGCGGCCGAAGCCGGTAGCCTTGCCCATTTACAACCCACAAACATCTCTTATCCCGTTTTCTATCTTCTGCACCTGGCTCTGCTCCTTTTCCTTCTGGGCCTTTATTAGGGGGAGGTAACGAACTTTACGATGAGGCGGTCCGGGTCTTGAATGCAATATTGACAAGGGATTGTGATGGACTGGTGGGAACCCCTCTTCGTGATGTTTGGTATCAGATATTATCGACAGTTCCTGTGTAACGCCAAATATTTATTGTTTAGAGACACAAAAGGTTTGGGAATGTACCGACATGTGAAATATTTGCCTAGAGCACAATTTTTGGTATATAAGGAGCAACCCTCAATGTACAAATCGAACAGTCTCCTAGATTCTGCCCGTGTGTAGATTCTGTGACTTCTGTGTCCCTGCAGTAATAAACCTTTGGTCTTTGACGCCACCATCGAGAAGCCCGTGTTTCTGTTCATTTGTGCACCAAGGCAGGTGGGACTCCGGGGTCTTTGGGTGTTGTACCCTGACACCTCTGGACGGAACCAAAAAGTCCAGAACTCCAGTCATGTGGATAAGCTGCCAGAGTTGATACTAAAAATGCTGAGTTGGGGGCGTGGCTAGCAGCCAACAGGAATTGGCAGCACACTAGCGAGGCTCCGGGACCCTCGCCGTGTATCCTGAATTTATCCTGGCAGATAAATTGTAAATCTCCAGCAATAAGATGGTCCCCCGGCCCCTGACTACAGCAGGGACGAGCATAGCTGAGAACCGTCTTGCAAAACAGCAGGAGAAGTTGAACAGGACTACCGGTGCCGGAGCGCCGAAAAACATGGCGGCAGTCTAATGGGATGAGGAGAAGACGCAGCTCCATAGGGGCTCTCTGGCTTTCCCAGCTCTCCTGTGGGTCAAGGACAGAGTAGGAGGGCTGATACTCCGACCGCGAGAAGACCTTCACACCGCCCGCACAGCAGGGTGAGGCTTGAAGTGGCGTGCTGAAGTGTGGTGAGCCGCGACGTCGAAAATCGAGGCCCCGGCTTTTGAGGCCGGTCGGACCACGTATATTGGTGCTCTGAGCACTGACACCCCTGAAATTTGCGAGCAGGGGCATCGCCGCACATCTATCCCCTGCCCAGGTGAGAGTGAGAGATGCTACCGAACAGGAACACCTGGGGCAGATGGAGATACAGTGTGCTGGGGAGACAGGAGCCCTGACAAAGTTCCCCTAATGTTTTTTGCTCTGAACCCTCAGAAGCGCCAACGCAGCAGCGCGAAATTCCACGTTCAGAGACCGAAATCTGACACGAAGAGCCAATTGGGGCTGGTATGGAATTCCAACTCTTGGAGGCCTGCTGTGGCCCCGCTCATTGCACCCATGTAATTAGCGCCCCCCAGACTCACAGTGAGAGTCGTGATCAATAGGAGAGACTCCTTTGTAATAGAGGGAGCTGTGCGAGGCCTCCAGGGCCAACTTGGTAGCACAACAGAGTCTGGGGTGGAGGATTAAAACCCGGGCAGTCCGAGGTATAAATTCGTCCCCCAAGAGGCCTGCAACCACACAGCGTGCCAGGAGCAGAGAGCCGCTGAGACACCGGGGCCCATAACCAGAGAAACCAGACAGGCCGCAAGGGGGACGGAAATCCCTTTGGGCAGGCGGCGAGGACTATTAGGACTGGGCTTGAAGGGTTTGTATACAAGGATGCAGCGGCGCCTAGCAATGGCGAGTGGGAAGGGGCCCAAACCAATGGCCCAAAACAAGCTGGCTAAATTTGCCTGGACTAAAGCGGGAGAGGGGCAGAAAACAGTCCACCTGCAAGTTTCAGACAAGCATAAAAAAAACCAATCTGACACTCAACAACATTATGAAGGCAATAACGGGAGAGCGAACATCCTTGGAAGCCCTTATTGACACGGTCAACATAGAAGTTTCCCTTGCCCAAGCAGATCTACGCAAAATGGATGCCAAGGTGAAAGACCTGGAAGGCACGACTACGGACCTACGTAAAGACACTTTCCTGCTTCAGCAGCAAGTGAGCAACCTACAGGACCAGCACACCGCGATGGAGAGACAACTAGACGAATATGAAGGTAAGGCACGTAGGAACAATGCACGCATCCTTGGTGTTCCGGAACGAGCTGAGGGGCTGGCTTCGAATCTCTTTGTAGAGGATCTGATCCTGAAGCACCTACAGGCCATGAGATTCTCTGCTGAACTGGCCCATTGTGTCACGGGAGGGCGACCTCAGCCAGGGGCGCCCTGCGATCTATTATAGCCAGAGTCTTTAATTATAGGGAGCAGGACGTAATACTTCAAACGGCGCGGGCCAATCCTCCGCTCAAACTGGAGAACAATGTGGTCGCGTTCTTCCCTGATTTCACCACGGCAGTCCAAAACTAGTGTTGCAGGTTCCTAGCAGTGAAGAGAGCGTTGCGAGACAGGGAGGTGAAGTATGGCATGCTTTTTAAAGCAAAACTCTGAACAGAACCGGAGGGCAGGACGTCGTTCTTTTCCTTACCGGACGATGCGTGGTCTTGACTGGCGCAGAGTTCAAAAACCACACCAAAAAAGGAATGGTGGCCTCAGACCTAACAGATCCAACCAAAGGACTGAACAAGGTGAGGATGCATCCCGCACGGGGATGGAATCGACATCAGGCAGCTAAAGAGAGGACCTCCTGAACATGGTAGGGGACATACTGGCCACAGATAAGTGACTCAGAGAATGTGTAGCGTGTAATAGCATGGCATACTCTGTTATTCACGTGCCCAACTATTGGGGCAAATGCATGCATAGGTCGAGACGACAGTGAAATAGAGCTATGGGGTCATGCCGGATACCCCAGTCTTTTCACCCACCACCCTTATGACAATGGCTAGGACGGAAATATCACTGTGCTGATATGGAACGTAATAGGGATGGGGGGACAAAATTAAACGAGGTATAGTGCAACACTATCTTAAAACACAAGCCCCCGGTCTTGTGTTGCTGCGGCACTTACACCTACATGTACGTGATCGGTTCCAGGGGGCACTGGGAGGGGAAAGCCGTTAATGTAGTCTCAGCGTACCTTCCCCCGGCACTAGGTAAAGAACCAGTGGTGGACCTGGGGAAAATTATAGTGGACCTTCCAGTAGGCACCCTGATCTTGGGGGGCGATTTTAACATGACAATGGACGACCAAAGAGATCACTTGACTGCTACACACGCCGCTGGCTAGGCCGGCGACCGGCGAGGCACCACGACCCACAGGAGCTGTCCCACTTCAAGTCCGCGATCATTTGCGCATGCGCACCACTGACCCCCTAATATACTGACATTATCAGTATACGCGGCACCGTTTGGAGGGGTCTTCTTTTGACACTGTGCAAGCAGGACAGGCACGACGCGGCGCAGCCGCGAAAGGAACATTGGGACACGCCGATACGAACTGTTCTGTTTCGTTTGCTGAATTCATGGTTTATTTCTAGAAACATTGTAAAATAAGACGTCACTTATGGAACTGTTTATTTGCTGATCGAAAGTAATGTGACCATAATACCTGAAGTCTAACATGCCAGAGACAAGTGGGGCGCCACAGCACACCCTCCCCTACAGACCTTCACCCTTACGATCTACCGCTTTTTTGCAGCCGGCCCGCAGGGTTGTAGGCTTTGCTATATGTACTGCACTTTTGAACACTAATAAACGTCTTACAAAAAAAAAAATGGACGACCAAAGAGATAGACATCCACAACAACGTCAAACACGACTCCATACACGCAAGGCTGAGTTCCCAAAAACCATGGGCCTAATGGACATCAGTTGATCTCTACAGGCGGATGGGACACAATACGCCTACGACTAACGCATACAAGAGCATTGACTATTTTTTTATATCGGTCACTTCCCCAATCCTAAGGCTCTACTAAGAGGCATCTCTGATTGTTCTCCGGTGTGGGTCAAACTTAAATACTTCAGTCAACGCCTGCGAGCCACCATAGTCCTTAGACCATGGCTGCTTAAAATCCCAGATATTAGGGCAGATCCGCTCACGCAGACAGTTAATTATTTCAAAGAAATGTTGGGACAGTAGCCTCAGCACAAACCATATGGGAAGCCTTTAAGGAAGTACTGTAGGGCCAGGCAATGATGCTAATAGTGGGCTATAGTAACAAGTAAAAAAAAAGAAAAGAAAAAAGAAAACTACAGAACTGCACCCGTAGACAACAAAATGCACCAAACCACTGGCAAGCAGCATGAATGCCTGAGCATCAACGGGTATCAAGTTAGAAGCGTTCATTAATTAGTCACTTAACCAGATACTGATCAGAATGTTCTTCCATCAACCAACTGCACTTGGCTATTGTCTGCAACAGCAATTAGATTGGGATTAATTCCACGACCATGCAGCAATCACATACATCGCATGGTCATTGCTGACCTATTGCCTGTAAATTAACTCTAAGATAACACAGTAAACGATCCATTGGGTGCCATGTTGTGCTGTCACTACAGAAAGGAAGAACTATGTAGAATTCTCACGAGTCATTTTAAACAAATACTAAACAACCATCTCAATTCCTCTATGTTGTCCCTTGAGGAGTTTGCACACACCGTGCAATTTTATAACAAATGCAGCCCATGAACAAACTCCAACAGGTGCAAACACACACACACGTGACCCTGCACAAGCTCGGTCATTAATGCGATAAGTCTGCACATCCCATTACACTAAACTGACAGGATAGCTGTCCAGACCACCATCACGGTCCTTCATGCCCCATGCAATCAGCAAAACATGAGCGTACCCTTTTTTTTCTGCAACTTCTACATGCAGATCATCCACATTCTAGGACATGTCAGTGCACTTACACAACTGCATTGACAACAAATTCAGGTCGGTGCCCCCTGCCCATAGCACTTACTGCGTCTGTCACTGCATACACTGTATCACTGCTAAGCACATACTTCCTAATGCAAGTCTAATGCACCCTTGTCATTCTGGCTATGTGGCAGGTTCAAACACACTTTGAGGTGTCCTCACACATTAGTTATTAGACATATCACATTCCTGACCACCCTCCTGGCATCCTCCACGATTAGGGTGGATTCCATGTCCACCTATAAACGACTCATACCTTCTGCGTGGCACTGCCATCCTCTTGCCAACCTACACCAAAAGATCGCTATACTCGGTCCTGTGCCTCTACTACTGAGCATCCTACTTAACTTTGCCTGCCGTGTCTCTCTGCTCTGCACCTGTCCTCTATTCCCTTGTCTGTCATGAATTCACTCTACACATTACCCACATAATGCTCAGCCTCGCTCAGCGCCTTGTCCCAGTTCTGAAAGCTCACCTCGCGTGGCCTCATTGTCTCGGTCCATCGGGGCTCCCCGCTCCGTCACCGGGTTCACCTGGAAATGGCTCTGGCTGGGCGAGGGTCGGAAGGGCAGGTTGGGGCCGGCGCCTACGGCAAGCAGTTCCTCCTCGCCTGGGGCCAGCGGGGCCTACGCGCAGTCCGGCTCCACCATGCAGCTGGTGCGGCTGCTATTCCGGAGCTCTGAGGTGCTGTGTGCCTCTCCCCGTCCGCCCCTCGCTGCAGGTAAACAGCTGCGCCTCCTGCTGCACACCTGAGGCAGCTCAGCACGTTTCCTGAGGGAGCATCCCGCGCTCAGAGCCCATGCGGGGAAGGGCAAGGGCTGTGCGGCAGATGCTCAGACACAAAGACGCTCTCCGCACCTATGCGCATATAGACAGGGATGAGGGGCAGGGAGAGGCGTTCGCCTCTTCTGACAGCGCCGCGCATCATTTGGTATGAAGACGGCTGTGACTGTTTCTCTTCAATGATAAGCATAAAGCACATCTGTACATAACCCTTCTGGTATTCCGTTAACTGATGGACTAAAAAGTATGTTATTGCAGTTCGTTCAAGTGTCGTTGCTTGGAAATGGAAAAACTAGAGGGGTGTGTGTGTGTGTGTGTGTGTCTGTCTGTCTCTCAACAGTTCACAGTCGGAGCGCGTGTTCACACACGCACCTGATCAGTTTCCGGCATGCTGCGCGTGCCCATCTCCTGTCTCCTTGAAAGCATAGCCGGTGACTATAGGTCTCGCAGGCGAGACATCGCCAGGTGCGAGACCTAAAAAACAAGAGCAGCAGATTTCACAATTGGAAAGTGAACTCCCAACAGCTGGAAGAAGATAGCATTAGATCTCCCACAGATATGGCTATACACCGACTTACTATAAAACAGTTTGAATATAGGACTCTAGTGCGGGAGCACATGAAGACCAAACTTTTATATACTTAACACAAGCTGTATAAAATGGGGGACAGGGCTGGGAAGCTATTAGCTTTGCTGGAGAAAAGGGAGCAAGGGGAGAGATGGATGCCCAGGAAGACCCTCAATGGAACCACACAGACCTCAAACCAGCAAGATATAGTAAACGCATTTACATATCATTTAGAAAAAAATACACTCCATCAACAACATACACAGCAGAGGACTCCCGTCAACTGCTTGGAGATATTCACTTACCTACACTCTCAGAAGGAGACAGAGATTCTCTATAAGAGCTTACTGATGACGAAATTCAAAGGGCCATTAACTGTATGCAGTCGGGGAAGGCGATGGAACTGAATGGGGTACCTATTGAATTTCTGAAAATTATTGCTTTCCACACTGCGCCACATCTGCAGGTCATGTATGACGAAAGCTACGAGAAAGGGGTCCTGCCAGAAGATCAACGGCTGGCCTCTGCTGGGCCGAGCTGCCCCGTTAAAAGATGCTGGCCCTTCCGTGCTTCCTCTATGTCCTAAAAAATTGTCAAAATAAGGTACCGGATGCCTATTTCTCAAGTGAAGAAAGTGAGGTGAGAGCACTACTATGGAACAGAGGCGCACTTCGTATAGCGTTGCAAAAGTTGACTAAGGGATGGTAGGATGGGGGAGATTGCCCTCCGTGATGTGAGACTCTACTATTGGGCCTCACAATTAGTGGTGGTAAACCACTGGGCATAACACCCCCAGATGGATCTGGCTTACATGCTGGAAAGATATCAGATGGGCAGAGAGGGATATATGGGGGCGCTATACACAAAAGCCCAAAAAGGCAGATCCATCGGCCCAACGCCCACACAGTAGCGTTATGGCACCAGGCGACTAATTGCCTCGGGTGGACGAATGGGATGAGCCAATCCACACCATTATGCTTTACCCAGCTACTAGGACTACTATGTAATCAGCCTGGGTTTGATAAGTGGGATACCATAGGAATTTCCACTGTAGGGGACCTGCTGAAAAAGGGTAAAATCCTGAAGTTCGGGACACTGAGGGATAAATATGAACTAGCCCAAGGGGAGATTTTCCGATATCTGCAGATCCAACACGCTCTTACTACAGCACTCCCAGACATCAATAAGATACCAGAGTCGTCTCCCTTGAAAGATCGGCTACTGGATGAACACATTTTAAATAAAGCCATATCGTTAACATACAGAAAATTGTGTAACAACCTACCGGACCCGTTCCACATACTACGGGAAAAATGGCACACAGGTTTAGCACCCATTGACGATGAGGACTGGAAAGCGTCGCTGATGTCCCCAAGGGAGGCGGCCATTACTCTCAGTTTCCGCCTGATACAACTAACAACTTTGCACAGATCCTATCTCACAGGGGTTACACTAGCAAAAATAGGTTCAAGATCGGACACAATATGCCTTCGTGGCTGCCACCAAGAAGCAACCTTTTTTCATACTATTTGGGACAGCCCAATCATACGACCCATATGGGAAGGGGCCACAGCACACATCCGGGAGGCACTTGGGAAGGCAGTCACCCTTACACCACAACTCAGCCTACTTAATATATGGAAAGATACTGACCTCACAAAGGTAGAACAACAACTGACCACATTTGGTTATACTATAGTGAAGCGTGAAATAGCCAAATAGTGGGTGGTAGTGGCAGACAGACCATCTCAACAGGTATGGGCAAAGAAATCAGACAAGTGCATGATAGCTGAGAATAAGGTTTTTAAATCAAGAGAGTGTCCCAAGAAATGAGGCAAGTGGAATGAGTATCGGGGGGGACCTGTGTCTTTCCCCCCCAACTGTGGAAATGGAAATGCAACAGAATGTGGCGCACTCTTTGGAACTACTGTAACTGAATAATTATATTATTGTTATGAACATGCTTGATAAATGACTGTATTTTAGATTTACTGAAAAATGTGGCTTTCAAAGTTTAAAAATGATAAAAAAATATATTTTTTTTAAACTTCAAAACTGATGGGACAATAAGGTGCGAAGAGAGACCTTAAATGACTTGCCATATTTTGAAAAGCTATTACAAACGTGCTGTTAGACAGCTAGCTAATACGAAAGGGATGTGTGATGAAATAAAGGCCAAGTTGTTTATAATATTCACAAACATTATAGTGTCCATGATTTGCAGACAAACTGGGTATAATAAAGTGTGAAACACCAACCTGGTGTTCGTATTGATTTCGGGGTATGGGGTAGGA
Source organism: Lissotriton vulgaris (assembly GCF_964263255.1). Taxonomy (NCBI): domain Eukaryota; kingdom Metazoa; phylum Chordata; class Amphibia; order Caudata; family Salamandridae; genus Lissotriton; species Lissotriton vulgaris. Next base: position 209,933,201 of record NC_141688.1, on the reverse strand, counting down.
CTCTATATTTACCTTGTTTGGATGAGAGGTTTTCCCAGGTGTGTCCGATTCCAAACACTCTCACTTACTCAAGCACAACTCAGAAGAAGAGGAGTGAGAGACGCTAGTTATCCTTCCCACTAAAAAGATCACAGTTTTATTCTAGGGCATTTAGAACCTACCAGGTGTGACAGCCATTGGGTTTAACGCGATAGGCAGCTCTGTTAAACAGCAAGTCTGACTGAGTTAGGGGCGGGATGACCTAATCCATTTTAACTATTTTAATAGTTTCAATAATATGTCTTTTATTCTAAAAAATAGTCCCCTTCTCGTTTATGAAGACCTGTAAATAGTTCAACAAATTTAGAAGCACAATGTTTTCTATTACAAATTATGTTTAAAAGATGGTAACAGTGCCAGTATAAACAGCAGTTTGGCTTTATTTCATTTAAAGCGATACAAAAGGGGATGATGGACGGTGCGTTTGAACAAATCTGACACTCACCCCCAGTCAACGGATCTGGGTTTTATCCATCACCATTCTTTAGCTCACTTAGCCACCCCAGTTCAGACATGGCCATATTATTTCATTTAAGCCAACAGAGAGCTTGACCACTGGGGCTCCAAAGCCCATCAAGAGGGTAACGAGAAGGCAGTCAAAGAAAGAACACAAATGGTAAGCAACCACATTTGCAACCTTGTTCCCTTTTAGGTCAAAGCCTGCTAAAGACTTCTCGGGGACATTCTGAACGCATACCTAGGAATGCATTCCGCCCATCGCTTACCATTGGATTGAGGTTTTTAACTCCCATTTGCTTGCTTTGTATTGTCCAAAACGGCAGTGCACTACAGCATTATGCACATTCCAATCTACTCTTTGCCAGTCCACTCTACGGAATTCCCTCCACGACACTCTATGCCACTCCAATTTATTCCACAACACTCTCCTCTACGTCACTAACTTTTAGCCATGCCGACCAGCTGCAACGTTAGTATACAGCATGGCTAAAACATATTGGGAACGCCAATAAGTCTTGCATCGGTGAAACCCATTAGTTTTGCCAGTGCTTGTTTGGCATGCGAGAGAGGGCAGGGGTGGACATACAGAATGAAAGCAAGGAAGGGAAGGTAATGCAAGTGGATTAAGAAATGAGTTATTTTTAAAAGAGTAGAAAAGGCGTTAACTATCCTTCCCAAGTCCTTTCTCATGCCGTTTGTTGTACAGCATACTTTCAGTGGCACGCCTTCACTGATATACAGAGATAAACAGATGGTGGAAAGAGACATTCAAAGAAAGGAGAAGGACGGATATACTGTGAAGAAAGTTATGGCCTAAAAAAAAGTCCCAAGTTCCTGAGGTTTTAGGAAGTTCTCCAATTTTGGTATTTACCATGATTTAAACAAATATATGACGGACAACACTTATTTGCGTCCATGCACAATATTAAATGCTATAGAAGCGGTGACACTTTCCATTGGACCGATATGTTATGCACACATGATGAGCTTTAAGCAAGACTCACTATATAACAAGACTGAAATAAAAACATGGGAAAACACACTTTCAAGACCTCAAGGACCATCTGCAAAACAAACAAAAAAATGTACACAACTTCAGATCATATTACCATGTGTAGAAGTAGACAAAGAGACCCTGAATAATGTTTGGTTTTAAAAAGGGTATTTTTAAAGTTCCTCAAGCTAAGCTGCCAGAAGGTTTCTATTTCAAAATAGTTTGTTTACTGAAAACACATGGTTAAGTCCAAATTAGCATGCAGGGTTTGTGAGAGTCCACAGTATGTGTACAGTTCCTTAAAGTATGTGTTAGCCTTCAGGGCCTACCTGTCGCTAAAAGTTTTAAAAAATAAATATGAAACCATAAATGATACAATGAAAAATTTGTAAAACATGCATCAACAACATTTACTACAGATCATGAAGAACAAGGGTAGTTTGTTTTTTGACTTCAAAGCAATCCCTTAAATTCACAGACCTTCAGCTGTTGCTCTTTAGTTTGAAGCTGCTGGTCTTTCTCTCGGATCAGTTCCTTAAGCTGCACCACCAGCTGCTGCGTCTGTGCCAACTGTTCGCTTATTTCGGTCAGTGACATGGTGCTTGTCTCAGCTTCCATACCCGGTGCCTACAAAATTGGAACATTATTGAACGCAACACAAAAAGGAACAGACATACATCAGTACAAACAAGTCAGCTTTGACTTGCAACCAGCAAGATGAAGCGATTAGGTTATGATTTTCAACCAAGGCTAAAACTGTTTTGGGGAGGCAGGGCTGATATTTTAGACATGAATGAGTTACATTTGAAGATTTAGGGGGCCATTAGGATATCTGACGGATCACCACTAGTGGCGGCAATCTGCCTGCCAAATATCCTTTTTCCACCTCGCCATATTAGTATGGTAAGGGGCACAGTGGCGGACAGAAAGACCATCCACCTCTTTTCCGCCGGTCGGATTTACGGCCGGGCAGAATAGGCAGTAAATATGGTGGCAGTGCCTTGCAGGCATCGCCATCCATATTAGCATCCTAGAGGTGACATGCCTATCCATGGTGCAGACTCCGCCATTGAAAGGCATAGGGAGAATGCCTTTGGGGGCCCGTTGCAGGCCCAAGGCGGAGTGCAGGGGGTGGATACCTGCACTTGGGGGTACTCCTGGCATGCACAAGTTGGCAGGCTCTGCGCGTTGCCTGTCACGTTGCGCATGCCAATGCACAACATGCATATTTTGCTTTGCTGCGGGAGCACCGCCCGCTGCAATGTAAAATGTGCTGGATGCGACCGCCAGCGTGGCGGTCGCATCCTAATTGCCGTGGCGGGACCGCCGCACCTGTGGCGGTTGGTCAAGTGTACCGTTACAGTGGCGGGCATGATAGGCCTCTTAGTTTTCCTACTGTGTTACAAACCCAATTTATTACATTTTTGTTATTAGTAGATGTGGTGTAGTCCACAGATTCTGGAATAAGTCTACAGTAAGTGACACTAAGAAAAGACAGGGGTTTTATTGTTTTTTAACTGGCTGTATTAGCATTCACCTACAGGAAACTACTGCTGCCTACAAAGCCACACGTCTAATACTGTCACACATATTATCAGGCTAGATGGCAATTATATAGAGAGGATGAAACCTGCCATGTACCAGCTTATTTATGAAACAATAGATAGGTCTAAGAGGTAGACTGTTCCATGGTCTTCCTCATACAGATGTGTCACAGTCGGTCTGACAAGACCTATTTGAATTGCTGTACTGTTTACAACACCATCACTTCTGCTGAATGGCTGTACTTTTCCTTGAGATTAAATAGAGATACAATAAATCATTTATGCACTCAATGTTACAGGTACTTTATAGTCAAGCTCAGATTTCACTCATACAAAACTACAGAAATTCAGCAGTTAAGTAACCTGAGCCAGCTATAACTTACGCCCCGCAATACACTGCTTATGACCTCATACATTACATTACTCATGACATGATCAGTGACATCACTGATGACATCCTAAATGATCCAGTGATTGTGAGTGTTTTCGAAAAGTTTCTGAGTGTTAAAGATATATATACTAAGATACTACAAAAGTAAAATAAGTATAGTTTGTGTACTACTCAGTGATTATATTTGTAACAAACTATGTAAGTGGCTGTGTGACTGTCAGTGGCAGCTTGCAGGGATAATGCTGTGGGCCAGGAAGGAGGGGCAGGGGAGTAGTGCAGTCCAACATTCTACGGAAAAGAAATAAAGAAATATCTGCTGTCGTATGTCAGACTCCAGTACCCCCCACCCAGCCCTGCTCCGCCCCCCCGCCCCACAGTGCTATCTCTGCGAGGCGCCACTGGTGACTGTGTGTATCCATGTATGAGTAGTTGTCTGAGTGGCTCTATGAATGGGTGAGTGGTTGTATGGGTGAATGACTGGGTGTGTGGGTCAGTGACTGTGTATGTGTGACTGTGTGATAGGGTTTGTCAGTGGTGAATGTATGAGAGTGGGTATGGGAGAGGCTGTATAGGCGAATGACTGGGTGTGTGAGTGGCTGTATGGGTAGATGTGTGCTCTCTTCAGTAACTGTATAGTGAGTACATGTGTTAGTATCTAACAGTGAGTGAGTGTGTGTGTGTGTCAGTAACTGTATGGGTGACTTAGTGGCTATATGAGTGACTGCATGGGTGGTTGGGGAGCTGTATGGGTGTATGAGTGGGTGTGTTAGTGTCTGTATGACAGGATGTGTGAGTGGCTGTATTGGTGAATGGGTGGGTGCATGAGTGGCTGTGTTAGTGAGTGAGAGAGGCATGAGTGGTAGCATGGGTGAGTTAGTGGCTCTAAGATTCCGTGAGTGGGTGTGTGAGTACTTATATGAGTCAGTGAATGGATATGAGAGTGGTTGAATAGGAGTGGGTGTATGAGAGGTTTTATGGGGGGAATGGTACTATGGATGATGTAATGAGTGATGTCATCAGTAATGTCTGAATATATCAGGAGTGATGCGAGCTCATTATTAGTGCATTGCAGTGGCATAAGTAATAGTTAGCTAAGGTAACTAATACTGCTGAATTTCTATGGTTTTGTAGGAGTGAAATCTGAGACCAACTATAACACCAATGTTACCTTTGTTTTTTTAGTGAATTTCTAAGGTTATTTTAATTTTACTTCCTAAGTATAACATCCCTGTAACCTTTGGTTTTTGAGTGAATTTCTACAATTTGTAAAATAATTTGATCAACAACTTTTATTGTTTTTTGCAATCAAAAGCACGATAACTCATTTCACTGTGGCATACAATATATTTCCAGATTTTATCAGGCATTACTCTTTATTCACATAACTGGACTTACTGCATTGTGAGTCCTATGGTTACCCACACTCCGATCGAGTGTCTTTAGTTCGCCAGTCACAGCCATTTGCCCCGCAAATTATATTTGGCAGGACATCCTCTCGCCTCAAACACTGGTTTTTCCTGCGAGGCGCACTAGTCCACTCATTTGTGCCATTTAGAGATGGTCAGGGGGGCAGAATCTTTCCAGGCGGCCGCAATGTCCCTTTTGGTCACCATGGTAGCTGTTCCCAAGATCATGTTTTCAGCACAGGAGCCATCTACCCTCCATGACTTCCAGGATAAGGTCTAGGGGACTAAGAGGAACCTCTCAACTCAGTGAGTGTGGCGCTCTATTCTGTCACTCAAATAATGGGTGAGGGCGGTGCAGGAGAACCATATGGTAAAATTCTGAAGCTCTACCGCACATCGCAGGCATCTAGGAGTACGAAGAAAGCCAGGTCAATGCAGACGGACAGGGGTGAGGTACGCACAGTGGAGGAAGTATATTTGGATTAGGTGGAGCATATTAGAGATGGTGATTATTCAGGGTGCCATCAGGGCATCTTTACAATCTTCTTCCTCAAGAGGACCCAGCCATTGCTCCCGGTGGTTCTTTAAAGAGTCTAGGGTGGATAGGGAGTTATTAACCAGGGAACGATAAATCTGAGACACTCCACCCTTTCCCAGATTACTCATAAGGATTTTGGCTTCTAGTGGACTGAACTCTAGGAATTTAGTGCCTGCAGGGGGGTAAAGGGTTATGGAATGTCGGAGCTGTAGCTATTTATATAATTGAGTGTAATGTAGTGAGTAACTGATATGCCGGTCTTGAAAGAAGCATAGATGTCTCCCTTTCTACACACCCCCTTGGTGCGCAATCCCGATCAGTTTCCATTTCAGAAACTCTTCCAGAGTCCCCACCTCCCAAGCCAGGTGCCATGCCACATGGGCGTCTGTTATGTGAGTTCAGCCACCCACTGAGTGTATCGCAGTGCGGAGCGCCATGCAAGTAGGGCCACCCAAGTCTCTGCCGGGAGATTGTGAGGGATCGGGCACCATAGCGCATAGCCTGGCTCCGGGAGAACCTGAGGCTCTTGAGTTCCAACCGATAAACCGGGTCAGATCATCCTCCGGTAAACCAATAATGTATCACTAGGAAACAGGTGGCCATGTAGTAGAGGAAGAGGTTTGTCATCCCCATGCCTCCATCGTACGGGGCCGGCTGACAATGGGTGAGGGCTAT